>NC_134465.1:52373840-53063840 GCF_047948215.1 Lycorma delicatula | reverse complement strand
AACATCTGCAAGTTTTAGTAACATTAAAACAATTTGTTAAGATTTTGTATTAATTTCTTTAAAATTTGCATCTGCTTAATTTGTTCCAGCTCTAGATAATTTAGAATTGGAAAAACTGGTTAAACATTGTTTAGCCCATCACAAGTTTGTTTTTTCACTGAAAATTTGCCAGTAAAGTATATAATTATGTTATCACAAAACAGTTCGGTTAATGGTTAAAAAGATTATTAATAGGCTGCTTTGCAATATGTTACATGATCTGTTATGACTGTTCATATTTTCATGATAACAGTTATTGGTAGTTTCCTACCTAGATTGTGCTCTACAGTTTTCTTTGAGGAAACACATTTTCTCTTCTAACTTTTCTTTGGCAGTAGTAATTATATTTTCCATATAATTTTATTTATACAGAGTGATTCAAAGACACAGGAAATTTTTTAAATTAATTAACGTTAATGAAAATTATTTTTTGAAAATGAATTTTAGTTTATTTTTTAAAGATGACATCTTTCAGGTGACCTCCTCTTCTATGTAAACACTCACGAAATCTCTTCGTTAAATTGTTCATGGTTTGACGTAACATCTCAACTGGAATTTCCACTACTGCTTCTCGGATCTTTGCATTCAGTTCTTCCGTTGTAGCAGGTCTACTGTGGAACACTTTGCTTTTAAGGTGACCCCACAAAAAGTAATCACAAGCTGAGAGATCAGGCAATCTGGGAGGCCATCTAATGTCACCATTTCGTGAAATGACACGTTGTCTAAACAATCGGCGTACAGCTGCCATCGATATTCGTGCAGTATGTGACGTTGCTCCGTCTTGTTGAAACCACGCTGTGTTAAGAATTGGTGGAAATCTCTTTTGTTGTTCCACAACAAAGGTTTCAAACATGGCTACGTAACGAGCCGACGTCACTGTAATCGCAAGACCGTTGTCATCCTCACAAAAATAAGGGCCTATATATAACACCGTAAGATGACATAGCACACCACACAGTCACTTTCTGGCTCTGCAACGGACACTGGTGTAGCTGCGTAGGATTTTCTTGTGCACGGTATCTGAAATTTTGCTTGTTAACAAATCCACTGAGGTGGAAATGCGGTTTGTTTGACATCCACAGTTCATGAACAAACTCTTCGTTATCATTTATCTTCTGAAGCATTACATTAGAGAATAGTGCTCGCACAACTGCATCGTTCGGTTTCAGTTCCTGGACGATCTGCAACTTGTATGCATGGAATTGCAAGTCCTTCACTAACATTCTTCGAACACTTGAACTATGCGATTGTAAAGATGCTGAGAGACGACGGATTGACCGATGTGGACTTCGTGTGAAAGCATCTTGTAAAGCTTGAACATTCTGTGGTGTACAGACGGTTTGCTCATGGCCTGGAGGTTTCTTTTTCATTGCCAAACCAGTTTTCTCAAAATTAGATATCGATGTTATAATTGCATGTGCTGCTGGAACACTGTCGTGCCATCCCAGATTAAAATGATGTCGAAATTCTCTATGCACTCTCTCCACAATGTCATTGTTTTTGTAAAACGCTTTGATAGCAAAAGCACTTTCCGCACCATTCCAAGGATCCATGACAACTAAATGACTAAATAAATGGTTAGGTTAGAGAGGCTGGCGCCACTTATCAAGTGGTACCAATCACCCACGGCTACCAACAAAACTTTCAAAATTTCCCGTTTCTTTGAATCACCTGTACTTTCCTACTTACATTTATACTCATATATAATTTTAAAACATAATTGTCAACAAAGTTTGAGATTAAGATGTTAGGTATATTCTGCAAAGCTTAGAGGTTTGTTATATATATTGATTGTGAAATAAAATAGACACCAGATGTTTGCTTGGAGAATTGATGAATGGATGGATGAATTAGGAGGCGACTACTATATAACTGAATTTGATTCAACAGGGTTTATGTTTTGATGTCAGACCTTCATATTAAATATGTTTCTTGATGAGAAATTGCAGTTCAAATAGGCTCTTAATTATGTCGTGGAGAAGCCTTCTTTAGTATTTGAATTATAGATTTAAGTAAGAAACAGATTTATTTGTCTCAAAAAATCAGCAGCGTTATGCTGCTAAGAAGTCAGGTAGGTAATTGACCTCAGAAAAAATTCACAAGATAAAACAGCATGGCAATGCTTTATGGCAAGCCACATGGGATGACGCAGAGGGTAAGCATTATACACATGATCGAGTCCCAGACATTGTTTGTTTGCAGGGCACCCCTTAGGTTCAAGTATGTGACAATTGCTTTCTGGTCAATAATCATTGTTACTGGTTTTCAGCAAAGCATGGGAAAAGCAAAAGGTTCTATAATAAACAAGGTTATATAAAATTGTTAAAAAATATCTTGCCTCTTTTTTTAAGCACTGTTCAACCTTTACTTCTAAATCATCACAAACTAACAAAAACTTCCTAAATCTATTCTGAAACAAAAACAAAAACAAGTACAAATTATAAATATCACAAAAGATTTACTGTATTGGAAAAATCTGATATGGACGCCATAAGAGTTCCTATGTACAATTATATAAACATATCTTAATGCAATTCATTTAAAGTTATTTCATTTGAAACAGATATGATCCTCCAGTTTTTTAATAAAGTGGACAGTTACACAATTGCTGGTGTCCATTATCAGCATTTTATATTAGTTAACATATTAATTTTGTTTCACGTCGCACAAGTAGTTATGTGGTGTAAGTGAGAACGTGTCTGATCCGAACCATGCATATATCAGTTAACAACCATGTTGCTATTATTTTTAATTATTAAAATGAAAAGAACAAAAAATTTATTTCACTAATTGTTATTGAATTACCAATATTATTCAATAATAATAATAAAAAAAAAACATTAAAAAAAAAAATATATATATATGAAGTCAATATATGTATATGTGCCTTCCCCTTGTAAGATCCATATATTTCATTAATTAAAATTTAATTTGGTTTACTCTGAAATCAATGAAAATAAATACCATTTATGATATATTCTTGAAAAGCTCTCAATGATGGCTTATCACTGCAGTTAAAAAAAGTCCAAAAATCCAAATTCAATGGATTTTGGACTTATCTGGACACTTTTGATCCATTTGATTGCAACCAAAAGGGAAGGTGCACAACCAGATGTTTCAACAGTCCTAAATCCAAAATTTCAACATACTCTGACGAATCGTTCTTGAGTAACGAGAGATAAATATGTATATACATACAGATGTCATGCTGAAACTAGTCAAAATGTATTCAGAGATGGTCAAAATGGATATTTCCGTTGAAATATCCATTATTTATTTCGTAGAAAACACCAAAACTTTTCACGATCACAATACTTCCTTTACTTCGTACAAGGAAGTAAGAAGTGACAAATTCTATTTTAAATTTTTTTACATGTAGAATGATACTGAATATGTATTGAAGGTTCTGAGGTTCAAATCATAGTAAAAATTAGTTGCTTTTATACATTTTATTTAGTTGATTTGAATACAAGACAATGGATACCAGTGTACTTCGGAGGATGGGGTTCAATTAACCACACATCAAAAATGGTCGGCCTTGAGTCTGTAGAAGAATACACCTCATTTACATGTCATTCATATCATCCTAATCTCACTGGACTGCGGGAGGGTTGCTTATTAATTGCAGCACACACATTAGGAAAATAATTTTAAAAATACCGAAAAGTGTAATGTACTTGCTCTTAAGTATGAGCCAACTACGCACATATATGAGGTCTGTTCAATAACCAAACATTTTTAATTATCCACCAACAGAGGTATTTAGTAACGTGCAGTTTTGCATAACTCGTTTAGTTTTCGTGTTATTTGAGTGCAACATGTTTACGTGTTATAGCGATTTTTGTAATGTGCGATTTTAGGGAGCACCGTCACAACATAAAATTTTGTGGAAAACTTTTGAAGAAACTTTAGAAACAAGCTTACAGAGATGTTCTGGGTTGTACGTAATGTTACAAATGGTTCGCATGATTTAAAAGTGGTCATCAGTCAATTGAAGATGATTCTTGACCAGGAAGGCCTTCTTTTTCTTAGATATGTCAACATAAACTGGTTGCACAAAGCTACTGAGAAAACATCTTTGCTAAAAAGACTATGATGACTCAAATGACAAATAAGTTATAATATTTAATAATAACTATATTAATTACACTACCAGTTATTTTACAGAAATTCTTAAGCAAGTTGTAAAATCTTTCTTTTATAAACATGTTTATAATGTAAATCCTTTACATTAAGGGCTTAAAATTACTTTTGTCAGCCTCAAGACAAAAATAATTAAGGTTAATATTAAAAATTCAAATTAAAATAGCATACTGTGCTTTTTTTTTGAAGTAGGGTAATAATCATTATGGAATTTCAATGCTTTAAAACATTTAGAAAAATACAAGAACAAATAGTTATAGATTAATTAAACTGGACAAGATTTTAACAACTTAAGATAAAAATATATAAGAAAATATAAGAAATAATTTTTTTACGAGATCAATAGTCAAGTATACTAACAGAATATGTCATCTTTATAAATGAATCTTATGTTATCTTTATACATAAAGATAACACTTTGTTTAAAATTTGATAAGATTTATGTTAACATTTAATGATACATCATTTACATAATTCATATCTAAATGATGCTGGATATCAAATAATATAAAAACTCATCATGTATAAAGGAACTTTTTTCTTGTTTATTCCTTATATTATAGCATGCAAGATATGCAGCTAACTACATCAATTATTAATATTTTTTTTTAAAGAAAAATTACATTAAAGTGCTTCTATGATTATGCATTTTCAAACATTGCTTCTCTGAAATATAATTTAATAGAAATATTTATAAAAAATTTATTTTACACATATTTTAATTTAATTAAAACTATTTTAAAGTTTTTAGATTACTGTTAACTTGAATTAGACAAAAAGATTTAATTTCAGCTCATAATTTCCAAACAAAACCATTCACTAATAAATATAACATGATTTCTAATCAATCAAAACATGATCTAATCAAAATCAAACTTAGACGATGGTGATACAATGATGACTAGCCCCTATAATTGTATGGCAGGGTTACAATTCATATTAAAATTAAAATAAATTCAATTAAAATTGTTTGAATAATCATAATGAAAGACAAAGCAGGAGCAATTAATTCCAGAACTGCGCTGTTTCATAGTGAAGTAAAAATGTTTAAGCAAAGTTAAGTAATTTTCTAAGGTTAGGTTCATTTGATGATATATTATAAAACAGTTTATCGATACAAACGCTAAATAATAATTTTCATACGAGTATAGATTAAAAAATAAGTATTTTTTAATAACGTCACAATACCATTAAAAAATTATTTTCACGGCGAAAAACAACCTACCTAGTAATCATAAGAATTGGGCAAAATCTTAAAAAAAAGTTTTACTTACATTACCAAGGCATTCGCTTAATTCTTTAATCAACAGGTTACATTCGTCTGTATGTAAGTGAGGCGATAAATTTGTGTGCATACTTAATTAACAAACTCTAGTTAAACGTACTATACAAATCACCCGTAACAACGAAACTCCTGTTAAAAAGTAGCAGTGAAAATGCTTTTAATTATATTTTAATAGTAGTAGGAAGAAGAAAAAAACATACTGATAATAAAAAAAAAACTAAATAACAAATCATAGCTACTTACTGTTCTTGTTCCAACGAATTCCAATTTAATACTTTATATTAAATTTTGAATAACAAAATAGCAATAGTTAGAATAAGAGATATTATTAAGAAAATAGCCCATTTTAGCAGGAGAATGGTAATTATATCATATCATTTGTCTGTTATGTAACTAGTTTTATTACTTCATTATTATTAGATTTAAAGATAAATTTAGGCACACTAAATCTAGCAATTGCACTAGTTTAAAAATGCATTTACTGTTTGAATTTTGTAACTTATGATACGGAAGAATCTATATGAATCTGATTCTCAAGCAGATTAACTACAATAGTACCGTATAAATTGCATGAAGTATGAAATTTTTGAATGTCTGCACTTACATCTAAAATACTATACCATATCCTGGAGCTACTTTAAAAATTCCGATAATTTCTTAAGGAAATAAAATTGGGACTTACACAATCGTTGGTGCTGGTTAAGAATTATACTGACCAGTATTTAATCAAATAAAAAGTGCTTTCCGTACATTTTTGAATCGGTTTTGAAAAAAATAAACATTTCTCAAAAACACGTCAGCACCAAACCAAATATAACAACAATAAATTCTCCATTTAGTTGCTCCTAAATGTGGATAGCATATTAAATTAACATATAAGAAAGGCTGTGTACTACATTATCTGCGCTCTGCGAGTGGTAGTGCCATTCATCCAGAAGATCCTGGGTTCGAATCCCGAACAGGCCTGCCATTTTTACATTGATAAAATTTATCTTTCATCAGTGACTGATGGTAAATAGCCTTAAGTTATATAACTACTTAAAAAATAATAAAAGAAATAAATACAATTTATTTTAAATATCCTTTTTAACTTACAACAAATGAAAGATGTTGTCTATGTAATCACTATGTACTTATATTTTTATGTACGGCGTGTGCAAATTGTAACCTTTTTTATATATTTTTTTTCTAGATGCCAAGTGTGGGTGGAGAGAGGTGTAAGTTACATTGATTGCTATTAGATACCTCAAGTTTTGATTGAAATACCCACCATTCCCATGAACACAAATATTTCAAGGTGACGTCCACCAAATAACAGAAGGCATTTTGTGCTATGGAATAGCAAAGACAACCTCTGTTATCACAGTTCAACGGAACTTTTGGTGACAGTTTCGGGTTAGTCAACCTGACGAACTCCATTAAATGTTGGCATACACAACTCGTGAAGACAGGTTGACAATGTAAAGGCAAAAGCACCAGCCGTCCTTCGCACTTAGAGACAGTAGATAGGGTTTGGCACACCGGGATGGTCTAGTGGTTAACGCGTCTTCCCAAATCAGCTGATTTGGAAGTCGAGAGTTACAGCGTTCAGGTCCTAGTAAAGCTAGTTATTTTTACACGGATTTGAATACTAGATCATGGATACCGGTGTTCTTTGGTGGTTGGGTTTCAATTAACCACACATCTCAGGAACGGTCGAACTGAGAATGTACAAGACTACACTTCATTTACACTCGTACATATCATCCTCTGAAGGATTATCTAAACGGTAGGTACCAGAGGCTAAACAGGAAAAAGAAAGAAAAAGATAGGGTTTGGCAATCATTCCAACACAGCCCCATGAAGTCAGTTCAGAAAGCGAGCTGTGAGTTAGCATTCCCTTGCTTAACAGTCTGATATTCTTCATAAGGGTTTGAAATTCAACGCTTAAAAGGTGAATCTTTTGCAACCACTCACTGAAGACGAAAACAACTTCACACTGTCATCAGTGTAATCATGTTGGGATTCCTGGAAAATTAAGATTTTTGAGGACAGTTTAGTCTTAAGTGATGAGACAACCTTATATATCAACAGCAAAGTCAATAGACATGTTTGAATCTGGGATTCAGAACAGCCTCGGTGAATCATTGAGAATTCGAGAATCTCCAAAGTTGAATGTCTTTGCTGCTATATACAAAAGAAAGCTTTATAGGCAATTTTTCTTTGCAGAAACAACTGTAAAGGGACACATACCTTTACATGCTCCAGATTTGGTTGATGCCACAACTTGATGAGGATTCCCAAGATTTCATTTTCCAACAGGATGGAGCTCCACCCCATTTTCATAATGATGTGAGAGGGTATCTGAATGAACAGCACCCGCAAGACTGGATAGGTCACACTGGTCCTAATGATGAAGCCCCCCAAGATATCCAGACACGACACCATGCGACTTCTTTTTGTGGGGCAAATTACATTTTTAATACAAGATTTTGATTTCTAGTTTATGTGTAACTAAAATTGATTTTATTGCTCCTTTTTCCTTGCTAAGTGTTCTCTGGGTTTTGGTAAATCCTTACTGCTAAGTAAGGTCCTTGTAGGACATTATTTATTATGAAAAAATGTACAGATTGCTTGAACTCGGTAAATTCAGTTTATGTATAGATTGCTTGAACTCAGTAAATTCAGTTTAATGTATTTGCAATATTCAAAGTCATATTTCTTAAAAATTACATTTTCAATATTAACAAATTACATTTTTAATACAAGATTTTGATTTCTAGTGCATACACTGTGTATGTGTAACCAAAATTGTATCTTTATTGCCCCTTTTTCCCTGCTAGTGTTCTCTGGGTTTTGGTAAATCCTTACTACTAAGTAAGGTCCTTGTAGGACATTATTTATTATCTTTTTACATTCTTGTATTTATAACCTTGTGTCATAGTAGTTTTGTCAATTTTCTATCTGTAAAACATTTCTCTCCAGTTAGCTGTTTAAATTACTAATGTGAGGTTGAGGTGCTGGATACACCCAGTTACTAATACATATAACTTATCTTATTTAATCTTGTTACAGTGCAGTGGTCCATCGATGGAACCTACAATATCAACCAATAATATAATAGTAAGTGAACATATTAGTCCAAGGTTAAGAAGAATAAAACATGGTGATATTGTTATATCAAAATCGCCCATCAATCCTACACGGTTCATTTGTAAAAGAGTCACCGGTCTTCCTGGAGATAAAATGTATTGTGGATATTCATTTTGTATTGTGAGTATACCAAATTATTTTCAAATATTATAATGAAAGACAGTCATTTATCAGATTATCAAACAAGTAAAATTAAATTTTTAACAGTACAGTGTCATTATGCAATTGTATTTGGTGATTGTAATATAAAATTCCATATTCTGAAAAGTGATAAGGAACTAAAGTACTGATAACGATTTTGAAAAATCAGAGGAACTTTAATTTATTACAACTTAAAATAAAACATTTAAAATGCAGTTTACTTTCCAAATACTCTATATGAAAAATATATTTCCAATAAATGTTTTTGTAACTACTGCTGATCAGTCATGTTATTAATAAAACTACTGTTGATAATGCTTAATCGTTAAAGATTTTTATTTAAAAAGTTAGGCAGAACAATTTTTCTAATTAACCTAAAAAAAAATAGTATGGCAACTTGCATATGAAAAATGCATTGCCTAACTGGAATTTGAACACAGGGCCTGCTGTTGAAAACTGAATAGTTATCACTCTGCCTCAGATTGTAAGTCAATTGGATTAGGATTAAAATTGTTTTGCTTTTGATTATATTTAAAGACCATTCAAGCCTCATTTTTATATGTTAATCCAAAATGTTAGGTTCTAGTTATATAAATGCATTTAAAGGTTATTTCCTTATAAAATTTCATTGTCCCTCAATTAACATAATTGTCTATGAATTTCATTACTTTAATTCAACATGCTTTTAAGAATTTAGGAAATGATTATATTTTTCATATATAATTACAAATCTATGTAACTAGCAATTCTTTATTAAATAATAACCCATTGGAGGTTATAATTTTTAATATTTTTTCATCCATTATAATTAATAGCTTTGTTTTAGTGAATGATACAGAAATAAACAGAATATTATTAGATTTAAACATTAAAGATGTCAAAGGATTTTCTGAGATGACAAAAACAATATTTTTCCAAATTTCTGTATATTTTATTTAAATTTTGATGACCGAGACATTAATCCTAATTTTGGATTTCCAGTTACAGCTTCTAGTAGTGATTATAATATTAAAAGACCATCCTGTTTAAGAAATTGAAGTTTTGTTTTGTTAATTTTTACTATCTTGTTGTGTGTACCCAGTCCACCCCTCAGGAAAGGTAACTCTCATGTGAAATAAAATACAATTCTTTTTACTTTTAGTTTATATGGCTTTTTATTCAAAATAGGCTCCTTGTGTGTCAATACACCTGGAAGCATTGGAAAAATTTTTCAAAACAATTCTGATACTCAACCTTTGAAACTGCCTGTAGTACCATGGTCGTAGCCCTTTGGGTATCTGAAATTGTGTCAAAACAATTAAAACATTCAAACTACTGAAAACACAATGTTTCATCACCTGTTACAATGAAAGACATCAAGTGGGTCCCTAGCGGCCGATATTTTCATGTCTTTACATTACTCCACTCTGCAATATTTTTTATAGTCACTGTGTGAGTGGGGCACAAAGCTACAACAAATCTTTTTGCCCAAATTTCAGTTAGAATGCGATGCACAGTTGTTTTAGAAATTCCAGTTTATTATCACTTAAAAAATTACAATTTTGTTTTTTAGGTTTGTTATTAAAAATAATTTTCATTAAAAATTTCAATTATTTCTGATTTTTTATCTAAACTTCAAATTTTTTAATGTTAGTAATAACTGTTTCAGATAAGAAAACAATTCTTCACCAACGCGAGGAGGAGAGTTGTGGCGTTGGCCACACCAGAGACGTGATCAGACGTATGGTCAGAACGCAGCAGGACTGGTTGGAGTTGGCAAGTTTGACTCACACCTGAAGGCCAAGTAGGAACCCCCTCGACAGCATGCGCTCCCCTGAGTGAGGACGAGCAGCAGCTGCCTGAAAGTCGGGAGGATGCCTGGGTGGATTTAAGTTTGATACAGTAGATTAGGATTTTAGGATTTTAATTTGTAATATTTTGTTAGTATATAAATATGTAATGTTAGGATTAGGTATGTTCTTGTCTTGCAATTTTTCTCTGACCTTCTGGTGGCATAACCCATGCGCATGTCTATCATGGGAATTGTAGTACATGGGTAGTACAGGAGGAGCATGCTGGAAGGGTTCGCTAGGGCTAAATGGCAATGTTTCTGCACATGACAGAGGTACAATTTTCTTTTTTGCAGTTAGGATCTTTTAGGTAGGATCTTATGTAGCGCATTAAAGTTAGCCGCATTGTTGAATGGCCATAGGCACTACAAATGACTGCTTATGGGAAGGTAGCGGAGATGGAGTGGTCTCAATGGGGACTCAATTATTATGTTACGATAAGGTTGTTTTGATTGTTTAGGTTAAGAGTATGTAACTATGTGTGAGCAGGTGCAGCGAGGAGCTGAAAAAGAAAGTTATTGTCACGAAGGCTTCCTGATTGATTACATGGTTAACTAGGAGGTGACTTGTAATGGATTGTGTCTGTAAATTATTATATTAGGTTAAGGCTGATTTGATTTTGTGTAAAGGTTTCTGTAAATATGTGAGTGAACAAGCGCAGCATGTGCAAGCTGATATTGACACGTTAACTTCCTGTTTGGGTGTGCTAAGCTAGGAAGTATTTTCTGATCAGTATTGTTGCGGTGCAATACGTGTGTTAATAGTTTATGTGTCCATTAGAAAGGATGCAAAGACATCATTTGCAGTGGGATGCATGAAAATGCATATTATAAAATAAGAATAAGGCTTCAAAAAATAATGGAAGCCATGTGTAGCAAGAGAGGGGGTCGGGACTCCCTGATGATGGCATAAGGGACCCTCATGGTGTGTCTGGGGTCGCATGGAATGACTGATACATGCAATGCGTACCAGGTAAAATAGGGGTAGCCCTTCAGCAGAGGAGGGTGGCTGTCCTGAAGAGGAGGTTAGCGCATTCCGATGAGGCTCTAGGGACCCCCAGACCAGAGGGAGATCCTCCTGCAAGGAGGTTGTTGCTGCCATGACACTGAGGTGATTATAAGGTTTAAACCATACCTGCATTCTCTAAACAAAAATGTTAACCTCTAAACGTAAACCTAACCTCCAATTTCAGCACTGACTGGCAAGCTGCATATAGTCCTGGTTCTCGTGCATTTGCTGGGCTTAATTTTCCAGAAATTAAAACCTAATTAGTGCTAGTGGCATTTCTAGTTTGTTTTTACACTCCTTTGATGCAGTTTGTTCACTTCTACAAAAAAATTCTCCTACTTTTAACTTCTTGTTGGTTACCTTGCTGAATCACCAATGTTTAAACTGCATAAAAAATTACCTTTTGAGCTGAAGTCATCAAATACTAATACTATAATGTTTTATATGTAAAATTTTTAATAAATTTTACATTTTTTTTTTTTTAATCAATTTTTCTAACCAAACATAATTCCATTTTTATTTTCCCATGCCCTTACTCATGGCTGTATCACATTTTGTACAATTTATCACAATTTATTCACGAGAAAATCCAGCCAAAGATTACTACTGAGGAGATGATTAACTATCATATTTCAAGGAATTTTAAAAATGATTTATAAGTTTTTAAAATTCTCATACTATTTCACCAGAGAAATGGTAATGTTATAGAAATGTTATAATTGTCAATTCACAATGGTATAAATGTCAAATTCACAAAATAAAAATGTCAAATAATAAAGAAACAATAAAATAATTTAAAAAACTATATAGTTTTATTGACTTAATGCTATTTATGGTGCAATGTGAAGTCAATAAAACTGAAATAGTTTTATTTTATTGTAGACAGAAATAGTCTACCTTTAAAATCATCTGCAATGAGATTCTCAAAACTTTTATAACTTGTTATCTATTGGCAATTCAACAATAAATTTATGGCAAACTTAGAACTGAATCCTTTTTTTAATCTTCCATTCAATACTACATATAAAACTAGTATAATTCTCAATTTATGTCCATAGTTTTAGTATAGTTTTATATATATTACTTAGGAGTAGAAATCTGGGCAAAATCATCTTTTGTATGTCATAATTGAAAAACAAATCTCCTGAACTATGTTTACAATCCTTTGATGTACAGCAGAAACTTTCTCAAACACATGGTACATTATTAATAACATTCTAAAGAAAATATTTCTTATAAAAAACTACAGTATTTTTGTATTACATCCTCACCAATTGATTTTTCAATAATATGTAATTCTATTTCAATAGTATAACAATGGGCAATATAGTATTTACGTATCCTGTGGATTATTTGTACAGTTGGAAACTATGTTGCACTGTAATTGTGTATAGTGCCTATACACGCACGCGTGTAGATTATATTCACTTACACTGAATATAATTTTTACACTAATGAAACAAAACATACTGAAAAAATTTGTATTACGTAATAGGTATTAGGTAATAGGAGGAGGTATTAATACCAATCCTAGGTATTTTCTTCCCATACAAAAGAATTAGTAATAGAGAAAAAAATATATATTTCACAATAACAAAATTTTTTAATAAAAAAACAAATGAATATCAAACTAGAACCATAATTAATCCTCTTTTCTTTCTTCCCAACTGAATATACTTTCTAAACCTCTTTCCTTTTTATATTGTTCTGGAGTAAGTAGCTCATTTCTATACCGTTCAAAATTAGGTATAGATGGTAATACGATCGCAATAAATCCTGTGTTGCATGAATCTTTTATTAGAAGATTTGGATTTTTAATAATCGCATCATTTATTTCAACTAACTTTCCAGGGATACAAGCACATAATTTATAAATAGTACCATCAGAGCATTCGACAAAAAATAAAGGAGATGATGATTGTTGCAATACTTGAGCACCACGTTTTAGTTTCCCAGAAACATGATTATTTAAACGATCAATATTCGTTGAAATTTGAAAATCAAGTTTAGTAATATTTTTATTTTGTGACCTCAAAGGATGCGAAGGAGCTATTGTAATAATACATATCCTATTTGAATGTAAAAGAATACAATAATCACCATTAGGCATGCCAACATCAAGGCTGTAACGCGGTGTAAAGTATCTTTCTATTACACTCTGATATTTTTCCTCTTTGTCATAGCTATCTTCAAGCGGTACAACGCGATTAACCACTACATCATCCACATCAATTACACAATCATCACGACTCATATTTTTTAATAAAATTTCTATAAAAAAATATCAATATAAAATTTAATCCTTCATCTTTCTCAACTTTTCAAGTTTTTCTTTAATTTGCTTTGCAGCTAGTTCATTATGCAACTTGTGTTTAGCAATTCTCTGAAAAATATAAATAAATATTACTTATAAAGAAAGCAGTTACTCAAATTTTACAATAAAATACATGCAATTAACTTTCTACTGGTTACAACATAAAAGCTAACAACTATTTTATTATAAAGATCTGCAGATAGCACTTATTAACCATTATTGTCATCAACAAAGTGCAACAAACAAAAATGAATAGAAAAAGTAACAATATCAGGCACCTCACTGAAAATCAATATTAATTAGTCATGCCTAAAAGCAACACGGCCTACATAGCCTTACTGCAGAAAATTAAGTATGCCTGCCAGAAAGCCAGAATATATATGCCAGAAAATCAGTATGCCTGCCTGCTGAAATCCAAAAATTAAACCTATAAGCAACACCTTCACTCTGATAACTACAGCATGATATCATGCTGTAGTTATCAGAGTTATAACTACTACTCTGATATCATGGAAGCATGATAATCTTAGACAAAACAGAAATAAAATAATGTACCAGTTTATGCCATCTAGATGATAATCTACAGACTGTACAAAAGGAATACAGGTGTTTTAAGCTATTATCTCTTCAACTGTAATGAATCAAAAACAAATTGAAAGAATAAAACTGAAGTTTTTCCCTGCAAATGCTCAACCTTTCATCATGTGACACACATCCAACCAATAGGAGAATCATTCCCATTTTAACCAATTTTTGAAATTTGAATGTTGACAATTTGTTATGCTTGGTCCGGGGGATGGTGAAATACAGTCACCAAGGGTCCCATATCTCAAAAAGGTTTACTGAGAAAGAAAATTCTTATACTTTCACACTAATGCTCCACCCAAGGGTGAAGCCTTCTGTAACCAGATTAAACTTTCCTGCCAACTAGCTCCCAGTCATAGCTTCACCTGTGCTATATTGTTACTGAGTTTCCCATAGCAGCCAAACTTTTTTATTTAATGTTTACTGGTCAAGTAACCAGAGGCAGGTACAGCCATTCACACATACAATAATGATGGCAGCGGCTGTGGTGGGTGAGCCAGTGCCATACACCTTAGCACCCCTTAAAAAAAAGAATCTGAATTAAAAACCCAAAATAGTTTTTAAATATTTATCTAAAACATACTTGCAAGCCCGAAGCTACTGTAATCTCATTTACTATAGTCAGGATTGGAGTATAGTCAACATTTTTTACCTTTTTCCATTCCCTTTCAAGGTCAAGTTTCAAAAATCTAAAAAATTTGTCATGAAGATTATAACTCACCAAAAATCAAATTGATTTCTACATTTGTTACAGAGACATCAAAGAAATAACAGGATTTCAAAAAAAATTTAACCCTTGAAATGATACTCAAATCTAGAAATTAATTTTAGTTCAAACTAATTTGAACTGTTTGAACTAAATTCTTTTAAACTCAAACCCTGCCCACAAAGTGACATAAGTTCACAATTCATTACAGTTTGTACTTAACCAGCAAATTTGTACTACTATATTACATATATATATATATATATATATATATATATATATATATATATATATATATATATATATATATATATATATATATATATATATATATATATATATATATATATATATATATATATATATATATATATCTCCTTCTCAGTATATCAAGAATCATAGCGATGGATCAGGTAGTTTTTTATCCTGAACAAAAAATACTCTATATAGATTATATTGTTTTTAATAATAACTAATATTTCAAATTTACATTTTTATCTTAATTATATAAATACAATTTTACACATATACATTTTATTTTTTACACATTTTATCTAACCAATGATATAAATACAATACATACACACATGCACGTGCACAAATAGTAAGGCTGATGATGATTTGGACCTAAGTGTTTAAAGTGAAAAATAACTTCGAATTCTCTTTAAATGATTTCCACCTAACTAGGTGGAAGTTAGGTGGAAATCATTTTAAAGTGAAAATTAATAAATAAAGTGGAAAATTATTTAAAGAGAGTTCTCTTTAAATAATTTTCGCTGCATTCTCTTAAAATAGTTTTGACTAAATTAGTTTTAACATAATTTCCACTTACACTTTCTCAAGCTAATTCTCACAAATTCAAATTTTCAATTAACTTTCTCTGTTTTTAATTGACCACAATTCAATGAAATCCTCTAACCATAACATTCATATTCAATTTTAGAAAGTGGATTTTAATATCTTATCTGGGCAATTTATAAAATTGCCAGTCAAGTTTTTTTAGCCCATCACAAGTTTGTTTTTTCACTGAAAATTTGCCAGTTAAGTATATAATCACAAAACAGTTTGATTAATGGTTAAAAAGATTATTAATAGGCTGCTTTACAATCTACAAATTTTATACAACCAATATTTGTTTTAAGATCTGTTATGACAGTTCATATTTTCCTGTTAACAGTTTATTGGTAATTTCCTACATAGATTGTGCTACACAGTTTTCTTAGAGGAAACAATTTTTCTTCTAAATTTTCTTTGGCAGTAGTAATTATATTTTCCATATAATTTTATTTATACTTTCCTACTTACATTTACTCATATATAATATTAAAACATAATTGTCAACAATGTTAGAGATTACAATGTTAGGTATATTCTGCAAAGCTAAGATGGTTTGTTATATATATTGATTGCGAAATAAAATAAGAGACCAAATGTTTGCTTGGAGAATTGGTGAATGGATGGATGAATTAGGAGGCAACTACTATAACTGAATTTGATTCAACAGTGTTTACGCCATTGCGTAAAGTTGCGTTATTTTTCTATGAATTCAAAGCTAGGGTTGCGTTTTGTTGTTTGTTACAGACTTGGTAAATTTATTACTCTGTTTTGTTTTGGGATTGTCATATGTGTATCTGTTTGTTTATCTTTGTTTGGATTATCGTATCCGCTTTCAAGTCCTGGCATCAGTCAGTCTGGCGGTTCTGTCATGTTAATAAGTGACCGTGTTTTTTTTCCTCCCATTATTTATTGCTACCCTCAACACACCCTTTTTCTTATCGTTCCCATACTAATACATGTACACATCTCTTGTTTTTTACACACACACTCTCCTGTCCACTGCTTAGGTTTGTTTCCCCCTACTTCTCACCACGCCACACTTTTTCCATTCTAGTCCAGGCTTTCACGTTGTGCGGATGCACAAGGCTGATCCTCCAGCCTTGGAGAATCAGCTTGCAATTGTCTCTCTCATATAATGTTTAAATACTTTCGTCGTCTTCATTCTATCATAAACGTTGTGGTATTTCTCTGTTGAAATATTCACTAGTTTCTACTAGTCAGTGTTTCGTGATTTCACTGATCTCTGTTTTGTTTTGCCTCGTTTCTTTGTTAAGTTAATCTTCAAATTCTGAATATTACGTCTATGTTGAAAGTGTTTCAATTACAACAAACTGCCAATTCTATAGACGCTGAATCTTCTCCAGCTGCTGATTACATTTTCATCGATGCAGAATCTCCAAACTCATTGCTACAAATCAGATGCCACGTCCTGCTCAACCTCTAAACCACGTTTCACCTCTGTATTCTAGATACACCATTGCAGACTACACCTAGGATTACTGTATGTATTCATATGTACTTCCATTCACGAGTTCCTCCTTTGCTAATATTCATGTGTGATGTTATTTTTTCATGTGTAGCACATTCTATGTGTTATTAAATGCCAACTATCGTTCTTATCAAATCTACTGGTAATTAAAACTATTCAGAATTATAAAACATATGTGCGATATATTTCATATATTATTATTGATTATTATTATATTTCGGGTTGTTCATCAAAAGTTTGTGTTCAAACGTCAGTTACTCAGAGTAAATTACCTTTACTTGAAATGTTTATTGCAATTAACTCTATCATTTAATCTAATTTAACTTGTTAATCGCAGAGATTAATTCTTATCTATTCATGCACTGAATTCATATTACTTCTCTTAAATTAATCTAAAGAAAATTACTCCTAATGTGAAGTTATGTTTTTGGACTTCTTTGTAATTTTATATTTTCAAGAAAACTTATTTTCTAAAATGAACTCTATGTTCACTTATTTCAATTTGATTATTGTAATTAATTTTTTTTTTATACTGAAATATTATCGTGGCCTTTTTTCTACACTAAACTAGAATTACATGTTTTAATTATTTAATGCTAAGTTTGATGTTCATAAATTAGAAAAGGCCAGTGCCAATAATAAGATTTACTGTAGTTTATTTTTCTAAGTTAATGACATTTGTTCATTGCTAATTTTTCAATATTACAGCATATGTCAGTAATGCAACAGTTTTCCAGTCATACTATGTTTATTGATGTTATGTTTTTCTAAGTATATAATTGTAAATAAGATGTGTTTTATGTTCTCTTGTTTTCAGGCTTTGTTAAATTGTAGATTTTCAAAATGTGTATTTGAAAAATGTTTAGTCATGTATTTTCTCATTTAATATCATTATTCATATGTTGAGTTAAGCTGATATTTCTTGTATATTTTCTGTATAGAATTTTTTCTTTAATAAGAATTTTCTGTATTTCTTTTAATTTTTAAGGTTATGATTTAACATTTAGTTGTTTTTTCTATAATTACAGTCTAATTTCTTTTGGCAAATAAGGGCTGTGTGTTCATTTATTTTTGTTAACTTTACCCAACAAACAGGGTTTGTGTTTCGATGTCAGACCTTCATATTAAATATGTTTCTTGATGAGAAATTGCAGTTCAAAAAGCACCTTAATTATGTCGTGGAGAAGACCTGTTGTGCCTTCTTTAGTATTTGAACAGTGGGGACTATGAATATCCAGTACAAGGGAATGTGCGAGGCAATTATGCTAAACTGTTCTTCCTGTTTGAGCAGGTAGGCTAAAATTTAAAAGCTATCGGGATATATTATTGAGAGCTCAACACCTATTTAACAGTAACGGGAGGTTACCGTACTATTTCACAGGAGGCAATCTTGGTGATTGCAAGCGTAAAACCAATAGATTTATTTGTCTCAGAAAAGCAGCAGCGTTATGCTGCTAAGAAGTCAGGTAATTGACCTCAGAAACAATTCACAAGATAAAACAGCATGGCAATGCTTTATGGCAAGCCACATGGGATGACGCAGAGGGTAAGCATTATACACATGATCGAGTCCCAGACATTGTTTGTTTGCAGGGCACCCCTTAGGTTCAAGTATGTGACAATTGCTTTCTGGTCAACAATCATTGTTACTGGTTTTCAACAAAGCATGGGAGAAAAGCTCAACGGTTCTATAATAAACAAGGTTATATAAAATTGTTAAAAAATATCTTACCTCTTTTTTTAAGCACTGTTCAACTTTTATTTCTAAATCATCACAAACTAAAAAAAACTTCCTAAATCTATTCTGAAACAAAAACAAAAACAAGAACAAATTATAAATATCACAAAAGATTTACTGTATTGGAAAAATCTGATGTGGACGCCATAAGAGTTCCTATGTGTCTGATCCGAACCATGCATATATCAGTTAACAACCATGTTATTATTAATTTTAATTATTAAAATGAAAAGAACAAAAAAATGTATTTTACTAATCATTATTGAATTACCATTTATTCAATAATAATAATAAAAAAAAGTAAAAATATATGTGTATGTGCCTTCCCCTTGTTAAGATCCACATATTTCATTTATTAAAATTTAATTTGGCTTAACTCTGAAACCAATGAAAATAAATATCATTTATGATATATTGTTGAAAAGCTCTCAATGATGGCTTATCACTGCAGTTAAAAATAAATCAAATAATCCAAATTCAATGGATTTTGAGGTAATTTGGACACTTTTGGTCCATTTGATTGCAACCAAAAAGGAAGGTGCACAACTAGATGTTTCAACAAATCCAAATCTCTGCCTAATCGTTCTTGAATTACGAGAGATAAATATGTACGTACATACAGATGTCATACTGAAACTAGTCAAAATGTATTCAGAGATGGTCAAAATGGATATTTTTTCCGTTGAAATATCAATTATTTATTTCGCAGAAATAACCAAGATATTCACGATCACAATACTTCCTTTACTTCGTACAAGGAAGTAAGAAGTGACCAATTCTATTTCTCTTAAAGTTTTTTTTTTTATATCTAGAATGATACTGAATATTGTATTGAAGGTTCTGAGGTTCAAATCATAGTAAAAATGATTATTTAGCTGATTTGAATACAAGGCAATGGATACCAGTGTACTTCAGAGGATGGGGTTCAAGATTCAATTAACCACACATCAAAAATGGTCGGCCTGAGTCTGTACAAGAATAAACCTCATTTACATGTCACTCATATCATCCTAATCTAACTGGACCGTTGGAGGGTTGTTTATTGTTCACTAGTTGGAACAAATTGCAGCACACACATTAGGAAAATAATTTTCCTAATGTGTGTGCTGCAATTACACAAATAAGTGTAATTTACTTGCTCTGAGCCAATGTACACACATGTACAAGGTCTGTTCAATAACCAAACATTTTTAATTACGCGTCAACAGAGGTGTTTAGTAATGTGCAGTTTCTCATACTCATTTAGTTTTCGTGTTATTTGAGTGCAACATGTTTAAGTGTTAGCAGCGATTTTTGTAACATGCGATTTTAGGGAGCACCGAAGCAACAAAAAATTTTGTGTGAAACCGAGGAAAACTTTTAAAGAAACTTTAGAAATACGCTTACAGAGATGATGTTCTGGGTTGTACGTAGTTACGAATGGTTCTCACGATTTAAAAGTGGTCATCAGTCAATTGAAGATGACCCTTTACCAGGAAGGCCTTTTACATACTGACTATACCCATGTTCAGAAAATCAACGACTGATGCGTGCAAATCACAAATAGATTGAAAGAGGTTAGCAGCATCACTATTGTACCATGCCATAATATGTTGATTGAGAAATTGAACATTCATCAAGTTCCAGCAAAGTTTGTTTCTCATTTGATGACCCGATCATCGGGTGGAAGTTTGATGAAACATGTAAATGATCATAACGGGAGATGAAAACTGGTTTATGGCAACAACACAGACAAAACTTCAATCATAAAAAAATTCCACATTACAAAATTCACTATGCTACTAATAAAAACACACTGAATTCAAATCCCCTGCAAACAATCCCAGAAGTTGTGGTTACAGAGGTACAGATTGCAATAGGTAGCTGCTTTCTTATGAAATCTACCTACTACAAAGATAACCATAATTTTAATTCTAATATAAGATTTTTTGTTATGTAAGTACACAGATGGAAATAATTGCCAGGGCATTTGTATTAGTGGCATCCTGACAGTGGCCAAACTGATGACATTTTAGAGGGTCTAAAAGACGATCTCCAGTAAAGCCCATCAGGGCTAGGAATGGCTACCAGAATCTTAACAAGGCAAATTTAAAATAGATTTTAAAGATTTTTTAATTGGAGTAGGATAGACAAAAAAATTTTATAGCATTTTAAAAGGCCTTTTGATGTAGACAATATGGATGCAAAAACCTCATTACTCCTTTTCAGCAACAAAATATAGCTAAAAAAAGAAATACAAATTCAGGAAGGGGTGTGAATATTAAATACAGATTTTTGGCGATTTGTGATATGGATAATAACCTCCTAGTAAAAAAATGCTAAATTTTGTGCTCCAGTAAAGATTTGAAATTTTATTTCAGCCAAAACATCATCCCTTTTCCAATTTTTACAAAAATTTAACACTTTCTACCCGAAAGTTGAATCAGTCAACAGGGTCCAGCTACATACAAACACAGAAATGTACATCTGTCAAAAGTAATTTTTTTCAAGTTTGAAACAGTATTTCTCTTCTTTTTCTTAGATATGTCAACATAAATTGGTTGCACAAAGCTACTGTGATAACATCTTTGCTAAAAAGTCTATGATACCTCAAATGACAAATAAGTTATAATATTTAATAACAACTATGTTAATTACATTACCAGTATTTTACATAAATTCTGAAGCAAGTTGTAAAATCTTTCTTTTACAAACATGTTTATAGTGTAAATCCTTTACATAAGGGCTTAAAATTACTTTTGTCTGCCTAAAGACAAAAATAATTAAGGTTAATACTAAGGTAAGGTAATCATTATGGAATTTCAATGCTTTAAAACATTAGAAAAATACAAAGAAAAAATAGTTATAGATTAAACAGGTCAAGATTTTAACAACTTAAGATAAAATATAAGAATTAAAAATTTGTATACTTAATATTTTTGAGGCACTAAAATAATTGTTTTTACTCATTTTAAAAGCACCTTTTTTTAAAAAGCTTTTAAAAACAGTTTACACAAATGGCAACACAAATAATAATACACTTTGTTAATGCTTCAAGATCCACCTCCTCATAAAATTAGAATTTGCTAAAATAAAAGATGAGTGTAAACGTGTGTTGCAATCACAAACTGACCAGTCCCAAATTAACTAAGGAATTGCATCTTTTTATATATACAACTGTCAAAATATAACTGTTGTGCTGCGATCAAGGTTTCCTTTGATCCATGTACAAATCATAGAAAATTGTGTTACCTTAGCACCACTGCAATTTTTACATATTTTATGATATTCAGAACATCAGATGTTCATTAAGTAAATGATGGAAAATTCCCAAATGTCAAAGAACTAATGTGAAGTTTAGTGCACAAAATAAGGGAGTGAAGGAACTAACAGATCAGAACATATTGTTTAATCTATTGAATCATGAGATCAAAAGTCAAAGTAAACTAACAGAATATCTGTTATCTTTATACATAAAGATAACACTTGTTTAAAATTTGATAAGATTTTTGTTTTAAATTTAATTTTACATTTTTGTTTTTATTTAATTTATATAATTCATATCTAAATGATGCTGGATATCAAAATATAATCCACATCAACTTTTTTCTTGTTTATTCCTAATTTTATAGCATGCACAGAATACAGCTAACTACATCAATTATTAATATTTTTTAAAAGAAAAATGAAATTAATCAAGTGCTTCTATGATGCATTTTAAAATCGTTGATTTTCTGAAATATAATTTAATAGAAATACTTATAAAAAATCTATTTTACACATATATTAATTTAATTAAAACTATTTCGAAGTTTTTAGATTACTGTTAACTTAGAATTAGACAAAGATTTAATTTCAGCTCAATTTCCAAACAAAACCATTCACGCAAGTTATTGTAATGTAATATCCCATTCTTCGAAAACTTCATACAATCATTTCTTTTACATTACTAATAACATGATTTCTAATCAATCAAAACTTGATCTAATCAAAATCAAACTCAGACGCTGGTGATGCTATGATGACTAACCCCTATAATTGAACGGCAGGGTTACAATTCATATTAAAATAAAATAATTTTTCAATTAAATTGTTTGAACAATCATATTGTAAGACAAACCCGGAGCAATTAATTCCAGAACTGAGCTGTTTCATAGTGAAGTAAAAATGTTTAAGCAAGGTTAATTTTCTAAGGTTAGGTTCATCTGATATATTATAGTTTATAGATAGAAACACTAAATAATAATTTTCATACGAGTACAGATTAAAAAAAAAGTACTTTTTAATAACGTCACAATACCATTAAAATTATTTCACGGCGAAAAACAACCTACCAAGAAATCGCATGAACTGGGCAAAATCTTAAAAAAAAGTCTTACTTACATTAGCAAAACAATCACTTAATTCTTTAATCAGCAGGTTACATTCGTCTGTATGTAAATGAGGCGATAAATCGGTGTGCATATCTAATTATCAAACTCTAGTTAAACGTACTATACAAATCACTGTAATAAAAAGTAGCAGTGGGTACATCAATCAAGAGGTTAAATTCGTAAATTTGTTTAATATAACAATCGACTTTAAGTGAAAAGGCTTTTAATAACAATAGGAAGAAGAAGAAAAAGCTTACCGATAATAAAAAAAACTAAATAACAAATCATATCTACTTATTGCTCTTGTTACAACGAATTCCAGTTTAATACTTTATATTAAATTTTGAATAACAAAATAGCAATAGTTAGAATAATATATATTATTATAGAAAATAGGCCATTTTAGCGGGAGAATAGTAATAATATCATATCATTTGTCTGTTATGTAACAAGTTCATTCAGTGAGAAAACATAATTTATTACTTCATTATTATTAGATTAAAAGATAAATTTAGGCACACTAAATCTAGCAATTGCACTACTTCAAAAATTCATTTACTGTTTGAATTTTGTAACTTATGATACGGAAGAATCTATATGAATCTGATTCTCAAGCAGATTAACTACAATAGTACCGTATAAATTGCATGAAGTATGAAATTTTTGAATGTCTGCACTTACATCTAAAATACAATACCATATCCTGGAGCTACTTTAAAAATTCTGATAATTTCTTAAGGAAATAAAATTGGGAACTTACACCATTGTTGATGCTGGTTAATAATTATACTGACCAGTATTTAGTAAAATAAAAAGTGCTTTCCGTACATTTTTGCATCAGTTTTGAAAAATATAAACATTCCTCAAAAACACGTCAGCACCAAACCAAATATAACAACAATAAATTCTCCATTTATTTGCTCCTAAATGTAGATAGCATATTAAATTAACATATAAGAAAGGCTGTTTACTACTACATTATCTGCGCTCTGTGATTGAGTGGTAGTGCCATTCATCCAGAAGATAATGGATTCGAATCCCGAACAGGCCTGCCATTTTTACATTGATAAAATTTATCTTTCATCGGTGACTGATGGTAAATAGCCTTAAGTTATGTAAATAACTACTTAAAAAATAATAAAAGAAATAAATACAATTTATTTTAAATTTCCTCTTTAATTTACAACAAAGGAAGGATGTTGTCTATGTAATTACTATGTACTTATTTTTTTATGTACGGCGTGTGCAAATTGTGTACCCTTTTTTTATATATTTTTTTATAGATGCCAAGTGTGGGTGGAGAGAGGTGTAAGTTACATTGATTGCTATTAGATACCTCAAGTTTTGATTGAAATGCCCACCATTCCCATGAACACAAATATTTCAAGATGACGCCCACCCAATAACAGAAGGCATTTTGTGCTGTGGAATAGCAAAGACAACCTCTGTTATCACAGTTCAATGCAACTGTTGGTGACAGTTTCGGGTTAGTCAACCTGATGAACTCCATTAAATGTTGGCATACACAATTCGTGAAGACAGGTTGCCAATGTAAAGGTGAAAGCACCAGCCGTCCTTCGCACTCAGAGGAGACAGTAGATAGGGTTTTGCAATCATTCCAACACAGCCCCATGAAGTCAGTTCAGAAAGCAAGCTGTGAGTTAGCATTCCCTTTCTTAACAGTCTGGGATATTCTTCGTAAGGGTTTGAAATTCAACGCTTAAAAGGTGAAACTTTTGCAGGTACTCACTGAAGATGACAAACAACTTCACACTGTCATCAGTGTAATCATGTTGGGATTCCTGGAAAATTAAGATTTTTGAGGACAGGATAGTCTTAAGTGATGAGACAACCTTACATATCAACGTCAAAATCAATAGACATGTTTGAATCTGGAATTCAGAACAGCCTCAGTGAATCATTGAGCATGTCGAGATTCTCCAAAGTTGAATGTCTTTGGTGCTATATACAAAAGGAAGCTTTGTAGGCCATTTTTGCTTTGCAGAAAGAATTGTAAAGGGACACTTATACCTTTAGTTGATGTCACAACTTGAAGAGTATTCCCAAGATTTCATTTTCCAACAGGATGGAGCTCCACCCCATTTCCATAATGATGTGAGAGAGTATCTGAATTAACATCTCCCACAGGACTGGATAGGTCAGACTGGTCCTAATGATGAAGCGGTGTTGAGATGGCCCCCAAGATCTCTAGACATGACATCATGCGACTTCTTTTTGTGGGCCTTTGTCAAAGGACAGAGTCTTTATTCCATTATAAAGGATTCTAATATCACATAACGGGACCAAGAATATTTTTTTGAAAAGGATACATTCTTTTTCAGACACACTATATGTTGAAGTCTTACTCTTCAATAAATGGGCTGATTTTAATCATGGAATCATTAATAAAGACAGTAACTCTGGGGACCCTATTGTAATTTTTTAAAACTAAGTAGAAAATTCATTAAAAGAGAAGGTAAATTATGTGAATGGATAGTTTGTGGTGTTATTTATTATCATTGCTTAATATTTCTTGTAGCCTCATAATATATATATATATAGTGCAATGCTAGTCTATTCTTTAACATATTTTTGCAGGAAAATTAGTTTGAAAATCTAGGAGTAAAATAGTGCATTTTCCAGCATTCCAGAGAAACCCTTTGCTCAGGCTTGCTAAAGTTCATTACAGAGTCTTTATTTGATTTTCTTTTATCGGGGTGCTACTCTCTGAACTACTCATTTCTTCAGAATGCTGTTTTGTTAAGAATTGTGTTTTGTAGGCGCAACAAGATTTGAATAAAAAACATTAGAAAATATAAATTTACGAAAATATAAACAAATAAATAAAGATAACGGAGACTATACAAACGTTTTTACAGTACTTAAAATTTTATGTTTTTGAAGTTTCCACTAAATTAAGTTTACAGAATTTTAGGCACAGTAACTCTAGATTAATTTTTTAAGCACAATTTCGCGTATCTTTGGTAAGGGTATTTTAGATGATAGTAAGGGAATTATACTGCTGCAGCCCCAGTGCAGTGTAAACACACATGAGCATGTCATTCTTGAGGCATTAGAAACCTGTCTCCCTTCACGTAGCTTTTTATTTTTCTGTAATTGTTTTTAGATTTTACATCAGTAAATTTTTTTATTTCATTTAATTATTCATTTTAATTTTGTTTTGATGTAGTTTATTTATTTGTATAAAATATAACAAAAATAATATTTGTTTGTACAACATTCGAACATTTACAATAACAAGTATAGGTAAAATATTTAAAAAGTTAACAAAAATAATTTGCTATAATGGCACAATCCCATAAATTTCATCTGATTTCTCAATTTCACTTTCAGGTGATATATTCTTAATCACTGTTGTCTTTGTTCTTTGATATAATCTTTTCAGATTTCAAGTCCCTAACTCTGCTCATCTCACGTTTCTATTCTACATTTGATACGTCCTGTAAAACTAATAAGTCCAGTCAAAAAGTAGTAGGCACAACACTGTCGAATGATGCAAAGTAATTGAAGACTGTAAATTTTATAAGTTTTTTCTTCTCTCCAACCTATATACTCCTCTGCATCTGCTCATCAATTGACAAATACCTTCTTTTTCTGTTTAGTCTCCAGAACCACTGTAAGGTATTACTTCAGAGAATGATAAGTATGAATGTAAATGAAGTTTAGTCTTGTACAGTCTCAGGCCAACCAATACTGAGATCTGTGGTTTATTAAAACCCAGCCACCAAACACTGGTATCCGTGATCTAGTATTCAATTTTTCGAAATCAGCTGATTAGCGATGACGAGTTCACCACTAGAGCAATCCGGTGGGTTAATCGACACATATCAGAGGGAAACAAAATGAACTGTTGAGCATCAACCTATTACACTTATAAAGATTAGATTTGCTGTACTTTGTCATTTTTCATCAACCCTGAAAGTCAACATTAAAGAATTTTTAAAGTGATGGAATTGTTGTTTTATATATATTTTAGCTGTTATCATAAATTTTATGTCTTCTGATGCTACCTTAATCATTTTTATATTCTTTCAGGCAAATGCTGGAATGGCTCCTTTTATTGTCAGTGCTCATTGGCTTTTATTGCAAACCTACACATTTCTGACGTTCTGTAATAAATGAAATTATATATTTTTTACCATTTTATATGCTTTCCAGAAGTTTCTGGATATCTTTTTCACGTTTATATGGTCGCAGCTCTTGACATCTACTTACAGCATTTTAAATACTGTCAATCGCCAGGCCACTATCGTTATAATAATAAATACATAATCCAACCGAAAGGTAGCCGAAGGCAGTATCGATAAACTGCTAGTGTTTAGTAAATTCTCTGATATGGATAAAAATTGTAAGTCGATGCTCATTATCCGAGTTTTCCCGACACTAGGAGAACAATCTGAGTAAAATATTGATTATGGTAAGAAATTAATGGTGAGCTAAGATGTATATTATTATTTCTGATTAGATACAAGGGGAAATCAGCATTTTTCCTCCTCTGAATTAGAAAACTCATATTTTATTGTATAATATTATGCAATAAATATTTTCATATAGGAGTCAGATATTTTTAATTTTCTATCGCTAAGTTTTTTTTGCATTTTTAGATTACAAAAACATAAAATAACACAGAGCTGTCTGCAAATCATATTAATTAGTTAAAGTACGTCTATTTTATATTATGACAAGTGGCAACACTGAATATCAAACTAGTTTATGTTCGGACCTGAATTATGTATAGGTTAAGATTTGTGGAATTATGTACCTTGGAAAACTCTAACGCGCCTGTTTAATATCATTTATGAATAATTTTAGGCATAATGCTTTTAAATTATTCGGTTTTATAGCAAGCGTTATTCATTACGGATGTGTTGGGCATTGCGCTCTAGAATATGGAGGAAACTTTGTACTGGTAAAATTCAAACGTTTTTAGATTACCGAAATAATTCATTAGTGTTCGTAATATTAAAATATCACCTTATTATACTCACGTATAACGCAAATTCAGGTTCTAATTTAACTTTATCAAATTTGTTTCACCTTGAATGACGAAACGTTATAGTGTTGGTCGAATATTTTTGTATTTAAATTAGATTTTTCATATAATAATTTATTTCAAGTGGCTTTCTAACTGCAGTCAGCATCTAAACAAGGTTACCCCCCCGTAGAGCAGCGGTCTCCAGCATTATTGATTAATGGAAACCAAATTATTAAATATGATTTTAGCATTGATTTTTTCGTTTTATTTTCATGTTCCTACACCATGTAGTAGGATACTTCAGAAACCACATATATTTTAAAAAGATAATTTCATTCTCTTACCTAGAACCAAAATATTTTTTTCTTAGAGAATTAAATACTAATTTGTTACTAAAATATGATGATTGTAATTATTCTGAGGTACATATTATTATTGCCTTCAATGCATAATAACTTGCAGTTTAGTATTAATGGAACTTTTAATAGTACAGTAGTAGTGATCTTCCAGTTAGAGTAATGATTGAAGCTGTCGTAAGTAATTCACAATGCGGTAGATATTTTATTGAATATTGGTAAAAGATTTCTGTTGCTATTATTTTTGTGTTTACTATTTCTTTTACATTCTTTTATATGTCTCTCAGAATTGTCAGTCTAATTGACTTAACTGTGGTAGTTTTTTGTGTGCTGTGAGTTTTTTAAAGATTTATCTAATATAAACTTAAATGCAGTCAAAATGTGTATAATTTGTTTAATTTAATTTAGAAATAACAAAATAATATTATCATAATTAGTTATGAAGAAAAAATGTACAGATTGCTTGAATTCTGTAAATTCAGTTTATGTATAGATTGCTTGAACTCAGTAAATTCAGTTTAATGTATTTGCAATATTCAAAGTCATATTTCTTAAAAATTACAAATTTTTAATACAAGATTTTGATTTCTAGTGCATACCAAATTTCATAGTGTATGTGTAACCAAAATTGTATTTTTATTGCTCCATTTTCCCTGCTAGTATTCTCTGGGTTTTGGTAAATCCTTACTGCTAAGTAAGGTCCTTGTAGGACATTATTTATTATCTTTTTACATTCTTGTATTTATAACCTTGTGTAATAGTAGTTTTGTCAATTTTCTATCTGTAAAACATTTCTCTCCAGTTAGCTGTTTAAATTACTAATGTGAGGTTGAGGTGCTGATCAGATACACCCAGTTACTAATACATATAACTTATCTTATTTAATCTTGTTACAGTGCAGTGGTCCATCGATGGAACCTACAATATTAACCAATAATATAATAGTAAGTGAACATATTAGTCCAAGGTTAAGAAGAATAAAACATGGTGATATTGTTATATCAAAATCGCCCATCAATCCTACACAGTTCATTTGTAAAAGAGTCACCGGTCTTCCTGGAGATAAAATATATTATGGATATTCATTTTGTATTGTGAGTATACTAAATTATTTTGAAATATTATAATGAATGACAGTCATTTATCAGATTATCAAACGAGTAAAATTAAATTTTTAACAGTACAGTCAGTCATTATGCAATTGTATTCGGTGATGGTAATATAAAATTCCATATTCTGAAAGTGATAATAAGGAACTAAAGTACTGATAACAATTTTGAAAAATTAGTGAGGTACTTTAATTTATTACAACTTAAAATAAAACATTTAAAATGCACTTTACTTTCCAAATACGCTATATGAAAAATATATTTCCAATAGATGTTTTTGTAACTACTCTCTAGTTGCTGTATCAGTCATGGTATTAATAAAACTACTGTTGATAATGCTTAATCGTTAAGATTTTTTTATTTAGTTAGGCAGAACAATTTTTCTAATTAACCTAACTTGCTAGAAAAAAAAAAATAGTATGGAGACTTGCATATGAAAAATGCATTGCCTAACTGGAATTTGAACACAGGACCTGCTGGTGAAAACTAAGAGGTTATCACTATGCCTCAGATTGTAAGTGAATTGTAATGGATTAGGATTAAAATAGTTTTGCTTTTTTTATTATATTTAAAAACCATTCAAGCAACAATTTTTAATGTTAATCAAAGTTTTTTTTTAAATCTCATGAGACTTGCTGTCCTAAAAGTATTGAAAGGTTACTGCATTGAGCCTTTGGAATTGTTACTCAATATTCACACAGACCCAGTGTCTTTTTAAAATAACTTATATTTTTAAAATTTCCTCTACTTGAAACAAGGTAAATTTGTATATGTAGATAACATTTTTTTTTTATCATTTTGCTATATAGAGTACACTGTGAATTCTGTTGAAAACAACTAGTGTGTTAATAGGAAATCAACAACTAATATGGAGTCCTGCAAGTTAAAAAAACCATGTTTTACAATAGGTAAGTAGTACTCTTATATTAAAATATTTGCATAGTAATATTTTTTAATTGTATGTTAATTCATCTTTCTTATCAGAAATGAGTACTATTTCTGACCATGTGCTATTTGAAGTTAAAATTAGATGTTCTTTTTAAATAGGTTCCGGTTATATAAATGCATTTAAAGGTTATTTCCTTATAAAATTTCATTGTGCCTCGATTAACATAATTGTCCACCTTAAGTTACAAATTTCTGAGTTTCCTTAAGTTACTTTAATTTAACATGCTGATGAGAATTTAGGAAATTAATTATGATTTTCCATATATAATTACAAATCTATGTAACTAGCAATACTTTTAATAAATAATAACCTATTGGAGGTTATAATTTTTATAATTTTTCTTCCATTATAATTAATAGAGTTTCTCTGTGTGTTAGGGAATGAGACAGAAATAAACAGAATATTATTAGATTTAAACATTAAAGATGTCAAAAGATTTTCTGACAATGATGATAAAAACAATATTTTTCCAAATTTCTGTATATTTTATTTAAATTTTGATGACGGAGACATTAATCCTAATTTTGGATTTCCAGTTGCAGCTTCTAGTAGTGATTATAATATTGAAAGACCATCCTGTTTAAGAAATTGAAGTTTTGTAACTTACAACAACTAATTTGTTAATTTTTACAATCTTATTGTGTGTACACAGTCCAGCCCACAGGAAAGGTGACTCATGTGAAATAAAATACAAGACGTTTATTTTTAGTTTATATGACTTTTTATTCAAAATAGGCTCCTTGTGTGTCAATACACAACTGGAAGCATTGGAAAAATTTTTCAAAACAATTCTGATACTCAACCTTTGAAATTGCCTCCAGTACCATGGTCGTAGCCCTTTGGGTATCTGAAATTGTGTCGAAACAATTAAAACATTTAAACTACTGAAAACACCATGTTTCATCACCTGTTACAATGCAAGACATCAAGTGGGTCCCTAGCAGCTGATATTTTCATGTCTTTACATTACTCCACTCTGCAATCTTTTTTATCGTCAGTGTGTGAGTGGGGCACAAAGCTACAACATATCTTTTTGCCCAAATTTTCGATTAGAATGTGATGCACAGTTGTTTTAGAGATTCCAGTGATCTCTTCCATTAACCTGGTAGATGCACATCAATCATTTTGAAGAATTTCAGGCACTTTTTGAACATTTTCTTCTACTCGAACTGTCGATGATGCTCCTGGACATGGATCATCTTCAATGCTCCCTCTCTCTCTCTACCATCATGAAACTTGCATACCACTTAAAAACATTTTTATGACTCATTGTTTCACTACCATAAACAGTTTGTATCATTTTAAAAGTGTCTGTGGCACTTTTATCCAATTTAAAACAAAACTTAATGTTTGCAGATTGACATTGCTCCTTTCATGACATGCTGTTAAAGTTTTGGTTAGTATCAGCAGTCTGTGACGCCAGCACTGTTAAATTTAAAACAGAAGGTAGTTGGAATACCACACTAGTTAATTCATGGATCTATTCACACATCACATTAGTAGTTCCAAATATAAAATCAGTCACCTTTCCTGCGGAATGGACTGTGTGCAACAGTTTATAATTTCTTAAAATCATGTTTTATTATCACTTAAAAAATTATAATTTTGTTTTTTAGGCATGTTATTAAAAATAATTTTCATTAAAAATTTTAATTATTTCTGATTTTTTTATCTAAACTTCAAATTTTTTAATGTTAATAACTGTTTCAGATAAGAAGAAAGCAATACATCTAAGAAAAGTTTAAAAAAAAGAAGGAAAACAGAAGATGATGTAACTAGCAGTTTTACTCAAAATCTTTGTAATAACAAAAAATTTAATGCAGAACCTACTCAGTTACTGCAACTGACATATGCAGAAGTTTATACTGAAATGTGGGAAGACATCCAATGTTTTGATTAATACATTAACAACAAAATATTATTAGAAGAAATAACTTCAAAAAACAAACCTAACTGCAATAATAACTACAGGTAAGAGTTTAAATTTAACTTTGAAAGAATTAAAGATTGACTCAGAGCAAATTTTGTAATGTCGGCATTAGACTGAAATTAAAGATATATTGAAAAACATCATGGAGAATTAAAATTACTGCTAACATTATAACAAGAGAGATTTTTTTCAGATAAGGTCTTCTATACAATTAGTTTTTGACATTGTTGTAAATAAGATAGATAAAAGGAATAACAGATTTTGGAAAGTTTATATAAAATAAGGACTGGCTGCATAAAACAGATTTGTATCTATGGAATGATAATTTCATTTAGTGGAACATGCTTTATGAAGCAGTACATACCTAATAAATTGAATCCTGTTAGTTTCTGAAGTTTTTGTCTTAGCTTACTTCAATGGCATAACTTGTGATTGGGTTTATCGTCTTTCCTGATGAAACCAAACAAGAATTTGTTCTTTGAGCAGCTGCTATTTTACTCTTTCACACTCATTATGCACGGCCATATTTTATACTTCAATAGATACTTTTCAATTATTAACTGGCTGAATGATTACTATTTTGTGATATTTGGTGTACTATACAATTATAAACAATCATCTTTCAACACAAGTGTCTCTTGAATTTGACAGTGATTTAAAATGAAAAGGAAGTTGTGATGTCAGAGTAAGTAATAACAGCACATTAGCAGTAACAGTGCTTTCCTCTCACGAAGCAAATTCTTTGTTAAATGAAGTCTAAAGGTGGAAAGAACTGGAAAGTAAATTCATATTAGTCAAACACTTCCAGGTGATTAAAATCATACAATAAAAATGTGGGTGAAGTTGATTTAATGGAGCACATGCTATCACACTACTCTTCTGAAAATCTGACCAAAAAATGGACTATTAAGTGAACTCCATATCTATGATATCTCCCTATCTAATTCATTGCTGCAGTACATTTGTGAAAAGATGAAAAAGAAGATTCCAGCAAAAACGTATTCCAACTCCACTCATATAAGGGAAAAACTTACTTAAAAAATGGTATTGCAGAAGAAAATATGCAGGAATCATAAGAAAATGTAAGTTCTCCAGTAAGCACAGAAAAAAATTATGGCTCTTTAGCTTCAAGTACCAGAAGGAAGCAAGGCAATAATTTGCCTTTTGTAACAGGTATCCAAGTGTACAGCAAAGATGTCATAAAGAAAAGTGCTCTATGAAAACAAGTGTAAAATTGATCAAGTGCAATGTTTATCTTCGGTTAACAGCCAAATGTAGCTGATATTTAAAATTATATGAATAATTTATCATTGTATTATTGATAGTTTATTTAGAATCTTAAGTTTATCATTTGTATTTCTTCTTTTTAAACTAATATTACTACAGTTTTTAAAAATTAAAATCATGACTAGAATGTTTCTTTTATTTTAACTGTATTAATAAAAGAAAATTTTTCATGAAACTGATGGGTCAATTGTTGATTTCTCAAAATTGTATTTTTTATTTTAATATTATAATATTAAACTGCTCATTCATATCTAGATTATTTACGTTTTGTATATTTTGAAAAAAATTATTTAACAAACCTATTTACTGCTGTTCTTTAACAATTTTGTTTATTCTTTATTAAATAATGTACCTTATTGCTACTAAAATTTTCTTGGAACCTATTGTACTGTTCACAGTACAAAGCTGTGTACATTGGTTATGTAAAATAGACTTTATATTCTTTTAAAAAAACCTAAATTATTTAATGAATATTATATCTTTTTTATAATTTTTTGATATTTACTCCATATTTAATACAATAAAACCAGTAGAGTTGGGTTACAATAAAATGTTCAGCTCTCAAAAGACTTCAAAACTTAAAGACAACAGATCATTATGAAAAAACGCTTTTCTAAGTGTTTTTATTTATCAGGTGGTTAATAAAATTGAAAATACTTTACCAGTGAAAAGGTTATTTAAACTGAAGTCCAACAGTAGTTATACATTGTCAGCAAAGTTTCACAAATGATTTGTAAACATATCTGAAAAATGACTTCAGAATTTGAAGGATTTATATGTTTTAAATCCTTGTCAGTATTTTCATTATGGAATTTATGGGAAGCATTCATATTCTTTTTTTAAATAACTCCTTAAAAAATTCATAAATAGTTAAATCTGGTGATCCCTTTCTACATCAACTAGGCAGTTCATTATTTAAAGACAAGTTTTACTGTCTTTGAAAAATGAGCCGGAATACCATCTGTTTGTGGGAATAGTAGAATTTATCTGAATACTAGGAGAGGAAGAATATAATGCTTATATCCATCATGGGAATTTTGGATGTGTCATAACACAAAATACCATTAGCAATAATAACCCAAAATAATGTACTTTGATTTAAATTTTTACTGCTCCATTAGATTTAGGTTTGTAGTGATAAATGTAAATATATATTTATAAAATATTAAATGAAATTTAAACCACCAAAATAGTAAATAGATAAGTTAAACTTTATTAATTCAAGAATCGATTTTCATGGGATCCCACATCTTCAGATGGTATTTAATTCTATAATTACATTAAAATAAATTGTTTTTATGATTTGTGAATTTGTCAAAATTGTTACCATTTTATAAATTTTGAATTTATTATGGAGAAATACACAAATTTTGTTGCCCAGTACTGGAATGACGTAATATTTAAAACGCTGTATTTTTTTGTCAAAATTTGTAATTTTTTTGTAAGTGCGTGTGTGTTTTGGTGATTTAAATTTCATTTAATATTAAATTTTATTAGCACAGCAGTCAATATGTTAATGAATTATTTGAATTTTCAATTAATGACATATATATATATATATAATGACGGTTGTGCCATCTTTTATAATGTTACTGTAAAAGGTATGAATAGAATTCTTTTGTATATCTGGATCACTTTAAAAAGATCATGTACAACTTAACTGCTGTAATAGTTTATTCTACCTTACTTAACAATCCACTACTCAGCATAATCCACCAGTATCAAATGGGCGATTTTCTTATTGAATTAGCTTTTTCTCGAAAATGTAATTAAATCAGAACAGTTTCTATAGTTAAAGTTAAGTCTACAGATAAATATGTGACCTTTAACTATGTATAAAATTTTTTGTATATCATTATATTAAGACATATCAGGCCATAGCAGATGATCCTACTGTTAACACTGTACAAGAAAAGTCTGTGTATAAGTCTGTATAAATTTTGAGAACTCAGAAAAATTATTATATGTAGCTAGCTATTGACTGAAATAGACATTAATTTTTATGTATTTAATCGGATTAGGAATGTTGAGCAGTTACAGATTTTTAACTGAAATACAGTTGAATCTGCACGTAATAAAGTTTTCAGTTCTAAAATTCATAATGGAGAGATTTTCTCTATTGGGCTGACAATTTTTTCTAACACCCTGTTTTACACACATTTGAATGGCAGGAATTATTCATTAAATTGAAAAACCACTGAAATTTTTTAAATCGATTGTAAGTTTATTGCTTTATCACAAATTTAGTATCTGAAGAAGTTTAATTTATTGATGATGAGCAAAAGGTAACTTGTATTAGTTAAAATATTTTACTAAATATAACACTGCCTCATAAATTTATTAGCGAAAATGTGGAATTAAATTTATGTGGAAATCTTTATTTCATGTATTCTTGTTATCATAATACACCCTGCAGCCGTGCTTAAGTTCCATAATCATAAGAATGATTTCCACTTATTAAGGCATAGGGAATTCAGTGATTAAGACATGTCAAAAGAATGGGCGTCTTCCATCCAATAGTTCAGGGTTTGAGTCCCTATTAGGCATTCTTTGCATGCTACAAAATTCATTATAATTCATCAGGGCTGTTTTCAATTGTCAGCCTATTGTTACTATTATATGAATAAATAAAATAAATTAAGAATTCAGAATGATTTTTAGTCTGTGTGGTGCATCATGAAAAACAGATTTTATATAAAATTATAAACAAAATGGGATATTTTTCTTATACAAATACTAAGAAAAATAATCTGGATCAATTCATGTCCTACTAGTAGTATTTTAACAGGTATGTTTAGTAAAAATAAAAAAATTGGAAAATAGTTTTACAACCGTATTGCTCCCAATTTTTTTTTTTTTTTGACTGAAATGAGGTGGCTCTGCTCACCTCATTATAACATTTTTTATGGGTTTCAATCTAAGCTTACAGAATAACTTGAATGAAAACAGTGTAGCACCATACTTTTATTGATTTCTTATCAATAGAAAGAGAGTAAATTAAAAATTCTTTTTATCTTCTACATTTAATAATGAAAAATTTTAAATAGCAGAAAAAATTATAAATTTGGTACAGTTTCTGATCTAAAATTAAAATATTCTTTTAAAAAACAAATGTGTGATATTTATTTAAATATCAGACATTTATTATGATGTGATATTTATCTTTTAAATCTATGTTTATTTTAGGTTCCTATGGGTCATGTGTGGCTGGAAGGAGATAACAAGAACAATTCATCGGATTCACGATCATATGGACCTGTTCCACAAGCATTAATACGAGGAAGAGTAATTTGTCGTGTGTGGCCACTAGAGGATATTCGAATGCTGACTGACAGACCCTACTAATATTAGATATGAATGTGTGTTGTTATTAAATCATATAAATGATATTGTAATAAATCTGGAAATTTTATTCGTAATTTATATATATATATATATACATAATGTTTCTTGCAACTTTAGTATCTAAATTTATTATACAAAACAAATTGTGAATGTAATTGTTGATAATTAATAAAATAAATTGATTTTTAATAATTTCTGCATTGTTAAAATCAAATGGCAACCTATTATTTATCACATGGGACTTTAGTATCACAAAAATATGAAGTGAAGGTTTAAATAAAATCTTACAGTTCTACAGTAAGTCTATTAACATCGAACCAGAAATAAAAAGGATTCAAATCCAAGAAATATAGTTTCCATGTCATTTCCAACAAATACTTTTTTAAATTATTTTTCTTCATGTTAAGCAACAAGTTTCAAAAAAGACAAAAGATGTGATTATTTGATGGATGAAAAAAAATCTTATTCCATAAGTTCAGATAATAAAGCAGTTATGCAGCTAAGTCCTTTGTGGGTTAACTTAAGAACAAGAACCTGGCAAAATGTTTTACTGTACTAATGTCGTATTGATACATTAGAACTTTAAGCAAAGTTTGTTGATGATGCTGATTTAGAAAGCCAAGTAAGTGATATGAATATTAATTCAACCATTGTTTCAAATATTGTAGCTAAGCTTACAATATTTGTAACAAATATTACAATGAACTCATTTGTTAGCATTTCTCATTTTTTTCAATACTTCATTTTTTTAAGTAATAACATTTTTATAATTACAAATATACACAATTTATTAAATAAAAACAGTTAGGCCTATACAAAGTACTTCTAGTAATGTTATCCTTCATTACTTGCATCCAGTACCATAAAATACATTTTTGGAAAAAATTTATTTATAAACTGAAAAAAAGTTTTTAAATGCATTGCACTGAAAGAAAAACAAATAACTTTTCCACTAATCTCAATACAATCTTTGAAACTTTACTTTTAAATGATTGCAATTGCATATAATATTGATTACAAAATTTATTTGAATTTAGGCTTCAGGGAAATTCTGAAATTTTATGCCGACTAAAAAATAAGTTTAAAAGATTGTATTGAAGGTTTAGTGGTAAAGCCATTTTTTCCCCATTTTGTGCAATACTTTTATTTATTTTTCTTTTGAATCTGTTGAAATTTTTTCAAAAATTTTTTATTTTATTCTTTTTAGTTTTTTAACTTCTTTGAAATGGAAGTATGGGCAGACTGAAAAGAAACTGCCCATAAGAAAAAAGAAGTTTTCTTAAGACAGATTTGTTCAAAACTAATTAAAGATCCAAGGGAAAGAATGGGCATACAAAGAGGTGGTCTAAAATTCAGGAATACATGAAATATATCGCAAAAAAAAATCTCAATCTGGAAGAGACCATAGACATTATCACATGCATCTTTCAATTGAGAGTTATGCAGTTTTTCATTGATTAAGCATATTTGTAATGAAACTCCTGACAAATGTTCATATCAGTTGATAATTGTAAGGGAACATAATTATATGAAATTATGAAACAAAAAGAGTCAATGAAAGGTATTTATTCACAGAGCATGCATCAAATATCAAACAATCTAAGGAACCTATTCAAGACAGAAGCTTTTCAAAAAGGAATAAATACTTTTCACTGCCCAGATTAGTTTTTAACCCAATATATTTTTTTAATGTTTCAGCACTACTCGCTAATAGTGTGGGATCATGCTTGTTGAAATTCATCTAAATTGGTGCACTTTGTGAAAACTAATACTCTGATAAAAAAAAAATATGTATAAATACATAGGTGAAATTGAGAACTTCCTCCTTTTTGAAGTCTCTTAAAAAAAGAAAATTTGATAATACTAGAATTCCAAGGTAAAGTTTTGATGAAAATATTTTTCAGCATTTTTTGAAAATTTTTATTTTCCAACATTTGAAAATAAGTATATGACAAGAGTTTATAAACTTTTTTTTAATTTTTAATTAACAGTAAATGTATATTACTTTTAATCTGTTAATAATACTTTCTTATTATGTATAATTAAAAAAATTGCTTATGTGGAGGCAAAAAAAACAGAATCATGAATAACTATAACACAATATTTATATATAAAAAACAGAGAAGTAAATTAGTAGTGGATTAAAGTGTTTTATGTGAACTTATCTCCAAAGTAGACCTAAAAATTTATAAAATAACCTTTGATTAAAAATAAACTGACCAGGTGGATGTTAGTTTATAACAGTCATAAAAATTAAAAACAAATTAATAATATCTTATTTTCATGGATTTTACAGAATATATGTCTAATATTTCTACACATTACAAGTATAGATCAGCATGGAAAGGATTAATCAGTTTTATCATTTATAAGACATATTGCCTGTAAAATTCAATAAAATTATTTTTAATGAAAAGTTATTTGATTTAAATTTTTCTGTGACCTTTGTGTGCATTTAAGAGCATTTTAAGGACCTTTATCCATCATCATCTTGTTTACATCGTAATGTGATTTTATTCTATTACATTAGTATAAAGTTATCCCATCATTTTAGGTTTCAATATATATATTAAATATTAATATAATTCATCAACAACTTGACCACTTTGTTAATAAAATATAATATTATATGAAATATTAATTTCCAATACAGTTTTTTGTAGTATCCCATCTTTGGTTAGTATTAAATTGTATATTTATTAATCGTTCTTTTAATTTTTTGTCATTTTATTTGAAATTTTTAATAACAATGAGTATATGTAAATTTTGCTGTCCAGTAATGTATAAATATATACATATATTTAATGTTCTTGATAACCACACTTTCATTTGCATCCAGTATATGCTAGGGTAAATTCATTATTAGCTTACATCATACTGCTTTTCTGTATAGTATGTTCTTAATTATAGTATAGTATATAAGGGAGTAATTATGGAGGCTATAAAAACATTTTTTTTCAAATAAATATACAACTTTTTGAAATGAAAAATTTAGGCATAGCCTAGTAGCATGAAATCATTTATTTATTTTAGTTACAACTGTTTACAAATTGATATTTAAAAAAAATAAATTTCAGCGATTTGTACATAAAATGTTGAAATTAACTATGTCCTTAATGCATCCCTGAATGTGTTTCTTATGGTAGTTAAAACCTTTAATATTGTTTCTGAATTAGTTAAGATGCAGTTTTAAATATTAGACTCGTAAAATTAATGCAAATTTGTTTAAGCATTTTCTTTCAAAACCCCCTTTTAAATAAAAATCTGAAGATTAAAAGTTCACAACAGCACTTTAACACATCCCCTCCTTCATTTTATGCAAACCTGTACAATGAACATTTTATTTTTCTCTGCACGTATTGCCTAAAATCCAACCTTCCTGTATGATTTTTACAATTAATAAATAGAATATCATCTATTTGATTCTTTCTCCACCAATTATCCCAATATCACACACATTAGGTCTAAAAAGTTAACGAACTAAATTTCTGTAGTCGATGCAAGTAGCGCCATCTTTCGGACAACCAAGGAACTATGAGTACAATGACTGACATTTGTGTACAAAATTTCGTCACTCCAGTCTCGAGTTACATTCGGCCGCGTACGTTGTGTTCATGTAACCTTGTGCGAGCTCGCGACATGGAACACAGAAGTGCGATAAAATTTTGTGTTTGACTTCAAAATCTTTCGTTGAAACTTATTCTATGATACAGCAAGCATTCGGTGATAAAGCCGCATCTCGTACTACAACATACACCTGGTGGAAGCGGTTTAAAGACGATAGAGAGTTGTTGCTGACGACGAACAAAGCGGGAGGCCGTCAGCAGCTGTTCACGACGAAAACATTGCGAAAGTTCGCCTGCCCCTGCGGAACAACCTCTTCTTACCCTTCGAGCTGTAGCAGAAGAGCTATACATCAGTAAAGACGCGGTACGTACAATTCTAACAAAAAAAAATCAACCGCCGAAAGGTGTGCTCTTGTTTCGTTCCACACTACTTGACCGAAGAACAAAAACAGGTGCGTCTTTCTTCCGCTTAAGACTTCGTTGAAACCCGAATTTTTTGCAAACGTTTGTAACTGGGAATGAAAGCTGGTGCTTCATGTATGATCCGCAAACGAAGGTCAATCCACTGCTTGGTTGATTCCTGTTGTAAAAGACCAGCGAAAGTCAGGCAGCAAAAATCAAGATTGAAAACCTTGTTGATTTCATTCTTCGACTCTAACTCGTCCACGTCCTCCCTACAGTCCAGACCTCGCCCTGTATGATTTTCATTTGTTTGACCTGCTCAAAGACTTTTTACACTGTAAGAAGTTTGACGACAATGAAGCGGCCTAAAAAGTGGTACATAATGGTTCAAACAGCAAGGTAAAGACTTCTACGTTGTAGGAATCAGAAAGCTCACAGAATGGTGGGACAAGTGTCTAAATGTTGCTGGAAACTATGGCAAAGAACTGTAAGTTTCATTGTCATTAAATACATAGTATTTTTCTCTACATCAATTTGTCTCGTTAATTATTGAACATCCCTCGAATTAAACTATGAACTCCATTGGTTCATTAGGATATGAGAAAACATTTCTGTTTGCTTTATACTTAATGCTGGCTGCCTAACAGATGAATGAATATGTTTTCTGTCATTGTTATTAACATTAGAACACCAAAAAAAAACCCCAAAAATTTATTAGAATATTAATCAGCAGTTTTGTTGGTGTGAATAATGGGTTACATGAATTTTCAATCATCTAGTTTATTAATGTGTAAAAAATTAAAAAAAAAAATTTAGTGAATTTTTAAAAAAATCAGTTACTTATTTTGCATGAATTTGTATGGTGAGTACAGTTGGAGATTTCAAAGTTTTTTTAAATTCACTTAACTCAGATAATTGGTTATTATTTGGCATTATAATTTTATTGTTCATTATTTTTTTTATATACAATAAACTCATTTTCATTAATGATTTTGTAAATGTTATTCCTAAAATTTGTAAAATCTTTAAATATAGTCATAGATGCTGATTCGTGTATTTTAAATAATATATCTGGTATCGGTTCTATCCCGCCTTCATCTGTAATAACTTTAAAATATTCTTTATAATCAGCTTTGTATAATGCATGATAACACTTCTTAGGTAAATTTTCTTTAGATTTCTCTTCTTCAAACTTTTTTAATTCTTGAAGCATGTATTCTTTATTTGGAAATCCATTTATAAGTAGCTTTAAAAAGTAACGTACCTAAAGTAAAAAAAAATTATAACTATATTTCTACAAATTAATAATTTTATAGACCAATAAAAGTTTATAAATGTATTACTCATTCAATCAATTATGCATATATTATTTTAACTTTATTAGAAATATTCCTTTTGTTTGTTAATTAATACTTATTATTTCTTCTTTTACATGAAGTATGTTTCAAAATTAAGAGCTGATGGCTAATTTTGAGTGACTAGCAACAATTAATCATATTCTGCCTGCGCAGCAGCTTCAACCACTTGATTAATTAGCTATCGTCATCTTGTCAACAGCCTGTTGTTGTTTACCTTACCATTGGCAGTGATTAATGATGAGGTGACAATAAAATATCCCATCAATTGTGAAATTCAGAGTGCAATTTGATTTTTCAATAGGAAAGGTCATAAAGCGTCAAACTTAGTCATAATTATTTGAAGTTTAAGGGACTACAGTAATGAGTGAAGAAAGTTAAGGCAGTGTTATTATGAGTTTAATGAATGCCAAACAAATATTTATGCTGTAGAGAAGAGTAGAAGGGCTAGTGCTCAAAAAGAAGGCCTTACTGAACAACTGAATACAAAAGTTTGAAAAAACTTTAAATGTTGATTGATAAATACAAAAATCAAAGTAGCCATATTCATGTGCCTTTTTGGACTACTACAAGAGAGGGAGACAAATTATTTTTCCTCATCAATTTAACCTGGAATTTGTACACCAATGTGAAATTCAAACAACACTATACAGTGGCATCATTCAAGTTTATAGACACTAAAAAAATTCAAGCAAATCCAATCAGCTGAAAATTTAATCGGCTTTCTGCGATGAAAGAGGTGTCCAACTGATGGTCTTTATGAAGCAGAGGGAATAATCACAGTAGTATACTGTGAAAGCTTTCAAAATTAAGTTGAGCAATTCTAAGCCAGCAAAATGGAAAGGCTGCTCTCAACATTGTTCTCATTCATGTTAATGCAAAGCTAACACTGCCAAAAAGATTTTGATCACCACCCTACACAGCCTAGACCCTGCACCTAGTGACTACCTATCTTTTTCCTGAAAAAAACAACAGACTGCTGACAAGATGACTGATACTTAGCTAATGAAGTGGTTGAGATTTGGTTAATGAAATAGAAACTTTTGAAACATACTGTTACAGAAGGATGTAAAATTAGCTTGGTTAATAAAATTATAATTGAAAAGATCTTAAGACAAACAGAAGAAAAAAGAAATTTGTGACAGGATTTTGTAGAGATGAACGTAAAGTTGACAAACCATTATTAAGACATCCAAGTTTAGTTAATTTGATAATAGTTAATTTTGTAGCAGGTAAATATGTTTTAGAACATATATAGATAATTAAGGTTGTAAGGTACAATACTTACAATTACATCAAACCAGTCAACTGATTGATAAAAAAAAAAGTTTAATTTAAATTTATGTGTGTATGTATAAATTTGTCATTTTAAATTATTTGTTCCACACTTTCTTATAGTTTTGCTGCATGTAAAAACTGGGTACAAGATGTAGTTACTTTCTTCTTTGCTCCAAATAATAATATTTACTACTCATAAATTACTTTTATTCTATTCTCAAATAATAGTAGAAGCTGAATGTTTTATAAATCACCTTACTCTTCAATTTCTTTGAAATGTAAATGTGCGACCAGAAAAATAATATTAGTTCTAGTATTAGTACTGGGTGATTCAAAAAGGTCTTCACAACTTTAAAAACATATAAAAATTTATTGAGATAATTTGACTCAAATTCGGTTGAGATCTCATTTTATAGAAAAACACATCAAGTTTGTCACCCAACATTCACTTTGGTTCGATATGGCTTACATTTGTAATAATGCGACATACATCCCACCTGAAGTTAATTTTATTCCAGGCTGTAGCCAACAAGTCAGGCATTACCTCTGCAGCTATGGCATTACATTAATTTGAAGTCTTAGCCCAACAAGATCAGCAGGCAAATGTAGTACATAAACCTGATCTTTAATGAAGTCCCACAAGAAAAAATCTAGTGGGTCAAATCTGGTGAGCAAAGTAGCCATGCAGTCAGACCTTCACAACCAATCCATCAACCTGGCAGTAGTGTCAAGAAAGTCCCAGATTTGTTGGCAGTAGTGAGGTGGTGCCCCATCTTGATAGTAATGGTGTCATCATCGTCTAACTGAGGAAGTAGAGAATTTTACAGATAAATGATATTTACAGTTGCCTCCTGGAAGAATAACAGGCCGTACAGCCTTTGTTTGTTTAGGGTACAAAAAATTGACCTTAGGGCTATCATGAATATGCTGCAAAGTTTCATGAGAGTTTTCACTACTCCATATTTGGCATTTATGGGTATTCACTTTGGCACTGATGTGAAACGTTGACTCCTCACTGAAAATTATATGGTCTAAAAATATATCATTGTCTGCAGTTTTGTCCATCATTTCCACACAAAATTGCAGCCCAGCAATTTTGTCGTCATTTGTAATGTGTTGAACCACAGTTAGTTTGTATGGATTCAAGTGCAATTGACTACATATATGCACCAAACAGTCATTTGTGGAATGCCAGTCTCACATTGAGTTGATTTCTTCAGACACCATGCAAAGCTTTTTCTGAGTTGTTCCACAGCAGCTTCAGGGCGGCATGGGCATCCTGGTGATTTTGTATGTTTAACAGAACGACCTATCTCAACAAAGGTTTGGTCCAAGAGTAAATTACATATCTTCTAGGAGTTTCCCTACCACACTCTCTTCAAAAATTAATTGCAATTGAGCAGTTTGAACTACAATTGCTGACTGCAAATTTTAAAACCAAAACACAGCGAGCATGTTCCACAACAGTAAATGCATTCATTTTTAACAACACTGTAGAAAGCGCTAGTGACCAAATTCAGTACTAATGAACTACATGAGTCAAAAGTTTATATGTTTTGCTATGAAATGATATCTCAACTGAATCTGTAATTTATCTAAATAAATTTTTATATACTTTTAAAGTAGTAAAGACATTTTTGAATCACCTGGGATAGTATAATATATTATATGTAATATAGCAAAATGTAGTTCTCATTTGTCCTTTTTCTTCAGATGTTTTTTATTCCTAAGGATGTCTCCTTGTTAATGTTGATTATAACTATTAAGATTAACAGAAATACAGGATTATAAAAGAATGATGGGGTTTCAGTAGCTCAGATCAAGTCATTAGGGACAGTTTGAGAAATTATATTGGTAACCTGAAAGCCTTCACCCACAAAGTTTACATATAAATATGCATTTTAATCATGACATCATTCTTTCTCATTGCATTATTCTCTCATTGTTGCTGAGGTGTGTTTCTTTGTTCAGTATGTTTCTGTTCAAGCTAAAGCAAGTTTTTTGTGGCATGTTGCTGAAATCAGTAATTCTAGTTTAATGTAGCATATAAGATGCACAATATAACATTGTACAAATAAAAAACAAAAGTTACACGTAAAAACAATATACAATACTAGTTCAAAGAAATAGGAAATTTTTTCAAACAGAAATCATTTGGAAGGCCTCCAGTGTCAGAAGAAAATCTTGAATGAATTAGACAATCTGCGATCAGAAGTCTTAATAAATCAATCGCTCATCTAAACCTCAAGCTATGAATTCCAAAATTCATTCCAAGTGAATGAATTATTTTTAAATTACATAATCTTTACACCTTAATGGGTTAAATAATTCATGAACATGGTGATCTGAAAACCAAAATGTAATTTTTCAGAAAGTGAAAAAAAAAACTTAAAATCAATGCTTGTTGTGGTTTAATGAAAAATAGCATATTTCAGCCTTTTTTCTCAAAAGAATATTAATCAAATTGTTTATCTTGTTATATTAAATGAATATTGCTTTCTTCAGCTGGATTAACTAAAATACGTACATCAAATTTTGATGAACTCATCATCACAAATCTGCTGATTTTGAAGTCAAGCTAAGGTTCAAATCCTACTAAAGGCAGTTACTTTTATCCGGATTTGAATACTAGGTCGTGGATACTGGTTCTTTGGTGGTTGGGTTTCAATTAACCACACATCTCAGGAATGGTCGACCTGAGACTCTACAAGACTATACACTTCATTTATATTCATACATATCATCCTCTGAAGTAATACCTTATGGTGGTTCCGGAGGCTAAACAGAAAAGAGAAGATATGTTACATAACTGAATACAGATTGGTCATTTGCCAAGCAGTGAAAGGTGTGCTAATTGAAATTTATCGATTATGTAACAAAACTACTTGCAGTGGAGATTCTAAGAAATAAAACTGAATGTATTTTCGTTTTTTTTATTTCATGTCTTAAGCCCCACCATTCTTTTATGATGAACCTTGTACTTATATATTGTATTTATAACGCATCGTTATTTAGCATTTAGGATTTTCTGAGAAACTCAGCTGAAATGTAATTCTGATTGTGGAAGTCAACTGAAACTGACTTCCCCAATCTTGATCAACTGACTGGGATTATAACATAAACCAGAAATTCTCATTTGATTCAGTTATTTCATTGTAAGTATATATGTAAAGGTTTATAATTACCTGCATATCGAATAATGGGAATTGTGGAACAAATTTTGGTATTCCAGTGAAACACATTGTTGGATGATAAATGTTTATCATTTGTCTATAAAGTGGACGTACATAATTGTCATTTGTTGTAATCAAACATGATTCATCTAAAAATGGGTAACTGTATCTGTAACCTGCAAAATAAAACTTTAATATTAATAGTTTTCTAAAGATTTTGTAACCATATTTGTTAGTTTTAATAATCATTATTTGCTGCTTAGTTATCAATGACAGCACAAGTACTTTAGTGGTGTTGTGTATAATTAATATATACTGCCAGGAAGCATTTTAATAAATTAATTATACACATTCTGTATAATATGACAACAGGTGAGCTGAGTCTTCCTCAACCATACGTTTTTTGGCTATTGTCAACAACTACCTGTAAAAATATTGGAAAAATCAATTTCAGATCTAAGATGATTATTAGAAAATTTTTATTTCATCATCTATGCACGTTTACAAATTTGTCACCAAAAACAAAAATTTTCCAAATTTCTGTTGTTTCAAAATAATGCATTCACTTTCTATCTATTTCTTTCATTCATCATCAGATTAATACCGTACACGGCACTCAGTTGCCAATAAATCTGGTTGGTATTTAGTTTTGAGAATATAAAAATAAATGTATCATTCCCTGAATTTCAATGGAAACTCCAAGCAGAATTTTTATTTCGATTTATTTGCCCAAAAAGTGTAGAAATTTATGTGGGAAATTTTGAAGAAGCAAGTTTCCATTTACTTGTATTGAACCCCTTTCTTCATAAACTTTCACTAACTTGGCCAAAACAGAGAGTTTCCGAAATTGAGAATCATTACAGTAAATAAGATTTATGGGTTTCTCATCTAAGAATACAGTAATTATCTTTCTGTTTCTTTATAAACATTGAATAAAGATATCCAAGCGTTTTTAAGACTTAAGTTAGTTTTTTAATAGGATATAAAATGTTAAGATTTCATTAATAATTATAAGACTTTATAGTGAAAACACTGATGTTAGATTATGCATAAAATTTAAGACATTTGGAATATGGTTATTTAATAAAACTACCCTATTTTAAATGGAAAAATGATCACTATTAAGGAACTCTTCCCTCCAAAGCTCAGAACAAAGTATTTGTAAGCCAATATCATTATCTCAATTAAAAATATAAAAGTCAAATTTAATATTTTTAATAGAAAATAAAATTTATATTTACCAGTACAGTAGATAATACTATCTACTTCAGTAACTGAGCCATCTTTAAATAGAATATTATTTCCAGTAATCTCTTGAACATCTGGTTTTATTATAATATTATCAGGAAAATTTGTACAATTTACTTTTTTTGAATGATGGCTCCATATAACCTATAAATTCAGTAATTAAAAAATAAAATTTTTATATTAGTTTAAAACCAGCATAGTAATGAAAAACCTTTTATAAGAAATATATACAACAATAACAAGTATTTTAATATACAACATAACTTGAGGTTTGATTTAACAACATACAAACATATGAAAATATTTATTTTTTAATAATAAATCATGAACATTATAATTGTGGCTTTAGGTGAAAAAATTAATTATTTTCTGTATAGATTAATGAATTATTTGTTTTCATCATTATTGTTCTCAAATATAACTATATTGCAGTAAAACTGTAACTGCAGGCTAGTTTTGAATTCAAGTAAAAGTATAATATTACTTCTAACAGGATTTGAATTCCCAGCCTATAAACCTTGATCAGAGATCACAAAATACACAATTATTTATAAAATAATTAAGAAATAGATTTCCTTGGTCCATATTAATAATAATAAATACATGAAATAAATATGTTAAAATAATAAATAAATATAATAACACTGTAGGGTAAATAACAATTAAGAAGGTATTAATGAAAAGTTATTTTGAGTTCATATTACTTGTACAAATTAAATAAAGATGCAGATATTTGTATTTCTTTATTATGTTTAGTAAATATTGTTTTAAAACTTACTTGCAAAGTAGTATTTTCTCTGTAAAAGAAACCATTAAAATTCTATTTTAAATGAATTAATAGAATGATCTTTTTAATTTATTAAAAACAGCAGTAAAAGTACAATAAGATCCCTTTCTTGTATACCAAAGTACCATTTTACTGAGTTACATGAAAACAATTGTATTTGCTCTTTTACTTAAGGTTTTTTTGATATTTCTACTTATAGTCGCATCAATGATTAGTCATTAGCGATTTATTAGTAAAATGTAACTGTATCAGTAAACGTTAGTAGTCCTGAACAAACTCAGGCCAACCATTCCTGACACGTGTGGTTAATTGAAACCCAACCACCAAAGAACACTGGTATCCACAATCTAGTATTGAAATCTGAATAAAAGCAACTCCCTTTATTAGAATTTGAATCTCAGAACTTTTGACTTTGAAATCAGTGGATTTACAAGTTTACCACTAGACCAACCTGGTGAGTTTACATAAGGAGTTTATTATGTAATAAGTGATTTTCTTTTTTTTCTTATTTGGGAAAGATAAAAAATACACACCTGTATATTTTTAAGTATATATTAATATAAAATTTACCTTTATTCTATAAGCAAATTATAATTTCTATAAAATATATGTAGTAGTACATTGGAAATTAATTTTTTTTCACACAATCACAAAAATAAAAACATATTAAAATTATTTTTTTATAATTTGAAAAAATTACAAGTTCCACTCATAGTAATGAACAACAAACTAGTGCATCCTTAACACAAAAAATTGCTACTTTTACCAGTACTGTCAACATAGTTCTAATATACAAAAATGTAAATAATGGTTAACTAAACTTAACGTTGGTAAACTTGATTTAATATTATTAAGTTCTTAATCGTTAAGAATTTTATTTAGTACATAATAATAAATTATCATTATCATATAAGATAAAGATAAAATCATACATAAAATTAAACTTAAATGCATAATTACAGCACTGAAAAAATCCAACAGCAATTATAAAATAACATGAAACAAATTTAAAAAAACTTACACAAAATGATTAATTAAAAGCAATGATATAATACTAGTTATAAAGTACGTGTGTATAAAACAATATGAGGTGAAAAAACATTAAAAAAAGTATGATAGAAGTAAAAAAAACTTTTTAATAGATATAACCAGGTGAACACACTTCATTAATTTTTGTTGGAGTGCTTTGTCATTCAAAAAAGAAATCATTGATGTCATTCAAATAAAACTGAGTAATAATTTTACAGTTAATAAAGGATATTTATATACATATATTTATATGGATGTCCATTTATAAAAATATATTGTCGTGTGTTTGCAGTTCAACGAGGATATTGAGAGGCTAACTAACATATAAATTTCTTATAAATGCAGTTTATTACTCTAAAATTATATAAAAAAGATAACAACAATAATAAAATGTTTTTATTAATAACAATAATAAATATCATCATCATCATCTACTTCAAGCCTTAGCCCTTCCAACCTGTTACAAACTTAAAGTCAATTTTCTTCCCATCTCTTCGTGGGTCATCCAATATTCCTGTATTCCACCGGTCTATACTGCATTATCTTCCTGGGAAAATGATAATTATCCATTCGATCCAAATGTTGTTTCCAATTATTTTTATATTCAATAATTTTGTCATTCAAGTTAAAAATATTCAGCTGTTGTTGCAGTTAGTCATTTCGTACTATATCCCTTCGGGTAACACTGCTGCAAGCCAGTTCCAAGCCCAGGCCCATCTCTCAAGCGGTTGGGGAAATGTGAAGGGGAAGGTGTATTAGCCTCATTAAAAAACCTGGGTCCATCTGCCATGGTGATACCCAGTGATAGGGCCCCTGCCTAGGTGAAAACTGGTCAACGACCTGATTGGCAGAAGAGAAAAATTTACCAACAGCAATAAGAGCAGAATAACCTAGGGGAGAAAAACTTGAAAAATAATCCTGCAAGCTTGAAGGCAGAAAGGTAGGAGCCTTACCATCAAGTTTTCCCTGCGCAGCACTCTTAGTGCGGCCAGGAGAGACTTTAACTATTGGCAAACTTAAAACAATAATAAATATGCGATTATATAACATACAAAATATTACTTCAAATAAAAAAAAAATTGATTTAATGACAATTAAATTATAAATACTAATGCAGTCCAATTTACTAAAAATGTTATAATGACTGATAGAAACTAATATTGCATTAACAATAAGACAACAGAAAAATATAAGAGTCATACAATTCACTATTTGTAAGTATTATTATTACTTTTACTGTACAAAAGACCTACCGTACGCTTTATAAATGAATAGAATACTATCACTTCCACTCAAATAACTCACAAAACAGCTTCTTGTTTCCAACCTGTCCAAAATGAAATCATGACACACTCTTCACTGAACTCAGCCTTGCAAAATTACTGATTCTGTCCACTGGTTCCTGACAGTATTTACACCTCCTGACAGGCAGAACCAGTACCCAACTGTCCTTTTTATTACAATAGTTTTCATTATCCACACCCTTATCTTTTTCTATAAGTTATTTTTCCACTCTGGTAATCTTCCTAGTCAAACAGAAGCTTTTGGAGGTGCCATTATATTATCTACATTACAAAGAACAAATTGTTAAAGGATCCTTCTAGATTCTTTTTACTTGGAAGAATCCTGTTATATTGGCCCCATGACAATATTGTACTGTAATGGGCCAGTTAAACTACTCTCTCTCTCTCTCTCTCTCTCTCTCTCTCTGTGTGTGTGTGTGCGTGTTTGTGTGTGTGATTCTTCAATTACATCAAAAAATAATAAAAACAAAAAAGAAATAAAAACTTAAAAATTTAGAAAACATAAACCCTAACCACAAAAAAATTTGTTGCAACACAACTAGGGTTTATGTTTTCTAAATTTTTAAGTTTTTATTTCTTTTTTGTTTCTGTTATTTGTTGATGGAACTGCAGAATTATATACTGACTGATGATGCGGGATCCAATGAAATTTGACTATTGATAATAGTTTTTTAGGTTTTTCTCTTACTGTGTTTGGTGGTTAAGTTGTTTTTGAGTTCAATTAGTACACTTTACTTACTTTACTATCTTATGGATGCCCCATGTAGATCACTATGTGGAAAAGGTATTAAAAAGAACCCGTCTACTAAGAAGACTGACAGCCGCAGGGTAGGGTGCAAATCAGTTCTCAAGACTGCCTACAAGTCATACATAAGACCTGTACTAGTAAACGGGAGTAAAATGATGGTCACAGCCAGCGCTACCACACTAAACAAGCTCAACCTTGTTCAAAATGCAGCCTTTAAGGTAATCACAGGCGCTGCTACATCCACCCCTATTGCAGGCATAGAGGCACAGTCTCAGATTGAGCCCCTACAATCATACTGAAAAAGGGTAGCATTGAGATTCTGTGTTTGGTGGTTAAGTTATTTTTTGAGTTGGTACAATGGTCAGTATGTTGATAAATTATTTGAATTTTCAGAAAGTTATATATATATATATATTTATACATATATATATATATATTTGAGCGTGTGTGTGTGTGTCACAGATGTAAAAAGAAGAATAGCACTGGCAAATTGAGCTTTTCAGGATAAAAAGAATTTACAGACTGATAATCATATGAGTGTACAAAATAAGGAAACAGTTCACTAAAACTTATGTATGTGAAACATGGACGCTTGGGGAAGCAGAAAGAAGAAGACTGGAAGCAATGGAAATATAAATTTGGAGAAGAACAAGCAGGGTGGATAGGAAAAGTTCTTACCAAAAAAATTCTCTTATACATTCATATTTCATTCTAAGCCTATTGAATGGAAAAACTGTATCATGCATTGCTTATTACAGAAAGAGATTAATCCATTTGTAGATTTTCATAATGTTATAACTGTGATGCATGTACAGAAGCTGAAATAAAAGTGTTGCTAGTCTATAGTTACTTTCTCTTGAAGTAACAATGTTTATTATATCAACACTCTGTGCAGTGAACACATAAAGGTGATAGATACTTGTTAAGCTCCATGTTATCTGCAGTTCAATGAGTTTTATGTGATGATATGTAGCAATATATTCAATTCAATAAAAATTACAACAGGAAACCATTTCATTCATCATTGTCCTTAATAAGCCTGCATGGGATGTTTGTAATTTTTAGGAGTGCTTCTGCCACCTTTTGGAAATAATTTTCCCTGTGTTAGGTCACCAACAACCATCATGATTAAAGTACTTAAAAAGTAATTAATAACATCTTTTATTAGTCATTAAAATTTAGATTGACGACTTTATATGACCATAGATGATTGAAATTTGTGTAAGTTTTTCTATTAGGCTCTAGGTATGCTGAATCTGTTATTCTGTCTTTTTTCCAGCAGTTTATTATTAAAGTTTTGACTGACCCAAGCCCAGAGAGGTGCAGGATTGAGCAAATAAATATCTTATTATACAGACATCAATAAACAAGAAAGCAGTGCTGTTAAAATTTTCACTTTATCAGTGAAAATGAAGCACAAGCGTGGCTGGTTGGAGAATCATCCAAATTTTAACTTGCTTGAACCTAACTCTTAAGTAGTAATAACGAAACTTGAAAGCATCTTAAATGTCCTGACTTTATGAAGTTTACTGATATTTATTTTTAATTAGCATGATAAAAATATAATATATATTTACCTTATATACAACATGAGATAACTCATGAGCTATGTCAACACCAGAAGGACCAGCTCCAATAATCAGAACCCTCTCATTTTTGTATCTTTCTGGTGTTCTGTAATCATGACTATGAATCTGATCCTGTGAGAATGTTTCCATTCCTTTTATTACTGGATAGACTGCATCACTATTATGACTATAGTAGTGTATAAATACAATTCAAATTAATAATTTATAAAAATACTTTTATTTCAGTTTTATTATTATATTTTTTCTAAATAACAAAATTGTGAAAATTTTTAAATACACCAGTAAAAAATATAACTTTACTGCTGAATATGATGGCAAATTTTCATATGATCATAAACTCTTTGGATCTTTCAGTCACAATATATGGACACAGGTAGGTATATAAAAATCTACTACAATTAACTCGGTCATTTATAACTTTTCAAATTATCCTAGACAATTTGAATTTAGTCTTTAGAACCAGACAACACAACCTTCCACTTACACATTTCAAAGATGAATTGCATCAATAAAATATTTACCTCAACTTAACATATACAATAGAACATTATTGACAAAAAAACAATTAATTAAATTAATTTTGCAAAACAAAAAAGAATTAAGCCAAACAACCAAAAAAACCTTAATACCTAAGCACATTAAAAGTCCAATTAAAAAAGGTTGCTAATAAATTCAAATAAGCAAACTAAAAAACAATGATTGCTCATAGCTAAAATTAGTGGGAGTGCTGCTCCAGAAAATGTTTTTCTGGGCCTTTTCAAGGCCATAGTTAAAGTTTTCTGTAAAATAAAAGAATAAAAAAAACATGAATAAAATAGAATAGCTGGAAGCAGGATAATAATCTAATTCTACACTTTATCACATTCAAAAATATGGTACATGGTTTTTAAGCACAACACACACACAGAGTAAAAAAAACTACCTTCCACCAGCACACCAGGGTCAACACTGCAAAAGCAACAGTGCTCTCTCTTTCCTTCTCCCTTGTAGCCTTGCGTGCAGCTTCTTATGCGCACTACAGCCGAACACCACACCACTGGAACTGTGAAGCGCACAGTTCCATACAAAGATTTTTGTATCTTTTTCATAAACTGGAGGATGGCTACTGACATTAAACTTAAGAATTATATATTGTACAAGCATAAAGAAAAAAGGACTCATTATATTAAATGTTATAAATAATATCAAGTGGAAATAAGGGGTGCTGCAGTTCCACATGCCTATACGTGAGCCTGTTAAATTTAAAATAGACTCATTAATAAAGCAAAATACTTATAAGACAAAAACTCAAATAAATTTGATTTAAATGTGATCATAAACCAGATGTTTCTAACCGTATTAAAGTTCTCAATAAATTTTACTAAGTAAGAATAATGCACAGGATATGTGCATCTTACCTCACTCAGCAATATTAATAACATAGTAGCAATTTAATCCACCATTGAATTCTATTTTACAAATCATCACATGATACACATAAATATAAAACAAAAACTGGACTCACTTCCACCACTCAAACACACAAAACATGTAAAATAATAATCTGAATAAACAATCACTACTCAAATCAACTTCCACCAACAACTTCTATGATGAGTGGTAATATCTTAAATTTTCATACAAAAGGTTCTGGATTTGAATCCAGGTCAGGCGTGGTTTTATTTATTCCATATACTCATGCATAAGCTTCAAACTTAAATGATGAATTAATTAATCATCAACCGAAACAAAATCACTCAAGCTATTTTAACAAATTACAAACAACATCCTTCAAACTGAATTCAAAAACCAATGCCACATCTAACAACATAACATTTAGTGCCACTATTGACAATTTCTGAAGAAGCTTGGATTTACCGGCTCAGTCCCAGGTAAAGTTTTTAGAAACTTAACTTCATCTTAAATATAATATTTAATGATCAATTTAAAAACAATTTTATACCTAAATTTAATATAAAATAGTGCTATTATTTAATTTACAAAGTGTCCCAAAGGTCCCACACCATGGAAATTTCACTAATTTTGCTCTGTTTTCTAGTTGCAGGACTGAAAGATGTTGATCACTGAAGAGTGGGTAGAGATTATCCTCCTTTATGGAAGAGAAAGATTCTCTCATAGACAAGTTGCAGATGAATTTAATGTGAGACATCCTCAACGGGACCCAGTGTTGCACACAACGGTTGGCAGATTGCTAGCAAAGTTCAAGGCTACAGGTAGGATTGCCGATGCTAAAAGATCTGGACATCCGAGCACTTCAGAAGAGGTAGTGGAAGGAGTTTTGGCAAAGGGATCTGCAACTCCAAAAAAATCAATTCGCCAAACAAGCTTGGAAGTGGGTGTTTCTCAACCAACAGTATGGAGGATCTTGCAAGAAATACAAGTATCATCCATGCAAGCTACAAGTGTTACACCAATTGTCAGAAGACAATCCTGATTGCCATATGGAATGTGCAATTCGGTTTTGACCCAGCTGGAGGGGACCCAGAGTTTTTGTCTAACGTTATGTTCTCTGACGAAGCCAACTTTTATGAAAATGGTGAGATAAATTGACATAACTTATGATATTGATCTAACAGTAACCCTAACTGTTTTATCAACAGTAAGAAGCAAGGAGCTGATCACATCATGGTTTGGTGTGGTTTGATGAAAGACTGGATCATTGGCCTCTACTTCTGTATGCAACAGTTAGCAGTGAAACTTACTTGGCAATATTAGGAAATGAATTACTGCCTGATTTGGATTTGCTAGGTTCTAGAAAACTAGAATGGTTCATGCAGGACAGTGCACCCCCGCATTATGGTGCACAAGTTCATGATTAGCTAGATGAATGCTTCTCCCAGTGGGGCGGTTTTAGAGGATTAGTGGAATGGGCTGCATGATCCCTGGATTTAAATCCAGTGGGTAGTGTCATGCAGGACTATGTAAAATCCCAAGTTAACATAGTTGTGATGCGAGAGTGCATCACAATTGTTGCCAATCTGTAACGCCTGATGTGATGATCAACATTCTACAGAACATGGAAGACCATTTTCAATTATGTTTCGACTTATATGAAAACCATATTGAAGAGATACTGTATATATCCCTACGATGTGGGACTTTTGGGACACTTTGTTTATGAGGAAAGCAACTAATCAATGAAATAAACCAACAATATGAAAATAAAAATTCATATCTATAAAAACATTTTTCACTGATTTTTGTTATCCCATTTTTTGTACAAAAATGTTATGGGAAATTTAGCCTCACATACAGAATATTTTAGGAAATTTCAACCATATTTTATTATCAGAAATACTTTGTTTTCAACCTATGGCTACTGAAAGATTTTGTCCACATTTCTGCTCCAAAGGTCAAATAATATTACACTAATACTTGAATAAAATAAATAAGATTATATTAGGACAAATAATTTTAAAAAATGAGTGGTTTTATAACTCACATGAAAAAATAGGTCACTATTATTCTTTCATAGTTTCTAATAAAAATGTTTTCAAACCTAAAAAAATTGTAGTCAAAAGGCACACTTTTTTAGCTGCAAATAAATCTACTTTGTGTTATTGCCAATAGCCAAATAAAACATTAAGATAAGATTTGTGGAGAATTTAATAGTGAGCAAATTTACATAATCATAGTCGATAACATATTTAAAAAATTTATTTTTATTGAAAACCAAACAAAAAGATGTTTAAAACTCAAATCATTTTCATATATATATATACATATATATAATTACATGAAACATTAAAAATATTTTAGTGCCTTACTTCTACATTTTTTTTTTTTTTTTTTTTTTTTTTTTTAATAAATGTAATTTTATTTCTTAGTACAAGCACTTTTTTCTTTCTTATATTGCTTGTTTGAGATTTCTCCATCATCAAATTTTTTTAAAAGGTTTCATGTATATTTCATTCAACCACAAAAACGAATACTAAACACATTTTTCTCAGTAATACATAGAAGAAAAAAGTACCTTGCAATAAATAATAAAATTAATTTTAAAAATATACACATATTTTTTTGTGTGAAGCAGCATCAATGCTATGATCATTACCCACTAACAAATCCCAACAGCATGCCATAAAATTGCAATCAACATTGTTTAACAATAGTGATCTTCAGGAACTGACTTCTACCTAACTTTGTATTGCTTAATTTTGAAAATGGAATTCCCAGAGATAATACTAGCTTTTGTGAGTCAATTACATTATTTGCAATGCATTTAACAGGGCTGTTTATTATAATTATTTAAAATTACAAAACATCTATTTCCTTTTCTTAAGAAAAACAATCTGGCAGTGAAATACTACATTTTAATAGGGAATTTATAAATAAGCAAGAAATCAGAGGTTGATTTCAAACATTTTGCCTGTTCAAGGTCTAAAAGGTTGTAATCCTTTGAGTAGTTGAGTAACTGTAATCCCTAATGAAAAAATAAAAAAAAATAAACGGAAAAATAACACTGAAATATTTGCAGACATAATAAATCTGGGCAGTTGAAATGGTATAAGAACAAATGGAGGAATGAAACAGACAATTAAAGAAGCATGATTTGATTATTAGTTAAGAAAAATGGGAAGTGTTGTTGATTGAAAAGGATAGGACTAGATGAAATACAATTCTGGATAGGTTCACTAAAACTATCCAGAATGAACAAGTAAAAAATTAACTGATAGGTTATAACAAGGAAGCCATTAAGCATTTATTATTGGACAAAAGTATTACTTGGAAGGAATAAATGTTGAAAACGAACAAGACATAGTATGTTCAGAAATAGGAAACGCATTATAAAAGGGCAGGAGAAAAATTCAGGCTGATGAAATGGGAAATTTCTATAAAGTATAGTGAATTGAACAAAATGCAATAAAAACAAAACATGGAAACTAGAAGTAAAGGGTGAAAGAAAGAACTGGAAAAAATATAGTGAAAAGAATCAGTTACATCAAGAGTATAGAAGAGAAGAGACTTCCAAGGTAGATGGAACTGCTAAAGAGAAAAATGGAAGGACAATTTTAAGAAAAAGATGTGGGAGGAAGTGGTGAGAGGATAACTATAAAGGGAAAGAGATAAGTTGACTGAATTTTTCACTGTCTGAACCCAATAAACTGAAACAAGGGCCAACTCTATAATTATGATGATGTTAAAACATTTATACATACCCACTACTAATTATTACAGCATCAAATTCATAACTTTTATCCTCATTTTTTAACAAATCTTTAACAATAACTTTCCACTTTTCACCATCTTTTGATACTTTTTTAACATGATGATTCAACTGAAAAAAATGGCATTTAAATAAAATTTTTCAGAAAGAAAAAGCAAACAATGATAAATATAAATAATTTTTTTAATGTAAACATTATTGTCTGAAAAACATTCATATTTATTTATCCAATGCCAATAAAAATAAAATTATGAAAAGCATTAATAAAATTTAAAGGAAAAGCTTTAAACGATTAGGGGTGGATCCAGGGGGACCATGCCCCCTCCCAAAGGCTTGAAGGTCTTGCATTTTGGAAACCCACTTGAAAAGAATTGAAATATTTTACCAATACTGTTTGTCAAAATAACCGTTGTAAGTTGTAACTCTGTAATTAAAGTGAATATATCTTTTTTCTTAATAGATAATTAAGAGAGGCTGACATCACTTGCTCTAATGCATATTCATAACGACATGCAAATTGATGATAGATCGTATTATCAATCAGTATCCTATGATGTGTAATCATCGAGATAAGTGTAATTTGTAAATCAATTATTGTATTATTATTATTGTATGAAGTAAAATGTGTAAAACTTTGGATTGTAATGGATTAATTATAAATATTGAAATGAATAAACAAATAAAAATTAACTTAATTTAAATCTTCATCTTATTATTTTTTATCCCATCTTACATTATTAAACAATTTTTATTGTTTACACGGCAGTTTTGATTAATTAGGGCTATACAGACCGAGCTTAAATTTAATTTAGCTTCTGGAGTCCCTGTGAGGGTCACTTCGAATAACTTGCAGCTTAATTTTTTATAAATCAAAATAAAATTGAAGAAATTAAGCAATAAATTTCTTCAGTTTTAGTTTTTTTTTTGGCAAATTCATCCTTTTTGCCTCTTTTACAGAAATACTAATGATGATTAAATGATTTTCACATTTAAAAATAGTTTAGAATATAGTATGTATCCAGTAAAAGTGTATGAAATAAAAACATTCATGCATAACTACTTATACAACCTAATTAGAAAGGAGTAGAAAAATATGACCCCTTGTGCCCAATGGCTTACCCCAAATTCAGTTATTGGATCTGCCTCTGTAAAGACAGAAGTAATATAGCAAAACTATAAAGCAAATATGTTTAAATTACTTTGTATTGTGCATGTAAATAAGAGTTATAAAGGGACATAGACTAACGAAGAAATTTTGAAAGCTAAACAGGTGTTAAAATCCATTCTCAGAAAATAAAATTACATCAGAAACAATTGTTAAAAAAATATGACACTGTTATATGATGAGAATGTAAATGGCTCCCTGGAAAAAATTAAGTAACATAAAATAAATTAAAATTCAGATAAATATATAAACATTGAAAAACAAATACATAAAATATTTAGTTAAAATATGAATTTTTATCTTTGCTACCATTAATTTCACATTCTACTTGGCCATTATTTTCACAATTGCAGGTTTTGACAAAATAATTGATCCTATAATTATACTAAAGAATAATATTCACTAATCAGCATTCTAAAGTATGATTTAATTTTTTTTTTAATATTTCAAAGAAATCTAAACTTTCATATTATCTTTTTCTAGCTATTATGTCACTCCATCACTAATGTAATGATACTTATTTGTAAAACCTAAGGTCTTAAAAAACTCTTTAGTATGTGAATTAAAATACTTAATCTGTTTTTCTTTTTTTCTTTAGTACAGCGTTTATCTTTAATTTAGTTTAATTGTAAATTTTATAATTCCAAATCTACATCTAGTCTGCAAAAATTAATATTTAACACAATCACACAACTAACGAGTTCACCTTTGTCATTTTTCTTGTTGTTTTTTATATTTTTTTTTAATTCTGATTTTAGTGTACAAACTATCCAGTATGCTTCTTTGAAGTAAGAGAGAAAAACTACAATAAATAATAAAATTATTAAAAAAATAACAGGATGACTTTTTCTTGCCAACAATTTATTTATAATAAATTAAACATTACATTTCTTGATTTATTAATTATCAGTAATGTAAATTAATACTTAATATACAAATATAGCATATATGATACATGCAGTCTCTTTTTAACAGGATATTCCTTACCCTAAACACAGTACACTAATTTTTTTTTCTTAGGCGCTTTAAATTTCATTTTTTACTTTTTCTCAAGAATAAAATCAACTGTATTTTTCTAAAATTAAGAATAATCTACTCATTTTACCAGATTATAGTTAAATAAACCTCTACATATTACACTTAAAAGTAAAATATAATTTTTCTTCTGTAAAGTAAAAATGTTTTTATTTCTTGTTCTGTTTTCCTCATCTCAAAATTTAAAGTAGTCTTTATGTTTTTTCTTCCCTATATATTTTTTTAAATTTCATTCTTTTAAAAATGGATAAATTCCATATAAACAAAAAAAAAAGAAAAGAAATTAGTTAATAGTATTTGCAAATTAAAGGGTTTTCTAATGCCAAGAATGTAATAAATAATTTAGTATACCTCTATTTTATGGGCTAATAAAAGTATTTTTACTTTCCCGTCTAGATAGCGCTAAACCAGAGCTATAACTCTAGTACAGAAAGTATTGTAATCGGTCCAATTTGAGTATACACAGTTTTCACTGGATCTTGACGTTTTGACACCTAAGGAACCCAAAAAACTGGATGGAAATTTTCCAAATATTCATATGTTTGTGTGTGTGAGTTCAGTTTTATACTCTAAATCACCTTATATCTCCAGAATTGCTGGACTTATTTTGACTTGGCCAAATTACTTCTATATGTAGGCATCGATACCATTAAATTTTCAACTTAAAAAGTCAAAGGGGTGAGGCTGTAGAGCAAGGTCACTCTCAGAATCTTAAGATTTCGACAAATTATGGTCTTATTTTCTTAGGCACATTTGTTAACAATTAAAAAATAATAATATTTGCAAAAAAACTAGCAAAAATTACACCCCACCCCAAAATATGCTCTAAACTAGTGGCTAAGTGCATTTACATGTCAGTAGTACCCCCTGTCACCACAAGAAGCACTAGTGTATTACTGACATGCTAAATTAAGTTGTGTGTGTATGTGTGAGTAAGCTGCATGATGGGAAAATTCTACAACTGTATTGTCAGCTTTTATTATTGTTTCTTATTAAATATATATGTCTATCAAAATTTGAGTTTAAAAACTCTTTAAGAATTTTAATTTTTGGGGCAATGAATAAATTTATATATAATATGTAGTCTCAGTTTTTTCTTGTCTTTCCATTTTTTGAGTCATAGCTGAATAGGTAAATTTTAATTTTTTTTCACAGTATTTTATATTTCCGCTAGGATTATCATAACTGATTTGAGTGTTATTTTCTGCCCATCCTAGCAGTGTCACTCTAACATTCATAGTTAAACATTCAGAGCATCTCCATTCCAAAACTACTTTTAGCAATGAATCTTTCTAAATTAGGTTCATTAAATAAATAGTAATATTAAGTTCCTCCTAATCCCCATCTAAACCAGAAGAACTGTCATGGAATCCAAAGCAGGAAAGGTCATGACAACTCAACTCAGGAAGAATCCATACGATCCCAAATCAGGAAGAATCAGTGCTAAAAGTAGTTTTGAGAATGGAGGTACTTCGAAATGCATCACTTACAAATGTTAAAATGACAATGCTAGGAAGGGCAACAGAAAATAACGCGTAAATCAAATTTCTCAATTTAAAAAAAATAAAAAACTTTTTCTCATGGTGGATTAAGAACACAATACTTTCAGAAAAATTGTACTTTTTATATAATACTCTCTTATTTTATAGCTGAAACTAAAGACAGTTGTACAAAGTGAAAATGAGATGAAAAGGTATAGTTATAGTTTAAAATAATTAATAGTTATTTACAGATACTAGTAGTCTAGTATTTTCAGATACTAGAAGGAACCAGCATAGCTATGTGGTACCATGAATTCCCATGGAAGTGTTTCAAAGTCCCATGCAAACCCTCAGCATTTGCTTCCAGGAATACATACGTTCAAATGGCCATCATATTATAGACGTTGTTTTTAAAAACTGAAATTGTTCTTTTGAAATATTCTGTGTTAATGGCATGTAATTTACTTTTTGTTTTCAACAATAAAACTTGTAAATTCATTTTTTTACTTTTGTGAGAGTTACTTCAAAATGTCCCATTTCCTTGTGCCACTCTGTATTTACTTTTGCCATGTTCTTTATTTTAGCATAATTTACAGCAAAACTTGAAATAATTCAAATTTTTTATTTAAAATTAAAAATGTTTTTATTAACAATGTCAACTGAGTTTTTATAACTGTGTATACTTAAAATAATAATTGTAAAAACATGGAATGGCAAAAACTATTGAAAATGTGGTGTAAAAGAAAAGCAATTTCGATTTAAGATGTTTAGGCCTGAGACTTTTGTTGACCTGAGTTTTAAGAGGCTGTCTATAAACTAACAATGTTAACAATTTTTAATGTGTCTGATTACTAACATTTAGAAAAAAACTTGTCAAAATGATTTATTAGAACTACAATTTAAAGTATCTGTTATCAATTTAAAGTATTATTTAATATAATTTAATTTAAAGTATCTGTAATTTAAATTATCTGCTAAACTGTAAATGACTAATGAATTTTAAATGTAAATTTTGTATTACTACAGTTAACAAGTATAACACAACTGTTCCAAATAATCTTCCTAGCATAAAAGGTAATCAGGCTCTGTAATTGCAGTAAAGTTATTAATATTTTTACCTTTATATATTTTCGAAGATTGTATTTATCTGCATAAGCATTTAAATATTCAAAAACTAATTCTCTATGGATGTATGATTCTTCAAACTTTTTAAAATGAAATCCTGGAAATTCCATTGCTTCTTTTGGAAGGTTTGTCCTAGAAAAACCCAAATAACCATTAAAAAACCTTTATTCTCTCTCAGTCACAAAATTTCTTTTCAACCTTTCCACTGATTATACTTCGATCTTTCTTTGTATATTCATGTCAGAAATGAATAATCTTTACCTCAAAAGATTTAGATTTCAAATAAGATCCAATATCTTTAAAACTCAATTTTAAAGTACAATTTTCTTTAAATATTCTGAGAAACAAAATATTTGTTTATTTTATAAACAAACATCTATATGTAGTCTGGTTGATGAAATAAAATTTTAAGTGCTTGAATGTTTGATAGAAAATAAACATAAAATATTTCAGAGAACTGATTACATTTTAATATTATTTTAAAAGCACCTTTTAGCTGTCAAATAGTTTTATATTTTTTGAAAATACATATAAAAAAGTTTTTTTTTAAATAAATCTTTAAATCATTAGTTCTGAGTTACCTTAGAGTGAAGATGTAACTGAATAACATTTTGTTGTTCACAAAAAACATTAAAAAAATTTAAAATACGTGAAATTGTTAAATAATAACTTTGTAAAAATTATTAATTAGATTCAAATATAAAAATAATATCACAAATATTTTATGAACAAGATAATTTATTTAAATCAGTACTATATGAAAAGAAATTTGAAAATGTTATATTGAATATATGCATTTTACATTCATTCTGAGTTGTGAACTTGAAAAAATTTGACTTTTCTTAATGTGTATGATCAGATATCTATTTTCTCTTTTTTTTATTAAATATTTTCATCACTGCATTAACAATAAAGTTTTAAATTAAGACACAAAAATTAAAAATATCATTTATTTATTTATTTTTTTTTTAATTATTACTATTCAAACATGGACTCAACGATAAGTACAGTAATAATAATGATGTAGTTATATACAATTTATGCCTTTAAATTTTATGGTTATAAATTATGTAAAACAGTTATTTTGCATAGCACAACAATTTCTAAACTGAGAAACATTACTGCATCCTTTAAAAATAATTACTCATCAAACTACAGTAAAATTTACTCAGTTTGCTCAAACAATGCTCATAATAAATTTTGTCATCTTTGGAGAATTTATTATATAATAGATACCACATCAAAGAAGGTTGAAGAAAACTTGACATAAAAAGTCTGTCTTAAAATTGGCACTTGTTAACGTACCAGATATTCTATGACAGGCTTACTAATAAAGGTGAGGATTGAAGTGGTTTCTAATTCCCTTTTTAACTGAATCAAGCATACTGTTAAACATCAATATGTCAAGCCCTCTGAAATGCAGGAGAAATTTCATCCCACAAATAACAATTCACTTTTTTCTATGTTTAGTTCTTCTTGCCTTTCTTAGCTTCATTCTTTTATCTCTTGTTGATGTGTTTCGGAACCACTCCATTGTCAAAACTGATTGTACTGATGCTACAAGTACAATAAGTTTGTACTAAACATAGAAACTATAGTGATCTTAGCAGAAATGATAATAGTAAATATTATCTTTTAACAACAACAATTTTAACAATTCACTTTGTTCATCATAGGGAGTGCTATATTCTGATCATTATTCTCATAGACAGCAATTTGAATTTGTGTCTCTTATAAATCAGATACAATAATTTCATTAACTAGTAATATAAAGTAACAAGTTAATGCAGTGGTTTCCAAACTTTTCCGAGTCGCAGCGCCCTTTTTCAATTAAACTTTTTCCATGGTGCCTTACCCTAAGTAAAAGTATGACTACTCATAAGTAAAAGATAATAATAAATAACACTCGAGTATCTTCATTATTTTTTTTTACTTTAACATTAAATTAATAATTATAAATGTCTTGCTTCAATTAATTATGAAGCTTTTACAATATTTTGTGGCGCCCCTGTGAAAAGGCCATAGCACACAATTTGGGAATCACTGAGTTAATGTATTGCTTTTACTGAATAATGGTACACTAATCCTTAAAAAATGATAAAAAAGATCATCTGAAAACTTTAAATCCATAACACTTATCTCAACATTTTTTAAATTTATTAAGAAGTTGCTTTTAAGTAGAATATGCTTTAAAATGATTAAATATTTTAACGACTTACTTTCAGAATATTACAGTTTTTCTTCCACAGGACAGAAGATCCATTGAAGAAGATGGAACTGTTAATTAGTTCTCAAAAGTTCTATGGAAGGAAAGGTTCCAATATTCTAAAAGTGAGTTAAGAATTTAATAATTTTTAACTGTTGTCACATTTTATGCTGTTTAATGAAAGCATACTCATTTTTGGATAACAATAAATCACTTAATCCTTTCCAAAATGGATTCAGAATACAGAAATAGGTAATAACTGTTACAATACCTTGATATAAAGCATTATCTAAGTATTTGACCATGAAAACTGTCAATGCAAATCTGGGAAGCAAATTTTTAAAGAATATAGATACCGATATGGTTTGGGTAGATTAAATTTAGTTCTGTTCGATAATGCTTTAAAATAACTACAGTAAATAATTTTAAATTACAGAATAGTATTGTTTAATAATGAGATGTATATTTTCTATTTAGCAAGTAAATTTTTCAACTGCTTTAAAATGAATTCTATCCTTTTATACTTAGCCTGCAGACGCAGACATACAAGTTCATATCTTATCTATTTTATACTGTTTTTATATCCATATATAATGTTCTTAAATTGTTATGTTCTGTGAAAAGTTTGATATTAATTTTTTATTGCATTTAAATGTTTGTTAATTTACTTATTAACATATAAATTTTGTTGTGTAAAAACGTATCACTTACTCTATTCAGTAGTTACTTTTAATTTTGATATTGGTAAATGCAGAAAGGAGACTATACTTAAATTATTTTAAAGTTTATATAAATCAGATGGGTTTAAACTCAGTTTTTCCAACTACTAGTAACAAAATGGTCAAAAAATCAAGTTAAACAATTTTTTTTATATTACGAGAGGTTATCTCTGAAGTAAAGACCGTTTCATTGTAAAAATATTTATTTTGAAAACTTTATAAATAATTTTTTATTTCTCTTAAACTACATACTTATACTATGTCTCTATATTAAGACATTTATGGTAGAAATACACCAGCTTAAAAACCCTCGTCTTATTCTTCTGCCGCCAGTCCATTTAGCCATTGATTAACACCATTTTTAAGTTCATCGTCACCCGTGAATTGCTTACGTTCAAAAATTCTTTCAATTTCCCAAACAAATGGTAATCAGAAGGAGCTAAGTCCGGACTACACGGTGGGTGAACTTAAATTTCCCGTTCGAATGTTCTCAGTAAATCACGTGTCGGTCGGACCCGCAACACATGGACGTGCATTATCGTGCAGCAGGACGATGCCGTCGGTCAGCTGCCCACGTCGGCGATTTTGAATGGCGCGCCGTAACTTACGTAGAGTTTCGCAGTAGACTTCTGCATTTATAGTCGTTTCACGTGGCGTAAAATCGATCAGCAGTATGTCAAACCGACCCCAAAAGACCGTCCAAATGGCTGTGGCTTGACCTTTGTCGGTCTGGTTGATGATTGAAGATGACGCCATTCACTTGACTGCCGTTTTCTCTCTGGTGAGTAATACGAAATCTATGTTTCATCGCCGGTAAGAATTGAATTAAGGAAGTTATCATCTTTTTCTGAGTAGCGCATCAAAAATTTCAAAGCAGATCCCATGCGAATTTTTTTGTGACGTTCCGTTAAGACGTTCGGCACCCAACTTGCACAAGCCTTTCTGAAGCCAAAATAGTCACGAACAATGCGACCAATAATAGCTTTTGAAACATCATGAAAATGAAGAGCCAAGTCGGAAATCATTGAGCGACGATCTTTTCTAATTTTATCGTCGACGCGTTTCAACAAGTCGTCGGTGATTATCGAGGGCCTCCCTGAACGTTCTTCATCATGCACATTAATTCTGTTATTTATAAACCTTTCACGCTATTTTCAAACGTTTCTTTCATTCATTACATTATCACCGTACGCAGCAACCAACTGCCTATGAATTTCAGCCGGCTTAACGTTTTTACGGTTTAAAAAACGTATGTCTCCACGTATTTCACAGTCGGCAGCAACATCTATTCTCCTATTCATTTTATAACGTAATAACTCACACGTAATCAAAGTTACTACAACGCGACAAATTACAGACAACAATGCATTGTGTACATTACTAGTGTGGCCATGAACGACAGGTTCCCCAACCTTAAAGAGAGAAATTTTCTAGCGGTCTTTACTTTAGATATCCCTAGTATTATTACAAGTTTAATACACATCTACAGTGTTCAAACTGTTGTCCTTCTGCCCTTATGCATTCACAACATTGTAAAAAACTTAATTACATATTTTATTCAGTAAAATAATTCCTAATTTATAAAATTCAACAAAATTTTCAATGAAAAACTTAGGCAGTATAGGTCGTTTGATGATCCACATCTTTGATGATTCTTCCAGAACCAAAAATCACAAGATATCAAATCTTTTGAATGGCTCTTCAATTGTTCCTCATTGTACTCTCCATTTAGGAAAAGTTGACTGAGGCAGTGAGGTAGTACCCCATCTTGCTGCCAAGTTTAAGAAGAGTCAGCGTCAAACACAAAGTTGTTTAATATTTCATGATATGAATTACCTGTTACACGTCTACTGATAAATAAGTTCCAACATTCCTTTTTTTATACAACAAATAGTACAATACAACTCCAAGGAATTAAGTCTGAAGCATGTTTCTTCATCCGACTGTATCACTGAGCTAAAAAAATTGAGGATTACTTCACAGTGAATAATAATAAATGCTTATTAAAATCATCTTCAGACAACACATGAACTAATCTTTATCAATAATACTTAAACTTCAATTGTTCTTCATTGTTCAAATTTGTTCTCGATATTTACAGCCTAATGGAAACCTTTTTGGTGAATGTCTGAGTCTGTTTAATAGTAACTCTGCAAGAAGATGCTTGTTTTTTTTTTTTGAATTGCAATTAGTTATAGACCTATGTGATCATGGAGCAAGACCCAAATATATATATATATTTTTTCAAATTATATGTACGGCTTATGCAAATGTTGATGGTTCGGTGTAGGAGAACCATGGGATGAATTTTCATGACTGTAGCAGTATTGTTATTTCTCTACTGTAACAAAGCAAAAACTAATTCTTCTTTTGTTTATTTAAATTTTAAATTCTCAAAGCAGATTACATTTCAGCGCTAAATATATATTTCTAAATTTTTTCTGAAAAATTTATTTATATTTTAATGTAAAGCTTATTAGTTAATAAACAGTAATACAAGAAAATTACTTTGAAATCTATACTATTTACAAGAAATAAAATATTTGTTTGTAATTGAATTATAATTAGTAATTATAATGTGATCTGTAGTGTTTATTTGTGCTTAAAACCTGCGCTAAAAAAAAAAAAAATCTAGTTAAAATTAAAATTTTATCATGATCCTTTTATTTTATTTGTTATAAATATGATTTAAGTATTTAAAAGATTACAACTAATTAATAAAAGAAATAATTTGACTTACATAAGATTTTTATACATGCTTGAATGTACAGGAATACCAAACTGGTCTTTACCAACACATTCAGTATACACCCATGTACCACCGATTAAACCCTGTTGCTCAAAAAGTGTACAAGAAAAATTATTTTCTTTTTCTGTAATATAACGCACTGCACATAATCCACTTCCTCCAGCACCAATCACTCCTATATGCATGTTTATATTTTTAGAGAAATTAGAAAAATATAAATTTCAATGCAAAAAAAATACTAAAATAAAATTTACAAATTTAGATTGTTCAATAAAAGGCGCAAAAAGTAGTCAAAAAAGATAATTTTGAATAAACATTGAATATGTACAAGAATATATATATAAATTTTGTATGTAATTATAGCAATATAAATAAGTCTAGATAAGTTTTAATCAGACAGACAGAGATATTTTTTATCAAATGTATTAAAATAAAATTTAGATTTGTCATAAATTTTACAGGTAACTAAATATAGATAATACATACAGTTGCACATTATGAATAATTATTTTTTTGTCTTCAGTCATTTAATGGTTTGATACAGCTCTCCAAGATCCCCTATTTAGTACTAGTCGTTTCATTTCAGTATACCCCCTACTTCCTACATCCCTAACAATTTGTTTTACATATTCCAAACGTTGCCTGCCTCCACATTTTTTTTCCCTTTTACCTGTCCCTCCAATATTAAAGCGACTATTCCAGGATACCTTAATATGTGGCTTATAAGTCTGTCTCTTCTTGTAACTATATTTTTCCAAATGTTTCTTTCTTCGTCGATTTGCCACAACACCTCCTCCTTTGTCACTTTACCCACAAATCTGATTTTTAATATTCTCCTATAATTTCAAAAGTTTCTAATCTTTTCTTCTCAGGTACTCCGATCGTCCAAGTTTCGCTTTCATATAAAGCTACGCTCCAAACATATACTTTCAAAAATCTTTTCCTGACGTTTAAATTAATTTTCGATGTAAACAAATTATATTTCTGACTGAAGGCTTGTTTCGCCTATGCTATTCGGCATTTTATACCGCTCCTGCTTCGTCCATCTTTATTAATTTTACTTCCCAAATAACAAAATTCTTCTACTTCCATAATCTTTTCCTATTTTTACATTCAGTGGTCCATCTTTGTTATTTCTACTACATTTCATTACTTTCATTTTGTTCTTGTTTATTTTCATGCGGAATTTCTTGCATTGGACTTTATCCATGCCGTTCATTGTTCCTTCTAAATCCTTTTTACTCTCAGCTAGAATTACTACATCATCAGCAAATTGTAGCATCTTTGTCTTTTCACCTTGTACTGTTACTCCCAATCTAAATTATTCTTTAACATCATTAACTTCTAGTTCTATGTAAAGATTAAAAAGTAACAGGAATAGGGAACATCCTTGTCAGACTCCCTTTTTTTTATTACGGCTTCTTTCTTATGTTCTTCAATTATTACTGTTGCTCTTTAGTTCCTATAAATGTTAGCAATTGTTCTTCTATCTCTGTATTTGAACCCTAATTTTTTTAAAATGCTGAACATTTTATTCCAGTCTATGTTATCGAATGCCTTTTCTACGTCTACAAATGCCAGGGTTGGTTTGTTTTTCATTAATCTTCCTTCTACTATTAATCTGAGCGCTAAAATTGCTTTCCTTGTCCCTATACTTTTCCTGACATCAAATTGGTCTTTTCCTAACACTTCTTGCACTCTCCTCTCAATTCTTCTGTACAGAATTCTAGTTAAGATTTTTTATGCGTGACTGGTTAAGCTAATTGTTCTGTATTCTTCACATTTATCTGCTCCTGCTTTCTCTTTGGTATCATGACTATAACACTCTTTTTGAAGTCTGATGGAACTTCCCCTTTTTTGTAAATATTACACACCAGTACAACCTATCAATCGCTTCCTCACCAGCACTGCGCAGTAGTTCTACAGGTATTCCGTCTATTCCATGAATAATGATAATAGTATAAATAATAATATTAGTTAAAATAACATTTTTTAATTTTTCTTTATTTCATTTTTGTATGCTAAAATGTTATTAAAATGTTCCTTAATTAAAACCACAATTAAGCTGAGCTAGGATATTTGTGTAAATAGGTATTTTTATTAAAATGCCTATTTAAAAGAGCGTTCTAATTAATGTTAAAATCATGTCAACCAGTGTAATCTGTCAATTGAAGAAAGAAATATTTCCTGTTTTAAAGCATTTAAGTCAGCTAGTTAGACAGATTGTAAGAGTAAATGGAACTATACATATTTAATTGCGCAGTGAAATCTTCTATAAAGTAGCTGATAACGTATTTCCCATACATTTTTTATCAACTTCTAATAAGACATATAATTTTATTTTTATCTTTGATTATTTTATCTGCACTCTTTTTTATTCTAATTAGTTTCCTTATTTTATTCTATTTGTTATTATTATAAATAATATGAGTATTAATTAGCTTATATTTATAGCAACAGTAAAAACAAACAAAAGTTAAAATGATGTTCCATTTAATTATTACTAGTATAAACTAGACTTCATCCCTTTCACTCAAGTTTTTCTTTAATTGTGATTGAGTAACAACATAATTTGTTTTTGTATGTTTTACAGTCTAATTCGGTATTTGTTGTAAATATTAATATTTTATACATATATTTTTTTTTGCTGCAAATAAATAAATAATACCAATCCCTAATTTCACAGCGACTTAAAAAAAAATTAGAAGTAGATAACAGTTTAACAATTCTAGCGCAAATTTAACCACCCCCCTCACTCCGCTCAATCTAAACCTCATATTTTATTAGATTCGGAAGGAAGCGCAGAGTTTATCCCAACCACTCCGCCTGGCGTCTGATGTCACAGGAGGTGTACCTTGAGGAGACGGTCTAGTCGCCTAGGTGCGGAGCATTCGTGTATGGCGCAACGAAGAGATAGGTTGATCGATGTCAGAGCAGTCAATCGAAATCTAGTATCTTATTACGATCGGTTTGAAGCGTAGATTTTACCCGGACCACTCCGCCTGATCTAAACCTCATATCTTATGTAGGTTCAATGTTGCTCAGATTTTACCCCCACCACTACTCCGTGTAGTAAAGAGGTGTGTGTTAGTACAGCTGAAGGTCATGTGACATCAGAGCCGTTGTCGCCCGTGGCCAGGGCTTCAGTCGCTAGCACTTGGGAGGGTGAGATATGAACTATATGAAAACACTAGCGCTTAAGGGTAAGATATGAACTAGATGAAGATCGAGGGCCAGTCGTACGACGGCGGTCCATTTGAGGGATATCGAACATGAGACCACTAAGGCGGTGCGCCAGGAAGTCGGGGACACCGCCGATTTCCGGGTGTCTTCGATCCGTCCCGTTTATGGTGCAGCACTGAACGCCACTGTTTTGACTTCGTATGGCGCAGCGAAGAGACAGGTTGAGCGCCGCGGGAAGATCTGTTGGGTACATTGCCGGATGTCCATGAGGGAACCCGACGATAGGTGTTATCGCTGTTGGGCTCGGGGCCATATGTCCTCGGCCTGCCGCGGGACTGATCGTTCAACACTGTGTTTCAACTGTGGGAAGTCGGGCCATTTGTATGCCACTTGCACAAACCCACGGATGTGCTTGATTTATGGAAAGGCGGATCATCGGACGGCTGAGTATGCGGATCCGGAGTGAGTTTGCTATTGGAACGATGTGGACAAGTCAGTTTGCTCGTGGGGAGAGTGGCGACGGCGTGCTGGACAGCCCTCTGTGGAATCGCTTCCGTTTATATAAATCTAAGGCGTGAGAAATCTGCACCATCTTGATTCTCTCTCTCTCTCTCTCTCTCTCTCTCTCTCTCTCTCTCTCTCTCTCTCTCTCTCTCTCTGTGTGTGTGTGTGTGTGTGTGTGCATAAAAAAATATTATTTCCTTAACTTTTACAACTTTCTCTTGAATTTTCACTTCAAGATAATTAAAATTTTAATTATTTTCACATAATTAAAATACAACAGTAAAATCAAGCTACACATACTGTTAACTAAAAACCATCTTTTGTATACTATCCATTGTGCCAAAAAAAAGAGAAAAATTATTTTCAAATAGTCCATTTAGACAAAATAATTTTTAAACTTAAATAGTTTGATAACTGGAATATTATCATGATATTGTTGCGGTACAATAATCAAATAAAAAAACAATGAGATTACAAGAAAATATAATAATAAAAATACCTTTAAATTGTCATTTGTGGAGGGATGTTATTTTTTTTTTGTTTAAAAAATGTTTCACTTAAGTTATTTTGAAAAACCTGTCTACAATGGGAACCACAAAGGAACTTCATCTTAGAATGGAATTTAAAAAAATCATTCCAATTGGTGAAGAGTAATACGTGAACACGATAAAATATGAAAATGAGTACAACTGAGAAATTACTTTTTTTATGAAGTTGATTAAAAAACATCCTTTGAAAATTTTCTCATCAATAGATCTTCATGAACCTTTTATGATCCACTCCTGATTTTCTTGTGTTTTTTTTAATGGTAAAATTAAAACTTTTTATTTTAATTCACTACCATTATTTATTATTTGCAGAGTTTAATAAATTCAATAATTTTTGGAAAAAATTTTTTTTTTAGAATATATTGGTTATAATTAAAACTGAACAATTTAGATTAACTCAACACCAAACGCTGTATAAAGATATAAATCATTCATAATTTTAATAAGCCATATAATTTAAATAAGTCAGTAGTTTAAATTTATGTAACTAAGTGGTTTAGCTTCCAGAGCTGGCCAATATCCTTCCCATCAATTGAAACAAATTAAATTACTGAAAGTATTTTTTTTTCAGAATGTAGATCTTGAAATTCTGTTGAATTTAAAAATTTTCATTTTTATGTATGACTTCTATGTATATGTAAAAAGGCTATAATCATATGTAAACTAAGTGTGAGGTGTGTATGTGGCCCCATGCCCATGTGGATATATCGAACAATAATTCTTTCCGGTAATTTTTTTATGGGTTTTTTCATAAATGAGTTTTAAGTGGCATCTATTGCTTTGTCATTAGTATTAATAAATACTAAATACCTAATAAGACTGTGCTAAGCAGAATGATTTAAGTTATTCTTTATGAGAACCAGCTTATTAAATATGGTTTAGGTTTTTCTATACTATTCTTTGTGTTTTTTTTTTCATAAAAATTCTGCATTTTATTATATAAATTACTCCAAATAATATTAGCAAAATGGTAAATGATTATGTGAAGGGCTTTAAATTTAAAAAGAAAAATATATATATATTTTTTTTACTTACTAATTTTTTAATTACTGATATATATATAAAGTATTCTGTGTAGAACTAAACATATTGAAATTTTATCAAAATTCTTAAATTAGTTTTAAGAATTCAGCTTAGAAATTTTATAAATAATTTGTCATGCCAAACTGCATAGCTCTTCCATACAACTTAAACTACCACGCTTTACATTTATTTTTAACATCATAGGAAGCATAAATAATATTAATGTTACAATCTGGATATTTATTTTTATTTTTTTTAAATATCTGCTGACCTCTAAGACTGAGCATGTCTCTACATTTCATGCGGAGGTCCTGGGTTTGAATCCTGATCAGGCGTGGCATATTTTCATACGCTACCAATTTATATCGGGCTAATGACCAGAGCTGTTGATGAGTACTCTTTCATTAAAGAAAATGTTAAAAAATATATTACATAATAAAGACAAAAAATAAATACAAAAATTCAGATTAATGTAATCAAACATTAATAAAAACAAAAAAAAAATCATTAATGACTCAGTGTTATTTAAAACCTTGATATTAACATGTTACTTGACCTAAAATTATAAATATAAATCTGTATATTTTGTAATATTATTTAATACCAATAATATTAAATGATAACCCGTGTCATTGGGAGATGCTCTGGCCCCCTATAGTGGACTTGATAATGCATAGGTTTCTTATTTATAAACTTGATAAATATAGCTGTTTTAATTTTTAATGTATTTATTTTATTTTTATTTCTTTAAAAATAAAATAAAATAAAATATTGGCCACTAATAAATGCCAGTAACTTTCAGCGATACTGCAGCTAGGATTGTTTAAGTTTTTTTATCTAAACACATCAATCTGGCTATTGCCATTTTATTTTTATTTTACCTCTTCCACTTTTAGCATACAGATGACAGAACAATCAGGTAAGCAGATGGAGTTTACAGTTTTTATGAGGGGTCAAATAAATTTTTAACTTTTTTAAGGGATTTTTTCTAGGATTTACTGGGACAGATTTAGGAAACCCTGTGATAAATGATCTCTCTTGCAAGATTTTTCATATGTATTTACAAATATGAATTTTTTAAACAGCAAACTAAACCATATTTTATAATAAGATGATTTAATTAGCTTATATCAGAATGTTTCAATCAACTTGTAACCATCTTCAATGAAATATTAACTGAAAATTTTCAGCCACTGAAAATTTTTAAATAAGATATTAAAAACAATTTATTAAAAAATTTGGTTCTGTTTCTTGTTTCAATGTTTATATTTTTAAATAATTTTCATCGCATTTAACACAGACAAAATTTTAGCAGATTACTTTTTATACAGATAATACCACTCATGATTCCTTTAAATAATTATTTGTAGCATTATGCCTCCCTTGATGCCATCTGTACAGTACTTGCAGATTAAAATTGTAATATTTCAATAAATTGTTATTAGTAACTGATGTATAATTAAATTTTTACACTGTACTTACTTACTCCTAGGTGCTAAATGTCAATGTGACCCCGAGCCTCCCGAACCCACCCATCTATCTCGATTCTCTGCATGACTTCTCCAATTGAAAACGCCAAGCGTACTCAAGTCACACTTCACATCATCCATCTGTTTATTCCATGGTCAGTTTGCCCACTACCACGCCACCTCATCTCCTGCAGCGCCACCATGCCACCCTACAACAAATCAGCTCCAATGCCACCTTCCTCATCTTCCCAGGTGCCAACATCGTTCTCACATTCCATGTCACCAATCTCCAGTCCAGTCCACAACCTTACCTTCATTCTGTACACTCTCATTCACATATTTGTACTCTGTTTGATTCTCCATAAGTCATGTCCATTCAAGGCTTATTTCCTGGTTTTGTAACAATAAATTCTTTACACGGCCGAGCAGTTACCCCGACATAAGACCCCCAACCTGGAGGACCAGGGGATATTAATTTGGAGTTCCTTTCTTCTTCGTTGTTTGATTCCACCGTAGCTTACAGAGCACATTTTATCCTGGATTTTCTTTGGGTATACTCATAAGGCTCTTCTGCCAATGGATTTCTTCCTTGTTCACTTTCACGATCGTTGGCCAGTTTTCACGTGCTACCTTAGGCAAGGGCCTTGTAACAGGGTGCTACAATCTGAAGCCAGATTGACTCAGATTCTTTAATGAAACTGATATTCCTCCTGCGCCTCCTCCCCATCACTTGCATGATAAGTCCCCAGGCTTGCGATCAGCAGTATTAAATAGCACCATTGGAGGAGTCTTTACTGTACACCATATTGAATTTTTCATTTATTTTTTTTAATTTATTGATACATTATAATATTGCATAAATTACATGAAATATTAAAACATAAAAAGCTTTTAAACATTAAAATACAAATATTTTAACTAAGATTAAAATTCTTATTAAAAAAATCAAGTTTACAAACCTATGATGAAATATTTTAATGTCCCTCTGCTAACCCCTCCGAGTGGTATAGTAGCATCTGACCCTTTAATCCAGAAGGTATATTAGGTTTGAATTATAATCAGGCTTGACAGTTTTTTATAGAATAAAAAATTTCCATACCTCATCCCATGAAAAACTTAACATTTATGTGGCAAATTAATCATATGAAAAAATCTTAAATTATACATTTTTCTAGTTTTGATAGAAATTATATATTAAACAAACAATAAAAAAAGAAAATTGTATTATTATATATATATTGCTGAAAATGATGTTAGAGTTAATTAAATTTCATCATCATTGAATTACGGTGTTGCATCAATGGCGCCTGATTGGAGGTTATCTTTTATCTAAAAAAAATATATATGCAGTGCTTGACCCCAGTTAATTCTCTCATTTTATAACAATCCGTATAACTGTAAAATTCATTTAATGTAATAAAAATACTCACCTCTTTTATCATGTATTTTGTAGATGACTGACTATAGTTAAAAGTGTATGTTGCTATTATGTTTAAAAATTATCCAAAAAAGTATTTATTATTTTTATTTTCTCTTCCAAACATGATAATAGGAAAATATATTATTACTTGATAAGAAAATACAGAAGAACATATTACTTTTGAAAAAACTTAAAGTGATATTCTTTTTATATTATGAAAATTGTTGGAAAAGGAACTGAAAAATAGATGATTTTTTTAGTAGTCATAAAATTACAACATACAAAATAGATTATTTAAAGAAGAAATATAAAATAAGTATAAAAATAATGCAAACTGTAAACAGAGATTGTAAGTAAAGTGATAGCTATTAAAATTAATTTTAACAGATTGATTAAAGTAAAAAGTTTTAAATATGCCTGAAACAGAGATTATATTTAAATTTAAGCCCCAAAAAAGACTGCGAATCAGTTTTTTTATATAACTAAGCTTGTTGTATAACCCCAAATTTTTCCTACCTACTTTTATTCAATTTTTTCATAACCTGTAACAAAGATAATGGAGGACTTGGTGCATCTAATGTTTTGGCGCATCCAAACCATACTTTTCTGTGTAGGCATTCTGGGTCTGGGCATAAATGGCACATCTAATGTATTGAGAAACAATGAATGAATACTGTCTGTTGTATTGTGTAACTCGTTTTTCCTCAATGAAACTGGCAACAAAAGAAAGAAACATTCTTCCATAAAGTTGCGTCTCTTTTTGAACATTGTATTTTAGTTCACTTTCCTCATTACTTTGGCTTCATTTTATCTCTCCAATTAATCTTTTTCATGCCCGAATTTCAGATGCTTCTAGCCTTTTGGTTTTCTCTTTTTTCTTAGTATCCATATCTCACATTTGTACAAAAGTACACTCTATATGTATTACAGATCATGCCAAAAAGATTTATCCTATTTCTAAACTGTTTACCGGTAACAAACTTTCACTCAGAAAAGAAATCTGCTAGCATCAAATGTAGATTTAAGAATTAGAAGGAAATTTTTAAAAATATTTCTATGAAGTGTATTACGGTAATGTATTATGTATTATTATGGAAGTGTATTATGGTAATGAAACTACTTAAGAAAGGAAAAGAATAGAGAATGTATTGTTGAAAGAGAATATTTGAAAATTAGGTGGTTGATAAAATTTAAAATCTTGAGATTGTAAGATGAATACTAAAGAGAGAAATTTTTTGAAAATTTTATAATAAATGAACTAGGTTGGAGACCAAGCCATTCAAATTTAATTAATTAGGTAATGGAGGGGCTGTAGAAGACAAAATAGAAATACATGAAATAAATGACTGAGGATGTAGGCAGCTGTAGATTGTTACAGACCGAGGACATAGGTTATATGTTGAAGTGAAAAGATCAGCACTGAGCAGAACAAAATGGAGACTAGCATCAAGCCACTCAACTATCTGATGATTGAAAAATATTATAATGGTTTATCTATTATTAGTGATATAATACACAGAAAAACATTTAGTAAAATTTATTTATTGGTTTTTTAATGTCTGATATACTATTATATAAATTGAGTAAAATAAATTTCAAAATTAAAACTTTTGCTTCATCTTAAGACTTTCTCTGTATCTATTTTATCTATCAAAACATTAACAAATTTAAGGAGTATATAAATTATTATCTTAATAGTCGACAACAAAAATGTTAATGTACTTGTATCTGTTGTGGGAATTTTTTATCGCATTATTAAATTTTTTTTAACTTCCTATTAACATTAGATTTGCTATCAGTTATATAATACAATAAAGGAATTAAATAGTATTCTTCCACTGAACTTTTAGTGATAGAATATTTTTAAGAAAAGTTTGAACAAAGATAGTGTTTTATTTATAATTTACATAAAATATGATAAATTATATTCTAATCAAACTAATAAAAAGTATGACTTTTTATTACTGTATCATATTATTTGACAAAAGGTGCAGTAAGTTTTTTATGTATTTATTTTCTGGAAAGTATTTTTTATTGTGAAAAAAGTGTTTTAAAGAGTTACAGGCATTATTTTCACCAAAAAATGAATTCAGTGTAATAAAAGAAATGAGTGATATTTAGAAGTTAAATTATGTAAATAAAATATTCTCATTTGTCTACAATTATCATTTATTGTAATTGTAAAGAACAGCTTTATAATCTCAAAATTAATTCATGTTCTCAGTTGCTCTTAATATTTGATTTTTTTGGGAGGGTTTCATTGGCCATTTGACTGGTTTAATATTTCTATTGATACTTTGCACATTCTGAGTTACAATTCATATAAACTAAGCTTTTTTTTATTTTTTACCAAATCAAATTAATTCTATAATATCTTATGACAGTCACATAACCTAATTTTTTTCTTTTAATTTGAACTCATAAATGAAACACATAGATGCTACCTTCTGCTGCAATAGCTGGGGAAGTGATAATATCATAGCAAAATAACTAATTTTTTTTTTAATATTGTTGAAATTCCTTTAATAGTTTCCAAAAGAAAGTTTCTTCCTAATAACTTAAGTGAAAGGAAATATTTTGTATTTATTAGTCCTCATTCTTATTTAGTATTAGATTGTTAAAATATAACTCATTTCATCTTTTATTTTAAGCATTTTCAATTATAACTTTGTAAATTGGTTGTAAAACTTATGTAAAAACATGCCCTTCGGCAATATGTATCATGTTCTTAAAGTAGTTATATGTATCATGCCATTACTCCACCATTCTGCATGGCAGAGTGGTGGCATCTCAGCCTTTCATCCAGAGGTCCTGGTTTCAAATCCTGGTCAGTGAAGACATTTTTCACCCACTACAAAATTCCATTTCCATATCCCATAGACAAGCTTCAAGCTTATGTTCATGTTTTACCATATCGGTTTATCTCTCCACACTTTATTTTATAAATATATAGGTTTTTTACCTTTTACATTTGCCAACACTTTTATTCAATTATACAGAATTTTTTAATGAGCTATGTATAATATAAATTTGGAAAATTGAACAAAAAACTGTTAATAAAAAAGTAGTTAATTTTTATGGATCCTGATGTTTCATGACCCTCCCCTTAACCAAAAAACACATGTTTAGCTTTTAAATATTCTAGAAGGGTGTATATTGGCCTGTTTTTTGGTTGATCTCTACACTGGATGGACCAATTTGGATCATGGATCTCATGAGTCACATATCTCAAATTTTATGAAATATGTAAATAATTTTTTTTACATAACTAAATATCCCTTAGAAAGCTAAGATACTTTCTCATTGTATTTATTCTTATTATGCAATTCTAATTAAAGAGGTAGCAGTAAAGACTTATTTTTAGCCGTTTCTGGATTCAAAGTGACACATTCTTGTATTAATTAAATGATTCCATTACATAATTTTAGTTTTGGATTTCTTCAATTTCATTTAAGTTAGGAGATCATAAACCTAATTTTATTTTTCTTCATCAACATTTTGCTTGATATCTTCAAAGTAGATTAATCAATTGTTATAAAAGTTTGTTTAGTAACTTCTGAAAACGGGTCTTTGATGACATTTAATTTTAGTTGCAACTGATTAAGGAGGTCATGGTCACCATGAGTCCTATACATCAAAATTTAATTCAGAATAAAATAACCTTTACATAATTTTTTACTTATAGTCACATATTTCAATGGTTTCAGTTAGTTTTCTTCCTAAGTAGCAGTCAATTGAGTGTAAAGCCCTTGGTAGGCAGAGTTTGCTTTGCTGGATTTTTAATCTTATCATTTTGAAGTTGGCACCAAATTAAGAATTACTTGATTTTTTTTTTAATTTTGTACCACCTTAAAAAAGTCAAAATTCAATGAATTGAAACATATTTTTACTTTTTACAGCATTTAAGTGAGATTTACTTTCCCGACATCAAAGCTCTAGAGCTACACTGCAAGAAGGAAAGTATTGTAATCAGTAAAAAATGGTGTTAGAGTTTTTTTGCATTTCTCAATATTTCATGGCCCAGGGACTCCAAAAACAAACAAAATGTGGGGGTAATGTTCATTCATACATACATGTATGTATGTGTTGGCGTATTTGAATCTCAATAACTTTCAACTGAATAAACTGATTTAGATGAAATTTTGTACTGAGACTTGTATTTATGGGGTAATTTGTTGGTAAAACTCTGGAGTCAATATCTGCAGGGGGTGGGATAGATCATTTTTTGGAGTCAATTTTCTCAAAATTTTGCAAACATTTAAGCTCAGTACATGCATGCATGCTCATCTTACCATTTTTTTCTAATTCTGCCCCCAAAATTCCCCCTTCCCGAAAAATCAAAAAAAGCTATTTTTTTATGTACTGCATATTTTTTAACCGATTTTTTTATGTCTTCTTAGGCATAGTAGTAGTGTAGTGTAAGTAACCCAGTCAAAGTTTAAAAATATTGATTTTTTGAAGTTTTTTAAACTTTTTGGTTTATTTAAACTTTTAATGATATTAGACTTTATCTTAATGATTAAAAGTTTAAATAACAAACTTTTAATAATAATATTACAATAGAATTTCATTATAATTCACCCCCTACTCATTCCCAAAAAATAAATCTTAGGTAACTTTTTATTGATTGTACATTTTTCAGTCAATTTTTTTTTAGTTTCTTCCATTTAAATAGCAAACATACAAAAATAAAAAAAAATATTTGAAGGTGATTTTTGAGATGGGAGAGCAGAAAAATACCATTTTTTAAAACTCTTTTTGGTTTACTTAACACATAATGATTATTTTACAATAGAACTTAATAATAATTACCCCCACTCCAAAAAAGAAATCTTATGCAACTTTATGTATCATTGTTTTTTCACTACAAGGAAAGTATTGCAATTTCATTGTCAGCTTTTTTAAATTTGATTTTAATAAGATTGCATCACATATTTCCTCTTCTGTAATTTGTCTTAAAACCTGTTTATTTCAACAACCATTTGTTTTTCAACTTCCTGCATTATTACTTTTTAAAATCCTGTATTCTTTTCTATTAACCAATTGTTCATGTTCTACTGTCAGATCACATATACAACTATTTTACAACTAGTTTAAGGATTTTTAATAATATTGTTAAATAACTTTTCTGTATGAAAATCTTCTTTGCTTGTACTAGTTTATTTTTACATTTTTTACTTTTTCTCATCTAAATACAAGTATGTAGGTCCTTGTTAACCTAATTTCTTTCATATTTTGATACCATTGTTTCATTCTTATTTAAGAAATGTTGATTGAATTTTTACTGAAATAATGAATCATGCACTTGAAGGTATTTTTTAACTCATTTTTGGTTTCTTCCAAAGAATAATATATAGTGAGTCTTATCATTTTTATTTTCTTTCCGTGAATTATTTATTTAGTCTCAAATTTTTTCTTTTACTTTTTTACTTCTTGTTCTGTATTCAAACTACTTACTGTAGGGAGTGGATCATATTCTTTGTCTCATTGTTTTCTTTCTCTGTATTCTGCTATTTATCTCATCTCTTTGCTTTTGAATAATATTTTTAATTTTTTTTTTAATTCATTTGATAAATATTCTTAAAGGACAGACTATTTTCATTAGTTAACTTTCATCTAAGTTATACTAAATGATGATGAACATATGTCTTGAAATATACTTTACCATAAAATTGTGACAACTGCTTCCAATTCATCATTGTTATATATATTACCTCCTGTTTTACTTGATTCATATTTTATAGATTTTCAATGTTAAACTGGCAGTAAAAGTTGTAGATTAGATTATAAATATTAACAACAGGAAGAAAATATATTTAAAAGGTAATTATCTTGTTTTTTTTTTTTTATTACAGCTTTTAGTTACATCTATATTTTTATTCAAATTCAGATACTTTATTTTCATTAACATTTACATGTACAATTATTAAACATTATTCTATAACAACTAGTACTCATAAATAAAAATATACAATATATATTAAAAATTTACAATTTAAATATAAAAAAACAACTTTTGGTCATGCACATTGGTGAAAAAATGTGGCTAGGTAGGCTACTTCATGAATTAAGAAAATTGTGTTGAAGCACCTTCAGAACAATTCAAAGAGCAGGTAGGTGGCAGGTGAAAAAAATACGAAAAGAAATCAATTATAAAATATTACTCCATAATTTATTACAAAATTCAGAATATTTTAATCGTCTTTCTTTATGTTCCTTCTTCTGCTAAAATGTAAGCAATCATAATGGTAATCTTATGAACTGCCAATCAAGCCAAATCAGATTAATAATGTACAATTAAACCATTCTCTCAAATTTAACGAAATTAACTGTTAACGTTTAACTGTTAACGAAATCTTCCTTTACATGCAATATACTTAATATGATCAAGATATCCAGATTACTCTTCTGAACAGACCATATTACTTCAAGTTTCTGTCCTGATTGGGATAATTAATTAGGAGCAGGAATAGAAGTATAGGCTTTACCCAGTAGGCACTTGAGCCTTCAATTTAGCTTTTTGCACACCCCATAGCAGAAAACCTGATACACTTCCACAGGCACATGGAATCATTATCCCACTAAGCATCACCTACCATTGTTCTACAAATAGAAACATATCCAATTCCCATTCCATTAACTGTAAGGAAGGGTATGCAAAAAGAAAGAAGATAATCCACCCACATATTAGGGATTACTCTGTTCTGGATTGATTGAGATAATTTACTGTTCCCAGAGCCATTCCTAGTCAGATAGAAAATTTACATTACTTTTTTCCATCAATAAAATTTTCTATATTTGGCAGTAGGCTTGCATTCTGAATTTCCTTTATCATTTTCTTACATTGTCAGTGTCTGCATGCCAAACAATAAAAGGGAAAACATAATTATCTGGCCATCCTAATATTAAAGTTCAATATCAAGACTCAATTATAAAATAGCTGTTTTTTACAAACACTCAACTTTTGCCAGTTCTATTCAAATACTGGTTTTTTGACAATCTGACATGTTTTCCAAACTATCCACATTATTATAAAAGTGTACATAATTCTAGTTTCCCTACTTAGATTTCCATCCTTCTTTAGATACAAATAAAGTACACCACTGATATTTGTTTTAATATTTACTTAAAACAGATGCAGGAAGTTTCTTTTAAAGAAATTATTTAAAAATTAAGTAGAATTAATTTAACTTTTCTCTGAAATACTCATTAACCTTGTAAAACATTATTGTTAGGTAGTAAGCAATATAAATAAGTACTGTTCCCTGTAAAAAAATAACCAAATGGACAAAAAATTTATTACTTGCTTTCCATGTCCAAGTCAAAGTTTATTACTCCAGAAATAGGCAACTGACACAGTCTAGTCATGTAACAGGAGAATATTTAACTCTGTTCTTGGTACCTCAGTTGAGAGCTGACTAAAATATAAGCTTAATCCTGAATAATTCCACATTAACAGAGTATGCTTTGTGAATGAGCAGGTTCAGTTATCTACCCACCGGGTTGGTCTAGTGGTGAACACGTCTTCCCAAATCAGCTGATTTGGAAGTCGAGAGTTCCAGCGTTCAAGTCCTAGTAAAGCCAGCTATTTTTACACGGACTTGAATACTAGATCGTGGATACCGGTGTTCTTTGGTGGTTGGGTTTCAATTAACCACAAATCTCAGGTATGGTCGAACTGAGAATGTACAAGACCACACTTCATTCACACTCATACATATCATCCTCTGAAGTATTATCTAAACGGTAGTTACCAGAGGCTAAACAGGAAAAAGAAAGGTGAAGGTTCAGTTATTTGCTATGATACAACTCACTTTTGAAAATTTATCTAACATTTTGAAACACCAGCCCTTATTATTATTATTTTAGGTTTATTTATTTATGTTTATAGAAAACCATCAACCTCATTTTTATCATACTAACATGAAAGTTATTTATTCTTATATAAAACTCATATAGCTGATGATTGTTAAAGTAAAAGACCAAAAAATGAAAAAAAAGTTTTAATTTTTTAAAAATAAAACCTAACAATAATGATGTGTATTCTTGATACACTAGATCAGAATACACAATCTTAGTCAACTTAAGAATGTGTATTCTTAACAACTTAAACATAAAAAGTTGAGTTGTTAACAACTTAAGATTTAGAGATTTAAAAAGAGATGTTTGAGTTAAGTACCAAGAATAATGATATTAAAATTCACCTATAATATTAATAATAATAATATTATTTATATTATATAATATTAATATTATAATACTGTTCATTTAAAATAAATTAAAATAAGTCCTGAATGAAATGAACAAGAAAAACATATTTATTTGAAAAAACAAGGTAATGAAATTATACAAAAAAAAAAATACAAATTAAATACTAAGAATGTTTGAAGTACAACTTAAAATATTTTGTTTTCTAGACAGTCAAATTACTAAAGACATTTGATGCCAAGGAAAACAATATAATTGTTAATAACAACTTTTTGCTGGAAAGAAATTTATTATTGCATTAAAAGATTTTGGAATTACAAAGAAATTTAAAAAAAGTTGTACCTAGTATTTTTAAGGCAGTGGAAAATACAATTTTATAAATTTAGAAAAATAGGAGCTTTTGAAATGCAAATTATTGTTAATATTTCTTCATGTTATAAAAGAGTCTTGAAAATGTAGCTTAGCTGATACATTTAGAAGTGAAAAGGAAGCTTGTATTGCACGAGGAATTGGTTGAAATATGTTAAGGCACCTAGAGCTTATTAAATTAGTGGAAAGAAATGTAAAGGTATTGATTATAGCAATGGACAAAGATTGGAATTAATTAAGCAAGTAATTGAAAATGTCAATAGAATAGATATGTTGAATAAAAAGATTAGTATCGAACAGAAAAGAATAATGATGTTCATCAAACCATTCAACTGAGTAATGGTAAAAAATCTTTAAATGTGCAAGATATTCTGGTTCTTGATAAATTATTTTTCACCCCTCAAAGAAGGAGTGAAAAAATTTCCTTCATATTGGATAGTACTCTACATAAGCAGAACATTCTTGCCTAACTTTAAGTTTGTTGCTCTCTTGTCTGGTCAAGATGCTTATAAACTGATGAAAGAATATTGTCACATGTTTGTGGTTTGACAAGAATATTGAGGATAGCATCTGTAAAAATTTCTCACGTACACAATTTATTACTTTTAAATAATTATATTGTACAAAATATCTTAATTACACTAGTAAATAACAAAAGATAATTCTGATTTATAAAAATAAATAGACACTGATACAGGATTAACAAGAGATGATAATAATAAAAAAATCTACAATTCACTTAATGGAAAAATTATTTATTTTTAATGTTTACAAAAGTAAAATCTACCTTATACTTTATAAATGAATATATCACTTTCACTTCTGCTCACAAAGAATTCGCCAAACAGCTTGTTGTTTTTTTCAGCATTGTCTGAAATGGAATATACATGACACACTCTTCCCTCATTGTGTTTCTGCACAAGCACTCCGAATGCTCTTGCACTCTTGGATCACATTTATTGCAACCCGTACTTGTGTGTATCACACAATGTACTGAAACTTGTATTTATTACATGCTGAACTGAAACTTGTATTTATCGCATACTTAACTGAAACTGTCACTCTCCTGGTCCCTGGCAGTACTTATATCTCTGGGCCTCGGGCCTGTCCTCCAGTACCAATAACTGACCCACCCTTTTAGTTTTAATAAGCATAATAATTTCCATTGTCTGCATCTTCTACACTTTTCTAGAAAGAACCCTTATTGTTTCTTCTAGATTAATATTTCTTTTTTCTCTCTTATAATATATATTCATTTTTGTTGCATTAAATATATTTTATTCCTCTGAATATGTTAAATATTTCTGTTTCTGTATGCATATGAAATGGTGATAAACAAAAACATTCTCATACATTTTGTTTCAAAAGATAAACAATATTTGATAGAAATTTGCTAATTAATACATTAACAAATTTTCAGTTAATGTATTATTTTGGAAACCAAAAACATCATAGAGATTCCAGTACATGAAATTTTTTTTTTTGTTTGTTTAACATCCGGGACCACCATTAGGTATTGCTTCAGAGGATGAGATGAATGATTTGTAGTATGTGTGAAAATACTATGACTGATTGGGATTCAAACCTGCAACCTCCGGATGAAAGGCCGAGACACTACCACTCGCATCACAGAGGCCGTTCAGTGTGCATGAATTTGAGCTGCATGGACACAACAGAGATTACCTTATCACTTCTATTAAATGGACCAATGAAATATAATAGCTTTGTGAAGATACTTTGAAAGCGTGATGTAATCTGTAAAAAATTTAAAAAGAATCTGTTTATGGTAACGTTTTACTTTAACACACTAGTTACAAAAATATGTCAAAATGTAGGTTTTTTCTGATATACAGTGGTATCCAATTATATTTTAGTAATTAAAATATGGCATGATAAATCAAAACTAAGCTGTTTAATGAAACAAAACTGAATTATTTAATTATAATTTTTTTCTTGATTAAAATAATTATTGAAAAATTATTTTGTGCAGAGAAATGTTTATTTGAACCAGTGATAATAATAATATATTAATTAAAGTGCTAAAAAGAGATGTTGAAAAATTGCCGCGTTTTCTCTACTTACAACGAGCATAAAATTTGTTAAATGAGATCAAGAAGTTTTAATAAAAACTTTTGGTTATTATTAAAGAAAATATTACTAGCAACTAAATTATTCATTAACCTGTAGTATAGTTTTATATAATATTAGTATTTCAAAATTTTACGGAATTTACTTGACATTGTTTCAAATACAGAGTTTGCATGCTGTGTAATTACGCTGGGGAACTTGTGAGTCGTGCGCAATTCACTTTGTTCAGGTATTTATTAAGTATGTTCAAGAAAGAGGTTAATGAATATAATATTCATTAACTCTAATACTTATGAACTTAGTTAATTCGAAAAAATTCTTTTATAACATTGTCTAACATTATTATTAAGTAATTTATTCAATGCACTTGTGTGGAATGCAAAATCTGTTAGCCAACATATTGAAAATGACGCAATAGATAAAATGATTACCACCCGTTCAGTGACTGTTGTAACACCCGATTATTTCGCACTACAAATTCCTAACCAACTCTTGTTAACTTGTGGGAGTGAAATTACGTTCCCTTCGTAGGATGCCACATAGGCGAGTGTTACATTTTTTTTTAATTTTCCATAATTTTGGATATGAATTTATTATAACAGTAATTCTACTAACCGATTGTTTGGTTAACGGAAATTAAAAAAAAAAAAATAGTATTAAATTGTAGTTACTAATGTTCGCTTGCACTTACTAATATTGCATTATAATTTTAGGTTAGGATGAACTTGCATGTGCATTCCGTATTCATCGAATGTTTTTCTTGTGACAATTCATGATTAATGAGGTCTTAAAATGTATTTTTGTTGTTTGTTAATTTTGCTAAGATAGTTTTTATAATTGACGGACAGCGGGAAGAAATATTTGTGAGTGATTAATTAATCTTGTTCCGGAATCAGCAGAGTTGTCGGTTTGTATTCGAATGAGTATTGTAATTATCTGTTAATGTATTATAGTATTTAATATTGAAACAGTTAATTTCTTTGTGATAGAAACGCTTTATGATACATATCTGTTTTATTACTAGAATGTTGATATATATGATTGTAGCATTTGAACGTTTCCTTATGAGAAATAATTAGTAATTTTTTAACGTAATACTGTGTAAAATTCGTGGAATTAGTTAATAGTTATTTTCGTATAAAAGTGTTGGAAATTATGAAAATAACATCCCGTTTTTGCCAAATAAATTTTGTCAATGTAGATCCATGTCTATTCAAGTTATGTTTTGAATGAATTAATTATTTTAGAACTATTCATTTATATTATGTGGTATTTTGTAACCTTTGGTCTTATTAAACAGTTTTCACATATTAAGCAATTTGAGTTTATTATTTGTGATTGTAAAAACTAGCTGTCAGATTGTTATGGTGAATTATTGATTACCACTTTCTCACTAACAGTGCCATTTACAACATTATATTAACACCATGTAGGAATAGCAGTATTACTAACAGCAAAGTACCTGACTCTGAAAGAAGTGAATTTTACATCTGTTCTCATGTATGATATGGTACAGATTGCCATTGTAGTGGCTACACAAGTGTTGATGAGATTGACTAGTCCATGAAAGATTAATTTTCATGGAAATGTTAGTGTGTTATGAAATATCAGAGTACACATCTCAAATTTACTTGTTGCAGATAGAATACATTACTATTACTACTGCTTGAAAAATTTAACTGATAATTAACCACATTGTAAATCATGTTTAATATATTGATCACAGATCCATTATTTCATATTTGAATAAGTATTATAATAAAAAAGTATAGTGAACGTAAATTATTGTCATTATCTCTATATTTTCATTTGTTCAACATGTTTATAAATCTCAACTAGCATATTTTTCATAAGTCACAATCTTTTATTGTTAATTGCTTCAGAAAACAACTAAAGAATCTTTCACTTTGTATCCATTTTAAGAGTATATTGTGCATATATTATGATGAACACAGAGTTGTGTGCAATCTTGATTCATTATATTTTTATAATATTTTTTTTGTCTTCACTCATCTGACTGATTTGATGCAACTCTCCAAAATTCCCTATCTAGTGCCAGTCGTTTCATTTTGCTATACCCCATACATCCTACATCCCTAACAATTTTTCTTTTTACATATAATTAACATTGCTTTCCTTTATAATTTTTCCCATTTACCTGTGCAAAATATTGAGACTTCAAATTTGTAATAATATACAATAAGTTATACATTTGTCTCCTGCACTAAATTCCAGAGGATTTAACTAGCTATTGCAATTAATTAAGTTAGAATTCTTGGATCTTTTCCATTAAGTGTTTTTCCATTTGTGTTTTTGTTGGGAATAGTGTAAATGTGCCTTTGTATGGAATGGAATGAAATAATAGCCACATGGTGCATCATTGTGCACCACTGCCACTGCGCCATAATTAATATATTTACAATATTCCATTTCTCGGCAATCATTCTTTAACTAAATACATAATTATGACCATCATTTTACTTTAAATATAACTTAATAAAACAAAAAAGAACTCATTTACATGCATGTACTCTCATTGTTGACTATATGTTTTTTTTTATACTACGCTTACTATTGATGCTCACTTGTTTATCAATCGATATAAACCAAAACGATAGTTTATTAATCAACATTTTGATTGTGTCACAACACCCTTCTCATTCAAAATGTTTACAACAAAAATAATACATACAGTACATCATAACATAACATGCCAAGAACAAAGCACATTGAACTTTAAAAATATTACCAAAAGTAAAAAGAAACATCATTGGAGTAGACTTGTTTTACAATCGAACATATTGAAAAGTTTTATACATTTTTAGGATAATTACTTTAGTTCAAAGTTATCATGCCATCTTTTAAACTTTTTTCTATAGTAATACGTAAATAATATAAAATTTAACTCAACTCTTTCATTTTAAACTTACTCATTATTTCATTCTTAAAAACATTAATTTCTTGCTTATTTGACCCTATAATAATTAAGTCATCAACATATCCACTGGGTGGGTCTAGTGGTGAACGCGTCATTGCAAATCAGCTAATTTCAAAGTCAAAAGTTCTTAGGTTCAAATCCTAGTAAAAGCAGTTACTTTTATATGGATTTGAATACTAGATTGTGGATACCGGTGTTCTTTGGTGGTTGGGTTTCAATTAGCCACACATCTCTTAAATGGTTGACCTGAGACTGTACAACAAGACTACACTTCATTTACACTCATACATATCATCCACTGAAGTAATCCTGACTGTGGTTCTGGAGGCTAAACAGAAAAAGAAAAAAGGCATAAACAGAAATTAGTACACAAATTTCTGTGTACACAAAACTTTGCTTATTATTCCATAATTCATAAGATAATTTACCTTTAATTATATGGGTCCCAGTGCTGTAAATGACATACATGGCTGTACTTATTGCTCAGCCCAAAACAACTTGCTTAGATGTTTTGCTGCCATTATCGTTCTAGTTGCCTTAATGATTGTAAGCATTTCTAGCTTATGAGAAAAAACTCTGATGTTTTTTCCTTGTTGTCAGACATTTTCTCACATTATAATTAATAAACTTCTTTCCATTATCTATTTGTAAGATTTTTAATTTTCTGACCCGTTTGATTTTCACACAGTTTCACAAAAAGTTCAATCTTACCATATACTTCATGCTTTTCTTTTAAAAAATACACCCATCTATAATGCAATTAGTCGTATTTCAATAAAAACATGTAAAAAGAGCCATCTTCCACAGGACCATTATTGAGTCAACTTCCACAGGACCACAGACATCAGCATGGACTACTTTTCCACCTTCAGTTGATAGTGAATTATTTTTTTTTAAAAGAGTCACGATGTTGTTTTCCCTGCAGGAAAAACAGGCTTTGCAGAACAAGGTTTCATTTTTATCTTCACACATAATAGTACAGGTGATTCAAAGAAACTGCAAATTTAAAAATTAAATAACGTTAATGAAAAATTTTTTTTAGAAAATGAATTTTATTTCATGTAATTGTACAAATGTTGCCATTTTAGGATACATATATATTAGTTTATTTTTTAAAGATGACATCTTGCAGATGACCTCCTCTTCTACGTAAACATTCACGAAGTCTCTTCGTTAAATTGGTCATGGTTTGACGTAACATCTCAACTGGAATTTCCGCAATTGCTTCTCGGATCTTTGCCTTCAGTTCTTCCGTTGTAGCAGGTCTACTGTGGAACACTACTTTTAAGGTGACCCCCACAAAAAGTAATCGGAAGCTGAGAGATAAGGCGATCTGGGAGGCCATCTAATGTCACCGTTTCGTGAAATGACACGTTGTCCAAACAATCGGCGTACGGCTGCCATCGATATTCATGGAGTATGTCACATTGCTCCGTCTTGTTGAAATCAGGCTGTGTTAAGAATTGATGGGAATTTCTTTTGTTGTTCCACAACAAAGGTTTCAAGCATGGCTATGTAACGAGCCAACGTCACTGTAATCGCAAGACCGTTGTCATCCTCAAAAAAATAAGGGCCTATATCACCGTAAGATGACATAGCACACCACACGGTCACTTTCTGGCTGTGCAACGGACGCTGGTGTAGCTGCGTAGGATTTTCTTGTGCCCAGTATCTGAAATTTTGCTTGTTAACAAATCCACTGAGGTGGAAATGCGCTTCGTCTGACATCCACAGTTCGTGAACAAACTCTTCGTTATCACTTATCTTCTGAAGCATTACATTAAAGAATTGTGCTCGCACAACTGCATCATTCGGTTTCAGTTCCTGGACGATCTGCAACTTGTTTGGGTAGAATTGCAAGTCCTTCACTAACATTCTTCGAACACTTGAACTATACAATTGTAAAGATGCTGAGAGACGACGGATTGACCGATGTGGACTTCGTGTGACAGCATCTTGCAAAGCTTGAACATTCTGTGGTGTATGGACGGTTCGCTCTTGGCCTGGAGGTTTCTTTTTCATTGCCGAACCAGTTTCCTCAAAATTAGATATCAATGTTTTAATTGCATGTGCTAATGGAACACGGTCGTGCCGTCCCAGATTAAAATGACGGCGAAATTCTCTACACGCTCCCTCCACACTCATTGTTTTTGTAAAAAGCTTTGATAGCAAATGCACGTTGTGCACCACTCCAAGGATCCATGACAACTAAATGGCAGGTTAGGTTAGAGAGGCTGGCGCCACTTATCAAGTGGTACCAATCGCCCACGGCTACCAACACAACTTTCAAAATTTCCCGTTTCTTTGAATCATCCTGAATTTTGATTCAAAGAACTTCACACATAATTAAAATTCTGATGTGCAAAACTTAATTGTCTTCATAGACATCCACTTCAAATAAAAATCAACTATTTTCTCAGAGCCTTACCCTGTGAGAAAAGATTCATCTTTAAATCAGGTTTATAGAGCCACAGGTATTACGTATTACAGGTATTTACATAACACGACCGCAGCTACAGCTTTATTTAAAACAAAGTAGTCAATCGGATTTCGGTGGAAAATGGGCCGAAACAGATTCAAAACAGAATATAAATGGTTATTTATATTTATTTATTTTATAAATATAATTTAACCAAACTTAACCTGTAAATATGATTATGAATATGACCTATAAACTTAACCTAAATTTGATTATTTAAATAATAAATAATTGCAATAATTACTGAATTTATTAAATAAATACTCAAAAAATTATGGTGTTAATTAGTCAAGGTTAGCGAGCGTAGGTTAAGTTTGGTTAAATTATATTTATAAAATAAATATTTATTTATTTATGTATTAACGCCACCGCAGCTACAGCTGCGGTGGCGTTAATACATAAGTACCGAGTCACATTTCTCATCCTCATATTTATAAGCTTTTGTCCAGTGTACAATTTAATAAAAACATTACCAATACTAATGATGTGATTACTGAACCATCACCTAATCTTACTAATTTCAGTTCATTAAGCTGTATATATTTTCCAAACATCATTAGATCATGTACATATGCTTAGATAATCCACTATCAAGATTCAATTCTCTATCCAAATTCACCTTTTTATTTTAATCATTTACCTGTTGTTTATTTGTCTCTGACAATTTCTTTTGATGAAACCAACAGTCTTTTAATGTATGGCCCTTCTTATGACAAAAATAATGCACAGTATTTTTATTTTTCATAGAACTTGAATAATTCTTACATTGATTCTTTTTGTCCAACTTTTCCACAAGAAAAACATTGAGACTGAACATATTTACTTGTTTAGTAATTAACGCCAAGTATTTTCACTAGATTTCAAACCCTCTTTTTCAGTCAATAATCTAGCTGTAAAATGCTTAGAGTTTGTTGAATTTCAGCCACCGATTCTCAAGCAGACAAATGTTTATACTGATCTTGCAAAGACATAATTATTTTTGTAATAACCATTTGTTTTTCAGGCATTTCTTCCTTCTGCTGCTTAATTATAGCAGTTAAATTTTGAATTTTTGAAGAAAGTCCATAACACCAATTTCAAATTAAAAAATTCCTCACACGTGATTGAGGAATACTCACACTTGATTGATGCTCATATATTGTTTTCAGTTTAGTCCACATTTCATTTGCAGTCTTGCACATTAAAATATGCAACAGAGGTCCACCAGATTCAATGAGCATTACTAACACTTCCTTTGTGTGTGTGCATCACAAATTTCATACTTTTTCAATATTGCAGCTTTCACAGTATTCAGCCAGTTAGCTTTGTTACTCTAAATTGTTCTGAAGCTTCTATTCTTGCTCACTTTCCTGTGTTCTTTTTTTACTTTTTCCATTTAATATTCTCCTGTACATTCTCATTTTGGAGGCCTCCAGCCTTTCTCACAATTTTTTATAGTTCCAATGTTTTTCATCCACACAGAAATACAATCTAAATATAACGTTTCACAAAATACTACTTCAAATCTAACTCTATTATACTAAATAATAAATTTATATTTAACACTTCCTTCGTCATTACTATTCATTATCACTTTTTTCGTTCACATTTTTATTTTTATTTCATTTTCACTTTTGCAAACTTCTTTTAACATGATACCTAAATACTTTTTCAATTATTCCTTTTGTGTAGCAGTGGTTTCTTGTAACATTCATTTGTTTTTTATCTCTATCCTCATTATTTTTATTTTAACATTCATCTTTGTGAAATATTCTATTGTAATGTTTTCAAATTTTATAAACAGATTGGATAAATAATTGGCTTTTTTATAAATACTCTGTAATAAATTTAAAAAAACTAATATTGATAAAAACAAATTTGAGTTAAATGAAGTTAAAATCAAATTTAAAAATAAATGCTAATTTTAGCTGACAATCGCAATGTTCAGTACATAATTTCAACTGAAAGGCATGCCTATACTTTTTGTGATAAAAAATTCTGGCAATTTGTAAAAAATATATGTGCTTTAAATAATTATTAATTTGAGTCAATTTTTTAATTATAAGTTAGATTAAATGAGGTTTACTTTTACAGTGAATAGATTATTTACAACTGTCATGATTTAGGCATTGGTGAAATTCTTTTGAGTCTGTTAGTTTGTTTGTTGAAGTAGTTTAATTAAATATTAAATTTTTTTTTAATACTTAAATTATCATAATTTTTATTTTTAATGCTGTATTATATAGGCTACTGATCATGAGATAATTTTGTTTGTTGTGGTTTTCTTTATTCCAATGTTGTTTTTTTTTTTATCAGTTTGTTATACAAACAGAAATTTTATTTGCTTTATTCATCATAAAAGGTATATTAAACAACTTTGTCATCAGTTTCATTGTTATTTGTTTTTTATCACTCAATTGCATTTCGTTCTTAATAAGTTAATTAATCAGTATGTAAGCAATTTTTTTTTATATATTGTGTGATTTAATTTTGTTAAATATATGAATAAATGAATTTGTTAAATATGTCTTAAAGTAAAATTAATTGTATATTCATTTTCAACAGTTGTGAATATATATGTAAGTAGTATGGTTTAAGAAAAAGTAGTCTTTTAGTGACACCATAAATTCTCATGAAAAAAATGTTTTGAATCAAAGAACCATTAAAAATAATGCATAAACTCATAGGGTGCCATTCATAATTAACAATATTGCTAATTTTGCTTGAATTTATATATGTATAATTCTATAGTTTTATTTTTGGAACAACTTCATCCTACCCAGAATTATTAACTGAACTATAATAAACTGTTTAGCCAGAACCCTCTGTGGAGATAAATGTTAACATTGTGCCTTTGTGTTGCTTTGGTAAAATGTTAACTGGATTTAATAAGTGCTTTTCTTGTTACTCCTTGTTATTCTCTGCGTTTATCTCAGGATCTAGTTAATTTATTTATTTAACACTTAATCTGGGTTGTTTCAACTGAACAAGTTAAATAAGCCAGTACAAGCCCTACCTCCCCCATCTTACATTTATGGTTTATCAACCTTGTTTTATGCAATAATAATATACATCAATCATTTGTCCCACATTTCATAAAAAAAATGTTAAAAAACAGGAAGAAGATTCAAGTCATTGTATGATAATAACTTTAGAAAAAAATTGAATTATCAGATATGGATAAGTTAAGTAGGTTAACAACTGTCTCAGGTTAAGTAGATTTTCAGTACTGTTTATTTTTATGATTTTACAGTTTATTTAAAAAATAATAAAATCAGCTTCAAAAAACGTTCCTTAATGTAGAAAAAAGTTTATTCATCCTTAAATTTTGATTTTGTGATATTTTGTTAGATTATAACAAATAACTTACTGACCTACTATTTGATAGCAGCTTAGAAAAGTTTTAAAAGAAGAAGGTAGTGCTGTAGTTCTAGAAGGGAAAGTATTGTAATTGGTCCAGTTTGAGCATATGATGTTTTCACCAGCTCTTGACATTTTGAACCTAAGGAACTCAAAAAACCAGATGGAAATTTTCTGGTTGTTAAATGTTCATTTGTACATGCATGTGTGTTTGGTGTTGGCCTCTAAATCACCTTATATTTCCAAAACTACTGGACTGATTTTGACCAGACTTGGTCAATTACTTCTATATTTGGGGCATTGATGCAATTAAATTTTCAACGTATGTTTCAAGGGGGTGAGGCTGTAAAGCAAAGTCACCCTCAGTATCTTGAAATTTTGCCTGATTAAGGTCATATTTTTCTTAAGCACATTTGTTAACAATTAAAAAAAATATATATATTTGCAAAATCACACCCCCACCCCAAAAAACTGCTCTAAACTACATTATGATGTCACAGGTGAGCGGTAGAATTAAATAAATGAATATTATTTAAAGTTTAAAAAAGTAACTCGGTCTGGCTGAATCTCAAACTTGATCGCTCGGTTGACTCAGTAACTGGTGCATTAAGCCTTACAGCTACACCAGTCTGCCTACCATACAAGCAAAATTTGTTTTATATAAGTTGTGAAATTACTTTAGTTTAGTTAGTGCTCATTGTCACCATTAGTACCACCACACCCTTGTGAATTAAATATGGTATGCATGCACGTTTTAGTTAAAATCATTGAATTAAATAAATTAACAAATTTTTAAATAAAATGATAAATATTTTAAATTGTGATTGTAAGCTGTACACCAGAAAAAACTGTGTTCTCAGTTTTTTTTATACATTTAAGTCAGTTTTATGTTTCAACTACCAGCCACATGTTTGTTTCATTGTTTTATAAAAAAAAAAAACCATGAAAGATGAGTTGATAAAAATAAGGAGGAAGAAATTCTGAAAAACAATATTAAGTAACTATTATGCTTGAGCTGTGTAACTATTATGTGTGGAATAGTAGAATATTTTTTTTATCTCAAGTTTTCAGACTTGATTCTCATGAAGTTTTAAGTGAAAATAAGCATGATTTTAATTTTCAGGTGATGAAATATTTCATTTAAAAATCTTCCATGAAAGTTATTTCTGGAAGAAACCACTGGAATGATCAGCACATTCTCTATTCCAGTTAATTTATTTATGCATTTTTTGTTGGCATAAAAATAAATTTAATTATTAATATTTTTTTTTTAAATGCATCAGTCAAATTGGTTAAAGTAATTTAACTTGAATTAACCAATTAATGAATTCATTTTTTTGCACCTCATTTCTTTTAGAAGTTGGTTAAAAAATCTAAATCATTTCAAAACTAGAAAATCTCACATCAGAAATCATATGGTTTATTTGTTTGACTCTAATATGGGGTTTACACTGCCAGGTTTTAATTACTCTTTTTTATATTTCATTAGTATAATTATTGGTAATAAATTTGCAATTGTATTAGTTGTTTTTTTAATGGCCTAAACTATTTTTTTTTATTTTTATTATTATATTATTAGAGAGACCTTTCTCTGTTTTTGTTTGATTTGACCTTGAGCTCTTTTTAATTTCATTCTGTACTTTTTGTTCGTAGAATTGTTGCATCATAGCACTGTTAAATTGATATATCCTACATTAAATACAAATTATATATTAAAATAAAAATAATAATTTCACTAGAATTAATTATGTTTAGAGAATAAATATATTTTTTTATTCTTCTAGTAAAAATTTAATAACAGTTGCATCATTCATTTTCTAAAGTCGGTGTCCTGTTAAGGTCAGTTAACCTTCTTGAATTATAAAACTGTGTTAAAAAGTTAACTATGAGGAATTTAATTTTTTATTTTCTTGTTAATTCAATTGTTTATTTATAATTTATCTTAATATAAATTGTTTTCATAAGTATAGAATTAGTATAAAAATAATTACTCATATAATTGATCAAAATTGTAATTTTTTATTTCTTTTTTGAAGTTTTTTTTTTTACACATTGACTATCCTAGAAAATAATTATTATCTGAATGCATTATTAGAGGTGGATAAGTGAGAAGTATAACTGAAAGTTTTGGTGTTTTTTTTTTTTTTTGTGAAAAAGGTTTTTTTTAATCGTTTACGTGAGCCATTAATCAAACCAATTTTTAGCAAATAGTCATTCCTGCATTATATTGAGGGTATACCTTTAAAAAATTGAGGAAAACATTTATACTGTTTCCATACATTCTTGCATGCATGTTACCATTAGGGTCTTGTGGTATGTTTTGGTAAGCCTGGAGAATTAATGCTTATCTTCTTACATATGTGATAAGGCAGTTATATTATTAGGTTGGCTAGTTTAATAGCTCCTAAATAGTGTTTCCTGATCATTGTTCCATTATCCTTTATAAATAATACATTCTGCTCTGTAATTTCAAAGTTGGTTGAATTTTGTTAGTTATTACTTTAATTGATGTAATTATTATAAATTTTTTCATACGTCATTTTTATTTGTCCAAAATTGATGTATTATTTGTTCATTTTTCAAGTGGATCATTACATAGAAAGTACAGTATACATCAAAATACTTTTCTTCACTCTATTATATTTCATAATTAAAACTGGTGACAACCATGTCTAGATCCATACGAACTATCGTATTATTTGATCTATTTTCAAGTTCATTCAGAAGCAGTTCTTAACCTAATCTGTGTGGTGGTACATTAATTGTGTTTTCCATATTGAGTATATACAGCGATTCTTTGTTACACAAATTTTACAAAAATAAGAAAGTTTGTTGTTTTACACTATCTCTCTTTATGTTTTGTTCTTGTGCAGCTCTAACACACATTAAGTGCCTTAAGTTTCATTAATTGCATGTTGCTTTCTTTGAGAGTAATGGTTTTATTGCTTGTTAAACTATCACGTTAATTTTGGAGAGCTTGTGGTATATTCATTTGCTAAAAATAGTCTTAGTAAAGAAAGCAATTAAAAAACCAATCGGTCTGCTCAGTCATCATTTTCATAGTATCCCTGATATATAGTATGTTGTGTATTATTCTTTGAACGTTGTCCGATCAACTATAGTAATGCTTGTCTAGTTAATTTATTTCTTTTATTTATCATTATTTACTTCTAAAATATCAAAATTGGTTTTGATAAGGAATATTATGATTTTTTTTATTTAAGAAGTCTTCCATATTCAAAAATTATTGCTTTCATTAAAATATTCAGAAATTTTTATTTGTGATTATTTTCATGTATCCATAAATATTTTGATTCTGTGTGTATTTTATTATTTCATGGTTCTTGTAATGTATTAGATTCTATTTTTCCATTGTTGATAATTGTTTTTACGTCTAGTAATTGATTTATAGGCCTCTATATAAAGAACTAGTCTTATCATAAATAATTTAGAGAAGTGACCTTTATTAATATCAATAAATTATGTCAGTGCCTTCAAATTAATATATCATTTTTAATTACTTCTCATGATCTTTTGAACTTTAACTGGGAAATCTTTCTTATTTTTTAATTTATTTCAATATGTGTTTTTTTACCATAAATATTACTGAATTTGAGATTTTACGCAGTGAGATTGTGTGCATATATACTTTCACTTGCATATTTGCGTTTGTACTTTTAGTTTGGGTTTAATTATTATTATAGTAAATTTAGAGAAATGGGCAATTGTTAGATTGTTAATGTTTACTTTTTGTTGTACCATTTTAAATTAAGTAAATAAACTTGAAACAAAATTATAAAAGTGACTTTAAAAAACAAGTAAATAATAATAAAAAAATAATAGTTTTTCTGTAAGTTTTAACTTTTTTGAAGCCTGTGTTTTATTATAAATGACCAGTACACTTATTAACCATTAATTTTCTATTGACTTAAGTTCAAAACTTAAAACTTAAAAAGTATTCTTTTGTATTTAAATACAACCATTTAAATAATTTTTAATTTTCCTGCTGTGTGTAACTCTTCAGTATATTATTTAAGAGGAAGTAATAATCAGGTCAAATCTTATGTCTGGATTTTGACATTTCAGAAGAGTGTATGTAGGTGCATAAATATATTGGTCTGTTTTTTTGCTTGATATCTCCGACTGGGAGGACTGATTTAAGTGAGAAATTTTGCATCATGATTTTGGTTTATAGGGAATTAATACCATTTAATATTGCTCACAATCAGTTAAGGGGCCTGAAGTATACAGATCTTAATCTCAAAATTTTGCCCAATGTATAGGTAAATGTTTATATATAATGTAATGTGCTTTAAGTAACTAATATTTCTGATGGGTATTTGGCCTTATTCAAACCTCCCATAAAGGTTGGGGGCTAAACCCCTGTTTTTTTTCTTTTTTGTCATCTCCGGATTTGGTCACATTCTTGTTCTAGGTAGATAATTTCGTTACATAAGGACATCACTGGTTATGTATTTGGCCAATTTCATTTACGGGTAGTGATTTACTTGATTGCATTGGCAAATATTTATGAAATTTTGTTTGAAGACTTCTGAATGAATCATTTAATTTTGGTTATAGCTTGTCAAGGAGATGGAGAGATAACTTTACCGGCAAGACCAGGATAGTTATGAAACTTTTTTCCTGGCTTTTTTTTATTTAAGTATTTTGAAATCGGTTATTTAACTCATTTTTTAATTTTTTTGTTTTTAATTTATTTCATTTAAATTTTTTTTTAGTTCTTTTTATGTAAAATATGAACACTACCAATATGAAAAATACTTTTTGCATAAAAAAAAGGCAAAGATGAGAAATCTACATTTTGATAAAAAGGAATGTAGAGAAATGACATAAGAATTTCTTTTTTTGTTAGTAATAATAAGTATATGGAAAGTATTTTTGTCTCTTGTTTTTCTATTAATTTTCTTGAATTTTTGCATGAATATACTTTGAATTTCAGTGCAACATAAGGCCAGTTTCATTACACTATAACAATCCAATACAAAGTATTGATAAAGACAAAAAGTAGTTTTAATCAGTTAATTTTTTATTTAAAAATTTTCCACTGAAGTTACACAGAAAAATTTTATAAATATATCTTCTAAATATGTTAATGACTTAATAAGGAGAAAGGAAATACCCTTGGTTGTGTAGAAGGACATTCAATTCTTGAAGTTTTGTTGTTTTTTTTCTTTTTTAGGTCTAGTTTATCATGTAATTTTTTTAAAATAATTTATGTTGTAATGTTTTTAAAAAAGTTCCAATAATTTGTTAAAAATAGCATTACTAATAAGTTTCTGTTCACTTCAAGTTCTCTTTATTGTTGGTTTTATTGTGTATGTATGTAGCTTCAAAACGTGCCTATAACATTTATTTTATAAAAACTGATTGTAGTTGATTTTTTTACATTGGATTTTCTTCTAGAACCCAGTAATGTTTCCAAATTTTTTCTTTGGTGTCCTTGTGTTGTTTTGTTTCAGAATTAATTTCAAGCAGGGATACTTGTAAAATCTTGCTGATGCCACATTAGGACAGTATATTGAATTTTCCTGGTGGAGTCCCTGGAGAATGATTTGTAACATTCTCCATACTTCTTGGCCGACATAAAAAAATGTATTGATAAAAATACATTTTTAGATCGTTATGAAGAACAATATAGCAGCTTAGCGCTTATGTTGCGTACTATGCTCTCATTTTTTCAATAGATTTCCTTCTATCACTTTGATCATGCTTAAGATTTTAATCATTTGTCTCAATAGGGCACTCACAGTAACATAACATATCAAAAACACTTTTACCACTTTTATTGCCACTTCACCATATACATTTTCTTGCAGTCTCAGTGACGGCAAAGTTCAACGATTTACATATCGAACTGTAATAATGCCATTAATACACATTTTTTGCTATTCCAGGAGGGCAAAAAATGCATTGTTGGCCATATTATGATGTAATGATATTATTTCAAGTAGATTATGCAAATCCAAAAAAAAAATTATTCAAAGAAAATTTTCATCTCGTGTATAAGTATATTCCATATTAAAATAATGGAAATATTAATTACAGCTAAAATTTGCCTCAACTGTTATTTATATCATTATTGACCTTAGTTTTTATTCCATTAAAATACTCAAAGAAATTTATACAATTAGTATTTAATTACAGTATGAAATAAATTTTATAACAGATTAAGTCATTTAACTGTAAAAGTAAAGATATTTATTGTGTAATTAATTTCTTATTTGTTAATTCTTAAACATTAATTGCTAATTAAAATATTTTATTGAGTTTTCATTAACACTACTCGGATCATTTATTTGCATTCATTCATACACACCTATATTATTAATTTTTATTACCTCGCTATAATTTCTTTTATTGTTATCAATTTAACTTCATTTCTATAATGAAATAATTCAGGTTATCACGTACATTTCAGTTATCTACACGCATATATGCTATGATATTACATTATTAGGTTTTATAACTGGTTATTGAGTTCAACAACGTTTTTACTAGGTGATTTGTTTAATGTTTCTTTTTGAAGTGGAAAGAAAAGTTTTTTACAATTTCATCAGAATACCTATTTTCTAATCAAATTTAAATCTGAAAATTGATGCGATCAGCAGTTTGATGTAGAGTAATAAAAACAACATTATTGAGTATCTATAATATATTAAAAGTTAAGCTTTTCAACCAAAAATTTGTAATTACCACATGAAACTAGATTTCTTCTTTTTTTCATTTAAATTGAAATCAAAGTTGCTTACATAAAAACAGGTGTAACAGTCATTGGAATGTCATTTAGTTTTGACATGTAAAGAAATGGTACTTTTCAGGTACCATATCGTTAATGCTATCTGTTGAATTCTGTATAATCATCAAATTTTCCTCGTACGTGCAACAAGAATTTCTTATTTTTCAGATTAAAGAGCTGTTTAAGAACATGTAAAGGTTACTACAGGAATATTTGCCCATCCCCAAAACTTTTGTGGTTTGTGTGAAGGAATATCCCAACAAAATTGGTAAACCATTCAGCAAACATAATTTTTTTATGGTATTCTAAATGAAACTGTAAGAACAATTTTTCATAAGATTTAACATCATCTGTTAGATTTTTAAGTGCACATTTTTTTCTCTAGTGCTTATTTATTAAATATTTTAAAATTGAGCAAGAAAAGTTATATTTTCGCACCTGTTTCATTGTAAATACAAAATGACCTTGAGGCTTAATTTACAATAGCTTCTTCCTAGTCTTTAGTCATATGTCATATTATTCTTTTTACTTTTCAATAATGCCACAATTTAAAAAATAGATAAAGTATCAGAAATTACAAAAATTTCAAAACAATTTTCTATTTTTAAGTTGGCTCATGTAGATCTCTTTTTTAAAAAGTTCCCATGTCTTCAGAATTAATTCTTGATGTAGCTGGATTTTCAATCTTGAAAGTTAAGTTTAAAAAAATATTATAAGTACAAGTCTCATTCACCCCCTTTGTTTTTTGGGGCTTAAAAGTTATTTATTGTAATAATTATTTATTTCAGTGGATTGGTCTTATGTTATTCTAAAAAATTAGATTATTAAAAAATATTTGTTACTTCATGCTCCTTATCAAATGAGGTTCGTAAATCATGCCAAAGTTGGCATGTATAGAGCTAAATATACGTGCCAAATTTCAACATTTTTAGTAAATGGGTTTTTAATATAAAAGAAAAAACTGTTTTGAAGTAATGTTGAATATCCCCTATACACATAAACCAGCAACTTAAACCTTTGTCATTTTAAATAACACGTACTTTCATCATAGTTTTCGATGGCCACAATACAAAAACAAAAAAATAAAATATTAGTGATATATTTAATTTAATTTTGTACAAAATTTAATGCCATCAATACCCCATGTGTAAAAATTGTTTGAGCCATTTTCAAACAGACCAACAGTATATGTATATACATCTTTCAGAAATTTTTGTAATTTTTTTGACTAAGAGGAGTCATGAAATGTTGTAATACTCAAAAAGCCTGTCCTGAATGTGAAAGCCCTGATAATCAAAATTTTAGCCTATTCCTTTACTTTCATTTCATAGCTATGATATTACAGCAACAATAGAGATATAGAAAATAGTATGAAAATTTTTAATTATTATAAGATTATAATTATTTCAAATGGTCTTTCTATTTTTTTTTTTAAATTAAATAAAATAATTTAGGCATATGAGAGAATAATTTATTATATTTAGCTTATTAATATTTATATTTTAAACATGTCAGTTTGACAGTTATATCATTCCTCAGAAGAAATATTGTCATCAACGTTCATCTGTCAACCTGATATTTACTTAAAAGCATTTTAGCATAAATAATTAATGAAAATTAAGTGTTGTTAATTTTTAATCCCGTAACAATTTTAATTAATCTGATCATAAGTTATTTATAAATTCTAAATATTTATTATGTTCTATTAGTTAAGCACTTTAAATAAATATAAAACTTGTAAAACTAATAACATGTAATTTATAGAATATTTGAAGTGGTACTTAAAATTAATAACAATAATAATAATATTTTTTTATCTTTAAAAAGAAATGAATTGATTTGTTAAACAAAAAAATAATTAAAAAAAAATATTTCCTGTCAATTTTACATGAAGTATATCATAAAAAGTATGCATTTATTATTAATAACGTATAGGTTTCTTTTTTTTACAAAATTATGAATTATAAGAAAAAATAAATAAAAAAAAAGAATGATGTAATTATAACTTTTTTTGTAAAAGTTTACATATATTTATTTTAGAGTACTATTATGGTAATATATAAATAATAAATAACTTTTTTCTTCTTTTTCTTTTTAAATCATTTATATATAATATTTCATCATGCTTGTTAAACAAAACTTTATTGCATTACTCAACATATTACTATGTGCGTATATCTTTATTCATGATTCATATATTCTTTCTGGTAACATTCTTACTTTGTCATGATAAGAATAATTTACATTGCGTAAATTTTCTAAGTGTTTAGTTTTACATCATTCCTTTACTTTTTTCATTCATTATATCATTACTGCAAGAAATAGTTATCTATGAATTTCAATTAAGTAATTAACATTTAGTTAGCTACGAATTTCAGTTGTAAAAATTCTATCAACCGTAATATTGTCTTATTAATTTTAAATCTATATAATTCACAGGTAGGTGAAGTGAATGAATCTGTAAACTATGTCTATAAAATATTAAATTTATGGTCTGCAAGTTCTAACCTTTTCAAAATAAAATGTGGTGAAATATAAGATAGCTAGTTTCAATTTTTTTTTTTTTTTTTTTTTTTTTCTAGCCAAGTAGCTCTATTTATGTACTGTTGAATACTTTATGAGACAAAGGACAAGGAAGTACTTAGATTCATTACCAGATTTCAAGTTACTGTTCCAAAAGTTTAGAATATATTTGCTAATTAAGTGTATGATCTAAAATATCGGTCACATTTCATCCAAGGAAAATTTTAAAAATAATTTCTTCATCAGTGTAATTTCTTCCAAATTTGAAGCCTTTTATATTTTACAACTTGTATAAGAAATATATAGATTCGGTCAGGTGTGGCATTTTTCATACACTACAAAAATTACATTTCATATTCATACACACAAGCTTCAAGTTTCTGTAGTGAAATTCATCAAGCAAAAAAAAAAGTGGGGCAAGAAAATATATTTTAAATATTTTATGTACAACAGTGTAAAAGTATTGATAAAAAACTCATTGCAGTAAACTGTTCAATCTAATTACTTTATCATGTAAAAATATAATCCTGCTGGACAGCATCCCATTTATTGTTTGGAATTTCTCTTCTTACAGTTTTGTTAGAATTTCTAACAAAACTGTTTAACAAGTAACATTTATTGATAGTGATTCTGATTCACCAGATTTGATAAATAATATTTGTTTTGATTCCTGTAAATGGTGGCTACAAGTTTTCTAATAGAATTTCAGGAACATTCATTTTTTCCTAATTTAAAAAAAAAGCAAATCCATTGTTTAATTCTAATATTGTTCAAGACATTCGGCCTATAAATATGATAAATTTTTGGTTAATTTTCAAAGGAGAATTTTTATTTTAGTTTTTGCTGATTGTATATTCATAGTAATATTCATATATTAGTAAGCTTAATATCTGACTAACGTCCAAAGGGCTTTGTATTCATTTTTAATTCCAAAAATAGATTATTGGTAAAAATTAAAATAAGACTTTTTTAGAAATTTACTTTGTTTGGCTTAAGTCTTGATTGTCTCGTACAATCATAGTCTTAAGTTACAAAACAATCAACTCCACTCCATTCATCTGCTGTGTTTATTTTACTAATAATTATCTGCTTGTTTATATAATTATTATATGTACTAATTATAGTAAAATAAACACACACACATACGAGGTCTGTAAATAAAGTAATGAAACTAATTTTTTTTGCAGGTAAAATGGCAACACTGTAAAGTTACTTGTAAACATATGATTATATGAACAGCTGATTTATATTAGATATTAATATCTTTGGTCTATTATTGCCACGTGAGACATAAATAAACTTTTCATGAAACGAGTTGTTTTACGTTACAAAAATGAGTGATACTAATTATGAGCAATGATTTGCAATCAAGTTTACTGTTAAACTCTGTGAAATGGTACTGAAATGTTTCAAGATTGAGACGGGCATATGGAGATGATGTTCTGTCACAAGCCCAAGTTTTGAGGTGGTATAAAGCAAGCGAATCGGAAACTTGATATGGTATAACTGGCGATTAACTGTCAAAATGATTTCAGAACAGTTGAATTTTAACCATACCACAGTCCATCAAATTTTGACAAACGAATTGGACATGAAAAAAGATTTGTGCAAAATTAGTCCCAAAAAACCTCACAAAAAGAAAAACAACAGGGTTGATGTGTGCCGCAATCTTCTAGGGCGAATTGAAACTGATCCTGATTTTCTAAAAAATGTTATTACTGGTAATGAATCTTGGACACCTGAGTATGACCCAGAAACTAAACGCTAGAGCAAGGAGTGGCACACTTCAAACTCACCACATCTCAAAAATGCAAAAATGAGCAAATCAGAATCATGCTTATTTGTTTCTTTGATAGTATTGACATTGTCCATAACAAGTTTTCGCTTACAGGACAGACTGTAAATCAATATGTTTACCGAGAAATTCTTGAAAGATTGCGGAAAAGAGTTGCCCACATGAGACCAGCCATCAAAGACAAAAGGATGCTGCTTCATGACAATGCACCTTGTCACACTGCATTCTCAATTAATGAGTTTTTGGCAAAGAAAAATATTCCTGTTGTTCCTGAACCACTTATTCACCTAACTTGTGTCACTCCAGCTTTTTCCTGTTTTTGATTTTAAAAAACACCTCAAAGAACACTATTTGGGTATAGTAGAAAACATAAAACAAAAAATGTAACCAACCATCTGAAGGATATTCCAGTTTCTGAGTTCCAACAGTGCTATGAGAATGGGAAAACCATTTGAAGCGTTGCGTGGCTGCCCAAGTGAACTATTTCGAAGATGATAGAGTCCATGTACAATTGGATTGTAAATAAGAAGTTTTTCTGAACCAGTCTCATTACTTTATTTACAGACGATGCACGCGCATGTGTGTGTATATATATGTTTATAGAGTTTGGCATGCCTGGTATAATTCATAGGCTTCATCCCTGCACAATTTTTTTTATATATGTATAATAAATTTATATTAATATTCTGTGCTGTTTTTTGTTCAGTCTAAGTTTTAATGATTTTGATTTTACATTCATTTTACTCAATTTAATTAATTACATTAATTTATGAATGTTATGCTTAATAAATTAATTTTTATTTGATTGCAATTTAGTGACTTAGTACATATTTTTCTTCCAAAGTTGGTTGCTGAAGAAAATGAGAGAAATTTTCATAATTCTATCGATTGGCAAAAAGGATATAAACAATCTTGATTTTTTTTTGTTAACTTAAAAATAATTTGTGTAATAATGCCATTGTAATTTTATAGTTTTTTATTTTATATTTTCTTGACATTGGTAATATTTATTTGCTACAGGTATTGAAATCTATTAATGAGTAATTACATTCCTCTCTCTCCGCCCCTTCTCTTTGTCTCTCTCACACACACTATTGTTTTTGTTCTTAATGAAATATGTTTTTTTTTAAAACCTGTTTCACATTGAATTTTTGTTGTGGCCATACATTTTATATTTTCTTTTTATTTAGTTATTTTCTCATATTTTAATAATATGTTTTTTTGTTTTATTGTTATTATTTATGTTAACTAAATATTATTTTACAGAGTTGAAATGGCAAAAAGGACACAACCTCATTGGTGGGTTGAAAATGATTCTCCTGAATCACATTTAAAATTGTATAACAGTTTTACAAGACAAAAAGAAATTTTCATCCCTAAGAATGGCCGTAAGGTTATTTGGTACAGTTGTGGACCGACTGTTTACGATGCATCACATATGGGACATGCAAGGTAATGGTTTTGTATATCTAATTGAGTTATATTTAATATTACAACTTTGATGGTCATACGGCAAAAAAATTTCCTGCAGTTTTTTTTTTTTATTTTCTTAGAGTTTGCTTTTTTATGTTAATGTTTGTGTTTCTTTTTAAACTTTTATGATGTTTATTTTATTTTATGAAGTATTAGATATTTTGTTAAAATAAAAACATGTTATTTCACTACTATAACTACACATAAAATGTGTTTAATTTATGAATTTATTACTTTACTTACAACCCAAAGTCTGTGCATAACATTGCCTTAAGTTTTTACATCAATAACTATAGGTCATTGGTATGTATTACATTATCATGATTGATTTCTTGCTAGTTCTTTTGAAAGTCACAATTTTTTTTTTATCACGTTCTGATGAATATTTTTGAAAACACTTAGCAAAAATGAAATGCATGAGTAAGTTCAGGTTTGGGCTGGAGTTGTTTTTTTTATTTACATTAAAATCATTATTTATTGTTTATGAGACTATTATTATAGTAATATTGAACTGTCTTTCTTTTTTCTTTTGAAAATAATAATAAAAAAGTGAAAATGAAGAACAGATAGAAACAGACACAGATTGATTTTGGTTTAATTAGTCGTTTACAAATTAAATTCATCATAAACCATTATCTCATGCTTAAATCTATTTATTTTTTTGTACCTTTGACACTATTAACATTAATTTACTAACTAAACAGTTGGTATACTGTGTTGTTTTAATTCCAGGTATTAATAAAATGATTTAACAATTTAATGTTAAAAGAAAAGTTCATTTATATTTTATACAATATTTATATTTACAATATATGTTAATTTATTTAAACAGTCGCATGTTGTTTGTTTTAGGTCTTATATTACATTTGACATACTAAGAAGAGTATTGTCTGATTATTTTGGTTACCATGTATTCTTTGTTATGAATGTCACTGATATTGATGACAAAATAATAAAGCGTGCGCGCCAAAATTATTTATTTGAACAGTATCTGTTGAAGCATAAAAATCTTTCTGATACATTAAGTGATGCTAAACAAGCTATGCTCATTCTCACAGCCAAAACTAAGGTAATTTTTATTTATTTCTATATTGTTACCAGTACTTAGTCATATCAGGAACAAAATAATTATATACAATAGTATGTTATCAATTTAAATAACTACCATTCTATTGATACCCTCGGTGGAATGGTTAGCATTTTATAAAACTTCTCTAACAATTCTGCTGTATTACTTATTATGTCTCAGTCTTTTATCCAGAAGGGTCATGGGTTTTGAATCCCAATTAGGGATGACATTTTTCATTCACTTAAATTTCACTTCCACATTAGCTTATAAGGTAAATCAATTGTGAACATTTTTTTTTTTTTTTTTTTTTTTTTTTTTGAGGAAAGTTCAGATTTTGTGTTCAGTTTTTTTAATCTTTAAAGATTAATTTTGGTAAATTCATGAGAATTGATTTAGGCATTTATTGCATAAATAAATATTTTTATTGTTAAGTTGAAAAATTTGAAACTTGAGTGCGTCAACTACATATAATTAATTTGCTTTACATTAATTACTAATATGTTAGACTACTGACAAAAATTTGTTGAAAAGGCAAGTAAATTTCCCTTTTTACTGTCCACCCCTTTTTCCTCAATTCTTTTTCCCCTCTTAGAGAAGGAAATAACAGAATTACTCTGTTATTTCAATAACACTATGTGTTTTGACTAGACAGCCACTATTTCATCTAGTGATTGTATAAAAAGCCTATTCCCAAACTAAGGTACTTATGAGATAAAGTTACAACTCTTAATGTGCATATTTACATCCTTATCATGTTTCTTTTTTTACATTTACAAAAATTATTGAATAAAATTTATTTTATAAAATCTTTCATTTTTAGTATTTTCTTAGTGTGATTTTATTTCTGTAAATGGTTTATTATATAGGTTAGTTTGATATTGCCACATAATTCCAGGGATGTATGAAGTTTGTTTCATCAAGGTCTGTGTATTGTTCATTAATTTTTAGAGGAAAAATAATTTTTTACAGTGTGTATATTTAAGCATTCAACCCAGAATTGTTGATTATTAATGTGCTGCTTCCCCATGGGTATAAATCCCCTTACTAATGTGCATGTTAGAAAATTTGAGTATTCCTTCAAGTAAAGTTTCTTGTCACATACGTCTATCCTCCTTGCTGAGGATGGTATGCTGTGTAAACCCAATAAATCCTTAAATGTTCAGCAGGAAGGTTTCTGGTTGGCATGTGAATTAATACAAAGAATCGCTTTTACTTGTCCAGTGGCTGCATTATAAGATTTGTTACTGACACTTTTCAGGTAAAGGCTTCCTATTCTCTTCAAAGTATGAATACAAATTATTATAGTTTACATCTGTTAATTAGAGTTTATGTTAATTTTCATCACTAAGTTATATTTGAAAATTTACTATTTAATAATTAATTACAATGGTTAAATTTATTTACACAAGATCATGAGATGTTTAGAAAGATGTTATATGTTGTTATATAAAATTAATTTTGTAATACTTAGTATTTATAAAGCTATAATTCTAAGATTTTTTTTTTTCAACAGACAGTTGAAGATCCAGATCAGAAAATGATGTTATTAAAATTAGTAGATAGAATGTCAACTGCAATAAAAGGATTAGAAGATGCAGTTAAAAGTAATGACAATACAAAAATGGAGATGGCAAAGATGGTATGTTACAGCCTTTTACTTAATTAAATATTTAGCGATTTAATTTAGTAAAATTAGAGAAGTATTGTCGTTTAATGCATTGTAGTACATAGAATATAATCCTATTTCATTAAATTTTATAACAGTATATCTGTTGTATAATGTGTTTATGACTTACATGATAAATTACACCCAATCTTTATTTACTTTAAGGGGATTTTATGTGTTCTGGTCAGTAACGTAATAATGTAGTAGTCATTTGTCATGGAGTCATTACTATGTCATCAAATTCCTGATACCAAATTTCCTCAGATTAGACCTTCAACTAACTTTCCTTTACTCAATCCAAGGATGACTTAAGTTTTTAAATATTTGAATTCACTAAAAGTTTCCTTTTAGCATTTTATAAAACTTCTCCAACAATTCTCCTTTATTACTTGCATCATTACATTGCTGTCACCCCTATAACACCATCCCATACTTTTTAATTCCACATGTCCTGAAAAAGATTCATTTCTTCATTTATTTACTTGATATTTATCTTTTCTTTTTCCCTGTTTCTAAGGTCTATTGTATTCCATCCATTGTGATGATTTTGCATAATAAAAGCACACTTTTGGCTTACCATGAACATTGCTGTAATACAGCTTTACAAGATCAACATAGTTGTAAGTTTTGTTAAAACAAAAAAAGACATAAAAAACATAATACAAATTAACTTTATTTCTTCTTATGCACTTACAGAAGAAAATCACATAGCTGTTATGCTTCTATATTTAAATCTTCCATTTTTTCTTACATCATCTGCATGAACTTATGTATGTATTTCGTAAGATTTTTTAAGACATTTTCTTGTTATTGAGATCATAGTGTAATATCCATTTGATAGACTTATTCAATTTCTGTTTTTAAAGCTGTAATATCTTTTTTCCGTTTGGAACTAATTTTTCTCTAAATCTTGTGTATTGCCAATCCATCCATATTTTTAGCACACCCAGTTGTCTTCAGTAACTCGAGTGATCTCATTCCTACCTGGTGCTTTGCCACCATTCATATGTTTTTATTTCCTCAGTTGTGGTATGTACCCTGTCTATCTATTTTCTTACGGCATAGTCTCCATTTTTTCTATGCATTGTCTTTTTTTCCAGCTGTACCCATTACCACTTTATTATAATTCTCAGGTATATTATACTGGGTGATTCAAAAACGATTTCACAACTTTAAAAGCATATAAAAATTTATTGAGATAACATATAGATTCAGTTGAGATCTCATTTCATGGAAAACATATCAAGTTTGTCACTCAACATTCCCTTTGGTTCGATATGGTTTACATTTGAAGTTGGGACATTCATCTCACATGAAGTCGATTTCATTCCAGACCTGTAGCCAGCAAGTCAGGCATTACCTCTTCAGCTGCGGGGTTAATTTGAAGTCAACAAGATCAGCAGGCAAAGGTGTTACATAAACTCGATGTTTAATGAAACCCTACAAGAAAAAATCTAACAGAGTCAAATCTGGGACCATGAGATTGGATCTTCATGACTAGTCCACTGACCTGGGAATCAAGTATCAAGAAAATCTCTTGACTTCTAGGCGGTAGTGAGGTTTTACCCCATCTTGCTTATCAGCAAGATGGGGTAAAACATGTCCATCTTGGTCATAATCGTCTAACTAAGGAATTAGAAAATAGGATACAACAAAATTGACCTTAGGGCTATCACAGATGTGCTGCAAAGTTTCATGAGGGTTTTCGCTACCCCTATATTCTGCAGTTATGCAGAATACCTTGCCGCTGATGTGAAACATTGACTCATCATTAAAAATGTATCGTCCGTCATCTGCTGTTCTATCTACCATTTCCACAGAAAACATCAGCCGAGCAACTTTGTCATCGTCTGTAATGTGTTGAACTATGATTAGTTCAACACATGTACGTGTAGATTCAAGTGCAATTGTTTATGCAATACATGCCAAATAGTCATTTGTGGAATGCCAGACTCGCATGACACACATCAGTTGATTTCTTTGGACTAGATGCAAAGCTTTCTTGTGAGTTGTTTCACAGCAGCTTTAGGGATGCGTGGGCATCCTGGTGATTTTATGTGTTTTAAAGAGCATCTTATCTCAACAAAGTTTGGTGACAAGAGTAAGTTGTATGGCTTGTAGGAGGCTCCCTACTGTACTCTACAAAAATTACATGAACTATAGTTGCTAACTGCAAATCGTGAAACTTAAACATACAGCAAGCACAGTCCACACCAGAAAATTTAACCATTTTTAACATCATTGGTAACAGCACTGGTGGCCGAATTCAGTACCAATGAACTACACAAGTCAAAACTTCATACGTTTTGCTATGAATGAGATCTCAACTGAATCTGTAAGTTATCAAAATAAATATTTATATATTGTTAAAGCTTTGAAGTCTTTTTTGAATCACCTGGTATAATTTTGTATTATTTTCTTGCCTTGCAATTAGCTAACTTGTAAATTACTCTACATATTTAGAAAATGAAATTTTTTAGTCTTTTAGTATCAATATTATTATTGTAAATAGTTATTATTTACATACTCTTAAAATTCATGTTGAATAAATAGTAAGTTTATGGTTAAAAATATTTTGGTTTTCAATGGATGAAATACTTTCTTCTTTGTAGTTAGTTACAGTGAAATGTGTATTATAATATGTATAGTATAATATCTTCATGAATATACACCGTATCACTGAAGAAAAATGAAGAGAAAACATAGAGCAGGCATGTGAACGGTTAACCATTTACTTGCTCAATCATAATCCTAAGTTTTAAAAATCAAATCATAAATATCCTCAGCGAACTTTTAAAAAATGCAGACACTAAAGTTTTTAATGGTCAATGACACAGACTTTATATGTCTTGTCAGTTTGTTTCATCTCAGAAATTAATTTCTCCCAGTAAATTATACTATTTTATTGATATGATTCACAAAAGAAAAAGTTTGTATTTGAATAGTAATATCTTAAAACTGCTCTGTGAAAATAATGTTTTATTGAATCTTTTGCTTTATTATTGTGAACTATAACTTTTTATAAAATAATTTATAGGAATTAAGAAAATTATACATAAAAAGTAACCTGTTTTGTTGGTAATAAACTTTCAAAGTTCCATAACGTTCATTAAATTTCGAGAGTTGTTAAATAATTAGAGAGACAACTGTAATTTATTCTATGACATTGAAACTAGTATTACTTTTCAACATAATCCCTGACTGCAGTTAGGCACTTAAACCATCTTTATTATCAAGTACTAAAGAATTGTTTATATCAGTGCCTCAGCCATTCTTGTTCTGTGTTATTTATCCACTAATTGTTGCCAAAAATTGTACCACGTAAAAACTCTTTGAGAGAACCTAACAAAAAAAAAATTGATGATGTGAGGTCGGGACTGTAAATTGATTGATTCATCACCAGTTATTATGTGATCTAAAAAAAAATTGTCTTCCATTAAAAATGATGATTTAAGTTTCATACAAGTGTGAGTTCTGGTGTCTCAAAGTCAATCTTCTGATACTATGAAGACTGGTGACTCTTGTACTGCCCAATTTAAATTGTTTGATCCACTTATAAAAATTTGCATGGTTAATATACTTCTTACTGTACTGTTTAAAATCTGTGAGTGAATTTTGGCTGGTATTATACCATCAGAAAGTAAAAATCTTATAACACATATTTTTGTTCTTCTACAGTACATGTTTCAGTTGGAGCTGACATTTTAAAATAAATAAAAAAAGAGGAAATTCTTTTCGAACAGTCAACTTGGATGTCAGATAGATTCCGTTTATTCTATTTTAAATAAATAATTTCCTTGCTGTAAGATGTTTAGCTGAAAAACTAGTAAATAGTTTTTCTGCTATTGCCATTTGTCTCTTTAATTACTGAATTTCCCTCATATTATGTAAAAAAAAAGAAAAAAGAATATTTTAAGAATTTTATGTGGAGTATAAAGTAATTAAATCTTTTTTTATTGTTGGTTTCAATATGGTGGTCATTTTTTCAGGAAAGATACACATTGTTTATAGTTACAAATAAAAAAATTGTTTTTCTTACTTCAGTTATAATGTGTTTGTAATCACTTTACATAAATTTAGAATGTTATATAGACATCATGCTTTCAATATTTACATCTTTGCTCTGAAGCATTGTGAAATGACTTGGCCTTTTATATAGCCAATTGAAATTCTTAGTCGTTTTAGTAGAATTCTTCTTTTACTGCTCACCCTTTTATCATCTAATAATTAAAATAATGAAAACATTTACATGTAGTATTGATAACATTTAGCATAAAAAATAAATTTGTATTTTTACAAAGAACCAAAATAGCAACTTTTTTAAAAAATAAACCACCATATTGAAACCATTAATCAAAAAATATTTGTTAAATCCGTAAATGATAAATAAAACTATGTTCTTAAAAATACTTGAAGATTAATCTTTATTTCATGTAATCTTTCAATTGTTAAATAATTAAATTAATTGTCAGTAAAACAGATTAAAAATCGGGTATTTCTTTTGCATAATTTTTACAGATACTCTTAAAAAAAATATTGCCAACTCAACAATTATGCAGAAAAAAGAAATGTTTAATGTAACATAAAAGTCAACTTTTTCTTTTAAGTGATTTTTTTAACATGTAATTCTTCAGATAAGCTTACATAGTGATATACAACAATTTTTTTCCCCCTTTTTTTAAATCATTAAAATGTGTCTTAATCAGTTTTTTTTTATTTCAATTGTTAGTGTATTTTGTGATCAATTTTTTTTCTCATTTAGTTAAGGTTTAATTATAAACGTTTATCAGTGTGATATTCTATTAGCTTTCTGCTACTTTTTAAATTGTAAATTTTTGATTTCTTCCTTTTTTCTTAATTACTGTAAATAAAGTCTTTTTGGTTGCTTTCACTGATTTTCTTGAGGTTATATGCAATTCTATAGCATTTCTTATTTATGGATTTTTTTATTCTGTATATTAAATGTAGTTTAAAAATTTTTTTTTAATATTTTACTTTAGATTGTGCTTTACAACAAAATATTGCTAATCCTATAGGATTTACACAATTTGTTATTTTGTTTTTCTTTTGTACATACATTTTCGTATTTCTTATTTGTTAATATGTGAATTTAATATTAAGCATTAAAATTAATGTATAGTATTAAAAAACACTTAACACTTGTTAATGCTTTACAATAAAAAGCTTTTCTAATTTTTTTATTCTTATTTGTTTTAAAAAGTTAAGTTCAATACATCTTATGAGGGTTTTTCAATTCAGTATTTTTCTTAAGATACATGACAACACTTTGTTATCTTAATATCCGCTTAATATATTAGCAGTAACCATGTTTGAAAAATTGATACTTTCTTTACTGTTTTCTATAAAAAATAATTCATATAAAATAGTTATAGAAGTAGTTCTAGTAAGTTTTATAAATTCTTCAAAAATTTTAAAAATCTATTAAGAAAAAATTCTACAGAAACTAGGTCATCTGATTAAAAAAGGATGAGCAGCAATCGTACTAAATAAAATTATAAATTTTTAAGACAAATGTTCCTTATTAAATAATTTGCTAATAATGTTTTTATATTGACCATTACTAAATCGGTCAAATATGAATCAGACTTTTATTTTTAACATTTATTAATAAAAAATAAAAATACAAAACATGTTTATTGATTTTCTATATATTCTTCCTGAAATTCTATACATTTTTTCCTACATGTAGGGAACTTACGAACAGTTTTAGAAAAGTCATGAGCCAATTACACACTAACTTCTTTCTCTACTTCATTGTTGCTCTGGAATTAATGTCTTCCCAGTGGCTCGTTCAACAGCCGGAACAGAAAGAAATAAGTGGGGAGGATAAATTTAGATTGTACTGGAAAGTTCTAAGGTTTCCAGTTTATCCTGTCTACTAATGGTTCCCAAAGCCCATCAGAGCTAGAAACAGGGGGGTGGTGTGGCAACCAGAAGCGTCACAAGGCGTTGTTGTGTCTTCCCCTATGGGGTTGGGATGTCTACTAACGGTTGTATGAGGCCTGATATTATCATGAAGGAGAATCACATCTCTTGATTGTCTGGGGTGCTTTTTATGTTTCTATAGACATCTGTCGTTTTGTCCAAGATCTAGCATTGTATACAGCATTCACAGTGTGACATTCACGGAGAAAATTGACAAGCAATATGCCTTTCCAGTCCCAAAATATTGTTGTAATGACTTCTCCGGCTGATTTTAATCTTTACAGGACAAGGCTCTTCACTCCTATACCATTGCATACTGTCGACTGTCGATTTTGACTTGGGAGTGTAGTGATGGATGCAAGTCCATGAAATAAATTACTTTCCTCTTGTTGAAATCGATTAAGAAGTTTTGAAAAATTTCCTGACTTTGCAGAACCCCAGGTGCTTTGTGATAATGGAATTAGGCACTTCCATGACTGAAACCCTCCTCCATAGTAATTTCATTAATTATTAGATCCCAATTGTCTTCAATGCAGTCATGTATCGATCAAGTGTTGTCATCCATCACACTTGTCTTTGAATGCCTATTGTGATTCTCATTTTCTACAGCTTTTTTTTACTGATGAGTTTAAAACTGAATAAATTACAATAAAAAATCGAGGAAACTGTTGGTTTAATTTCCCATCATTTTCTTGTTACTTTTTAACTTGATTCATGTCCTTGTGAAATATGTAAATAGCTTTTTTAATATGTGTTATTAACTGCCTAAACTAACCTTCGTTCTTGCCAAATTTTGATGATTTTGGACCAGTTTTTTCCAGTTTTGTTCATTTTTAAAAATTAAAAAAGTGGCAATTAAAAGTGGCTCAGTAACAGTTTGTATGTTGATTGGAAATGAAATCATTATTTCCATATATGGTAGAAAATTCTTTTATAATAAATGCAACTTACTATTTATTTTTAAACAAACAAATAGTAACATCACATAGCAATAATTCCTAAAGCACTCATTTTGAAAAAGGCATCACAGTTGCTAAATGTTCACAATTATTAATAATTTTCATGAAGTATTTAAAAATATTTAATTATATACATATAAGTAATTAATTTTCAGGAAAATCAAAAGCATATAATTTTTATTGTGCTGAAAGCAGTAACGTAACGTAGATCTATTGTGTTTTATTTTAAAATATATATTGTGTAGAAGTAATGAAATGAAATGAAATTCTGTAAATTAATAGAAAAGTGATTGGTGATTAAAATAAGACCAAACTTGATACCTTTTGTTACATTACGTTTGTTAACAAAAATATAATGCTTTGAGAAACACCGAATGAAACTGATCCAAAAGTTTTGTTACGTGACCGACAAACAAAAAAAAAAATATGTATTAAGGAAATTTATGAGTATTCATTGGTTGAACTTTTATTTTGTCATATGCTTTCAGGATTTGGACTCTTTTACATTACAGTCTGTTGTTGGAGAATATGGCAATGGCTTTATAGCCAAGTCCACACTGCCCCTTGAATACATTATCAAAAAAGGATTTTAAATGGTATAGTACATACAAGTTCATTTTTTGTTGTTTTAATTTTAAGGAATTACTTAATTCCAAATTATTTTAGGGAAGAAAAACAAAATGTGATATATGTATGTTTTGTGAGGTGCTACCCAAAAGTTCCTTAAACAAATTAGGGTCATCTTTAATTTGTTAACTCCATTGCCTCCTCCCATTTTTAGTTATATTTCTATGTAATCAGAAGGCACTCTGGAAGCTTTTCTTGGCCAATATACTGTGTTTCGTATAATAAAAGATTAAAAATGCTTTAGAACTCTGTATCTAATTAGTAAAATCAGAAATGTTTTTATACTGTTCTAAACAATGTTCTTTTTGAAAATTTATTCATTTACAATATGCTTTATGAAATTTATATGGAAACTTTATAGATGTTTAATAAAGGATACTGTTTTTATTTAATTTTATTAAAAGAAGTTCATCTTTACAACCAAATAGTAGGTGGAGTTTCTCAGGTAAAGAATTACCCTTTAAAGGTAATTTTCTTGCATAATTGTTGAGTATATTAGCAAAATTAACAGAATACAGTTTTCAGAAGTCATAACAATTTTCAAAGAAGAAAAAACAACATTCCAGATATTAAACTAATAATTAATATTAAACTAGTAAATGCTAGACTTTTATACGAATGAGTACTAGATCGTGGATACTGGTTTTTTTGGTGGTTGGGTTTCAATTAACCACACATTTCAGGAATGGTCGACCTGAGACTGTACAAGACTACTCTTCATTTACATTCATACATATCATCCTCTGAAGTAATTCCTTACACTGGTTCTAGAGGCTAAACAGAAAAAAGAAAAAAATATTAAACGTTATCTTTAGTTTTGTAATGAAACAATTAAAAAAATGTAGAAGAAATTTTAGAGTATTTAAAATATCTTCCTTAATTGTATGAAAGAAACAGAATATTTAAGTTTTTTGCTTGTTAATTCTGAAGTACATTCTAGAAGGTGCTGTCACATTTAAATAAATCATTCTTAGTCCTGAAGGATTACACTATTACACTCTAATTAAAACATTGAATATTTTCACAGATAAACAGTGTTGAACTGTTAAATCAGCTGTGCTAATTAAATTTATGTGTAAATGTTAATTTTATAATTATTCAGTTGATTGATTGTGTAATACTCAGGAAGTCTCTTGGTACGTAGTGCAGCATAGTTAGTTAAGGATTATAGGCATCTCTGTCCTTTGTTCATGTAAGTGTACCTGTAGCTGGTTACTTCCTTGGATTGCTGAATCAGATTCTATTTTTAATTAGAATTCAACAAAATTGTAGCTGGGGATAATATTGAAAAGTCATTAGTGCTAAAGTATAATTCTCCAACTAGGCCTATCCTTTCTACCTCCTCCCTTATGAAAGCTATCACAGTCGGCACCAAACTTATCCACAGTGAGTAAATCTTCTTAGCAAATGCCCATAATTAAATAAACTGAGATTTAATGATAGATTTTATTTTAGTACATGAAATTTATTTCACAAAAAATTATTTGTTTGTTATTCTTTTTTCTTCATGGATTAGAGCAGACAGGCCTAATCCATTGATTATATAGGGCAGACTGGCCTATTTTGGCATCCATTTTCTCTTAAGTCAATTTATGAGTTCTTCCTCTCTGTGCATAATATAAAGTCTTTAGTTGCAGACAATATGAAGACATTTATAAAAAAAAGTTCAGTCCTTATATTGTTTGATTATGTTGTCTACAGGTCAAATGTCCACTTCTTCCTTGACAACTATATTACTTTTATAGTTTTTCCTAGATTATTTGTTCACAGCTTTCAAAAAGTACAGTTTAGCTGCTTAGATTTGAAGTCCATCCTTTTTTTATTTGTTACCCATATCTTATCTTCTCACTATAAAATTTTAATTCACCTTTATTTTTTGTTTTAGTTTTGGAATTTCTATGGTTAGTCGTGCACAATATTCTGAGCTCATTTTATTTATTTTGAACCCTGCTCATATTGAACAGTAAATCACAGTTCATTATTTAGATTAGTTGACCTCCAAAATCCTATCCTGTAACAATAATTTTGGAATGTACTAGTCATTTGCCTTAAAACACCATGATTTGGCTTTTCTGAGATGATATCCTCATTCTGAAGTTTTGACTCACTGTTTTGTGTGAGCACCATGTCATCTGGATGTAAAAGAGAGTTATTATATACCTGGACTCTGTTCTTTGCAGTACTTATATGCACTGCACTGAAAACTCATCAATATTAAATGTTTCCTATGTTTTAAGTTTGTAATTCATTTAAGTCAGAGGATTTGCTGCTCCTTCCTTCTAAAAAATTATGTCACTTTAATAAATATAATTTATTTCTGTTACTTCTTCGTAAGGATGATATTTTAAATATCTTACTGTGTATCATACAGTCATGACAGTTTCCTTTTTAAGCTATGTAATTAATGAATTTTTGCAACTGGAAGGATGAAACTGAGCTAATATATTCAACAAGTATAGATTATATCCTAAGGGTAATTTTTTATAGTTAAATTTTCTGTGTTAAATTGTCTCAGAGATTATTTAATCAAAAACTGAATGTTTATAAATATAATGATTATATAATAATTTAAAAAAAATATTAATTTTTTTCTTTTAATAACAACTTAGTATTTGTAAATAATTTTCATAAAGTATATTGTAGTTTCATTAAAATACAAGCTTTAAAGCATACATAAAACCAATTAAATTTTAATGAATTCACACAGATTAGATGCTGGAAAGTTCTAAAGTCAGGCTTTCATTTTTTAATGTGTAGCCAACTCCTGTAATCCTTGTCGGTCATGCTATCATCGCCCCCATGAATGTGATTTTTTTATTTAACAGAGTATAAAAGGTGAATCTCTTGAATTTACAGGTGTTTTGGAACAACTGTTTGCCTTATGTCGGTGTATCTTACTGTTTGTGCTGTTCAGAATTGACTCGAATGTTAGTGGTTGTTGATATAGCTTGTGTTTCCAGAAATATTAATCAGATCCCTGAAAGTTTATGTGAGATACACAACATCATAATTGAATTTGCTTTTAAACATTTTGTGAGGTTTGCTGTGGATTTTCCAGTTATAAAAAAAAAGTCTTACTAGTTATAAAACTATGTATTAATGCTTACTTTGTTTTTCATTGTAATAACATTTTGTCTTCATAGAATGACACAAACATGGTTATATTACATGTGCATAAACAAAAGAACAAAACACGAAGCAGTTCTTGTTCAGAACTGACATACAAAAGATACAAGTGGGGCTAGGTAGCATATAATAAGTTCACATTGTGTTCATTATTCTGAGATAAAGCCAATTTTAGAAACTTTTGGGTTGCACTCACATTGTGAATTGTTTTAACTACTGGTCATAAAAACAAAATGTTTCTTGATGGTATTTGACTTTTTGAGTTATTTAAATATTCATTAAAATGATTAATCTGTTCTTCACGTAGTTTTAATTTTTTCTAATATAATTGTTTGTTGGTTTGTATTATTTTTTTATTTGGACATTTAGTTCTTAGCAGATTTAAGTTTAAGATATATATTTTTAGTTTTTTTTCTCTTCATAGATTATTTTATTTGTAAATATTTAATTTTTTTTAATAAATTTTCTTCCTATAATGCAAAAAAATAAACATTGTAATATTAAAAACTTTAGTTTTAGTAAAAATACTTGCTTTGCTTATTAACAGTACTTTGGCTGAAACATGGGAAACTTATATGTCTGGTTGAGTTTGGATTGCTATCGTCTGTCTAAAAATAATTAAGTTAGAATTTTTTTTAGCCTTCATATTTAGCAATCTGAAAATGTCTTATTCAATAGAAGTAGCATTGTGTGTTTATAGACCTGAAAAGACCTAATCCATTATTTTTGCACAAACCCTATTAAATAAATTAAATTGATAGACAAGAAAAATTTATATTTTTTAAAACAGTTTGCTAGCTTAATTGTTTTTAATTGGAGTGGTAGAGGTTGCTTATCCGCTGGTGGTCTCCTGTAGAGTTTATTTTTTTTCACATTTTTTGAATGAGAGATGGATTAAATATTACAAGTTAAGTAACAGCAGTGAGTGATTTGTAAAAAGTAATTGACAGAACCTCTCACTACAGGAGAGGAGCGACGTGCAGTTAATAGACATCGTAATAAGAGATGACTACGAGCGGTTAGACACCTCTATATTACTGCTACAATTTCAGTTTATAGTGATTGAGCAGTCCCTCTTTTACACATTAATCCCCATCCCATGATTCAGTTGAAGTATATCATGCATGTGGTAGTTACTAACTTTAATTACAAATGAAAGAATTTGCAGAATGTGGTATGTGGATTAATGTAATTGTATTTCTACTAGCATTATTTCATGGAATGTTCAATTGTGCTACGTAAAGGAAAATATAATGATAAATTTCCCATCATCCTCTTACACAATTATCAGTTTATCTTTTGCAGTTAATCAAATAAAGATGTATTCCATTCAACTAATGTGTATTTTTATTATTTATCAGTATTGGCAAGTAATTTTTTGAATCGATTGTAAAAACTTTAATTATATTTAATGTTTAAACTGAACAAGTTCTCTATCTTGGGAAAAATAATAGAGTGAAGTGTAAAGTACTGTTATTTAACTTCCGTAGCTGTAGCTTCAGTCTGACTCCTGATCTTTTTTATCTTATTTTTAAAAAAAAGCATGAAATTCACATTAATGAAGAATTACTGTTACGTAAAGTTTAACTGCTGTGCGTGAATATCAGGAAAATTATCCAGATCGAAGAGTACCAGACCGTAAATCATTTGAGTCGTCAACAACAACTGGTCGTCAACATCTTGTTGACGACCAACATACCTGCCATTTGAGAAATGCCAGTGCTAAAGAAGCAATATTGAATGTGGTACAATTATCTCCACCTCAAGCTCAAGAAGGTTGTCATACTGCTTTCGTGTTTTGCAATCAAGTATGTGGTGAACATTATGGAAGCAACAATTATACACACTCTATACAACATCTGTACAAGAGTTATTACCACCTGATTTTGATAAACGGATGAAATTCTGTCAATTGAGAAAATGTGAAGATCATCCTGACTTCATAAGTAATATTCTAATTACTGATGAATGAATCCTGTTCGACAAGAAATGGCATTGTAAATTATCAAAACACTGACACTTTGGCAGAAGAAAATCCCCATGAGTCTGCTACAAGTCATTTCCAACGTACTTTTCCATTTAATGTGTGGTGTGGTCTGGTCTTCCTGGTGATAATTTCATAGGCTCTTTTTCATCACCGCCAATGCTCAATAGAGAGCAATGTTTTTGCAAACAAATCTGATGAATTCTGGGAAGATATTCTGCTTGTAGATGGAATGTAGATGTGGTTCTTCAATTATGGCAGCACACTTGCTCACTTCTGTTGTGATGTGATAAATTATCTAAATAACACATTTAGTAAGCATTGGATTGGTTGAAATGGACCAGTAAAATGGCCATGTCAGTCTCCTGATAGTAGACTTTTTCCTTTAGGTTTGGATGGAGTTGTTAGTCTATTCTACTCTTATTGGCATACTAGAAGAATTGAGACATCGTGCAATAGAAGGTGGAGCTACTATTAGGAATAATAATGAAGTTATGAGACATGCCTGGCTAGCATGGATTCACGAGCTAAACTATGCATTGAACAGAATGGCAGTCACATTAAGCAACTGTTTTGAAGAAATGTTTGTAGCTTTATCAAGTAACAATTTTGATATTTAATTATTTTTTAGAGAAAACCAATAAGTATGCAATTTTTATTTTTTTAAATTTATTTTTATTCATTTTTTTCTGTTATTGATAAGTTTTCTATTTGTTTTCATTTAGATTATGTTGTTCAAGGTTTGATAAAAATTGTTCTGTAACAAATATATCACTTTTCTGATCTAGTTTATGTGTTTTGTTTCTAATAAAAGTTGAACTTCTAAAATTTGTGTTTAATTTTAATGATGTTACTTACATCAATTTTTTCAGAATTAAACTCTACAAATTTTTTTTGGTAAACTGTTTATTGGTAAATTAACAAAGTTATTTTATTCGACCTGAAAAAAGTATATTTTCTGACAAAAACCTTTTTTTGTGTTTTACCCATTTTTCTTAAAACATAAATAAGATAAAGGTCTGGGACCATTTATTCAATTTCTTAGATTAAAAACCATAAGGAAGCACCAAATTTACCCCTCGATTTGTACCTCAAGAATTTTAGTATGGTTTAATTTCATAAAGGGAGCGGAAAGCAGGGCCAAATGTTTCACAAGCCGAAACTTAGTAATGACCATTTTCTGACCTATATTAACTCTTTTTCTTATTTTAGACTATAGAATCATCTTCTGAGAGATTGCAGCACAATTTAGAATCGCTTGTATATACATGATAATAATGGCTGTGTGAGTCTTAATTCATTGAATTATGATATGAGTGGTATAAAATAATTATTTTACTTCACATTGATGTTTATTTATTTTTAATCTATTAAAACTTTTACGGCTGCTGGTGAAAGAGTATGAACTGTTGAACTTAGTGCAATCATGTAGGTTGTCCAACCAATTTGCAATGTATGTAGTAATTTTTTTTTTAAATATTTACTTAATAAAAATGAGAAATATTACATTATTGTTATTATTAGCTTAAGACTGTGCATGCGTGTGGGTGGTGCGTTTATATGTTATGTACATCTAATAGGAGTATATGTTGGTTATAAATTACATTAATTTGTCGTTTTCTTAAATTTTTCACTGTCTAGCTGAACAGTGATTAATTACTAAAGAAGTTCTGCTTTAAATGATTATTTAATTTAAGATGAATAGAAATTAATATTTTTATCATAAACAGTTGGTTAATCTGTTAGTTGTTAACCTATATCTTTTACCATATACACTTCTGTATTGCTACAAAAACTGTGTAAGATGATGATTGTTGTATGTATATATATGTTTGTATATATTTGATATTTTCATTAAATATAATGTACGATTTGAAATGTTACAGGCGTTATTAGAAGAAGCAAGAGATCCAATATCAGATTGGTTGGATAAACAGTTTGGTAGTAGTATCACAGATAATTCAATATTTTCTGAACTTCCTCGGCATTGGGAAAAGGAATTTAGAAAAGATATTAAAGCTCTTAATGTATGTTAGTGATATTTTATTATTTTTATATTTTATATTTCAGGATTTGCTTAAGTTAATAGTGTGACTTAAATTTAAAGCATTTTAGCGCTTTGAAAACTGAGATTGTACTCTTAATATAGTAATGAAAATGATATATTTGAATAAGTACATTTTGGCAATATGTCCTTTTTTGCTGTTGTGGCTCTAGATATTGTTGACTCAGGAGAAGTGGAATATTGTCTGAATTTGATAACAAATTTTGGTTTTTCTTTTGGTGTGTAGTGCATTACAAGAAGCTGGTGAATTATTTCAAGTTGGAATTTAGCTAATGGAGCATTTTTACCATTTGTTGTTTGATACAGAGAAGAGAATGAAAAGATGAATATCTAAAAAATGAGATTTTTGTTTCTTTGGAGATTCATTCCCATTGCACTGTTATAACTCATTATCACCAACATATTATCTTCATCAAGTATAAGTAATTCAATATCACTAATATCCAATTCCAAATCTGAATCAAATAAAACCAAGTCATTATCATTTTCTGTTGCTAATTATGTGAAATACTAGATTATATCATTTCATATTTAGAAATAAAACATTAAACAGCTTGGGAGATAGCAGCTTATTACCCATTTGATCATGTTGGCAAATTACTTTATTCTAATGTAACTGACCTTTATAATAGAACGCAATTGGCAGGAATTCAAACAGTTGCTGCATATAATGAAAATGCTCATGTTTGGCTTGGTGTTTTGGAAATTTATCCCTGTAAATTTTAGTTTTCTGTGTCTGCATGGTTGGCTTATAACAAGTTTACTTGAATTTGGCAGTCAGAGTGTTAAACTAATTCTCTCTATTTAAATGCTTTACCTAAGATACAATGAGGTCCCAGTTATACGAATAAGTGTCTCAGACCTGCCTTCAAAATGTTGGTGAGAAAGATTTATTAGACGTGAAACTTACAGGAAGAAATACAAATAAAAAATTTACCTACCATATATGTTTTAAACTAGTAGGCCTATTGCACATTGAATACATTTTTTTACACGACTGTTCCCACTATCAAGTCCATAGCTTATAATGTAAATAACATGAGAGCATAGTAGCGTTTTTGTTAGTCACCATTCTTTCTCTAAGAAAAAAAAAACATTGATTTGGTTTTAATCGTATTTATTTTGCTTTGTGTGTTACAATAATTACTGAAAGTAAAATAATTAATTATTTTTTAAATTAATATAAATTGCCAAAGTCAAAATAACACAAATAAATGTTCAAATTTCTTAGGCTACAATTTGACACAATAGTTTTAAAAATATTTATTTATTTAAAACTACTCAGTAAAATCTATGGTAAAGTTATAACAAGTCTCTCTCTCTCTCTCTCTTTTATGGTGGTGGGAGGGGGTGGAATTGAAACCGAATATTTGTATTTTGATAATTAGTAATAAAACTCAAAATGTGCATCAGATCATAGAAACTCACAACACACATACATAAATATTTGAAGAATCTTTTGGAATCAATGAAACATTTGGTAAAATTTTTCTTTAAGGAACATTTCACGCTGGTATGGATTGACCCAGTAGCAATTTTTACTGTTATATTTCCTGATTCTTATTATAAGTGGACATTATTCGGTCAGCTAAATCCATACTAACAAGTAATGTTGAAAATCCAAATTTTTTTTGTAGGGTTATAGTGTGAAGACAGAAATAGTTGTTAGCAACAGAGACAAAATAGTAGCATGATAAAAAGCCACCAGTGCACACCTAGTCTCAGTTTATTTTTCATCAAAATATTTCAACCAGAAACTGTTTTCTAAAATGAACTTAAAAGTATGTAAAACTGAACAAAACTATTTCTATTAAAGCTTTATTATAAAATTTAAACAGATGTCTCCAAAATTTGGTATTAAAGAATGAAATATAAAGTTATTTGCTTAAAAGATAATTTTTCTAAACAATATTGAATAAATTTTATTATATCTTATATTCAAGATAACTGATCTTTATGTTGTAATCATTTTTTTAAAAACCTTTCTTTTCTTTTTCAGATACAAGAACCGAATGTATGGTGCCGTGTTAGTGAATATATACCTGAGATTATAAATTATATTAAGAAAATAATTGATAATGGGTATGCCTATGAAGCGAATGGTTCTGTATATTTTGATGTTTTAGCATTTGATAAAAAACCAGACCACCATTATGCTAAACTTGTTCCTGAAGCATTTGGTGACGGCAAATCATTAATGACTGGTGAAGGTCAGTGGTTTTTATGAGTTTTTTCCAAAATAATAGTATTATTAAAATTATAGAATATGTAATAGCAGAATAAGTTGAGTCATATTGATAGGTTTTTAAAAACCTGTATATTATCTAAAAACTTATATAAAACCTCTTAACATTAAAAGGAGTAAAAATTCTCATATTTGTAATATGAAACTAATAGTATCAGCTAATACTGTTATATAATAGTATTACTAACTAATAGTATTCCTTTTAATACTATGTTACTAATAGTATTCCTTTTGTTGACTCTTCTTGAGCTGCATTCCATGATATGTATGTATATGTGTATATTGTTTTTCATTTACTTGCTTGCTTAGAATGTTTAGTTGATAATTTACACACAGTAACATGTTAAAAATTTTGTAATAATAACATACAATATGATTTTTCCATATGTTTGGGAAAATTACTTAAATACATGAATTAAACACTAAAATTTGTTTTTTTCAATTGTTCAATTTTTTATAATGTTCTATGAAAATATTTTTTTATGAAATGAATAATTTATATTCATATTAATTATATAATTTTTATATTATATGTAAATTATAATAATGTGTAATATTAATTATAGTTATTTGTAAATTAATTTTTTTTTAGTTTTTAGAGAAAATTCACTAAGGACCTAAAAAAGAATTAATTTTGGTTTTTAAATTTGCTATTTGTTTATTGTATGGTACATTCAGAAAGTTGCTGTCCAAATATGCTTTAGAACTATGTGGGGCATTCTGTTTTTTTGGCGTTATGTTGATTGCCCTGTGGGTTCGTTGAGCGATGCTGAGTAATAAACCTAGACAGTCAGTTGTAGTGATTCAACATACTTCATTTCATTTATAAGAATCAATAGTTGCAAGAAACATAATGCTTCTTTCAATAGAGGAACTCATTTTTCTCATTGAACACGTTTTGTGAAGGAAGTTTACTGATTTAGTGAAGCAATAGTTTTCTGAAAAGCTTCCAAATATTCGTGTTCCTCACCTCAATACATTTCAAACTCTTATAGAAAAATTTCGGGCAACAGGCTCTGTTTAAGACAATGTTCAAAATGGAAGACCACCTAAACCAAACGAACAAAAGCTGCTTGATATTTCAGATGCTATAGCTGAAAGTCCATCAAAGTCAATGTGTAATTTAGCACAGCAGCAAGATATCAGACTTGCTGTCTAGTATGAAGCTGTAAGAAAAGAACTGAAATTTTCCCCTAAAAAGTAATGTGTTTTCAAGAACTGTAACTTACATATGCTAAAAGACTAAGTTATTGTCAGTGGGTTAAATGTTTTATCAACCAAAATTCTGTAGGTATCTTCAACATTACATTTTTTACAAATGAAGCGTGGTTTCATTGGGGAGGATAAATTAATTCACAAAATACATGACTGTGGTTGGTAACTCTGTCCATGAATTACACAAGCAATCTTTACACAAAGCAAAAATCGAAGTCTAGGTGGGTGCAAGTAGAACATGCATTGTGGGTCCAATATTTTTTGGAAATACAGTTTCATTAATCAGTTAACAGAAGTGGAAATCTGTCACAGTTAGTTCCAACAAGATGGCACCACATTGCACACAACTAACAGGTCAATGACCTTTTTACAAAATGTCTGGTGAACAAATCATTTTGAGGGGAGTGGCCTGTATGATTGCTTGATCTGACTCCCACAGATTACCTTCTATGGGGGGGGTAGCAAAACAAGCAATGTATTGCAATAGATCATGCATGATTGATGAACTAAATATTATTTTCAACACCTTTTGTAAACTATTCCAGTTATTGTAATATTATCTGTTTCTATAAAATAATGAAATAAAAATACAAAATAATTAAGAAAGTTTTAGCAACTTACAGTTATATTTGTGTGTTTGGCGATATACGATTTTTGTATTTACTTTTAATTTAATTATTTGAAGATTTATGTAAGAATTATTCAAATTTATTTATTTAGGAAGTCAAAATTTAATTTTTGTTATTGTTATTTATGTAGGAGATCTGATTTCTGGTGAAAACCATAAGAAGAATCCAACTGATTTTGCGCTATGGAAGAAATCTAAACCAGGTGAACCATTCTGGAATTCTCCATGGGGTCATGGTAGACCCGGTTGGCATATAGAATGTTCTGCTATGGCGAGTGACATCTGTGGTTCTACCCTTGATATTCATACAGGAGGTGTCGATTTAAGATTTCCTCATCATGATAATGAATTAGCTCAAGCTGAGGTGTGTTGGGTTTTTTTTAATTGGTTTATTATTATTAATTTTAATAAGCAAATATTCAGTTGTCAACTGATCACTCCATTCACATTTTCCATTGTTTAAACCAGTAATGGAATATTCCTATAAGAAAGACTTTTGAAGAATTCAGTCATTTTTGCTTGGCTTTTTCCATGGATTCAAAACAGATTCCTTTTAGCAAACTCTTGGATTTTTTTTACATATAAGTAGAATAATAGAATAGTAGATCTGATGAATATCATGGATGTTCTGAAATTGTAATGTATTGTGTTGAAAGTTCTTTGACAGAAAATATGAGTATGCAGGTACAATGTTTTGCAGGAAACATTTTTATTTTTAATAAATTTAGCCATTTTTTTTTTTAAACCATGAGCATAGCCCTTGAATTCTGACATGTTTATTTTTACTTATTGCATCATCAGCAACTAGAATAACTAGAATCTTTCTCAACCATATATTGTTGCCACTTAATTTCTGGATTATATTATATCTGAGCCTCATTTAATATGTGATATAACTTTTTCAAGTAATTGTAGTTATTCAGTTTGTTTAAAGATATCAGAGCAACTGTTGCATAAGCTTTTGACTCCATTATCGTCAAATTATTATATAAAATTTGACTGCATCTGCTATCATACTAATATTCACGTATGTTTCTTCATCTTGATTACAACTACAAAATCAACTTGATCTTGATTAAATTTTGTAGATATTTTCATCCATTTTTGAAGTGATTATTATTAGTCACAAACCCCTTCTCTCCTCTCAAAAGAGTAAGAATTTTTTTGTTTCTCAAAAACTGCTTGTTTTTTTGAAAAATTATTCCATGAAATTTTTTTCAACATTGAAAAAATTTTTAACTACTCTATAGTAAAATCCTATTTATCTGGATTAGATGGTATCAGAGATGGCTCAGATGATATGTAATACGGAAAAACTATACTAAGAATAAGATTAATTTGAAGAAAATACACCTATAAATAGGGATTAAGACTACAATATAACTGATTTGTCAATTAATTTCAGCCAAAGTAATGGTTGAGGTTCATGTGCTATTGTCGTTTCTACAGGTTAGGCTTGTACATATAGCAAAAGATGTGTCATAACTCCTGTACCTGTAGTCTTTAGTTTATTGATGTGCAAATATAAAAATTTAAATTTTAAGATAAAAAAATATTCATAATACTGTATCAGTTAGAAATTTAAAAAAAATCAGATCCATATTATTAAAGGAATGCGATTCTAAAGTTATATAAAAAGTAATTGTTTATATCTAAAATATCCGATGGATAAATTGGTCCAAATGAACTGGATCAGTTAAATGGGAATGTACTGCAATTGTTCTTTTTGTTTTAGGTTTAGAGTGTTTGATAATTTTGTATAAATATACTATTTTTTTTCCATTAATATATTTTTGGTAATATATTCATTTAATTAACTTATTCATGTTTTTTCTTTTTATTAGGCATACTTTGACCATGATCAGTGGGTGAGGTACTTCTTACATTCAGGACATCTAACGATTGCTGGTTGTAAAATGTCAAAATCTCTTAAAAATTTTATCACCATCAGTGATGCGTTAAAAAAACATACTGCTAGGCAGTTACGATTAGCATTTTTATTGCATTCATGGAAAGATACATTAGATTACAGTGATAGCACTATGGATATGGCTATCTCTTATGAAAGAATGCTGAATGTAAGTATTAATTGAATAATTTATATTTGTATTTGTTGAATGAAAGTTTTAGATAATTGTAATCCCTTCAAGGTGTTGGGTTAGATTAGATGGTTGTTTACAATTCTTTAAAACCTGATGGATTCGAACATGTGAAACCAGTGTTCACTGAACCTCATAAAATTAACAGGATATAAAATTATAATGGCTGAAGCCTTTTTTATTTCCATTTGTTTACTTTTATAATTTTGGCTGACTGTAAAATCATGTGACCCCCTTCACTTCTGCAACAAGTTTCAGTCACTGCTAAGTTGAATGAACCCACTTTGCAAACTTGTTAAATTTAACTTGCAATGCATATTGAAGGATTATTACAATTTAACATTCTAAATATTCCCAGCAGATGTCATTTAAAACTACAAATGATATACTGGATTTTTTTTTTAATATAATTAATTTACCTTTCCTAGCTTTGTTATAATTAAATTACATGTTCACACGTTTTGGATATTTTCCATTTTCATTTTACATTTACATTTCAAAACTTGCTATTACAGTGAATTTTGAAAATGGAATATATCTGAAGCACAACTACAATGAAGCTAAGAGAGGTAGATAATTTTACTCAGTATAAAAACTATGAAGATCGTAGCAGAAAAAAAAAAAATAAATAAAAAAATATATATATATACGAGGTGCAACAATAAAGTAATGAGACTGATGTGAAAAAAAATGTTGCTTACCATTTTAGTCATGTTTAGTGTTGTCTCCTTCAAAGTAGTTCCCCTCTGATTGCACACACTTATTCCAGCACTTCTGCCATTGATGGTAACATTTCTGGAACTCATCTTCTGTAATATCCTCCAAGACCCTCGTCACAGCTTTTTGGACAACTTGTGTTGTTTGAAAATGGTGTCCCTTGACCGCCATTTTGACTCTTCGAAATAGAAAAAAGTCGCACGGAGCGATATCTGGTGAATAAGGTGGCTGTGGTAGTACTGAAATTTGTTTTGAGGATAAAAATTGCTGTACTGACAGAGCAGTATGGGATGGCGCATTATTGTGATGCAGAATCCAATTATCAGCAATGTTGGCACGGACACGAAGAACTCATTTACAAAGTCTTTCTAGAATTTCTTTGTAGAAATATCAGTTAACTGTTTGTCCAGAAGGCACCCACTCTTTATGAACAATTCCCTTGGAATCGAGGAAGCACACAAGCATGCATTTCACTTTTGACTTTGACACGCGAGCTCTTTTTGGTCTGGGTGATCCCTTTGAGCACCGTTGCAAACTTTGGCGTTTTGTCTCTGGATCGTATTGAAAAAACCAACCTTCATCACCAGTGATAACACGGCTCAACAAATCTGGATTGATTTCCGTTTGCTCTAACCAATCGGCTGCCACATTTTTCCGTGTTTCTCGCTGTTGTGTGAGATTTTTGGGGACCACTTTTGCACAAATCTTTCTCATACCAAGATCTTCAGTTAATATCAGACGAACCGTTTCTCGATCGATGTTGAGTTCTTCTGCAATCATTTTCACAGATAATCTTCGATCAGATCGTATGATTTCACGCACCCTGGTCAAGTTGACATCTGTCCGTGAGGTTGACGGTCGTCCACTGCGGTCTTCATCTTCAACATTCGTTCTGCCTTCGCTAAAAATGTTATGCCACTGAAAAACTTGAGCTCTTGACATAACCTCCTCTCCAAAAGCCTTCTGAAGCTTACCGTAAGTTGTCGCCGCATTTTCACCTGATTTAACGCAAAAAGAAATGGCATACTGTTGCGCAATATTTTGCGGTTTCATTTCTGTGACGAGAGACACAAACACGTGTTCACTTATTACCGCACAACTCACAACTGAGCAGTTGCATCAATGTGCCCTTGGACTAGAAGTAGCTTATAGACCAAGGTCAAAGATGGTGTGCCTACGCAAGCTGCAGGGTTGCCACATCTTGCAAAGAAAAATCAGTCTCATTACTTTATTGTCGCACCTCGTATATAATTTTAATAATAATGATATACTGTATTGGAATACTTTATGTTTTGTTACCATTTTAATGTAATGAAGGATGAATTTTGATGCATACTAAATTCCTTAAACAATGTAATAGTTTATTTAATATCATTAATATGAGAATCGTTCAATAGTTAAAGACATGATTGTAAAAACAATTTATTCAGTGACATTGAAAATAACGCTATTTTTCAACATAACCCCCCTCCTATATTTAGCTGTGTTTCCGCACTTTTATTTGTGTGAGCTTTCTTATTCCAGTAGCAAAGAATTGTTCACTGTAGTAGTATCTGCCATTTTTTTACTGTATTCTTGACCTGCTTATTGTTGCCGAACTTGGTGTAAAACCTCTGGGAGGACCAAACAAACAAAAAATCTGATGGTGTGAGATCGGATTGTAATGTAGATCTGGGAACACCTTCCAACTTGAATTTTTAATAGCTTCCCATGCCTTTTGAGCAGTATGAGGGTTGGCATTATCATATACAGAAGAATTGTGCCTTTTGAGAGAAAACTAGAATGTTTCCTCTTTATTTTGGATTTTTTCTTTATTACAGTAGTACTTACTGTTAATTGTTTGTCATTCTTCCAAATAATCACAAGAAATTGGGCCTTTATAGACCCAAATCACCATTAGTATCACCTTACTGGCTGATACGTAGGTTTTTAATTTTTTCCTGGCAGACCATCTCTGATGTTTGTATTCCAGCTCAAAATGATAAATTCAAGTTTTATTATTATACATTCTAAAAAAAAGAAGCTTTACCTTCACCAAAAAAACATCATTTAAGTTCAATACAAAAGGAATCTTGTCTTTTTTATTTTGAGTCAGCTGTTTCAGAACCTATTTTGAACATGTTTTGTGGTAATTCATGTTATCATGGATAATGTAATGAACAATGCCGATACTTTTACTACAAATTTCAGCTATTTCCTAAAATTTGTTGCCTGTGTAATATGTATATGATCAGTAATGCAATTTTGCAAAGTGTTAGCAGCAGAACTTCAAAGAGTGTTTCAATGAACAGTGTTGAATATTCTTTATTTTACTTGAAAATTAGGCTATTTAAAATTATTTTTAATAATGCACAGATTAATCAGGCCTGATAATGGAATAAAATATTATATCAAAGTAATATTTAAAAAAATAATAAATTAAATTAATTTTAAAATTAAATTAAATTATTAAAATTAAATTTAATTGTAATTTTTGATTTGTATTAGGAATTCTTTTTAAATGTAAAAGACATTGTTCGTACTAAAAAAAGTATGAGTAAAGATGGTCATATTGATGTAGCAGATTGGAAAAAACCAGAAATGGATCTTGAAAAGAAATTTGATCGCATGGTTAATGCTGTTCATACTGCATTGTGTGGTAAGGATTTTTTTGGAAAAATTTTTTTTTTTAATTTAAGTTAAAACTTCATAATTTGCCTTTTGCATACTCATTGCAGAGTTCATTGTCTGTTGTTTTAAGACAGCTGTTATTTTTTAATTACAGTAGTACTCATTTAAGTGATTTAGATAAAAGTTTTAAATTTGATATGTCTAAAGTTATTTGTTTTTAATCAAGTTTTTGGTAAAAAAAAATTGCATTCAACCTTATATTAAAGGAACATGCTGCCAGTATTATTCACCTGTGCTTGTAAACCTATTTTTTTAATTTTACAGTGGTTATAATAAATATAAGTTAGTAGAATTGGTGTCATTAGTAGAATTGGTACTTTGTTGAATTATTATTTAATAATAACTATGAAATGCAATTTCAAGCTAGTCTTATTTTTACAATTAAGGGAATTCTAAGAATTAGTGATATTGATATCGTAGTACAAAAAAAAAACTGTATATGCATTTATTGTGTATATTACCTAAACTTTCAAAATATTTGAGTAGGTAAAAGATAGTGCAATAGAAGAGTTTTATTGGTGTGTCTATTAGTATCAGCAACCCTTGTACTAACATCTAAGTTTCATTTTCCAATGGGATGTTACTATGTGTGTTGCAAGTTTTAAGGTTTTATGACACATTTCCCATTATTATTAGCACATAGGTTTATAGAGCCAATAAATCACCTGAAATGCATTCAGAAGTAAATTCCATTCACAATTTGATTTGCTCATCATATTCACTAATTCCCATTAAGTCTGAACTTGACTAATTCTTGTACATGAATTTTAGCATCAGTTAATTTTAGAAATTCACCTAATTTTTACATATTAAAAGTAAAAATAATAAAAACTCATATAATGTAAACACAAAGAACATCCATATACAAAATGGAAATCAGTTTATACCATAAGCAGACGTACTTTTAGTAATATTTCAAAACATTGATGTGCCTGTAAAAATACAAGTATATTGATAATTGTATGTTTAATCAAGAATAAAAGTAACAAAAAGATGTGCCACTGATAATGAGGTTCTTAAGAAATTTTAGTTATGAAAATATTACGTAAAATAAAGAATTGATTTTTTTAACAGTTACATTTTTGAACTCATGACCAACAGAAATTGTTCTGTTGCAAATTTAAATAAATTTTATGTTCTATAACATAATTTTTTAGTAGATTCAAATTGTATTTTTTGTTTTTGTTCAGCAGTGGTGTTGTCTTACCTTATTTTTATGATTAATATTATCAATGATATGCTGATCTAAAGAAAATGGCTATGTATTGTCAGTCAGTAGGCACCTGTTTTTAATTTTTGATCTCACAAATGTATCGTCAAATATCGCCTTCCAAAAACTCTTATACAGATATTATGTTGTTTTGTATTTTCAACACAACAGAGTGCATACCTAAGTTATCAAATTACTCAGTAAAGTTCTTTAAGTTTTGTTTAATTTGTTATTGCATTCTTTTCATGAATTTCACTTCATTTCTGGATTCTATACAGTGAAATTATTACAAATGTAAAAACTGAATTTTAATTCTAAATTTTACTGAAATTCTAATAAATAAACTTAAATTTTATTTATTCTCCTCCTTGTAAAATTGTTTTAGATATGATATTTAAAAAGTTGATGTGACATTATTTCACTGTAGGAGAAGGATGTTGCTTACAAAGTCAAGAATCTTTTTCCATTTATTTTTATTTTTTGCAGCATCCTATCCCCATAAGAGAAGACCCTTTTGGCAATTCTGGTTGCCATACCATACCCTCTGTTCTGAGTCCTGAGGAGCTTTACCAGAAGTCATCTTTAGACCCTCTAAAACTGGTTACATCTCACAGTCATCAGCCAGGCAGATATTTACATCAGTAAAAATTATTATCTCAGCCAACACCTTCACTTTAGGCTTCTTTTGGACATCTTCACTCTTCATTTCCTACAATATCACCATCTGAATTAGCAAACCGAGTGCAAACCCCACACCTAGTCCAATTTTAATACCAACGCTTGTGACTGTAAATGCCTCAACCATCGACTAAGTAATGAGTTAATACAATGCTAAACCCATACCATTCAAAATGTGCTACATGTAATAATGAAATTCAGACCTACATCCCATCACCCACTATAAACATCAGGAGGTGTACTGGAATTGAATTTTATTAAGTAATAGCACCAGTTTTTAAAAACTGATTTTGTTGATCAAAGAATAAATAATCACCAAACCTACTGCAGGTACAGTTCTGGGACCTATTTTATTCTATTTTTCAGGTCAAAAACCATATAAAATCGATAATTCTGCCCCTTAATCAACGTCCTAAAAATTGCAGAACAACCTCATTTCACCAGGATAGCTGAAATCTGAACTAAATCTTTCACTAGTCATAACTCGCAAACAGAGCATTTTAGGACTAATGATTATATAAACTTTTTCCATTATTTTCACAAATAGAATAGGTTATGAAAGTTCTGGGAGAACTTCTTGATACATTCTGTATATTGTATTATAGTTTGTTACATTTTATATTGCATATTTTATACAATATGAACATGAAATAACATATCCTGTTAATTTCAAAATTTAATTGAAAGATCAGTAGACTAATCAAATTAGCACATAGTTACTGTCAACAGCATCATAATAGATGCGATCGTATTCATTTTGAATATTGTTTATTGTCATTTTTTGTAATATTGTTTTGACAGATAATATTGATACAAGGACAGTATTGGATGTTATTAGAGAAAGTGTGTCGGCATGTAATCTGTATATTAGAGCCAGTCAAGGCCATTTAAATGCAAATGCTAAGTTATTAGAAGATATTGCATTATATATAACTAAAATTATGAAAATATTTGGAGCTATTCAAGGAACAGTAGATGGTGAAATTGGTTTTCCTGTATCCTGTTCAAATCTCAACAATATTAATAATGTAAGTAAATTAAGTTTTTAATAATATTTATTTCAATATATTTCTAATATTAACTTGAACCTTAATTTAGTCCGTGTCCAATTTTATATTTTTCCAACATCAGCCATCAGCTATAATGTATACTATATGATATGTCGTTATCCATCTGTTTAGAATAATTTCTTTTTTACTACTAGATTTCTCTGAATAAACATCAATTAAATAATTTTAAGCCAACAGCTGTATTCCTGATACAAGATTTTATAATTATTGTTACAAATTGACATCTGTGATTTTATAAAGAACAAATATCACTTCCACTTCATAAAAATTTCAAATATTAAATATTTTAGTAATTCAAGTGATTATTTATGAAATAACTGATGTGCCCTGTAAATAATTTAAATGCTACATGTGATTCTGTTATGGATGAGTGTGTATATACAGGTGGCACAGGAAAACGGGGAAATTTGGAAGGTAGTAGTGGCAGCCCAGAGGAGCTGGTGGGAGTGGCATTCTCTATGCACAACTACTTGCCATTTAGTAATCAAGGACTAGTGGGTCGCTACACAACATACATTTGCCATGAAGGCATTTTACAAGAATAGTAAGAGTGTGAGTGCTGCTCAACGAGAATTCCGATGTCATTACAATTTAGAACATTATGGTCGTGGTCCATCTGGCCATGCTATTAAGACATGAATTAAGAATTTTGAGGAGACAGATTCAGCCGTAAAAAAGAAACCACCAGGATATCAACGCCAGAACCCAGAAAACATTGAAGCAGTTTAGGACTTCAATTGGAAGGATCCCACGACGATCAGCAAGGAAACACACAGCCGTATTTGAACCTAAACTAAATAACTATTTGCCAAATACTCACAGTGATTTGGTTTCACCTTTACAAAATTCAGCCTACGTGGTGCAACAGCAATTCTGTTATAAATGACTGAAAAGATTAATGACAGCCCCAATTTTGTTGACAACCTTTTCATTTTTTTTATGGGGCCACCTTAAAAGTAAAGTTTACACCACTCGCTCAACAACAATCTCTTGAGTTGAAAACAAAGATTCGAGAAGATATCACTGTAATTTTCATGAAAGTGTTTCAAAGTGCTATAAAAAAATTTCACCATTCGCTTCCAGGAATGCCAACATTCGAATGGTCATCATCTTATTGACATTGTTTTAGAAATTGAAAGTTTTTGGTTAAGACACTTAATGGCATGTAATTTCCTGTTTCGTTGTGCCACACTATTAATAACAATTGTTACCTAAATGAAAGTGAAAGATTGAATTATAATTAAGCAGTCCTAGACAAAAAAAAAATTTAAGACAGGATTTTCATATTAATAATGAAGCAAAAAACAACTGAGGATGTTTTCAGTAATATTTTTACCAACAAATTATTATTAGAAATCACAGATGCTATTGACAAAAATTGAAAAGTTTATTCCAAAGCTGATGTATTCTGTTAACATTAAAGGAACTGAAAATTGTACTGTAGATTATCCTAAACATGACTCTTGACACAAATATACTTATTAATTATTTCTCAGAAGACTGGATAGACTGTCATCCATTTTTTTTTTTAACATTCAGTTTCTTCAACTGTTCATAAATTTTTACATTTGATTCCTTGTGACCCTAATCACAAAGTTCAAAATTTAGGGTTAGTAGAATATAGAGAATGTATGAAAAATATAGAAACTATTTGTGTAAAGATATAACAATAGATAAAAATACTATTGCACTTCAGGAGCAAAAGACTAGTGCTACATTCCTAATAGCAACAAAATGGAAGCCCTGTAATTTCATCATGGTGACTGCTTACTGGTACATGTGATAACATGTTCTTTATTATGGCAAAACTATAATTCACAGTTGATTTAGCAAAAATCTTTTCACATGCATAGTATTATTCAATTTCTGCATCTTTTATAAATAGCTTTACATAACACATAAATGAGGTATTAAAGAAAATGTTAAAAAGAACAACCACATATATATATATGAGGGCAGTCCAGAAAGTAATTTACATTTGTGACTAGCGTGGAGATGGGTGGGGATAGAGCCGCCATCTTGGTGTCAAAACGTTTCTACACTCAGTTCGCATCAAGCTGTCGTAGGGTGTAGACTATTTTTTCTACTTTGTTCGTTGTGAATTATTGAAATTTTCGCTTCAATAGAAAATCTTACGAGTTGTGAGGTGCCTTCTTTAGTGATTATGTTTTTATTGCCAAAAAACCTCAAACCCATTGAAAATTCATTGGTAATTTGTGAGGTGTATGGAGATGAAGGTGGAGTGAGGCAGTAGTGCATTCAGTTTAAAAATGGCTGCACCATTGTTCATGAAGAGGACCATTGCGGTCCTCATCATGAACAATGGTGCTAGGCTGGCTGACCATTGCAGTCCGCCTAGCCGCCTTGTGACTGATGAACTGATAATGAAAATCAATGATAAAATTCATGAAAATTGCCGCATTATGAAACTCTTGCTTCATTTCCCCCAAATTTCACAAAGTTTATTGCATGAAGCAGTTTATCAAGGGAACTTGGTTATCACAACTTTTATGCAGGATGGGTGCCAAAAATCTAAGGTGGCAGATTTCTATAGAGAAGAAATTGAAAAGCTTGTGCATCGTTATGATAAGCGCCTCAATTTAAATGGCAACTGTGTAGAAAAATAGTTTAAGATTGTCCCTTTCAAATTTATATAATAAAATTTCTTTTTTTTATTTAGTTGGTTTTTCTATTTCAAAATGTAAGTAACTTTCTGGACAGCCCTCGTAAAATAAAAATAAAAAGTTTAAATATGGCTGTTGTTGGTCAAGACATTAAAAATAAAACTTGATTGGAAGTGAGGTCACCTTTTTTTTCTGATAAAAAAGAACTGGATAGAAACCGCTTTTTTATTCAGAAAACTAGAAAAAAATTTTAAAAAGAATTTTGCTGTATGTGATTGAAGGAGGGATGAGAGAAAATTGTTATTTTTATGAAACCTATAACAGAAAACACAATCATTACCTTAGTAAGTGTTGAAAAAATTACTGCTCACAAAAAATTAAAAACTTTTCAGTGATAAAATATTTAAAAACAATAAAATATAAAAACATTTTTTTTGTTGTAATTAATTTCTTCAATGCTATAAAATAGCATACAGTCATCGGACTCTGACCAAATTAGTATACAAGGCAAAGCCACTCCGTTGATCTAGGACCAGCTAAACTGAATCTTGATCAGACCTTGGATGCAGACCTGAGTGATCTTTGGAGGTACAATCCCAGAAAGTTGGCATAAAACATGAGATGACCCAGGCAATATAAAGTTGTCCAGGATTTTAAAATGTAATCTACCTGCCTGCTCTAAGTAAGAAACCAGCAAAAAGTAGAAATAGCTGTGTTTGACATGCATGTGACATCATAACAATTCAAGATATCTCAATTACAAAAGGAAAATTTAACAATTTGTTTCAAAGATCGCCATTAGAGATGATGGATAAAATCATACAATTAAATGGTAATGAAAACAATCTTATTGATGATGTTCATATTGGATGCATGTTGTATTTTTTTCTATTGTAGTCAAGAAATACTTTAAATATCTCTGTGGCATGTACTCTACTCATGATTAGACATGCAAAGTGATTCTTACCCACTTCCTTACTTTACTACTTTTTTATTAAACAGGATGATACTGATTACCTTTTGCAGAAAAAGATAGGATCAAGGCTTTTGAGATATGGGTTTGGAGGAGGATGAAGAAGATAAAATGGATAGACAGAGTAAGTAACATCAAAGTATTAAAAAAAATAAATGAAGGTAGAACAATATTGGCGATTATCAGGCGGAAGAAAGGAAACTGGATCAAGCATATAATTAAGGAAAACAAAATAATAAATTCAGTTCTTGAAGGCTTCATGAAAAGAAAAGCATCGGTCAGAAACAGATGGAAACAGTGGTGCCAAGGACCTGCCAACTGTCATAATACCACATGATGATATAGATTGACTTGATTGTTTACTTAATTGCAGGTACAAATATATTTTTTTTTAAATTAATTTTTTTTTTATTTGTTTAAACAGATGGAAGGGATTGTAATGCCTTATATTAACATATTGTCAGAATTTAGAGATAATGTAAGGACACAAGCTAGGCAATCAAAAGCATTCAGTATACTTAAACTTTGTGACCAATTACGAGATGATATACTGCCAGGGGTTGGTGTCAGATTAGAAGATGCTGAAGGTAACTAGAAATATTTTTTTACTAATATAATTTATTTTTATTACACCTTTGCTTGTTGACTGAGAGAACAAAGGCCCTGATTTAACTTAGCTTAAACTCATGGCATTTCTTATTTGATGTAATTTTAGCCAACCACAAAACTGACTTTTATTTAATTTTACAATAATATTCCTTGCTTTTAGGTGGATTGGCAAAGTTTAGGTGGATTCACAAGTTTTTTTATAGTTTCGAAATGGTAACCTAGTAGTAAAGCTAATGGGAAGACCATAGATTGTTTATTCACAGATATATATATATATAATAATTTATTATTTTTATAATCTATAATGTTCAAGAGATTTAGTTTTGAAGGATATATTTGTTTTTCCTATAAAAATACCATCACAATCATTACATTTAATTTTAATAAATGTGCAGTCATCCAGTTCCGTTAAAAATATTTTACATTTTCAAATCACTGGCTATGTCTATATTCCAAAGACTGTCAATCTACTAACAGGAGAAATACATATTGAGATTATCACTAACCAAACTGTTCATGATAATTTCTAAATTTAAAGGAGCGTTATTTGTTTATTGAATTTTTAAAGTCAGTTCTTGTTTAATTTTATTTTATAGAGGGCCATCCAACACATGTTAAACTTGTAGATAAGGACCAGTTAATGAAAGAAAGAGAAGCAAAAATAAAAGCGGAGCAAGAAAAAGCGGCAGAAAGAGAAAGAAAGCGTAAAGAACAAGAGGAATTAATAGCTCAAAGAGAAGCTCAAAGGAAAATACCGCCTGATCAGTTTTTTCACAACCAGACTGATAAATATTCACAATTTGATGACCAGGTTTGTTAAATTATATGATTAATTTTTATTTATAAATAATTTGAAATTAATTTTGAGAGGTTATTTCTATACTGATAATGCGATTAAATTCCTAAATGTAAACATTTTTTTAAAAGGATCATTTAACCATTTTTTGCCCATTACTTGATATTTTCTCCAATGAAGAAAAGATGCTGTAATTTCTTTTTTGTTCTCTCTGTTAATTCTTTTCAATGTTCATTCGTTTTTACTTTTACTTTTCTAAATTTTACTGAAAAGTTAGAAGTCTAGCTGTATATACATCATTGAACTTATGTTGATTTGCGAACTAATTACTTGTTTGATTTAAATATGTTAGTAAAACAAATATGAATTATAAGTGTAAAAAATCAGATTAGATGTAGATAATAATAATTTTATAGTATCAACATCCCTACGTAATAACATTTTTAATTTAATAAAGATTTAATTCATCATAACTTCATTTTAATTGCTTATAATGGAATGTAATATTTCTTTTTAAACAAAAATATCTGTTTTCATTTAAATGCCCTATTATTCAAATGTTCTTTTTTTACATTTCTAACGAAACATTTGTTGTGCAAAATTTAGTTGTCATTTTATTTTATGTTTCAAAGTAACTTTCTTAATTTTTATTATTTTTTTTTTATTATTGAATATAAAAATTATATTCAGTGATACTAAATTGCATAGAAATCTCTGGGAGATAATTCTGTAGCCAAAAGTAAGAGAAAAAGTTAATATAAACATAGATAAGAAAACGGTTCGTTAGCGAGTTTTGGATCACAAACATTTATCCTTGCTTTCTGCTCCCTCTGTGAAATTAAACTGTAGTTAAATTATTGAGGTACAAATCAAGGAGTAAAAGTGGTCCCAAGACCTCTTATCTCACGTTTTGAGAAAAATTAGTTAATAAATGAAAAAGTTTTGTCACAAAATACACTTTTAAATTTGGAGCAAAATAACTTTGTTAATTTATCAATAAATAAATAAAAATTTCTAGTTAATGTTGTAGAGAATTTAATTCTAAGAAAATTGATGTAAATAACATCTATTAAAATTAAATACAAAAATTTGAGTTCAACTTTAATTAGAAACAAAACACAAACTGGATCGGAAAAGTATTATAAAAACAAAACACAAACTGGATCGGAAAAGTATTATAATTTTAAACAGAACAATTTACGTCTATGTTTGAACAGCATAATGTAAATGAAAACAAATAGCATTTGAATATTTATTTACTTGAGTGGTGTTTGTACAGGGTGATTTTTTTAGTTCTGTTACCCAATTTTTAATGTCTGAAAATTTTTTTCTGAATGAATTAGATTCATTTGAAACACTACGCTGTATAATTTTAAACAATTATGTTCTGGATTTCACACATCATTTTATAAGGCTTCAGAATCAAGACTTAAAGACAGGCTCTTTTTTGTGATTTATCTAAATAAAACCCTCTTCAATAGTATGTAAAAATCTATAAAGGTAATCAAAAAACAAATTAAACATGCAAGATTTCTATCTCTAATTTATTAAATTCAGAATGTTTCATTGTTATTTATTATTCGAACTCTAATGTATGTAATAATATATAATTGAATAGTAGTAAATTATTTTATTATAACATTGAAGATTTCAGGCACAATCTGAAGATTTTTTTTTTAGTCCATCATTCTTTTATATCTGAGCAATACTATTATTTTAATTTTTTCAGGGCGTTCCTACACATGATGCTGATGGTAAAGAGTTGAGCAAGGGACAGTATAAAAAATTACAGAAACAGTGGCAACTACAAGAGAAAAAATATACAGAATATTTACAATCCATTTCTAATCAAAATGGTACTTCATAATATTTTTTTTTTCTTTGTAGGAGAGATAAAAAACATTTTGATTGTAAATAGTTTTTGTATTAATTTAATGTATTTTTTAAAGTCTTTTGTAATAGTTTTAATGTATTAATTTATTTATTAGTATACGAATTAATCAACAACATACTTTTAAAGTGTTTCAATAGTATTATAATTGAAACAGTAAGCATTTTATGGATCCCAAGTTGATTGTTTAATATTTTTTTTTTACTTTTAACTGATGAATTGAAGCACAACTTGGGTTATGAAATTTAAGACTACTTTTTGTATTTAATTATTAACTAACCTTATATTAGTTGATCTCTCACTTGTAAAATTATATGTATTTCATGAGCCACAAATTTATAAATTGGAATTTTAGTTGCATATCACCTTTTCTGTTTCACATAAACTACTAGCTTGGCTTTCTGATTATAATTACTGACTGTGTTTTAGATATTGTGGAAATTAGTTATGCTGTTCGTTTATCTATCATTATAAATTAATGTTATGATAGTTTGTTATAAAAAAATCAGCAGGACAAGATCATTTATTTTAACTGGCAGTGGATTTTTTTATTGAATTGGAAGCAATGAATAGTGATAAATTAATTTAGTTAGCGTAATTATTTTATTTTGTTCATATAAGTGATTTTTCATGAAGTATTTATTAGTATATTAACTATGTATTTTATATGGTTTTTGTGTTTTTATTAGTTTTTTTTTAATATTTTTTCTTGCGAGAAGTGTAATATGTTTAATTTTTTGTTGATAATTCATAAATTATCTAGTATTTTATTGAGAAAATTTTCTAAATTTGTTAGTTTATCTTTAAAAAGTTTCTTTTGCTTTAAAAAATGATTTATTTATATTCATGTTTTCAGTGCCATTCATTTTATTGTAACTTTTTTCATGTAAGTAAATAAGTTACAGAATTGTATCATCCAATTTTAAACTTCAATTTTTATAAAAATTGTAATCATTACATCAAAATTTTCTGTTGTACTTTATTATCATTAGATGTTAATAATTTCATTATAGATCTGATTTAGATTAATATTTAGTTTTACAGTGAATTAGTCTGACTTATGTATTTATTTATTTATTTAACGTATACTGTTTTGTTTTGATTATTATTTATACTTGTTGCTTGAATTAAGATAAGAATATATCTTTTTGTGATTTAATTATAATATTTATATTAATTTAAACTTTTGTTGAAATTTATGAACTGTATTGTTCGCGTGTGTATTAATAATATGGGACTGTATTTTTTTTATAATCCGTAACGCATTTGAATATATTGTGTAAATTAAGTATGGTAATTTCTTCTTAATAATCTTTTAATATTTTTTTATTATTAATAAACCTTTTTACACACTTGCAAAAATAATATGCAATATCCTAAAAAATGTATTAATTTAGTTAATATTAATTTTTATGTTGTATATAGTTTTTTTTAGGGAAGTGATGAATCCCTTCTCAAAACATGTTTGTAAACTCCGTACTAGGAGGTACCGATTATTACTTATTGTCAGTTTATAAGTTGTTACATAAAATTATGTTCTTATTTCACTTATCCAGCAGTGACTATTAAAAAAATACTAAAAATTGTAGTTATGGTAATAACTGTGTAACATAATGAAAAAATATTGGCAGAATTACTTTTAGTGTAAAAAATACATAATTTATTACACTTAATATTTGTAACTTTTACAAAAAAGTGAATAAACAGACTTTATAATTTATAGATCTTTATAAATACATCTTATCTCTTTTCACGACCTAATGAAAATCTAATTCATCAAATGTTTATTAAAAGTAAATACAGTGAAAAGAAAATGTATGACAAATTAATCATAAAAGCCACAACCAAAGTAATATTAGTTTTATTAGTTTTTTCCCCCAGTAAAATAAGACTTTTGGGGAGAGAAATATTTGTTAGTTCCCTGGTCTGGTACCTCATAAAAATACCTGTGTGCCGTATAAAAATACCGTAAAGAAAAACACTACATCAATATGAGTTTTACTTCTGGAGTACAAGAATAGATTTACTTTTTTTTATTACTATTATTACAGTTAAATCCTTTATTTAAGTTGCCTTCATGGTAGTGAATAATGATGTATTACTTCTGTATTTTGTATTTATTTAATGTACTTAAAAATTAGAGTGACTAATGAAAATGTTTAAATTAAAATAATGAAAATGAGTATTAAGTTTTTTTTTTCAAAAATTTTGACAAAAAGTTTATTAGAGTAACTAATTCATTTAAATTAATCATCTGTATATAGAATAAAAATAAATAAAAACATGCACCCACCTCTGCTTTTAATAAAAATTTTTGTTTTTCACACTATGCTAAAATTGCAGTTTTAAAGTAAAATATATCCATGTCTTAAATTCAAAATTGTCATTTTTAACTGAAATTGTAAAAACATTTACTGTTTTATATAAAAAAAATTATGGATTTCAAAATTCAGCCATTTAATAAAAAAATAATAGTAAAAATTAATTTTTGTTTTAAATGTTAATTATTAATTTTATTTTTCTTTGTAGCCTCGATCAGAGGATCACCTTTTTCTTTCCTCTTTTTGTAACTTATTCTTTTAATGAGTGCCAAGGGAATTGGTTTTCATAGCCATGGTATATTTTGATGCTGGCACCTTCTAGTACCTGGCAGGACAAACATTTATTAGGTGAACAGCCTTCTGCTTTGTCTGTAAAACTGTTTTGAGGACTGTTTTTGTCACACAAAAATTTAAACTTTTAACTATATCGCCATAATTGAGTAAAGCCGTCTTCTCATTAAATCTAATCAATTAAAGATATGGCTTGGTACAGATTAACTTTTGATAATCAGGACTTAACTGTATTCGTTATTATATGTTCAGTATTTTAATGTTAACTTATTATTTATTAATTTATTTAGATTTTGTATGTATTATAGGTTAATTTAATTGTTTTGCATAATGTTTTGAATATTTTTTTGTAATTTATTTCAAAATATAGTTATTAAAATATTTCTAGAAAATTACTTTTTACCAATTTCTAAAACTGCTTTTTACCACTGTCTTGGTCAATATATATACATTTTGTTAAAAGATTATTTTATTAAAAAATTTTTTTTTGTAATTTTTAAATGTATTTCATTGTCTGGTTTTGGTTTGATATCTTCTTTAATTCTTAGCAATAAATTATTTTCTGATTATTTGTTCTTAATTATTTTGTTTTGTATTTTCTTTAATTAGTTATAAGATCTTAATTTTGACATGATGGACAATAGTTTATTGACATAGTTTATATCGAAGTTATGATCTCCGTTTTACAGCAGCCTTACGTTGACCATTTTATGTAATTTCAATATTACTTCAATTTTCAGTGTTTCAACTTTATGAAAATTCATTGAATTGCACCTATCATCAGAATGCAACTATTCTATTACAGTTTATTTTCATTATTTTATTTTTCTCCTACTTTTGCTTTGCTATAAGCATGTAAGTGTGTATAAAAAAAGTGTTTTCAGATGTTATGATAAGTGATGAAAATTTCTTAAAATGTTACTTTCACAGATAATTTTTTTATGACGATTCTTGAATAAATGGCATAAATACTGAATCTGAAATTCAGAGCAAACAGGATAATTGTCAGAGATTCTCTGAAAATATAGTTTGATCTAAAATCAAGAGAAATATTATAACGTGATTTTTCTTTGCAAGAAAACTATCATGGCTAAATTATCTAAATGAGCATCAGCTAATGCTTTTCCATAAATTAAGTCATTTTTTAAACCCTGAGTGCTGATGTACTGTGACTGGTGTAAAAACGTGCTACAATTCTTCAGATGTACAGAAAACTTAAGTTTTCTTCTAGATATGCTCTTGTAAATGCAGTTGCGCTTCTTATTTGCACTTTTAAATCTCTGGTATAGAAACAAAGATTTATTCTATAGAGCATGTACAATACAGATGTATCAAAAACAACATCAATTTGAAAATAATAATTATTCTCAGTATAAATTGAGATTTTTTTTATTCTACATTAAAATTATTTCATGCTTTTGATGTGTTGATTTGGAATAAATAAAATTAAAAGTCACTGAAATTGATTAATGAAAATAAAATTATTTTATTTAAATGCTGTAAATTAATAAAAAAAAAAGTTGGCAACTTTATGCAATGTCATATTGTAAGAGGTTCTTTTGTAATTACCTCTAAAATGTCCTTTGGAAGAAAAAATTACAATATTTTGAAAGCAGGTTGTTTAACCATTTTTAAAGTAATATCAAAGATTGGTTATGCTTCCCAATTTTATTTGGGAAAAATAAAAATGGTTGTTTTTTAACCCTTCCCAAGCTACATGGCATAAAGGTATTACACATATTTTTTTCAAGCTAAATCCTGAATGCTGTATTTTTTTAGTGAAAATCAACTTACATCATGAGTGTTGATAAAAAAATAAAGAAAAAATTAGATTAATTTTTAATAAATAAAAATTAAAGCACCACTTGTAAAAACTTACTTCACAAGATAGCAAAGCATACTAGAACACCCACAAAATGAAATATAAATTTTCCAAATAACCTAAATGTGCATTAGTACAGTCAAAATACCTTTTTTATTGCTGTTGAAACTTTTATTGCTGTTATAACAATCGATTGTATTATAAGGTAAGAAATACTTTAGCTGACCTATATTAGTGATTTAAGAAAGCACAATTTACTATATGAAGTATACTGTGGAAATGCTTGTATATCAGTACATAGCTCGTTCAGCACAGAACACAGTTGTAGTTATAACCATAACTTGCTGAACAAATCTGCATTTGCTGATAGCTCGGGAAGGAAAGCATATATAGTATTTTTATAGTTTTATAGATGTTAATAATGCTCCTATTAAACTTTACAATAATACTCCAATCCAAATTAATTCATGACAGCAATTTATAATAAAAGAAACTAAGTAAAATTTTTTATAATCATAAAAGCATAAACCTGTAGCTAAATAAGTAGGAATATCCATGAGGGTTCAATAATTAGAGGCAAATGGCAACATGGAAAAACTATTTAATGAGTCTACTGAAACTAGTGTGACATTCAAGTTAGCATCCCTAACATAGAAAATATCAGCTGTATGAAAACAAATTCCCTATTTCAAATTGTTGGCTCTGAAATATGTACTGTGAAAGAATAAGCATCAAGTGTACTGTAGTAAAAGATTTACTTTCTGAAGGTACAAAATTGGCCAAAATTCATAAGCAGATGACAAAACAGTACAGTAAAGTGGTGGTGCATTAGTCAAGCAAATTTTATACATGGATCGTGAAGTTAAATCAGGCAGAACACTGGTCTTCTGATTTGCAACAGAAGACCAGTGGAAAGTTTCAACCACTTTTTTTATATCACATTAATGATATCATATTCATGAGAACAAGAGCATAAAAATCTTGGAAATTGCTAAACTTTGTAGTGTATCGACACTGAGCATTACATTATCTACGATAAGCTGAATTAACTCAAAAGTGTTGAAAATGGGGTTCTAAGAAAGACCCAAATCAGACATCTGCATTCACATTTGTATGGAACTTGAAAAGCGGTTTTTAACAGCAGTTACTGCGTGTTCAGATTTCATAGGTAACTTGACAAGTGATGAAACTTGGATTCATCATTCTGAGCTACAATGTAAATGTTAAAGAGTATGGAATGGAAACGTCAGAATTCATCTGCCATAAAAAATAATTCGGGTATTTTGGAACCATAAAGGCCCAATTTGTTATGTTTTAAAAGATTTTTTTTGTTCTATCTTCAACAGTTTTTACGTGGCATCAAGTTCAGCAACAATGAGTAGGTCAAGAATGGCTCAGAACCAAAGGAGAGAAATTACTTACTACTGGAATAAAAATAAGAAAGTTCACAGGAAGATGGTATAAATTCCTAAATGTATTCGGAGATTGTGTTGAAAAGTTACTTTCATTGTCATTGAATAAATAATAATTTTTGTAATTGTTCATTTCTAATTTTTAATGATTCTCATATAATATCACCAACTAAAAGTAAATATCTATTAAAGCTTTTTTTTTTATAAGAGTTATTACAGGTTAAAAATATAGTGAACATATCTTATAATAATTACAACATTATATTAACTGCAATATGTTTATTGGTCTTTTTTTTACAATCTTATAATTAATACAGAATAATAAATATTGAAATAATCTATTTCTCATAACAAAACAAATATAAAACTAACACTGGAACAAATATATAAATAACAATTTCATGTATAAATAACAATAATCTATGAATTGACTTCAATAATTCATGAGTACCTAGAACGTAAAAGTTAAGGAAATTAATTAATTAAGAAAATCAAATGATGACTCGTCAAACTGTTGAGGCTGCTGTGGATTTGGCATGCCTTGCTGTGTTCGCGACATTTGTTGAGGATTCATGCTTAATACTTGTTGACGGTATTGAGGTTGTTGCTGAAAAATAAACATCCAATCAGCAACAATTACAGTAATTGACTTTGCAAGTAATGTATTAGGAATAATTTTTTTTTTAAATATTGAAAAAATATGATGGATAAATACCCGATCATTAAAATATAATAAACATGAAGTCTCTCATCTTGATAAATTAAAACCAAAATAAATCCAAACCAAAATTCTTCACATATTTTATGTTATTGAGGAAATTGTAATCAGAAGAAATGGAGCAGAGGTCTCAGGAAGTTCTTTTACATTTAGGAACAGGAAATTTGGATCGAACCAACTGGGAAATAAAAAACATATTATAAGCAACAGAACATAAATAAAAATATTTATTTTAACGATATGAGTTGAGATTTAAATTGAGGGGACTACAGTAATCCCCTCAATTTACTCAGATTAAAGTTATTTGATTTTTTTTTTTTTTTAACATAAAACATCAACTTAACATAACTAATTATTGTTAGATCAAATAAAGTTATTTATTCAACATATTATTACTTCAGTCATACTGTTATTTTTATCATTCCAAACAAATGGAAAAAGCGTATGGTGATCAGTTCATTTTGTCTGATCTCAAGGTCTCTCCTATACAAAATTTTCATGGATACAAAAAAAAAAATGTATGCCGGAACGATTTCTCAACTGAAAAAGTCAAGAAACGTGAATGGGAACAGCCTTCCCTAGATATTTCTTAAACATTAAAAAAAAACTGTCATTAAATTCACCAGTAAAAATCAATTCAAGAAAATACATTGTAATGGTGCTGAAACATGGAGGTCAAACAGTATATATTGATCAATAAAATGGCATCATTTACGAGTACCTTCAAAACTAAAGAAAACATTTTCAAAAAACCAGAAAGGGATCTTAAATCATCAATTTCATGGTAAGGGGAAAATAATTATATACTGTTGTGAATTTAAGACCAAATTAGATGGCTATTGTAAAATTAGATCTTTTTTTACAACTCGACAATAACAAAACCATGCTGTGATACATGCTACTTTAAAAAATTTTCTGCTATGTGGAGCATCCTTCATACAGTCCTTATCTGGCACCAAATTAAATTTTTAGGCACCAGCCATTTTTGGAGGTGATCATTTTGAAATTAGAAAAACTGGCAAAGTATTTTTGAAATTAGAAAAAACTGGCAAAGTATTGCATGACTTTACTGGCCATCAATAATACAAATTAAAACGATTAAAATCAAAAAACGGAATACTTATTTTTTTGAGGTGGGAAATAAACTTTAAGGGAAATTTTTCTAAAAATATTCATACATAAGATATGCTTAATTAAACTTAAATCTAACATGTCCTTCAATAAAAACTAAAATAAAAAAAGCAAACTAACTAAAAATGCAAATTTTGTTTGAAAAACAAAATTTGCATTTACATCTGGGGTCTGTAATTTGAAAAATATTTAAATCGATAGATTGAGCAAAAGAGCAAGAACCATATATTTCAATTTTAAGAAGTGGGGCTGATTTTTTTGAAAAATCTTTTTGGATTATTAATATATGCATTGTAGGCAACAATTTTTTTCTTTACAAAAGAAAGGTAAATAAATCTCTAAAATGTCTATTAATATTTTATTCCTAAAATGCCTCTGAAAAAAATTGAAATTTGTTTTTTGGAATATCCCCTACCGCTAAACAAATTTTTGAAAAAATTTGGTCAATCCTGAAATATAAGGCCAAAAAAAATCCGACATACTTACATATGCACAAACATTATATGTATGTATATATATATATATCAAATAACAAAATAATCACCAAAAACAGTAACAGAACCTAAAATAACTACTACCAAAAGTCGACTTCACAGGATCCCGCATCATCAGTCTGTACAAAATTACATCACACAAAACCATAAAACAAATAAATAAAAACTTAAAAATTTTGAAAATATAAACCCTAACAACTACAAAACTTGAACAACATAATTCAATGCCAACTGGAATGATAAAGCTTAATAAACATATATGCTTGGTAAGCTTAACGTATATATGAATATTTTTAGAAAATTTTTCAAAGTTTAATCGCCACCTCTAAAAAAATATGTATTATGTTTTTGGCTCTAATTCTTTTAATTTTTATTATTCCAGTTGGCATTGTGTTATGTTGTTCAAGTTTTGCTCATGTTTGTTCAAATTTTTTTGTTTTCGTTTGATGTAATTTTGTACCAACTGATGATGCAGGATCCTGCAAAAGTTGATTTTTGGTATTATTTTTTTAGGTTCTGTTACTGTATTTGATGTTTATTTTGTTGTTATTTGAGGTTAACTGACACAGTGGTCAGTATCTTGATGAATTATTTGAATTTTCACAATTACAGATATATAATTGGTTTTTTTTATCTACATGACCTAGTGGACCCCAAAATGTAATTTGGAAAAACCTGATATCCCAATTTTGACATGATCACCATACCCTTTAATACAACTATTCTAGCTTCATTAGTGGATAAGTAACAATAATGAAACAAAATTAGTTAATATTTAAATGATGACTATAAATACTACTATTAGTATATTAAGACTATAAATACAGAATATTTAAACAATTTTTTGTAAGCAATTATTTTTATTTTTGAAATACTCATACAATAAATTCATAAACAAAATGCATATTTTTATATTACAAAATATACAAATGATACATTAGAAGGACATACATTTGAAAATACTTCAGGTATATCAACAGTAATTTTGTTGAAGTATCAAAGATAATTCAGTTTTTCATCTTCTATGTTACCCCTTCAACATAACATCATACTGTTTATTTATGTTTGATTTACTTATGGCACCTTTTTTTTACATTAGCATCAATCAATCAACCAAACATTAAAAAAATGTATTTGTAAATGATGCAGTATTGTGTAGTTTCATTGTGAAGTTGTCAATTTTTGTGTTTATTCATTCATTATTTCACTGGTGTTCTAATTATGCCCTTATAATCTTTATACATATTTTTAACTTTATTGTAAATAATAATTTTTTTACAGATGTTCCGAACGTAAAGTTAAATTCTCTGAAGGATATATTTTTGATAGTAATTCCCTGGTTTTGTAAAAATAGTTTGAAATACAAAGTACAACAACTTCGAAATCTCTGGAAAGTAACATTAAATCTAATTTTCCAGCTTATAAAATTAATGTTCGTAGTTTTCTTAAAGCAACACTTATTAACTACATTAATCTATTTAAAATATGCAATAAAAGTTACAAGTTACGTACCCTCTAAATCACATCTTCAGGTTAAATGGAAATTGAAATAAATATAAGATTTTTGTTTAATAATTTAATCAGAAGGTGAAAGAAATTTAAATAAGTAATTTTAAACTTTTTTTCTTAATAATTTTTAAGTTTTTAATCTGCTTTTTAAATTTAATAAGTCACTTTTTTAACATTTTTTAATTAAACATTTTCTTTTCTTAAGAAAATTGAAAATAAATTTTATACTCATTTACTATTTAATAATACTTTGGAGTAAGTTTAACAATATTTTTCAAAAACAAGTCATGATAAATTAAATGAAACATCACACTTAACAGTCATTATTATCGTATTACATATATCTGAAAATATTTTTTCAGGTTTATAATTTTTTTTTTTTTTAACTTTCAGGTTGGACATAATAAAAGTGTCCAACCAGCACTCATTTTAATTTCACAACCCATACTAATCTTTTTTGTTTTTTCTGATAAATTTAATTATTTTAATTTCCTAGAAATATATAAAATCTTATTTAAAAATTTTTCTTTATAGAAAATTTCTCTTGAAGCTGGTTTAACACTTAATAAGATACTCATCTTTCTTTTAATAGCAGAAAATTTTAATTGCTCTCATCACTTATCATTTAAATTACATAAGTGGTCTGAAAAAATATTTTGAATGAGTATTCCAATAATGATTTTCTCAGTAAAATACATCATTAGCTTTACATTATTTCATTTATAGTCAGTAATAGTCCAAATTATTATCGTCATAGTGACACCATTAAGGATTATATGCAGCATAAAAAGCTTGAAATATGCATGAAAAGTGTCAAAATACACAACTTTAAATAATAAAAAAAATTATAATTTTTAATTTTTTTATTTCACAATTGGTTACTTTTGTAAACGCAACTAATCAGGTATTGTTCCAAAGTCTTCAATTCAAAATATTTTTATAAGTGGAAAAAGATCGCTCCACATCCACTGAGGTAACTGGGCAGTATTTGGATCTGGATGCTATGTTAGCACTTATTGTTTCTGATAAAAGTTCACCCGTCTATTAATAAAACTATCAATTTTACCCAAAGGATCAAAGCCTGGGTTATTGTTCAAAATGTTTCCAAATTTTTCTTTAAGATTAAATGGAAATACCTCTGACAATGCGGTGTTCATTTGGCAGATTTTATTCATTAACTGAATAGATTCAGTCAATGCCAAACCTTGGGTTTCAAGCTTTTTATTATTCACAGATATGTGGGAAAAATGAGTGCTAATCATAGCTATGTTTTTTTTTTATTCTAGAATCGTTAAATGCTTCCTTGGACTGACAAACTGCCAAAGCCTCTGCACTACCGAAGTCATTTACTACACCCTTTGATGGTCTCAAATGTTCATTGCAAAACAGCACAGCTTCAATCTATGTTCCCCATTGAGTTACCACTGGTTCGGGAGGTAAAGGCACATTTGGCAGTTTTTCTTTATATGCCTTATTGCGAGCAGATGTCTTTGTTGATGAAATCAGTTTATTTACATTCCCAAATGCGGATCATACTTCTTCAGCGAGTCGATGCACTCCATGAGCAAAGCAGATCACATGAATCAAATTGGGATAAAATATTTGGACAACTTTGGCTGCCTTGATCATATAGGGGGCAGCACCTGAGAGAAATATAAACACTCTTTCATCTGCAGAAGATTCAGGAAATATTTGTTTAATACTCTGAATCACAAATCTGGTAATCGTAGAATGATTTGTCTTTTCAAGGTGTTTGCAAGCCACCAAATATGAAGAAGAGGGCTCTAGTTTTAATGGACCAATAATTAAGTTCGCAATGTAATGGCCACTACTGACGGTAGTTTTGTCAGCTGAAATCCCAATAATCATGACAAAACTGATTAACATTCGTATATTGTTATATTTACTTATTATCAAATAATAAGTAAATATATAATAAAGAATAAACCTTGAACTTTCTGATAACAAACTTAACTAATAAAACTTAGTGCTCCTACCATTTTTTTATCGAGTAGAACTGATAAGTCATTCATCTTCAATGTAATGTTAGTGTCCTCTTCCGTAGTTGACAGAAAACGCTCTGAAGGTGTGATAATCTTTAAAATCTTTTCCAATGGAACCCATCTTTGATTACCCCTCAATGAATTCTTGAATGAAGTACTAGGAGTCTGTGGATGGGAAAAGTGTATTCGATATTCCTCTTCATTATCATGTATTTTGACTTCAATGATTTTGCCTAACCACCACTTGCCATCGTACACGCAGCAAACACAATTTTTATATTTTGGCTTTGATAAACCTATAAAGCAATCAGAAACACTAATCTCCTTGTATACTGAAACTAACGTAAATATTTCTGATTCAGAGGTCGCCCGGACTTTCAGAATACATTTCTGACTTGTTGGAAACATAATTGATAGGTTCTTGTTTCTGGGACTGCTCTGATAACAAGAACTAAGGTATTCTTCAGTCTCTTGAACATCTTTATTACAGCAGAAAATAAACATTATATTTTTAATATTGTCTTTGCAATAATTGTACGATTCAGAAGGTGTAACAATTTGATTGCTGACTGTCTTTTGAAGGCTTGTTTTAGTCACACTTCCACCAATACTATTCACATGGTCATGGTCCTTTTCCATGCTATGAGGCAAAACAAAATGCCATTCAGCTGCAATTTCAAAATCTTCTTGATGAATTTATGAAATTTATTTTATTTTTATACTGGGCTGAAGAGCAATCAGAAAAGTAAAAAAATTGTTTAACTTGTGGCTTCAGTTTTTACTTTATTTATAACTTGCTTTTGGAAGCAGAAGAACGATGTAGTATTGTGCTTCAAGTAGTCACTATTCACACAGAAGCTTTGGCTTTGTAATTTTCCTTCTTTATTTAAAATATATAAGAAATGGATGTACTGTGGCATAAGTTTTTGACCACTGATTGGACTTCTTCCTGTATCACAAAAGGAAAATTTTGAAAGAAGTCTCCCATTACAATACATTCACCCTCCAACAAGTTTTCCTTTTTAATGTTGGAGAAATTAGCTTGTTTCTTTGCTTGGTAATAAACTAAATTTTTTCCTGGGTTGATGTAATTTTATTTTAATGATTAATTCTTCATATTCCCTACCTAAACCAGCATAATTTTGTGGTACTGAACTGGTTTCTTCTGTAGAAATATTTAAATCAAACGAATTGTTTAATTTACTAGTAACTGACTCAGCTATTTTTGGAACTTTATTTTTTAAGATTGGTTTCTTTGCGCTGCTCGATTATTTTTAAACCATAACTGAGGAAATGCCAAATGCTAAACAAGCTTTATTCACGCACTCGACTATAACACATTGAGGCTCAAACATATCTTGACATTACAGTTCGCTTTCTGTATCTTGTGGTTTTTGTATTTTGTTTAATCATTTTGAACACAGTGTTCTGCCTGGAATTAATTTTAAATTTGGACTGCTTATTGAAATTGTCAAAGATATTTCTCGAAGAGATTTCTTAACCTGTTTAGTATGGCAGCTAAATGGGTCAGAGCAACTTTTCATATTAATATGAAAATATTTATCTAAATATTCAGTTTTATGAAAAGTACAGATATTTTTTGTTTCAGTACATTCACCTCTTAAAGATATCAATGTTATTTGCTTTTCAGTAAACTCTAAAATATTGTGGAATACTGAAGATCTATTGTAAATCAATTTGTGACATACTGCTTCAGTGTGAATGCCAATTGAACACTCCATAATCCGTTTTTACAAAATCAAAGGGTTCTTACAATAACAATACAATTGGAATAAATTATAAAACTACCAATTGCACCTCACTTTGTATTACTCCACTTCTCTACAGCTAAAATAAAAAATTCTCTATTTAATAAAATTAAAAATAAAAGATATCGCATAAAAGAGAAGTTCACTACTAATAAAATTATTTTATAAACACGTGTACATAACCACAACATTAACACTTACAATAACATAACTTATCACACTGAAATTAAAACAGTAATTGAGCCTTCTAAAATTTTTACATTCCGGATTACGCAAACATTCATGTCCATGCATGTTTATTCACTTTCATGTTTAAACATGAATTTGTGTGTACAAGTCATACTTTAAATAACAAACTTTCTAGAATATAAGCTATCTCATTATAAACATACCAAAATATTTTGTATAGTAGGCCTACATTATTTTCTGAAAAAATACATGCTGTGAACTTTTTGGATACACTGTTCACGGTTGGAAGGAACAGTGTTTTTAGTGGTTTCGATACTTGTCAACCGCTTCAGATTGCCCATGGTCTGATTTTCTATGATTGCCATGACAGAGAACAAAGTTATGTCCACACTTAAGAGGAAATGTCCGAGATGGCAGAAGAAAGGCATGCTTCTTCTTCAAGACAACGCTCAACCTCATATAGCATAACTGATGGTGCTATATGACACTATTGGCAAAGTGGGTTGGGAGCTCCTACCTTATCTTCCTTACAGCCCTGATCTTTCCCTTTCAGATTTTTATCTGCTTGGTCCGATGAAAGAAACTTTACATGGCATCAAGCTCAACGACAACAAAGAGGTAAAGAAAAAACTATAAAACTGGCTTCGATATTAAGGTAAAGAATATTTTTCTGAGGGGATAAGAAAAATCATAAAAAGAAGGGACAAGTGCAGAGAAGTTGGTGGGAATTGCATGGAAAATCAGATAAAAATAATTGTAATTATTTAAAAAACCATTTCTGCTGTACAGCTATTTGTCTGTTTAATTATTTTATGACCCTCATATTTAATTTATTATATTACCCATTTATCAAGATTATTGCATGTAGAAATCTAATTTAAACTTAAAAATTAATACAAAAGCGCTACCCAGCTTTGGCTGTGGAAAAGGATGAACTAATGCAAAAACAAAAAAATTCTACCTTGTTTACAGTGCATTTACAATCCTTCAGCAGGCATACTGATGTACATGTCTTTAGTAGTGTCTTTGTTCGTATAATTTTCATCCTTGTCAAACAGATAATTATTGGAAACTGTACTTGAAACACTGGAGATTGGTATCTCTTGAACTTTTGAGAATATCAATTATTTATAATATCACAATGTTGGCACATACACATCATAAATAAAAATCAGTGCATGAAGTTGAATTTTTTTTAGAAAAAATCCACAATTCACTTCCGAAAATAACAGTATAAAAAAAGAAATTAATTTATTGTAAGCAGATTCTTCAAGTATTTATTATTATTATCTTTGCTTTTTATTTTCCATAGTTATGGAAGCTCTCTATACAAATTGAAAAACTCGGTCCCAAACTCTTTACTCCACCAATGTGAATCCATTTTTCACTCAAGTGACTTCATAGAAGTCACCTGAGTGAAAAGTGTGTGTTTTTTTTTTTTATTTGCTGAAAATCTTAATATGCAATACTAATGATGGTATTAATCAAAATTTTGCCTGCAATTAACTGTTTCCATTACATATGCAGCTTGAGCACGTAGCTGAGCTAAGTGCATCTCCTCCTTACTCAAATGGATAGGCAGAATGAGAAATAATTTTGGGATAAATAGAAGAAAATTTGATGAATTTGTTTCATCAAATTGGTCAGAAGGAAAGATTGTCTTCTGTAAATAATCATAGAGGGTAAAATGGAAGGAAGGAGGAAAAAGGATCAAGATGCTTACAAACATTACGAAGGGAAGAAGCTATTAGCAAATTAATAGAAAATACTCGAAGATGAAGATATTCAATTAAAATCTGTTGACAGATTCATTCATAAAAAAATAAAAGGTCAGATATTTTTTGAGCAGAGCTCATATACAGATAACTGCTAGAGAATTAAACTGTCTGTAACAATGTTATATTAAACAAGGCAATTAATAAATTCCATTCAAAGTGTTAAAATGTGCTAACTTCCTAAAATTTACTTCTAACAGGTAATAGTAACTTGCTAATCACTCTAACGTCCATCTAAATATTTCATATGATACCTTACTCGTGAAAATTTTAATTAGATTCAATATTAATGTTTAAAATTATAATAAAAATGCATTCAAAAAAATACATGCCTGTTGTAAGAGATGCCGTAATCCTGGATTATTAGAAATACCAGGTCTCATCATACGCTGTTGTTGAGGAGCAGTTGGGCCACCAACTGTCGGTTGTGCCGTTCCTGGTCCACCTTGCCCTTGCTGTGCCATACCTCTTTGCTGTTGTATTTGCTGAAGTTGCGCCCTCAATTGTTTTTGTTGCTCTTGCTGTAACATATTAAAGTAATGCTATCCTTATTATCGCCCCTTTGACATAAAATAAATGCTATAATTTATTAACCTTAAAAGCTTACTTTAATTTGAACTATTATATCAACTTTTAACCCTTTCAAGACATTGGTGCAATAGAATCAGCGGTGACATCATACTAAAACTACCGCGGTACAATGATGTTTATTTGCTACAAATAACATTTTAGAAAATATTCTTGTTTCATAATACCCCTGAATTTCAATATTTTTTCTCTAACAAAAATTTACTTTAATTCCAGGAAATAAAAACCAATTTTTTTTTAAAGATTATTTGTGAATTATTCACCAGTAATCATTTAACTGACCCAAGGCATACCGTTTAATTAAAGTAAATGTCATCATTTTTTTAATTAAGTTTGTGAAAATCAAAAAACATATTTTGTTTTCATTTCCTTTTTTTATGATGGATTTTCATCAAGTAAGGACTTCATCTTTGGATTAACATATGCTTTACATGAAATTTATATTAGTATTTTTTATAATTTTTCTTTACTACTCAATTCAGTGCAAGTTAAAATTGATTTTGTTTTATAACACTTCATTTATATGTTTATAAATAACTGAAAAATATTATTAACTTTATAATAATGCAACACTGATTTAAAATATAGTAATTGTATTTTTTAGCCAATTTTTAATATTCATTTTTTAGTTTTTTTTTAAACATAATTACAGATATTTTAGAAATGATATTTTTAGACAGTTTTAGTTTACAATTTTAATTTAGAAATGAATTCATTAACAATACTTTGATTGCGGAATTAGCAGTTGCGGTTATTTACTGTAATTCAAAAGTTATGTTTTACATTATGTTTTAAATAAGTTTTCTTTTATATTTTATATTACATTATACTATTTTAAGAAATTAACTTTTTTATAAATAATTATTATCATAATTTATTTATAAATATATGAAATGCAGTTCAAGAAGATTTATATTCTGACATTTTTTTCTAAATGAAAATTCAAATCACAATAAAAAACAGAATTAAAAATAACATTCGTTATAATACAAGTCTTAACTACTTTTTTATCTACCAAAAAGAAGCTAAAAAAATATGGCAAAAATTACCTCATTTTTACATACTGTATTTAATAGCACACATTAAGAGTTGGGGAATAAAAAGTTTACAGGACTAAGGAAAACTTGAAGAGATATTATTTAAAAGTTAACACTCGAATTGTGAATCAAATAGCCTAAGGGCAATAGACAAAAGGATCCAGACAACCAAAGTGGTTATAACATAGGTAGGTAATTAATCAGTTTCAAAGCATAAATAGTACATTACAATCTTTTCTTTTTGTGCCGGAAAATAGAAAGGAGGAAAAAAGAGAAACAAAGAAAGAGAAAAAAGTTTTTGAACCGAGTAAGTTAATATATTCTGCAGAATAGAAGGAGTAACAAGTTTGTTATTATTACAACATTATATATTTTATTAATGTATATTATTTTTTTTTTTATTTTTTTTTTTGTATATTAATTTTTATCACTCTTAACTAATAAAAATTAACAAATTTTATTTTACATTAACCAGTATGCCCAAATAAGTTATTAAAGCTTTGGGAAAATCAATGTACATAAATTAAACTGTGTAATATTTAATGAAATGAAATGAAATTTGTTATCCACCATAAGTATATTAACTTTGCTAATATTTTCTAAAATAAATCAACCAAAGAAATCATGGATTTTTCTAATGATCCCAACCTAAAACAAATCTACTTTTTATAGATACTTAACAATTTTTTACTAATTTGGACGAATATTAGAATATTTCTAAATATAACATTATACACATTGTCTAATAAACACAAACTATAAATCACATCAAAGACGCATCTAATCTGTAAAAACAGTTACTTAAATTTGTGTTCAAAAATGTATTATTTGGGCTAAAATTACAAAACAAGATGCATATAAAGAATGCTACTGGTAAACCATTCATAGTACTATTTCAAACTTATAAAGCAAATTGAATTACTATAAAACTAATATTGGAAGATGTCCAACAGAGGATTGGTGTGGGAAATTTATAGTCGGATAATACAAAACAAAGAAATACTAACTGGGCATTTCACGAGGTGATTGGAATAAATTGTAGGAAATTCAGAGCAGAGATTCATATAAGAAACAAACCCTATCCAACACAGGAGAAATCTCTTGCTATTAATATACTAGTCAGTATAAATAATTAATAGTACACAAAAATTAGCAAATGAAATTAAACCTATTTAAGTTTTAGCTTTTTGGTATTTGGAATAGATGATTTGTTATATTATTTTTATATGTTAACTTATAATTAAACAAAAAACAGCATGATACAATTCGTTTATAAACCTGTTATCATGTTTCAAAATTGGCTCTTTACATCAGTCAGAAGAAATGTAAAATGTGATTTTTTTTATACACCGATACATTTATCACTCTGTTTGTTCTTGCGTATCACTACGAAGTAAACATGAAAATATTGTAAATTGAAACATTTAAAAAATATTTTTTCATGTATTGAAATGCTAAAGTTGTGCAGTATAATCTAAATTTAAATTAAGAAAAAACTTTACTTGCTGTACTAATCGCATAACGGTGATTTAAACAGAATCACTATACACTGCTATCAGCACATTACATTAACTGAAAATAAAAATCACAGCGAATGTAATTTGCTGATATATATTACCTCCATCTGTGCTTTGTATTGTACCTCTTGCTGCTGAGCCACTTCTAAAGTCTGTTGCAGCTGTTGTATCTTCATATGACTGATAATCTATTACAGAAAAACAATCGATTAGAAAATTGATAAATTATTTTATTTTACAACTCCTTTTTTATCCAATTCAGTCATGCTGAGCCTTAACATTTAATGATTTCATAGAAAAAAAAGTTTAATTAAAACCACCAGACAAGAAATAAAAGGATAATATGATGCCCCTCAATTAATTTTAATTCTAATTTCATGATGAGATGCTAATGCTATCTTGACCAAAATTAGCAAACATAAATGAAAACGTACATGTAATTACAATATGTTATGTATATACACAGAAAAAACAACAAATTAACTTCAATTGAAAATAATTAATCAATTAAGTCAACAAAACTGATCTAATAAGTCAATAAAACTGGTTTAGAATAATTTCAGTTTCATTCCACCAGATGATAACAGTATAAAGTCTTAATATAACAACAAGATTCTAAAACTATTTCAATTTAGAGATGTAGTATTTGATGAAAACATGATTTCATTGGGCGATTTATTTTAGAAAATATTAGCAAGCTAATATACTTATGTAACATTAACATATTCAAATTTCACTTCATTAACCTGCTAATACCCGAATTAATTTTTTCTAATACTTTTACTTTTTTATTATAAATATCCTTCCATTATGTTATTTTCACTACAAAAATAGTCTTTATATTATTTACTGAGGCCATATGTAAAAACAGCGTGAAAATTCAGCGGGTGCCACTTGGCATCACTAGGCACTTACACTGCTTTGCTGGACATGAGCTACAGTTGCTGTATGGCACCGCTAGGCATTCTCATTATCTGTTTCGAATCAAGTATGCAACTCTTTCATCATGTGGATTTTTATTCCCAGTATCTATATTTTCCTGGCAATATATTGTTGCCAGACAATTAGTATACCAAGAAATACTTTTATTTCTTCCTTAGTGATGAAAGGATTTGTGAAAAGGGTGTAACGATTAGTCTCAGATACATTTAGGACAACTTCAAAAAATAATTTGAAAATATCACTTGGAGACATTTCATGATATTTCATATAATTATTTTGCGGAAAAACTATACTGTGCCCTGATATGTCATTGTTTGTCCACATTCTTGAAACAATTTTTTTTTGTTTTTAACATGATGGTGCTTTAGGCCTACTAGGAAGACAGGATATTGAAGTAATACTTCCACCATTATTATAAATTGAACAAGAAGGGGTCTCTGAATCATTACTGTTGACTAATAGATATGTTATCAAGTTTAAAGTCAATAGACTCATCGGCTCCAATTGTCTGCGAATCAGAAAAACTACTTCAGCTCCAATGAATACCTTACGTTTGCTCAAGTTATTTATCAGTCCTCCGTCATCCTCATCAGCTAAATCTTCATCTGAATGTACTGCTGGACCAGGTGGTTCAATAAATATAGATTCAACAGGAGGAATAAGAACTTTATCTTCTTTTATTATCAATATTTTACTCATGTTCAGAGGCCTAAAAACCACCATTGTGAATCGATTTCATACATACTATTTTTTTGCAGAAAAAAGCTAATAATAAAAAAGTTATTTTGTGAATAATCTAGGAAAGGTTTTCCCAGATATTTTAGAATGGTGATGTTATGCAGAAATATTCGAAAATTCACTTTACTGAATGTATCGCTATAATATTTTTCTCTCTGTTATTAGACATAGCTATGATAACAATATCTAATTAACGTTCTTATCTATGACAATTGAAAAATATAAAAGAGCATTTGAAATAAATGTCTAAAAATAATAAAAAAAAGAGAAATATTAAAATAACTAACAAGATCAACATTGGCTAAGTTAGCAGTGTAGGCCCATACCAGTGCCACTTGGCACCTGCTATGTTTAGTTACAGTTAATAAAATAAAAACCTTGATTATTGCCAAACTAAAATGTAATATGATTTTTAGCATCACTTACCAAGGTAAAAACATTTGACAGAAAAAAATTATAATAAGTGACAAAGAAATTTCAGTACTTACCTTGATGGATTTTGCATTATAACCAAAGTACAACATGAAGTCATCAAAACGAAACATACAGTCATACTAGTATTCAAAACAGTAATAATTGTACTGTCTGTTAATAACCTTACAAAGAATTAAAATGGTATTTTCCTAACAGCACCTCTGAAATTAAGAGAACAAATTTACAGAACAAAGAATTGCAGGTGCTGTTGGCACCCCTAGCTGTTAACTGGTTAAATAACACACAGTTTAATTTTTGCATATTGATTTCCCTCAAGCTTTAATAGCTTATTTGGGGATATTAGTTAATATATAACATTTCCTTACTACTGTCTGACAGTATTCAATTCTTTTTTCTTTTGAATAAATAACAACAATATTATTACACACTAGTAAATAGCAATAGCACAAACTTATATACTTTAAAGATAACTTTGATGATAAATGGGAACTGTTTACAGATTACAGTAATGTGGCTTTGGCCACAGACACTTAACATACACTGCTACTAATTGAAAGGAGCAAAGTTTTACAAAACCATCAAGTTGTAAAGAAAATTTACTCAGGTGGTTTTAATTAAACTTTATTTACATAAATTATCCACCAATAAAAATGTTTTAAACTAGTCACAACACAATCCAAAGATAAATTATTTACTATAACATTTAATACAAAACATAATTAATAAAATCAAAAACAATGACAAAGGAAAACAAACTTAGTTACATAAATAGAAATATGAATAATGAAGGGAATGAATGGAGCTTATTATAAAACTGAATAGCAATAATCTCAATGAGAATGGTCAAGGAATTAAATCAAAGATAGACATAACTGGAATGTGTAGAGAAAGAAAAATTGAACAGGCAGGACATATAACCACAACAAGCTATTAAATATGAACTAGATTCTGGTAGAGCAGGTAAGTTATGGCAAACCGTGAAAAGATGAAATGGAAGGAAAAACAATAATATGCTAAAAATACCTAGGACAAAAAAGAATGGAAGTTCTTCATTAAGAGAGACCACGTTACATATGAGATCAATATAACAGGCCGAAGGAGAGGTCATCATAACTACATTAACACAACAGTTATCTGCCTTATTATCTAAAATACTGAACTTCAATATTTCATGACCTTTGTTAAACATACATAGTATACCTACATAAGCGCACTCCGACTTTCTTGTCTCTCCACAAAAAAAATTATCAATTCATTGAACACTTATGAAGTATGAACCTAAATATTCCATTTTCGTTCATTTGACTTCGAAATAATATCACACATTTTTAGTAACATTTTGTTAATATGAAATAAATTACAGTCAATCAATAAGGCTGTGAAAATGAGAAGTATTAATATATGAAAAAAATTTTAAGTAGAGAAGATACAAGTGTATTATGCTTATTTTCAAAATCTTTTAATTTTTTAATTTACATTATTTTTTTAATTAGCATAAATATAACATTAATGCTTTTTTATATTTTCATTCCTACGAAATAACTATTGAACAATTGTTTCATTGGCTAAATAACTAAGTACTTCTGGGGATGTACAAAGATTTCCTTAATCGTTCAGAACAAATTTTTTGTAAACATTTTGCAGTTAACATGCTACTCTACTTTACATATTCATAATGCTATATACTTTTATTATTCATAACGGATTTTATTCAGCAGAATGGTAAAAAAATGCATTCAGACCATATATGCTGATAGCAACACTAAGCATGATAAGGAATCCAGAACACTAAGCATGTTAAGGAATCTACAACAGGAAAAATAACAAAGACAATGTAGAATTACCACCCAATAAAGTTGGATAATATTAACTAGCCAATGCAAACCCTTTTCCATAAGATAGATCCACCCACACCGTCTGTCACATATCAGCCCGTATCAAGGGGTCCTACAAAATATAGAACATCGTTATAATGGGCTTACTAATCAAAATATATATCTCATGGTATTGGTCTTCTTTGAAGTTATTCATTTTTCTAATTTACTTATTTTTCTTTATTCCATTTCCTGCTTTCCTTGATGAAAACATGACTTGTAAGGTGGAATGTTATGCGAACAAGCAGAAATTCCAATGATTCTGTTTTTCTCATGAAGAATATCACAAAAGGCTCCTCGTAGCTGTAATTAGATTGAATTTCCAAACTCAACTTTACATCATAAAATACATCAGCAATCATTAAAAGAATAAATGATGTAAGAGAGCAAATAAACAATACCTCAAGCTGGTTTTTATACTGAAGTTCTTGAGCCTGCGCCTGTTCTAATGTCTGTCTTAAATGATGTATCTTAGCAAGATTCTCTTGTCTAGCGGCTTCTATACCAAAACCTGGTGGCCGCTGACCCATCAATCCTGCAGGTGCACCACCCTGGCCAGCAGCCACAGCCGCTACCGCTGCAGCAGCAGCCGCTGCTGCTCTTGCCTGATCGGCTGCTGTTCCCTAAAATAAAAAAATAAGATTATTAAAACAAGTAAAACTTTTTGTAATTATTATTACAGTATAGATTGAAGTGGTTTGTTTACCTCAGTATCTGTTGTACCATCTGTCAGTATCAGTTGTTTACCTCAGTATCTGACCATACATTACATCAGTCAACCAAAACCTTTTATAAAAGATTTTGATCCGAAAAAATTTCCAAGAAATATTCTTACAGTGAAATTTGGTCAGTGATACAAACAATGACATACAACTATTCTTTACAGAACAGTGCTGTACTGTGTTATTTCATGAACACAGTTTAATTTACATCTAGTTTTATCTTTGAAATCAAAGATTGGCTTCTGAGAATCACAAATTACAGCTTTTTATAACGTAGAGCTCAATTATTTACTCTTAGGTTTACCATTTTATTTGTGTAACACAGTATTGTCTAGTTCTGTCAAACATATTGAAAGTATCATTTAGTACTATATTAATCTATTGTTATCCAAAAGGTTGGAACTGTCATCTAGAAGTACTCTTTAGTACTATTATTTTATAATTTTATTACATTTATCTATAATTTTACAATGTTACTGAATCAAAAGAAGAAAAACTTAGGCATAAGTTCATTTAAAATGTGTGGTAAAAGAAAAATTTTGTCACTAATAATAATGATAACCCACAAAAACCAAATAACAAAAAAAACAATCTACATATATAAATATTAATTTCTAATATAAATTTTCTTTATTATTCGAATCCTGTGATAAATTTTAAAAATACATGAATTTTCAAAATTTCATTGCATGCTACCAAAATATACACAAATATTAAATAAAATAGAATCACTATAATTACAATAAACAAAAGGAAAATCAAATTTAAGTTTGAGAATAACATTAAGATTTTATAAACACGGTTATGTATATTTTTAAACAATTTCTTAAATAGAAAGAAAATTTATATAAAATCACAGGATTTAAATTAATAAAAAAATTTATATACAAATCTCAAGATCTGAATTTAAAAACAAAATTTATATCCAAATCACAAGATTTGAATCCCGGTTAGATTTCTTTCAACATACAGGAATTAATGATAAAATAAGATCGATAATTTTTTGAAGCACTGAAAGACATGTAAATAAGACTAACGGGTCAGTTGCTAATATGTAATGTAACATTCAAAGAGTTTGATAACATCAAATGATATTATCTGTTGCTCTCACTATAGAGTTGAAATTAAGCCCTGTTTTCATTGGCTATTAAGAAAAAACAGTACGTATAATAAGTAATTCTGATAATGAACAATAAGTGCATGAAAGAACATCAAAATGCACATTAAGTAACAAGAATACAGTGGATTGTATACTCCAGCTGCATACTCAGTATGGCAAAATACCTTACAAGGATCAATGGAAAAATTAGGACACAAATTTTGATTTAAACAAAAATAGATATCCCATAGGGTTTAATTCTGGATCTCACTTTATTTCTCATTTACATCAATGAATTGGTAAATTGGTTTCATACAGGTAATGTTATCATATAAGCAAATGTATAAAATAAATTATTTACAGTGGATATTTATTTATTTACAGTGAATAAAATGTAAAGATTTAACTACCTGAATTCCAAGACTAGTAGACGGCTGTTGTCCAGCAGGTGTTTGTGGTGGTGTCTGGTTCTGTGAGTTAGGATTACCTACACCAGCCATAGCTTGCATTAAACTACTTGCACCACCAGCAGCCACATTAGTACCACCACCTTGACCACCACCACCGACTTGATTTCCTCCCAGTGCATTACCTTTAAACACATAAAATAAAATATATTAACAAAGATCAATTATTCAACACCTTGACTCAAATTCAATAACCAGTTAGTTTAGTTTACAATAATTGAACTATATTAGATTCACAAACAGTAAACTTCTAACTCATCATTTATTAATTTGTCACCCTCCATAATTGACTACCCATATGAATATTATTTTGTTTTTTTTAATACTCTAATTAAAGCAAAAAAATGAAAAGGGAATATTATCCTCTAATTGTAAGTACAAATGTTAATTACAGAACTTGCCAATTTTCACACAAATTGCAATACATGTATTATACAACATACAAACAAATGTGTATGTGTATATATATAGAGTTAGCAACATAAAACCAAACCTATAATGTAACCGTGTAACCAAGTATATAATAGTAACCAAATATAATGTAACCAAGTTATGTTGGACAAAATTTTATGAATGATACGAATAAATTAAATAAGAAAAACATAAAACATAATTTAAATGTTGCATTTGTTAACCTTATTGTTACAAAAGATGTTCAAAATGACCACCCTGGGCATCAATGCACTTTTGTGCTTGATTGATCATATTGAGAGTCGTCTGACACAAAACATTGTTGTCAATAGCATTGATTTTTCGTTGAATGTTCACCTTCAGTTCATCAATATTGTTGTGATTATATGCATAAACTCTCTCCTTTAAGTAGCTCCAAAAGAAGAAATCGCAAGTAGACAACTCTGGGGAACATAGAGGCTACTGTCCTCTGCTGACAGCTCGTTGTCTGTCTTCTTCAGTTGTTGCACAGTTGTAATGCGGTATGGTTTCAATTTTAATTCGTGAAAAATTTTATGACAAGATGTGTATTTAACGCAAGATTGTTGGGAAAACTTGCATAGTGATGTTTTTGGATTGGCAGTAATTCTTTCAATATCAGCAATGGCCTGTGGAGTCCTAAAGAAAGGTTGCCTATATAATTTTGCATTTGAAACCAAACTTGTTGTATGCCATTTTTTAACTGAATCATGTATGCTACTCTCACTGGGACACAGAAGCACTCGGAAATTTTTCTACGAATACTTGATGTAATTCTTCAAACAATCCAGAACAAATACAGGCTCAACTATAACTATCCTCTCCTGGACTGAATAAGGCACTTTACATGAACACAATTGCACTCACAATACTGCACGCAATAAAAAATAAACTGCACTGACACATAACCACCTGACAAATGGGCAGCAATAATCAGCAGTAACATAAACATCCACTAGTGGTGCTAGTTGTACGAGCATCTTTCGTAAATAGTGTTGGGAGCACTTGGGAACGGGTTTGGTTTTATGTTGCTGTTATCACACTGTATATATATATATATATATATATATATACACAGGAGTATCATGAAGTTCTCCCAGGTCTTTTGTAACCTATTTTACAAGTAAATATAATGGAAAAGGTAAATATATCCTAAAATGCTTCATTTGCAAGTTACAGCTAGTAAAATATTTTACTCAGATTTCAGCGACCCTGGTGAAATGAGGTCATACTGAAATTTTTAGAACTTTTTTTATTAATTTGTCCTAAATTTTTGGACATTTTTTTATTCTTCGGTCCCAGAACTGTATCTGCAGTAGGTTTTGAGAAATCTGAGGTGAAGACCAATAAAGAGGGGTAAAATCCTGTTTTTTATGTTTGACGTACAATAATTTTATTAAATAGGTATTAAAAACATTAAACTTTTAAACAAAACTTTGATAAAAATTAGAATATTCATTTTTTTATCACACCTCTTACATTTAAATATAAATATACATAAAAGCAATAAAACAGAAAAATTAGATTAGTAAGATCAATAGAAAAAACAGGAGGCTAAGATACATTAATCATTGCTTAAAAATTTCATTAGTGATGAAAAAAAAAATTTGTTTATGAACACCTGATATAACTTGCTTATTTCTTTTAAATCTAGGGCAACTTTTTATATAATTTTTTGCCGTAGATGGTATCCTCTCAAAAGTTCCCGCAAATCTTTTTTACTGTTGAGTATGGTAATTACATTTCGCACATGATGGAAGTTAAATAACAGATGTAAATATAATAACATGTAATTAGTAATGATTTACTTTTTAGCCAAAACAGTTTTCACTATACGAAGGTTCAACAAAAGGTTTTTGGCAAAACATTCTACATGGTCATTCTAACTTAACTGATAATCCAATATCATTCTAGAATATGTGTTGAATTAATTTTTTTAAGATATGTTATGAAAAGGACAAAATCACTGAGGTTCTAATGGAAAAACTTATGGCCTATGTTTCAAGATATTTTTATCAATTCTTCTACTGATAAACTGTAACATAACTACTTAATGTTAGAACTAAAATATGTTATTTTGTTGAAGTTTTAACAACAAACAAAAATTTACTTTAATGGTGAACTCTATTCTCTAATGACCTAATGGCTATACGACACCTGGAATGTTTGAAGAGTAGCATCCTGGAAATTGATGCATGAAAAGTAAAACAAAATATCAACAGTGAAATAAAATCACGTTACATAGACCAGATCACACAAATATCCAATGAAGTAGAACAATGCTAAATGTAATTTCACTGCATATATGCCACTTATTAATGGAAAATGTACACAACTGATGTCACTTAAAATGTAGTATTGGAAGAAAAAGATTGTTCCAAGGAGGTTTCCTTAAAAGCATCTTTACATATCTCCAAAGTATAATTAATTTTAACAACTCTGGCCTGATATAAAAATTAATAAAAATAGTGCTGTTAGTTACTAGTTTTAAGTAAACAATCACAGATTGTGTCCTAGATGAACTAAATTTTAACAAATAATTTAATGGATATAAAAATAAAAAGATCAAACTTTTAATACAGGAAACAATAAATTAATGAAAGGAAAAAAGGAAGAAGCTACGTACTTAAAGCAGATCCTTGTTGTGTTGTAATCGCTCCAGCTAACCCCCCTTGCAACTGTGAATTAAGTAATCCGCTCATCTGGCCAGGTGGTTGAGAACCGAGCGGTCCACCTAAAGGTCCACCCAATCCTCCAGCGCCTCCCTGCTGAGGATTCATACCAGATCCGAGTGGCCCACCACCTTGTTGTCCCATGTTGCTACCCATCGCGTTTCCACCCTGTCCTGGATTTAATGCATTCGATACACCAGGCTGCTGTCCTGGTGCACCACCCTACAAACAAGTAAAAAGAACAATTTGGTCTGAAAGTTATTTACACCACATTTCATCCTAATGGTACAATTTTCTCTAACGCTTAATTACAGTTAAACTTCTCCAATTCAATGATTTAGTATGAGGGACGATCAGAAAGTAACTTACACTCCCTCTATGAAATAAACAAATATTTATAAGACAATTTTTTTTTTTTTTTGAACAAAAACTATATATTTTTATCGATTTTTCAATATAACCACCAAGTTTTTCTAACCGCTTTTCATACCTTGTGACAAGTTTTTTCAATTCCACTCTAATCCTACCAATTCAAATTATTCTTACAGCATTCGAAATATCAATTTCAATAATCCAATCATATGTATTTTCAACACTAGTAATAAAAATTTGGTCCAATTTCCTTCAACCTTTATGGATCACTTCAGCAATCTAGATTCTGGAAGTTCAGCGTGCTGCTTTGATAACTTTAAATTGTGAACTAAATTATTCCTCTCGGGTAGTACCATCACCAGTGGTACCGGTACCAACTGGTACTACTTCTCTCCACGTGGTACTGGCTTTAGAACTGAGGATACAACTGCTTACTTTATGAACATTCTATTTTTGAATGAAAATCCTACTAAATTTGTCATACAAAAGTAGCAGTCTGAAGTGGTCCTTAGGTTCATGTCAAACCATCAGTACAGGAAATGACATGGCTCATCATTTCCCCTTCAACCATTCAGTTAGAATTACTGAGCACAATATGCAAATAACACATGAGGCACCCAGATTTTAACATAAGTTCATTTGTTTTGTTTCCAATTTCTTTTGGCAAATACGAGCTGTGTGTCTTTTGTTAACTTTACCCAACAGTAAGAATTGATGAAAATATAACACTTAATAACTCTGTGAAACACAACAAACTGTACAGGCAAGTGAAAATAGACTGAATAAGATTTTAAGCTCTGTAGTAGATAACAACAAACAGATGTATGATGACATCATACAGACATGATTGTACGTGTCTACTTCTAATGATACAGTGTATTTCTCTATAGAAACTATTCTTAATTGTAACCAATAGTTGATCAAAATGAGTCTATTATAAAAAATTGTACAAATTTACAATTTACGTAAAACCTTTATTTGGGTACACAATTACAACAGCATATTTGAAATCAGCACCCAAATTAGAGTGAGGAAAGTTGTGTAACATGTTAGACACAAATTTTGTGTTGAATAGTGTAATTAATAGATATAATATATACAATATATAAAATCTATGCGTAATACAAAAAGAAACATAGATTATCAAACACAGAGTAAAGGATTGCCAATGAGAAAATAGAATGGAAAGAAAATATTGCTGGTCTAAGGACTTAAAAGAACTGAATACTTTATACCACAAACTAAGCAAAGTACAAATAAATAAACTATTAATTAAAAATTCTTGGAATAATTTTTCTCTTCTGTTCATGAGCACTTTTATAATGCATAGTATTTTATCAGGTGGAATGATTTTTAAAAAATATAAAATGGTTGGACGATTCATTTATTTAGTCACAAAATAAAGAAAAAAACAAATATTTTTTAAAAATGCAGTAAATGTAATTCAATAAATTATTTTTATTAATTAAAAAATTATTTAGAGTACATCAAACCAGCCAGTAGTAAAGTCCACTTACTATTTAGATAAAATATATAATTTATAAAATTAAACTTGTAGATATACGATTACAACTAAACTAATAATTATTTATTTACCTGCCCCTGACGTAATATTGCCTGAGTAGATTTCTGATGTTGAATTACTTTACGAAGCCTATCTACAAATGCTGCTTGATCATTGGGTATGAAACCCAGATAAGCCCGTTTTTCAGCTGTATAAAGTAATATAAGAACTTTAATATCACAAGCCGATGGCGATATCACACTAGTAAAATGAACACAGCCAGCCTATAAACAAAAACTTTAATTAAAACAATTTTCATAATGAACATAACACAATCAAATCTGGTCAACTTTGACAAGATAAGCAACTTGCCTGTTATTCTACATGATACAGCTCTACATTCAATCTAGCACATTGAATGGTAATACCATAACACACAGTCTAAACAACTGATATATTAATTTTTACAGATTCAATTTTTTTGCAAGTCAAAATTTTCCAAAATTAGTCATAAGATACAAGTTGCATCCTACAGACTGCAATCAACAAATGATGTTTTCATTTCTATTTATTTTTCAGTCAAACATATTTTGATAGACATAATATTGAAATATCCCATTGTTCACTTGACTGGAGTCAATTCATTAGTGATTAAAATACGGATCAGTATTAAATTTTTTACCTAATAATATTCACTGTATGTATCTAATAGAGTTCTTCAATCTACCAATACATTAAAGTGTTATGTTGAAATTATTTTTTAGATTTCATATACATCAATTTAAAAATGAAAAATTTTGTTGACAATTATTAATTACTTTATTTTTCAGTATAATTTTTTCCCCTTTTAGAGTTACTTTTTGGTTTTATATGTAAATAACTAATATATTCACTAAAACTGAGTTTTAAATGTTTAATTTTGTGCGAGTAATGTTCTAAACATTGGGTTGTGATATTGTTTGAATCTTCGAGTTGAACTTAGATTTAACCGTTTGCTGTTATGTTTAGTTGAAACTTTTTATTTATGCAGTTTATATTATATTCTATAGTACTAACAACACTTTCACGTTTATTAAAAATTACAGGATCAACTAGTAAACTAATAGATACATGTAATTATTTAAAAAAACATCATGTAATAAACATTTTTAAACAAAAATAGCTACTCCTGGCAGGTAAACTGCATGAGTACAAGCAATATGAAGACCAAAATTAAAGCATGACTGGCTAATGAAAATTAACTGGTTATAACACGGCTACTGGTTACTGTTAGAAATTTTTTGTAATTCATGAGATCTTTAAATTGGTTGGGTTTGATTTTTGATAGGTTTCCTTTAATTATTTTTTTTTAAGTAGCTTAAATTAAAGGTTAACAATGAAAATGTTATTGTGATTTTTATCTTTGAACATATTTTATTTATAAATTTTTAATATTATGTATACATTAAAGAAGTACTGTATTTTTTTGGTTGTCGAAGAATCGCAGTAAATGTGCATTAGCCACCAGCCTTTATCATCTCATGTCAGATCTAAAGTTATCTAGTATCTGGTAATCAGCAGTTTATATAACATGGTACTCACTGGCGGTGAGATGACTGACACAATTAGTTTTTTGCAAACAGGGTAGGACACAATGCTACCAACAATTGTGTTGTGCCTATTATAATAATTTTATGAGCACTTCAAGAAGTATTGCAAAAGCTAAGCCATGACAACCACTATTCCAAAACACCAATTTTATGAGCACTTTATTACAGAAGCTATACTGCGGGAGATTCCAAAACAAATAGTAAGGAATGCTTTGAAAGGATCTTGTTTTCTGCATGGCAGTGCAGTCTCACCTCACAAATGAGTAAAAGGCTTTACTTCAACACTTCAAGAATTGAGGTTTTCAGCCATCCCCTTAATACCCACACTTGACGCCAGGTGACTGCAATTTATTCACAGAAATATAGGAATACCCAATACTTTAAAACCACAGAAAATCTTGTGGATAAGTTACATTTTGGTTGTGTACCCTTGTAGTAGGTGTCTTCAATAAAAGTCTTCAATGTCACAGTGCAGTAAATAGACAAAGTAGTATGTAATTATATGAAAAAGAGTCTATATCTTAGAAGGATTGACTTTACCCAAAAGGCTTTTTTGCACCCAAAAGACAGAAAGAGGAGACCACAAGTTGTTCCACAGACAGTCAGTCCAAATACAAAATAACATTAAAAAGGCAATGGTTTTGGAAGTTCTGCGATCCTCAGCATCGAGGATCTTACAAGTTCATAGTTACAAGCATAGAACCAACGATGGGATTAAAGACAATGATAAGGAATAAATGGAGAGAAAGAATGATCTGCCCTCCAAAGAAAAAAACATGAGGGCAAACAACCCCATCCCTAGAAAAACGTTATTGCCTTCACGCAACAGGTGTCAATCCCATCCCTGACTCCAGGGTATTTTTCTCAAAAGTAAGATTTTACTGATCAAACAATTTTGCACTGGCCAGCTTAAATATAAAACAAAATTCTTCTTTCCTTAAGGAATTAAAAGAGTCATCTGAGAATAAGAGCAACTCACTTATTCTAGACAAAACAATAAACCATTCAATTCACAATAAACCATTTCTAGATCTACAGCTTGGAGGTACATGGAGCAGTAATTGAGATATGATGATAATACATATATATATACATATATATATATATATAAATAATAAAATGGATTAATCCTCACAATTATGATAAAGATCTCTGTTTTAAATAAAATAGAGCTTAGTCAGATGTAATTTGACATCATAACTCAAAAAATAATAACCAATTTACTAAGACGGTAAAAACAATATTTAAAATTCAACAAATATATTACAAAAAAAAAAGTTACATATTCAAATTTTCACATCCCAGCAAACTTGTTAATATCGTATATCAACAACACATTGCACAATACTCAAAACAAACATTTATAAATAAGTCTTATCATACCTATAGTAATTTATAAAAATTATTCATTTTGTTTTAAATGTACACTAATACTTACAAATCCAGAGCTCATCACTTTCGTAAGAGAATCTAAAGCCTCACAAGCTTGTGGATGAAACAATACAGATTTTGAATTCTTTAGATAAGCACCACCAATATTTCCAATTAACTGTTTCGGCATCAGTTGCATAATTAATTTCTGTGGCCAATTATCAGCTTTCCTAAGCATTTCAATAACAAAACTCATTAAAAAACTGAACCACATAACTAAAACATACAATAAAAAAATTAAATCAGAAATCTCATAACATATTTGTCATACTACTTAACAATATTCCTCCAAATTCTCATTTTTTCTTCATAGGCTTTCCCAAGCATGCACGCGTTGATCTTCTAAGATATTTTAGTTTCCACATCTCTTTTATTTGAAATGCTAATTAAATTATAATTATTATTTAACGAGCCATATTGTTTATGTTAAGTCTAAAACTTGAAAAATCATGCCAAAATTTTATTCAAAAGTTGTTACTTTAAAATGTTAGGTGTATAACAGAAGAATATAGAGGGGTTGTTTTAATTTGTTATAATATCTCTTGAATGAAGTGAACAGTATTGATTTAAGGCTAGAATTACAACAAAAAGGGCAGTTTTAGTTGCATGCAAGGCAATGATAGATTGATTCCTTATTTTTCTGCTTGACAGTGCCACTAACAAAGATGATGACTCCTCAATAGAAAGTCTTTTGTGTTTTGCAGTTTACTAAATGTGAATCTGTAGTTACAGTTGTCCGTTCTGTAGAAAATTTAATTGTGATCCTCCAAATGGCAATATTTGTCAATAGTACAGTATAATCAGTTTGAAACAAACTGTCTGCATAAAGAGAAGAGCACAGGTAGATCAAAGGACTCCAAAGAAAATGCTGAACCTGTCAGGGAATACCTAAACAATTTCTTACAAATGTCAGCTGCAAATTATCAATGCCAGCAGAATATTTAAAAAAATGCTTAGGTATGCACATACCGTTTACAGCTGATACAGACTTTGAAGCCTACCAATTATCCCATGTATGCTGACTTCACGATCAAAATGTTACAACATGAAGATAGATAACTTTCTTGGATATATAGTGTCGTGTTTAGTAACAAGTTGATATTTCATCTTAGTACTAAAATTAACAAACATAATGTCTGTATCTGGGTGTAAAATCTCCATGAACTTTTACAATGCGAATGGAAGTCTCCAAAATTAAATGTTTTCTGTTTCAATATCCAGACAGCAAATTACAGGTCATTCTTTTTTTGTTGAAGCTAAACATAACAGGATTATGTTTTTTTGGATATGCTGCATAGACAGCTCTTTCCTCAATTGCAAAATGGACCAGAGAATTTAATTTGGCAACAGAATGAAGTTGTGTGAGGTGCACCTCCTCCTCACAGGCATAACTCTGTATGGGATTGGTTGAATGATGTTTTCCTTGACAGCTGAATCGGTCAGCATGGGCTCAGTGACAGAGCTTGTTTGCAGTGTCCTCAAGGTTACCTGATTTGATACCATGATACCATGTGATTTTTCCTTTGGGGTTTTATAAAGTATCTTGTATATGTTCGTCCACTACCAACCGATCTGCCAGATTTGAGGCACAGAAAAGAAGCAGTTGTTGCTTTCATTAGTCCAGAGACTAATGAAGGATAGAGAAGCTGGTAAAAGCCTCCTATTGGGTAAATGTGTTCCAAACAACAAAAAGTGCTCACATTGAACACTTGCAGGGTAACACTAAGTTATTCTTTTATTTTATTTGTGATTGATTACTGTAAGTTTTTAATTACAGTAATATCTCTTAACTTAAAAGTATTATTAGTATGTTTAATGGGCTTTAGGATTTGCTGCTGTTTTGGCCAGACATGACCAGATAGCTAAATGGTGTTTTCAAAATGACGACAAATAATGCTAGCTAGTATTAAATAAGCAAAATTTTAATGAACAGCCATTTAAATAAGTATACTGCACAAACAGCATTATCCAGTTAGTTGATCTGACAATGACAGATAAATATTTAACATTTTGATAACTGTTATTATTAATATAACTGATAATTAGCAGTTAACAACTTGTTACTGCTTCCTTTATTTTAATGTCCCTCTTTCAAATTAATGTCCCCCTTTCAGTACACTACGGTGGTAAACGTTTTTACAAATGAGTTAAATGATCCTCACATCTAATACAGTAAGATATATTATTTCAATACTACATAAATTTCATAAAATATTATTTTACTTCATAAATTATTACAGAAAATTTTCACAATAAAAGAATACAAAATTACCCTAGCACTCTTTTTGTACATAATTCATCTTTCAAGTGGTAACAGATGAAAACCTACCTAAAAACAAAATTTCAGCACTTAACTACATTCCATAGCTTTTACTATTCTCAAAAGTTAAAAAAGTAGTTCGAAACTTTATATAAAATATAATTATAAATTCATAAATCTGCACTGATTTTTTCATAACTTTTTTGACCTGTAATGGTTATACAGAAAGAGTGAAAATAATGAGCATCAAAAATGTTGATTGGGTTTTTTTTTGAGTGAAAGCTTTTTTTTGGTAAAAAAGTTTTTGGGTCAAAATAATAAGAGCCTTCTATTTTTAATTGAAAATACTAAATAAAGTAGGGTTAAAACTGTGATGAAAACTAAGATAATGATAATGCAACAGTATGTTACAGAATGCACCTTACCACTGCTTGCTGCAGCAATTTAAAAGAATAGCACAACTTCAAAATTACAAAATTTAAGTGACAATATATTTATTTTACATTTTTAATAAGAACAATAACACTGTACATATAAACTGTAACTTACAACTCAGGTTCTCCATCCTTTGAATTGGCAGATACTTGACAAGGTACATGTCTTGTCTGTTTTTGGTTATCACTGGGTATTTTAGCCTTTTCAATCCATTCAAGAACACCTTGCCATATTGTATGCCTCTCTCTTGCTCCCTAAAAAAAGAAGTAAACTTAATATCCATAAAAACAAATTTTATTAAAATTTAAGCCTTTTTATAAACTTATGAACTGCTAAAACAGATGTCATTAGCAGAATCTATAAATGTTAAGTTTATAAATCTATAAATGTTATGTGTGTGGGAAGAGGAGAGCGAGTGTACATAGATGTGTATATACACACACACACCCGCACACATAACCTCACTCACTCTCTGTTTATCTATCCATCCATCCATGTGTGTATGGGGGGGGGTGCACGCACACATACATACACTCTCAGATCTAATTCAAACTGAGTTGTGAGCCTCTGAAGGATGAAGTATTACCAAGGAAGTTGTAAATAATAAAGATAAAACTTCAAACTGAACCCAAAAGTTGAAACATTTATTAAAAATCATATTTTAAAAAACTAAGCATTTGCAGTTGTTTCCAACTTGATCAAAAATACATCCGAAAAAAGTTCATTTCAGAGAGCACTAAAAAGATTTCAAAAAACATTTTCCTAATATTTAAGCATAACCTCATAGCACATTTACAGTACAGGCAAAATAAGGCAAGTTTTGCAAAATAAGGCAAAACTGTAAGCAGTTTTCTTGCATTGTAAAAATAAAAAATAATTTGCTTTCTAGAACAGTAATCAATTTTTTAAAATGGAAAAAAATTTGATGAGTTTTATTATAAATATAAATACTGGTAAATCAGATGCAGGCATAAAACATCTATGAAAGTGCATTACCTGTTGTTGTATAACAGATCCGGGACCAGACCCCATAGAAGGAACGGTTACCAGTGGTTGACCAGGTTGTCCCTGTTGACCAGGCTGTGACGTAGAAACAGCTATGTTAGTAGGAACTTGTTGTGGTCCCCCCATATTTCCAAGGGCACCAGTGTTAGGGCCTCCCTGTTGACTGATCATTCTCATAGCTTGGTGTTGTTGTGCTTGTTGTTGCTGTTGCTGCTGCTGCTGTTGTTGCTGCTGGGCTTGTTGTTGGGCCTATAATTATAACCACATAGATAAAATTCACTACATAGTACATTTACAATTGAACCAAAGAGAACATGCTAAATAAACCAATGAAGAATAAGACAGCAGTTCTGTGACTTTCAATACCAACATGTTGCAGAAAAAATTTTAAATACGAGGCATGTTTCAAAAGAAGGGTCAGTAGGCCATTAAAAATAAAATTAAAAGAATAAAATATTAATTAACTTTTATGTACTTGTATGCACCTTTTATTTTTTTATATTATATTCTAAGCATTTTTGCTACATAGGAACAAGCTTTTTAAACCCTGTTAATCAAAAGCTGTTGCCTTAGATCTCAGCCAGTTCAACACTGCTGTTTTCAACTCGACAACTGTCCTCGAAAAGTTGAAAACCAAATCCATTTTTTAGGTGAAGAAAGACATAGCAGTAACTTGGTGCACAGACCAAGTGTAAGGTGAGGGTGAATCAAAAAATTTCCAACCATATTGATAAATCTTTTTGACATGAGAAATAATGTGTGGATGTGTGTTATTGGAAATAAGAACAATTTCTGAGGACAGTCAACAGTTGAATTAATTTTCACTTCAGTACACCTTGAATGATGCCACTGCATAGACCGTCACAACTCAATATTAATGAATTAAATGTACATTTTATCACCAGTATGGTATGGGGGAGAAATGCATCCACCTCTCACTCTCTCTCTCTCTCTCTCTCTCTCTCTCTCTCTCTCTCTCTCTCATAGCAGTCCAAAATGCAGGTAAAAGATATCATCCTTAGATTATAGTGACATCAGTCAACATATTCAGAAGATATTTTGCACACAGTTTACAATAGCCTAATTTTGGAACAACAATTCTGTACAATGTACTCCACAAAATGTATGGAAATTCCTTTGCAGGGTCAGTTTTCTCAAAATCTTTTTTAAACAGATTGCTAACAAAGGACTAGCAACTAGTTAATGAATCAGTTTAAGCCACTGGACATACATGACATTGATGGATCGCTATTTCCGACCACTTTTTACTAAAAAAGTGTTACTAATAAAAAATCACCACCAATTTATACTAGAAATGATTATATAAAAACTAACTTGTAAAATACACTAATCTTTTCTTAATGTATCATTAAGGAATGCAATGGTCTTTTTTTCTTAAACACTTAAATCTTTCTATTTACAATGTAGATATTCTAAGTCAATTGCTGAAACCTACTGCCCTCAATTAGTAAAGGACTACAATTCTATATCCATCACCATATGAACATGCTACTACAGTGAACCATGAAAAAACAAACAAAGAAAATGATTTCACGATAGCAATAAAATATTATGAATACTAAATAAAATTCTCATTTTATTTTAAGTAAAACAAATCTAACACTTGCTATAAAAGATTCTGTTGAGGAAAATCAAGAGTTTTCTTTAAACCTGAGCAATGATATTTTATTATATTACAAGCATTTAATTTTAAAAAACTCTATATAATTTCACACACACCTGTTGTTGCTGAGTTTGTTGTTGGACAGACTGTGATTGTTGCTGATTCGTTTGCTGCTGTACAGACTGAGCTTGTTGCTGATTGGTTTGCTGCTGAACAGATTGCGGTTGTTGATTAGCCTTCTGTTGTTGCTGAACTTGTTGTTGCTGCACCTGTTGCTGCTGGACCTGCTGCTGAACAGCCTGCTGTTGTTGAGCCTGCTGAGCGGCTTGTTGCTGATTTAATCCGACAGAATTTGGCCCTATAACTGCATTGTCTAAACAGAATTAGTATTTTTTCACTCGCACAAAAAACATAAAAACTAAAAATAATAATGAAAATAAAACACTTCCTCATACAACCTGAAAATCACGTTTTTTATAATAAAGACATTAAAATCTTATATGATCAAATCAGTGAACCGAGCACATACTAGCTGGGTTGAGGATACAGACCTATGAAACTGAGTAAATTTACAAAATTTTTGTAATGTTTTCATAAATCAGGTAATTTTGGCATTGTTTTTTAAATATATAGAGCAACACAATGTATTGTGACAATTTGTTTTATAGTAATAACAAACTCCAACATTGATAATTAACAAGCATCCAAATCTGAATAAGAAAATGATTAGATTATCAACAAAATCAACTGATTTTGAATTAGTATTTTGTTATTCTCAACCTTACTTTTTTAAAACTTTATTTTTTAATCTCTACATTTTCTTGTATTAAGTATAGCCAGTAGATCTGGAGTACCGAAGATCATATAAAGTTTTTTATAGAATGTACGAAATAGATCATGTATCAATGGCAAAATACTATTTTTTAGAAGTAGTAATAGGGTTCAAACACAGCAAGATGTATTACAACTTCTAAGGCCTGTTCTGAACAAGATATTGTACTGAATGAATGATCATTACTTAAAGTTTCTACGCAACAAATTAAAAACATCTTTTCATAACATAACCATTTCACATTTTTCAAAACATTTCTCTTTATGGTTATTTTGTTTTTTCTTTTGAAATTAAATTTAAATAATTTCTAATATTCAAAAAAATTAGATAAACTAATATCCTAACTACAGAATAAAAGGCCACTCTTTACCAGTCAATATAGTATATGGATTCAATTGAGAGGAAATATATCTCAAGTGGTTTATGATTTTTCTTCTTGTTTCTCTCAATATAAAAGTAGAAACAAACATCATGTAACTGTCTCTTTCATACAGAAACATATTCTCCATGACCAAACATAATCTTTGTATGACATAATATATATATATATATACAAATACATACAAGGGCTATATTTTAAATAAGGTCCGACTAGCTGTAGCTATGTAAATTTTGCATGGTTGTCGAAACATTCATTCACCCTGGCTCCCGGCATGCCTTGCACAAATGCAGATGCCATTTGTGGTCATAGCATAACTGTGTACAGTTTATATTGTGAAGTTAAGATGTTTCAAATAATTGGGGGGCCACTAATTGTGAAATACAGTCTGCAATTCAATTTTTGAACGCAAGGAACGTGTCAGCAGCGGAGATTCATCACCAGATATGTGACATTTACAGGCCTATTTCAGTGAGTGACAGCAAAGTACATAATAAATAACAATTCAAGGATAGGATCGTGATCAGGCTGACCTTCTGTAATCACAAACAATTTGATGTGCGAAGTTGACATAAGATTTCATGAAGACCGGCAATTCATGATTTCCTCTTTTTCACAGATATTCTCACAATTTTCAAGGTCAGTGCTATACACAAAATTGTTTTTGAAATCTTGCAATTCAATAAACTGTGCTCGTGATGGGTTCCCAGGCTGCTTTCTTAAGAACACCAAAAAATCAGAATGGCTAGTGTTTTAATATTTTTGACCCAATATGGTGAGGAAGGAGATGAGCTTTCGGACCACATTGTCACATGGGACGTGACATGGGTTTCTCACATCACTCCAGTATCAAAGTGGCAGTCAATGGAATGGCGACATGCAACATCTCCAGTCAAAGATATGGTGTCCTGTTAGTTAATTTTATGCCCAAAGGGAAAACAGTAAACTCAGCTGCACACTGCAAGACCTTGACGAAGCTTTGGTGTGCCATACACAATAAGCAATGTGGCCTACTATCAGCTGCTCAAATTCTAGAGTTACTCAGATCTTTTGGATGGGAGCAAATGGACCACCCACTGTACAGTCCAGACCTTGTGCTGAGCGATTAGCACCTGTTCCACTACCTGAAGGAGTTTCTCAGCAGTCAGTGATTTGTCACTGATGAAGAAGTGAAAACAAAAGTTGAAGACTGATTGTCTTCACAGGTGGCTGATTTCTACGACATGGCCAAAAAAAATTTAATAAAACACACTATGATGAAAAGTGTAAAGAATGAAATAAAAAAAAGTTTTTGATAATATCTTTACTAGTTTTGTTTGCATTAACAAATGGATCTTGCTTGAAAAATAGCCCTCATATGCATATTCAAAAAATAACTCAACCACCAAAACACAGTAACAAAAAGCCTTAAAAAAACTAATACCAATAGTCAACTTTCACGAGATCCTGCATCATCAGTCAGTACAAAATTCAATAATTGCATCCACAAATAACAAAAAAGAAATTAAAAAAACAAAAACACTAATCACTGGATTCATTTTGAGATTATCAATTTCTTTAGTTAATCATGTAGTAGAATAAATATCCATCTTTAACTGGTCTATACAATGAACAATCATTTATTTACTTTGACCAGTTTAAAATATTTATATATGAAATTATTTTTTTACAAAAATATTCATGATAACATACATTGTAGGGTGTATTAAATGTACCTCAACCAGCTGATTGATTTAATGAATCATACTAACAGAATACATTTAAAAAATAATGGTAACCCAAGATAATTAAGGATCAACAATTAACAAATGGAACAGTTTCATTTCATTATTCTAATTATTATTAGAATAATAATTATTTTTTTTATTTTCTAAATTTTTAAGTTTTTATTTCTTTTTTGTAATTTGTTGACGGCATTACAGAATTGTGTACCAACTGATGATGTAGGATCCTGTAAGTCGATTTTGTTATTTTTTTTAATTTAATTAAAAAAGTGGTCTAAGTACATTGATGAATTATTTGAATTTTCAAAAAAATTACACACGCACGTTTACATATACTACTGTTATGTAGAAAATTGGCAGCGTCTATTTGAACAGACATTTTAAAAGTGCACTTTTTTAAATTAAAAATAGAAATTAACTGTTCAGAGATTCTTACATTGTAGAAAAATATTTTTTGTTTTTTTTTTGTCTTCAGTCGTTTGACTGGTTTGATGCAGCTCTCCAAGATTCCCTATCTAGTGCTAGTCGTTTCATTTCAGTATACCCTCTACATCCTACATCCATAACAATTTGTTTTAGATATTCCAAACGTGGCCTGCCTACACAATTTTTCCCTTCTACCTGTCCTTCCAATATTAAAGCGACTATTCCAGGATGCCTTAGTATGTGGCCTATAAGTCTGTCTCTTCTTTTAACTATATTATTCCAAATGCTTCTTTCTTCATCTATTTGCCGCAATACCTCTTCATTTGTCACTTTATCCACCCATCTGATTTTTAACATTCTCCTATAGCACCACATTTTAAAAGCTTCTAATCTTTTCTTCTCAGATACTACGATCGTCCAACTTTCACTTCCATATAAAGCGACACTCCAAACATACACTTTCAAAAATCTTTTCCTGTCATTTAAATTAATTTTTGATGTAAACAAATTATATTTCTTACTGAAGGCTCGTTTAGCTTGTGCTATTCAGCATTTTATATCGCTCCTGCTTCGTCCATCTTTAGTAATTCTACTTCCCAAATAACAAAATTCTTCTACCTCCATAATCTTTTCTCCTCCTATTTTCACATTCAGTGGTCCATCTTTGTTATTTCTACTACATTTCATTACTTTTGTTTTGTTCTTGTTTATTTTCTTGTTTATTTTTTTGTAAAAGATAAATTTCATTTCAAAAACTTACATATGCAGTTTAGTTAAATAAAACATAATTAAATCCCATGTTGGCCAACCTGTTGTGTTGGCAGCTCCGTAAGTTGTCTTAGCCTTGCTTATTTATTTGCAGTCATGCTGTCATTTGTGTTCTCTTTATTTTAACTGCGCATTATGTTTTTTATTACACTAAACAACTATTAGTGTTTTTAATTTTAACATTTATATGTTTCTGTTTTTGTATTACAATGAAATAGGCAATTTCGATCACGTTCACCCATAAATAATCTAACTTCAGACCGTTAATTAGTCTTTCATTTTGGATTTTTTAAAAATATTTTTAAAATTTACTTATATATCAAACTGAAAAGTTGTGCAGAGGTAAAAAAAATTTCTTTCATACGGACTAATCGATATTGTGTTATATTTTTTTTTGTACCACTTTGAAGTGGCTGAAAATGAAAAAACTAATTCCTATAAGTACAATATTTATAATTTTTTATCAATTTTTCTTTGAAAATAGTTGCATGTCCAACAAAATATGAGAATTCTTGGGTCTCTTCTGAATAAATTAATATTAAGTTAAAACCTACACCTTAAAATTCATTCAAGATATGATTATTCTAGACTAAGCACATATTTTGTATTAAACACCCCTGGCAATTTTTACAAGGTGATCACAAAAACGGTTGGCAGTAAAAGGGTTAAAATATTAAAATTTTATGTATTAAAATAAAATGAAACATCTTATGGTTTGCATTAGATTGCCATGAAAATTTTCAATTTCCTTTCACATTTACAATTAACAATCACTAATTAAATTGTAAACAAAAATATAAAATAAATCGATTACATTTTAACAAAATGAAATTTGTTCAGAAATGAAATTAACATCATGTTTGACAGCAAGGTCTATTTTGTTGAAAACAAAATACCTCAAACTATCATCAAATATCCGTTCATAATTCATCATAACTTAAAAAAGCAAGTAGAAGAAACAAACAAAAAGACAAATCATACCATATGATAAATCATCAGTTCAAGAACAATCTTAACTACGGCCTTGAAAGTTAATTCACAATAAGTCTTCATAAAATTACTAATTATGAATATATAGAAAAAATATACATAATTTATAATCCACCAAAAACCATATTACAAAGTAATAAAATTTATCCTTTTAAAAATAATTAATTTTAAATTAAAATATCTAAGTACATTTATTTAAACAAATTAATTTTTTCATCATTCTGTTAAAAGAAAAATGAAAATTTAAATTAAAACAAGGAAAACAAAGATTATGATTAAATTATTAAAATTTACAAATTACATAACACTTTTATTAATAGTTCTCAAAAAAGTTAACTCCCTTCTCAAACACATTAAGAAACCCCTTTAAGTGTGTAATAAGAGTTATATATATTAGATCTATAAAATTTGTTTATTTAATACACTGTTTTTGTCAAATTTAGTCAATTGGTACTTTTTTGTAATGATCTTCATATTTATTTGATATTATAAAATTTTCCAAGTTACAGTATATTAGTATGTATGAGTATATCCTGTTTCTATGACATAATTTGAAAAAGTTTATTCTACTGAGTAATGTTTGTATAATATTACTTGTATTTACAGATGAATGTGTAAACCAGTCTTTCTAATAATATATTTAGTATTATATTGTAGTTTCTACATTTCTACAAATCTGGGATGCTGTGTTTGCTAATATCAGTTACTAGTCTATATTCCGCAAAACAATAACACGTACTGTTTGAAGATTTTTACAGTAGCATAGTAACTTACTCATGAGCTAGGCATCAAACTCTCCAAAATTTATCTACCCAGTTTGGAAAAACAATGTCATATATCCAAGACTACAAACAGGCTAGCATATTTAAAGGAAGACACGAATAAAGTTGTGGCAAATGAGAATCATAATAGGAACTCAAGGATGAGTATAATGGATGAAAACATTTAATTGATCACTGACTTCATTAAAGATGATCGGCACATTATAGTTGATGAAGCTACTTCAGAAGTAAGTATCACTCACAGAAGTGTCCATTGCACAAAACACTTCGGGTTCTGAAAAAACCATGCAAGGTAGGTTCTAAGTCTTTTGACACAAAGTAAGAAATAGGTCCATCAGGAACATTGTCAGAGATTCCTGAATAGATCTTGATGAGAAGGAAATAATTTTTTTTGTACTGAATGTAACTAATTTTGTAACTAATTTTTGTCACATGTGGTAAGATGTCCATCACTAAAATCCTGAGTCAAAATTGTGAGTATGGAGTGGCATAGGAGTGGAAATCCTTGCCCTGTAAAGGCAAAAAAAGTCTCCATCAGCTGAAAAAGTCCTTGCAATCATCTTTTGGTTCAGAAAGGAGCTCATATTCGTTAATTTTCTCCATGAATGTTGTACTACAAATACTGCATACTACATGCCTGCTCTTAAGACAAAATTAAAGGTGTCTACAGGAAAAAAGGCACCATCAGCAGATCACAGATGTGATTCTTCTTCATGACAATGCTAGGTCTCTCACACAGCAGTTAACACTTAGGATAAACTGGACGAAATTTAACGGAAACCTTAAAACATTCCCCATACATACTAGGCAGACAGACTAGATTAATCTTCTTGTGATTTCTTTTTTTTGGGCCATTGAAGGTGGTAGGTAGTGTATAAAAATATCAAAGCATATTTATTTTAAAAAATCAATTTTTTCATCATTCTAAAATTTAAATTTAAAAAAAAGGAAACAAAGATTATGATTAAATTATTAAAATTTACAAATGATGCTTACACTTTTATTAATAGTTCCCTTTTCAAACAGTTCCAAAGCAATAAACCAAATTGAGGAGTGCATGCACAAATGGCTTGTGACACATTCACAAATTTTTTATGACACAATACATAAGCTCTATACACATTGGGAAAAATCTTTAGAATTTCAGTGATACTCTGAAGGAAAGCAATAAATACATTTTCACATTACTTATTAATGTATTTCATAAATACATTCACAAATTTTTTATGACACAATACATAAGCTCTATACACATTGGGAAAAATCTTTAGAATTTCAGTGATACTCTGAAGGAAAGCAATAAATACATTTTGTATTTTTATTCTGTATTAACAAATGTTAAAAACATAAGTCTGGTTTACATTTGACCAAAATTAGATTATAAATGTACAGTACAGTCAAGCTGAGTACTGAACAATAATGCACATCGATTGTATCGAACATCTGTTGACTCTTGAACAATTCGTGTAAAAACAGCATCAGTCCTGGGCTCATGCCCTTTTAGCATGAAACACAATTAGTTACCATTATTTCTGTACTGGAGCTATGGACTGATGCCATATATGCATAAATCTGTAGAGATTACTGTACTGACTCGGTAACTATGAAAACCTCGATTTTCAAAATTTTAGACTGATGTCCTTTTTTCATGAAGTGATTCAAATAAGGAATACAAATTCATGAAACCATTTATGTATTGGTTAAAAGAAAAATTATACACAAACAATTAAATATACAGTACAAAAAAAAAAGAAGTTATTGATGTTGCTATTTAATGATTAATATTAAAGTAAATTAAATAAAGAACATAAAATGTACGCACTGTTAAATTGAGGACCCATAGCAGATGGAGGTTGTGTAAGCTGAGCAATAAGTGCGCTTCCCTGGGACCCTGCAGCAAACTGGGTACGTTGTTGAGGAGGCATCATAGGCCACCGGCCTGCTGGACGACTTGCCAACATAGGATGATAACCACCAGGTGGACCTTGCTGAGGGTATGGTTGTGGACCAGGTGCACGGCCTTGAGGTCCAAGACCTTGCGGGCCACCTGGTGTAGGCACTTGTTGTTGTTGGTTTGTTATCTGTTGCTGCGCTTGTTGTTGTTGCTGTTGCTGGACCTGTTGTTGCTGTTGCACTTGCTGTACAACTTGCTGTTGCTGCTGCTGCTGCTGCTGTTGTACAACTTGTTGCTGCTGCACTTGTTGTTGTGCGACTTGCTGCTGAACTTGTTGCTGTTGTTGCTGCTGTGAAACTTGCTGTTGCTGATTTTGTTGAGGTTGTGCGATACCCATCACCTATTGATGGAAAAAAGATTTTTCATAAAAACGAGTTTGTTAATTAATTAGTCAATATCTATTAAAATATGATTTTGTGTCTAACAACTAAGTCTTACACTGTTGGCCAGTTCTAGATACATGGTTTACTGACCACAACAGAGCCGCATAAAAGTGACTGAGAGCTTATACAAGAATATCATCTCAAGTAATACTCAAAAAGATAAAGAATGGAATCAACGTTGACTTTAAGATGATGATCTGATAAATTGAATGATCATCACAAATAAAAAAAGCATTTTACGACAAAATAAAAGCTATGTACAGTTATATCTTTACGTATTTGTGACATGAAAAAGTGAAAATATGTACCCACTACACGGGCAAGACATACTATAAGTCGATATCGATACAGTAAAACTACACGAACATTAAAGGTCCTACAAACTCATAGATATATATGTGTGGTGTGAATTTGTCCTCAAACAACATACAAAAAACAGGAAATCCCTAACGAATAATAGTTTATCACAGCAAAATTAAAAATAAAACTATAAAGAAAATAAACCTATCAAATTTTTGTAAATCACTAACAATGAAAAAAAGCAAACCAACCAATCTAAAAGTGTCAAACATTAAGAATTTTACCTGTGGAGTTTGTTGAGTCTGTCTAAAGACAGTCTGTGGTTGAGGTGGAGGAACAGGACTGCCAGTGCTTGGTAATGGACTTGATATAGAAGGCAATGGCAAACTGTTTGGATGAGGCGGTGGTCCAGTAGCAGCACCCGGTCCAGGACTTATTGGTCTTTCCTTCAAACTATATAACAGAGCATAAAGAAAAATTACACTTTATGTCATGCAGTAAACTGAAAGGTTAATTTACTGCTATAATAATACTGGAACTAGTTTTCTTAAAATTACCTTTTTTATAAATAAATATTACAATCTTCAATTTGGTAAAAACAATAGCAAACAGTTTTTGTGTTAAATAAATTTTGCATATTTTAATTTTTAAGCATTTGTGTGCTTTCTGAAAATTTGTAAGCATTGTATTTTTTTTTTACAAAGAAAAATTTAAAGAAAATTATTCTTATTAATGGTACTAAAATATTGTCTACCTACTTATTCCAAAGGTAAGTCTATTTATTCCAAAGTCAAAATAATTGAAAAAAAAAATTTAATCCATTTAATTAAGCAATGAGCTAAGGATAAGGGAATATATATTAGTGAATCTGATTAAACTGTTCTAAAAAGAAAAATTTTAACAAAAATTCAGAACAATTACTAGTATACTGTGGCCGATAAACAGCGGTAAATGTTTGCAGAAAATGTGCGACACATCTTGCAAAAATACAATGAGGCAGTAAGGTCCTCAAACATAATACCTAATACCTTTAAAACAGCTTGAAAAAATTAACAACCAAACTCGCAATGAAAAGATTTTTTTAAGTGTAACCAGTCCACTTTCTATATAATGCAATCTCTCCTGAAAAAATTGATAACCACCTGTTCACAAAGTATAAAAATATTTCATATATATTTAATTCAGTTCATCTATATAGCTCACAAACTTTATAAAACAATTAATTATATTTAATTTCTTTCGGTAAATGAGAAGATTTCAAACATGAAGAGAATACCGGTAGTAATTATTATTCATCTGTTAAGACTACAATTGGAAAGACTAAGAGGTTAAATAAAATAAGAAATTATGATTCCAGCTTGGCACAATTTGGTTGAAGGAATGAAGAAAACTAAGCTGAAAACAGTTTAGGTACCTAAACAGGTGATAGAAAAATGGATGATTTATCTAAGAAGAAAAGGCACTTCTATATGCATCTCTATTCAGAAAAGATACTCTGTGTATTATATGTCCTTTAACAGGATAAGTAAAGGTATAAATGTCCTTGAAACATCTTACCTGTAACCTTTTAATAATACAAGGTGCCTTGGATCCTTGGCATAATTTTTTGTCTGTGATGCTTGCAAATCTCCACCTGCTTTTTCATATAATTTAAATAATGCAGGAATTTTTCGTGGAGACAATATTGATAAATTTATACCTCTCTGTAAAACACAATGAAAAAGTTTATTTAACAAATGGTGTAGAATAATGTTGCATCAAATACTGCTTGTTATAATTATCATTATGTTTATAGAACACACATTTTCTAAATACTTTTCAGTATGTTGAAATAATTTTTTCTGTGTTAAGCCAGAAAGGCCTTATCACACAATATCTTACCCTTAAAGACAGTTTCGTACAGAAAAACAAAACACAACTAAACTTATCAAAGAGGAGCTATGCACTAAATTTTTAAAGCTAATTGCAAAAAAGCTATTGCTACTTGCTAAATTTAAAGCTATATTGCACTAAATTTTGTCAGTTTGGATAACACACATAGATATGGGATGATAATACATCCCTTATCTGTTACAAATTTTTGGAGTGGTGCGATTTATATTAAGTTTCACAGTTAAAACTGCATGGCATAATCTTACGCTCTGCTCTCTTTCTCAGCAATCTCTTGAACAGTTAATCAGTAATATTTACAAACCACAGGATGAACTGCATCTATGTTATCATTCAAAGGTCGTACAGGTTTGGGACCTTCAACAATCAATGTTCTGCCCCTCCTTTAAAATAACTGCACCGTAAGTAGCCCTGTATCTTTTCAGTCTTCACCAAATGCTTGCTGAAGCATATTAAATGTCAGTGAAAGTTTTACTGAGTCTGAAGCAAAGTTTAATACAAACACGTTCTTCAAAATTTTTCATTTTCACTTAGTTCAAAATCTGATGAAAGGCAAGTACATATATTTTTACTCCAATCGCTGCAGCTTGAAAACTAACAATGTATTAAACATGTAGGGTAATGCATTAAATGGCGCTGTGCTTCTTGAAATTGTCATTAACCAATGCTACTTGTTAGAACATGCTCCGTGAACTGACCGATGTGCTTTACCAAAAATCTGATTTTTTTTTTTTTTTTAACAACTCACACATATTGTCACAAATTCTCTCTTCTCCTATTTGTTATAAAATTTGTTAATTTCAAACTTTATTGACCTACCTGATTTTCAACAATCCCTGTTAACACAGGAGGTGTTAAGTAATTTTCAAAATAACCTCAGCGTAACTTTCAAAGACCTCCATTCTTTTTCTTTCTGTTTTTCTTGTCCACATTTCATCAAAATGTTTACCGCCCCCAAACACAAGAATTTCTTTCTAATACTTTGATCTACACTTTGTATTAGTAGATTTATCTTCTGCATAAAAGCACTTTGTTTGCACCCATTGCTTTTTAAGTCTGCATTACTTCAACCATCGTTTGTAATTTTACTACCTAAATAACAAGATTGTCCTACTTCTGATATATTATGTTCCCTTAAGTTAATATTTAATTACTCATTGTCCTCCTTTCTATCATATTTTATTACCTCTGTTTTATTCTTATTTATTTTCAAAATAGATTTTTTCCCAATAAATCTGTTGGATTTGGTACTTCTTCAAAATTATCTTTGGTTATAACCAAAAGATCTTTTATATATAAGTTGAAAAGCATCATGGACAATCTACATTCTTATCTCACTTCTTTCTGAATTTGCTTTTCATCTGCCATTTTTATAACTTTAACCTTATTTTTGTTTGGAATTTAAAATAAGATTAAATTTTTTTTATTACATCAATAAGATGTATAAATTTAAACATTTTTTATTACATTATTAATCAATATGAACAAAAAATATGTTTCATTGTATATATAATATTAATAAATAAAAATGGATATACACACATTAATGGATGTGACGTGGAAAAAAGATAAGCATCATAGTAAGGGGTAAGAATCACCCTGAACAATAAAAATGTCCACACAAGAGAGTCAAACATCAGGATGATGGTGGATGTGTTTTGACAGCAAAGGGTTGGTGGCTTAGTCCAGTATGAATTCATTCCAAATAGTTAGTTTCCACATAGACAATAAAGACATTTTTTTGACATTTGAGGATCAGTGCAAATAAAAAGAAGCCCGAGCTGTGGAAAAACCTAAGTTGGATATTGCACCACGACAACACTCCAGCTTAGACATCACTTCTTACCCACCACCATTATCTGGAAGGATATGAGTGCCTCAGCCACCCTACTCTCCAAACTTGGCTCTAGCAGACTTTTCTTCTTAATCAAACTGAAGGTAAACTTGAAAGGTCAGCATTTTCAAATCCTAAACAAGACTGAGGAAGATGTAACATAACAGCTGCACACTACAAAAATGCATTCAAGTAAACGTTCCAAAAATAGAAGAAACACTGGGACTGGTTGAATAAAGGATTACTTTGTTTTAAATAAATTACGAAAGTTTTATTACACAAATGTAAACAAATGTGTCAACACAAGTGTAAACACATTTGAACAATCTCATTTCTTGAAAACAATCAAACTGATTTTTGGGTGACATATTAGGACGTACAGATTTAAAAAGATTAATTTGGTGATGAAAAGACATGTAATAAGTAAAAACCATACAGGATGACAAAGACTGAATGTTCGAGACAAATATTTTAGATGTAGAATGTAATAAATATATTGTAGTTAAAAGATGATACAGAATAGAAAAGAAAAGAGAATAACAAACTAATTATATTATATTATAACAAACATTTATTTATATATACCTCCGCAAGAACATTCGCGAGCTGATCAACAGTATTACCAGCAAATGCAGGAGAGTCAACAACTGGTAACAGATACGGTGGTGAATTACAAACAAGAATACAATGCTTTTGAGGAATGCTATTATTATCACGTCTCTGCTGCAGATCTTCAAAACACTGTAAAGCAGTCGCTAAGCCTTCAGCTATATTAGCATGCGATTCACCTTTGCCACCTATCAACCTAATTTTACAAAATAAAAATAAAATTTTTACAATTATAAAGAATTAAAAATTTAAAACACACATTTAAAAAATAAAAACATCTCAAATAACAATAACCAGTTAACAAAGCTATACGAAAGCAAAATAAAAAGGAAGAAAATTTGCTTTTCATGATGTAAGTAATTCCATCCTGAAAAACAAAAATTGTAACCAGTAGCAAATTCAACACTGCAAACTGTTAGGGTATCATTCCATTATAAGCTGTAAAACCAGACCAGACAAGACCAGCATCTTGTTGAATAAAATTTGTACTATTTTTATTTCCCTTCAGATTAAATCAAGTAAAGAATTTAGTTTTTCAGATGACTTTCTTAAGGAATATATTAATTGTATTCTCAAAAAAGTAAAGATTTTTTTATTCATGATTTACTGCAGGACCACAGCAAATTTTGCTTACAGTTAAAAGAATATTCCAAAAAATTTAAAGTATATTATAGAATAGATATAAAAACATTTTTGACAATAACTACCATAAATAAAGAAGCATCAACGTTCCAACCTGCACAATTATAACAAACCACACGCTTCTAACTTGTGCCGCTCAAATTTTTTCAACCTTAAATTGAGCATAACTCAAGAATAACAAAACCTATCTTCAACTTCTGATACAGTACAACAGCATATCTAAATTTCAATGAAACTGATCTAGCAGATTTGGAGATTTTTGAGCAACAGAATTTTGTTCATAGGCCTATAAATAAATATACATATATAAATAGATAAACACGTAAGGAAACCACAATTTACATGAATGATAAATTTGTACTCCTCATACCTCAAGATAAAGATAATTTATTTCCACCTCATCATATGACCAAAAGTAATCTAATACTTTTCTTCAAAACAGTAAAAGAACCTGTACAGACCTATACTTAATTCAATTAGCTTAGTTTATAAAGTTCAAGTAAATAGACTGCATGTACATGTTTAAATAACCGATTCACAAGCATCTCCTTTAAATACTGATGCATATAAAAGAAACTACACAATGTTAATATTCAGTAACCACGTACTATTATATTTTACAAAAATTATAAATAAATTAAGACATGTTAAATGATCAATAAATATTTCTTAACTTGTTCAGCACATCTGATAACCCATGAGTATATTATTCATTAAAATCATTTACTTATGTAGTTTCCTTGAGTTAATTTTAAGAGTTATGAAATTGTCAATTATCCTCTTGACTGTAAAAGTTCACTAATATTTTAGATAAAATTTTGTTTTCCATTGTTATCAAATTCCCAATAATTTGGTTCAACAGTATCCGATACATCTTTTATACAGTTTTTTCATTCCTACTGACCCATTGGTGGCTTTTAAGCATAGATTTTTAACATCAGATATTTTAAAAGTAGTATTTCCTGACAATACATAACTTTTGATTTATCCCCGAATTAACTCAATTGGATTGAGTTCACAACAATAAGAAAGTAATCAAAGCATGGTTTTACCAACGGATCTTATTAACTCAACAATTTTATAAACATTAAAATTATTTTTAATACACAGAACCCTTTGCGATGATTGGACATTTAAATTCATTCTCTTTAGAAATCACTCCTTTTGAACTAAGCTACATTTTGATATCATTCTTTTTCCAAGACACAGCTGGAATTTTTTTTGTACATGAATGTTAAGGGACGTTGTCTAAGACAATAACCTAATTATCTTCCAGAAGAAGTAACACATCGATAAACCACTTCTCAAAAGACATTTTTCTTGTTGTGATAGCCTCCTGTAGATTTAAATTCAAAAATCCAGAGACCACCATTGATAAACCCCACATCACTCCCAATAGGCATAATTATCAGACACCTACCTTTATCCAATGAAGCCTTACTTATCTTTCCAAACAAAACTTTTCGTACGGCCATCGTTGACCCAAGTTTCAACCATATAATATATTTTACAGCCTTCTTGTCTCATTTTTTTTATTTCAGTGAGGTAATGTCTTCGCCATAAAATTACATCATTCCTGTCAATTAAAGCTATTTCATATTTCATATTTTTAATTTATTGCCTTGTTTTTCGTATTTAAAATTCATACTTTTTAATGATTTATAAAAAGCTGTTCCTCAGAAATCTATTAGATCATTATCGTCTTTTACAACTTGTAATGCTTTGTTTTTTGTAGACAGTTCGTTTTGAAAAAAATTTGTGTACTTCTTTACGAATCTGTTTTTATCGTAATTGTCAACTTTTTCTTCAACTGACCTGCAGGGTTTTGTTTTCTTATTAGACAGTAATTCATTAATAGATTTATACTCATGAATCACATTGTACACTGAAGCAGCACAACTTCCACTACCGTTAGCAGTTTTATTAACAACATCCAAAATCAATGCCATTGGATTACTCTGTAATTCGGTTTTATAGGTATTTAAAATGATGTATTTTCCATTATGACTTAAGGGCTTTCTTTGCAGTCTTTTTTCGGAGGGAAAATCAAAAATCATGAACTATTATCAGCAGAATCGGTACCACACAAGGTGTCAAAATAATGGTGTAACTTAGTCATACAGACACAAATCTAAAAATACACTAAACTCATGTTCCAGTAAAATGAAAAAAATTGCATTATTTTAACTTTAAATAACATTAGCATAAATAAAAAACAAAAACTGAACATAAGAACAAAAGAGTGATCATATGAAAAGATCTACGGTTTTAATGGAACTGTGAAGACACATTACATAAATGTCTGATTACATGACTAGTACAGTGCGTTCGGATAATTGCTGTGCACTGGAATTATGGAACTATAATGATGAAACTTTCTTAATTATTACTTTGTATTTTTATATAATTTTTTTTTTTTTTTAAACGAGTATTACAATAACTGGAATAGTTTATAAAAGGCACTGACAATGACCTCCTCCAACATCAATACTACACTGTTTCAATTTATCAAACAATTTAACCAGCTGATGTACTGGAATGACTCATACATATACTGTTATTGTGATTTTTAGTTTGTCAGTTATGCATAGTCTGTTGTGATATACTGCTTGTTTTGCTGTTCCCCATATAAAGTAATCTGGGGATTCAGATCGGGTGATCATGGAGGCCACAAACCCTCGAAACAATTCGTTCACCAAAGCCATTTCGTAAAAGTCAATTTACCTGTTAGCTGTGTGCACTGTGGCACCATCTTGTTGGAACAAACCGTGATTGATTTCCACTTAAAACAGTACAAAAGCGATCACTATTAATTGTATTTTCAAAAAGGATTGGACCCACAATGTGCATTCTACACACATCGACCCAGACTCCAATTTTCACTTCGGGCAAGGAGTGTTGGTGTAATTCATGGGGGTTAGTTGTAGACCACAGTCGTGTATTTTGTAAATTCATATACCCTCCCAGATGAAAATACGCTTCATCTCTAAAAAACAGAATGTCAAATATACCTACGGAATTTTTGACATTAATTAATTAATTTTTACAATAATTTAGTCTTGTGGTATGATATGTAAGTTTCAGTTCTTGAAGACATATTACTTTTTTGGAGAAAAGTTTTAGTTCTTTTCTTACACCTTTATGTGGGGTACCAAGTCCAATGTCTTGCTGCTATGCTAACTTACACATTGACTTTCGGCCATAGCATCCAAATTATTAAGCAGCTTCTGTTCATTTAGTATAGGTGTTCCTCCACTTAGATCAGCGACTTCCAGAACCTGCTGCCCAAAATTTATCGATAAGAATTTGAACCTCATTGCAGTGAGGAAACTCTGAACATTGCAGTGAGGAAACTCTGAACATTACAGTATTTGGAAACTAATTAGAAGTGCTTCATTAAAAATGTGTACTTGACACTTTCACGAAAGACATGTTCAACAAGAAAAATGCATTCTTATACTGAAAAAGCAGTAACATTTCTCAAAAATATTGATTCCGATAAACAAAACAACACAAAACAAAACACATTTAATCACAACTCAACAACTGATGGCTTGGTTTATTACTGAGCAATATCCAATGAATCCACAGAGCAACCAACCTAATGCCTGAAGAACAGAATGCACCATATAATTCTAAAGCATATTGCACAGACTTACCGAACATACTGTATATGACTAATTATATGGTGATTAAAACCTGAGAAATGATTATAGTGTTTATAGATTTGGCTGCATTGTGAATCGGCACTGATACACAGGGCATGATTCAGTAGAATCATGACAAACTCACTTACACAAACGCAACATTTGTTTATTATTTCTCCATAAGCTAACTGAGCTAGAGTATACATGATTTTGAAAACTCTGTTCTAAGATGAAGTTTAAAATCTTAAAAGAAAAACTATTTTGACCATTTCATTTAAATCAAATTTAAATGAAAATATCAGGTTTCAAGAAAAGTCCATGTGTACTAAAATAAATAACTTTTATATAGAAGAAAGTTTAAAACAACTACCATCTATACGTACATAAATTATGTAATAAATATTAATAGTAGTAGGCAACCTGACAGACACAAAATGATGACAGCACTTTCAAAATAAGCATTCCATATCAGACTTACTAAAGAAAAGGTTAAGTCATTTCCCATTGCCTTCTTCATTAAGTCAAACATACTATTGCAATAAATTCAGGTAACATTCCACTCTACAAGTAACATCTCCACACTGTTCACAGGATATCTATAATTAACATCATACTATTCAAGAAAGTATTGTCATTAGTGCTGTAGCTCTGATGCTCTAAATTCATAACAATCATAAGAAAGACCAAAATAATACAAGCCAATAAATTATTTACCTTTTTTTGTGAAAAACATTGCAAAGTCTCCTCGCAATAGAGAATAACCACAAGCTATAGGTTGAAAAATGAGATATAGAAGTATATTATTTGCAAATTATACAAAGATAGAGAGGCGAAATTAGACCTAAATACTTCTTGTCATCGTATGCGAATCACATTTTTTGATGCCGACAATCGTGTTGACAGGGAGGAAGGTGTCATATGAAATGCACTAACAATGTAAAAACCTGATAAAACTTACTGAGACTACCTTAAATAAGTGGTAATAAAATGTGGTAATAAGTGTGACATAAAAAATGCTCAACATCATATAACAAAGGAAATAAGCAAAAATGTCTAAAAAAATTCAAAATTTCCTTCACGGATATAATGGTTAAACCACAGTTGTATAAAACAAATTCAAATGAACTAATACCAATAAAACAGATCTGTTAAACAAAACTAAAAGAACATAATCACATCATCCTTAATTTTTTACAGTATCACCTCGAAATAAATCCAATTGAATTACCTTGGGCCAGTAAAAATGAATTAAGTAGCTTCACTTAAATTACTTGACATAATAAGGTTACATGAAGAAAAAATTTGCACACAAACACCAAAGAAAGATCTCTGTTCAAGAACAAGGTTGACAATGTAGTGGAATTGTTTATAATTAGCTCAAATCAAACAATTTGTTTGGCAGAGAAGAAATTTAATAATACAAAGTATGTAAAAAATTTACAATGATATGAGTATTTTTAAAATTAGTAACAAAAATATACCACGAATAAATCTTGAATTTGTTCTTAGTAATACAAATCAAATAAATATTCTGAGCTTTCATCATATATATATATATATATATATATATATATATAATGGAAATACCAAATTAAGTAATACACAAAAATTAGTCAAATGTAAATATTTTAAATTACTTTGGTAATAATAATGAAAATACATACATGTACAAAGTACAGAAATAACTTTTTTGTGTTGGTACAACACATGCAGAGGCAAATGGAACTAAATACATTATAAGCCATTGGCCACTCACTCACTTAGTCAGTCGGTCGGTCACTCACTCACTCACTCAGTCTCCCAGTCAGTCAGTCACTCACTCAGTCAGTCAGTTACTCACTCACTCAGTCAGTAACTCACTCACTCACAAATCATTATCATTAAATCAATCAAATATCATTATCATTAACAATAATTGAGCCCCAGTCTGTCATTTCTAAAGAATGTTAAGTAATTATGATTAATATACAATTATATAAATAAACAATCAATAGTAAAACTTACTCTATTTTATCTAGCATATGAAGCACTCTCTGAGGGCTTGTATACGGACCATAACAATCGCTACTAGGATTAGGTAAGCAATCTGCGGCCTGATAAACAACAAGGCCATATAAAGTGCTTGTACTCTAAAAATAAAACAAAAACAATCATTTTTCAAATCACATAAGTACCCTACATTATAACGCAAATCATTAATAAAAATATAACTATAGGCTAAAAAAAATGATTCACACACTCAATCATCACCTCAAGTGATCTGAATACCAATGACACATATTGTTCTACGACTACAAAAATCAAGGTACCTTTTCATTTGTTGTAGCAGTTCTCAATCGATGCACTTCAAAATGAATAATTATTTTATTTAGATCAAAACATTATTACACATTATAAAACAGTTTTCAAAATCAATTAGCTTTATTTTCAATTAGTAATTTTCTTCTTTAACAGCTCTAACCTCTTCCTTCAAACTCTGATTTTCTTCAGGAATTCTTCTCAGTTCTTTAGTAACCAATTTAATGTCCTCTTTTAATGCAGGGATGGCAAGTTTCTTATACAAAAGATGTGACATGAAATTTATGATAACATCATTTTTTCCTAATCCCTTAGTACATGAAATACAGGCAATCTGATGTCAATTTGCTTTCTTATTTAATTGGATCTGTTTTAATGATTCCTAAGAATTTTTGCTACAAAAAAAAGCAATCTACACCTAATTCTTCTTATAGGACCAAAGACAAGAAACTAAAAATAATAGTACCAAGAGGGTAATCTTAGTCTTCGATAGGAGATGGAAGCCCCCAAGAATAAGCAGTAAATTCACGGCAAATATGATTTAGAAAAAAAAGACTATCTTTATCCTGATATATCAGTAATAATGCAATATTAAAAGAAGATTTAATGACATTAAAAATTAATAAATCCAATATTTTAAAAATTTTAACTTACATTTTAAAATGTCAATAAACAATTAATAATATAAAAGAATGCATTTGATTATTGTTACTATTAATATTATTAATCTTATCTATAAATAAGATTTTCTCTTTTTATCTACTATCAAAAACAGATTTATTACAAAATGCAGATCTATATTTAAATAATTGTAGATTAAAAATAAGAAGCATTTTATCTTTCCGATCAAGTGTCAAGCAAATGAAATTAATAATTTTTCTAACCGTATTACATTATTATAATCTTTATTACAAAATTATATTAAAAATAACTGAATTAATTACATAATTATTAAATTATTACAACACACCATCATTGCGAGGGACAGTAGTCAACTATGTTTCTTAGAATCTGTTAAAACAAATCATAATCTTTGTGACATTGGCATCATGTAAATTCCACCAACAATTCTCAACCAATGCCACATCCCACTTAATCTCATTGTTCAGCTGATCTCCACATGCTTTTAGCTGACTGTGTATGAGCTTCTTTTTGCATCACAAAACTGTGAATATGGTCACAGCCTGGTAAATATATTGTCTGAGCAAATTTTGAACACCTCTACAGCCACTTCACTCATCGAAAATTATTGTACATCCTGGTTTTAAAAGGCAGCCATATTTTCATACTCCTGTTTGACATGTATACAGGGAAACACTCTTTTTTTGCATTAACAGCTGAAAAACTATTGTTGCAGTAGGACCACCAGCCAACTTTATTTTCCCGTCAAGTCAACATATTTTTCATAGATTTCCATATTTTCATAGGTCCCCTAATCACCAATCAATTGTTTATCAAATTGTTGGCACACAATTCTTGTAAATAACTGGGCCGATCCACAGTAATAATACAAGATTTATTTCTTGCTCACAGAATTTGACAGGGTCAAGCTATACAATACAATCTTACGAAAGAGTAATTTTGAATTTATAAGGAATGTATCCTGATGAATTTGTTTAAAATCCTGACAAACTTCTTTGGTATGTCCAACGATCCCGTAAACCTAAACACAAAACCATCCATCCCCTTGAGCACATAATTGGAATTTATGTAACATTTGATACTCTTGCATAAATGTGATCGTATCTTATTCATATTTTACCACGGTAAACTAATCATATAAAATTCACACTGCTATAGCTCTATGCATAAGGAAAGTGAAACAAGTACTGAAAACCAGCAGGCCAGTCCTACTTGATGATTAATCAATCGGTGACTCATATTACATCCTGTTTGTATTGTTTGATGATTTCATATATTACTGATGTATGATTACACCATCGCATAATAAAATAATATGATGCACAACAGCTTAGAAAAAAATGCTAATTTAATAATCTAGATACGTAACAGGAAAAAATGCAAAATATTAAATATGATACTAAATATTTGTGGAATTTGTGGACTCAGCAGGTAAGGAATGTACATCTATCTTAACATATTTTATAATAATGAATAAACCAGTTATGATCATTAAACAAGGTAATATAAGTACAAATCTTTTAACTGCCTATTTTCCTTATTACCATGGAATGCAAAATTTAATTTTGTAAATAACAGCTTTTAAAAAATAAAAAAAAATATATATATATATAAAGAAGCCTCTCATCAACTGACCTTGGATTCAAATGTGACAGAAAAATTCTTATGAAATTTTGTATCACTATCATAAAAAAACATATATAAGATATTAGCAGCATACTGAAATTAAATAAACAAAATTAAAAAATGTGAAAAAGGAATGCATTCTTCTTAATACAGTACAGTGCTCAATATATAGTACAAGTATTGTTCGGAAAGTTCTCGGCCTGACAAAGAAAATACAAGATCTTTTAGAAATCTTGTATTTTTTTAATACAGTAACCTTGCAATTCAATATAATTAGAACAATGACTTTCCAACTTTTTAATAGCCTCAGTATAATGCAGTTTTCCCTACCATATTCTGCCAAAATATTATCTCAGGCTAACATGTTCAGGAGAGGGAATTATGGATCTGTAATTATTGTTTCATTTGCCACCCCTTGCGGATAAGATTACCGGCTGGAGCGTCTGGGGGGGATACTCAGCAAGTGACCACCAGCCTATAGTTATGTCCATAAGTGATGGCGGAGGTGGTAATACTGCATGACAGCACCAACAAGGCTGGAGAGTCCAGGATCTTGATCTGGGTCATGTTAAAGGGAATACAAGTCTTGAGCTTGTAAACGAAGCAATTACTGCTGAGGATAAAGCTAAATGCCTGGTTGTCAAGTTACAGTAGGGGTATGCGATAAAACGCTTTCCCGTAGTACAGTAGAAGGGGCTGTACACCAGTCTACTGGTGGATGAACTCACAGCATATCAAAAATTTTGGAACATTTTATTTTTAGTTCTTTGATGTGTTTGACCCACCTAAGACGGTTGTCAAAAATCAAACCTAAAGACTTGTTATCAGGAGTGATAGAAATTTGCTCCCCATTGAGAAAAACTTGCAGAGTAGATGGGTCCCACAAGCGACAAAAAAAAACATATTTTGTTTTCTAAGGTGAAAATGTGAAGCCGGTCACCTTGGACCAACCTTCAAGGCGAGATATTGTGTTCTGTAGTAGTCTCTCTGCTGTGGCTGTAAAATGAGACGTAATACATATGGCAAAATCATCAACAAATACCGAACATGAAACAGGAGGGTGCACACAATCAGTAATACTGCTGATGGCTGTAGTGAACAAGGTGGCACTTAATACACTTCCTTGAGTGACGCTACCCGATAGAGAATCTCCAACACAAACTCAGAAAGCCATGTGCCCTTTACTACTCACTCTTTAAGGGTATTTAGGATACCACGTCACCAGGCTGTGTAGAACACCCTCATGATATCAAAGAAGACAGCGACGAGGCACTGGCATAGCAGAAAAGCATTCTGAATAGCAGTTTCCAATGACACTAAATGGTCAATAGATGATCGTCCTTGTCGGAAACCACACTGCTCTAGAGATAAAAGGCCATTTCTCTCTAAATACCATGTAAACCTGCAGTTGACCATTCCTTCCATTATTTTGCATAGGATGCTTGTCAAGGAGATAGGGCGGTAGCTTGAGGAGCTTTCTTTGTCTTTACCAGGCTTAAGCATTGGTATGACAATGGCTTCTGACCAGATTGAAGGGAAAACATGAGAAAAGAATAAACCATTATAAATAAATAATAGGTATTGTAGCACTGAATTTGGAAGAGGCGAGATCATACTGAGATGAATGTTTTGTCAGGTCCAGTGGAGGTGTCACATGAATTTTTAAGTGCATGTGATAACTTGTTGAATGAAAATGAAGTGTGATTCACCGACCGAATCACTAATGTTGAACGGTAGTATCATATCGATACTGTATGATGAGGTGAGAGACACCGAACGGAAAAAATCTGCCAAGTTACTTGTCACTGCAGAAGGTGATGTAAGGGGTACTCCTTCATGAATAAGTTCGAGAATGGATTGTTTTAGTGATCTGCAAATTGTACAGATCTTCTTCCACACAGCAGATGTGGGAGTAGTGCGTGAGATGGAGTCCACGTATTTCCTCCATGACTTCCTCCTAGCGTCTAGGAATACTCAACAACATACAGCTCTAGCCTTACGGTATAAATCTAAGTGTTCATTTGCAGGCCTGCGGTTAAATTTTCGCAGTGCCTGTCATCAATTGCTAATAGCGTTTCGGCAATCATCATTCCACCAAGGAACAGAAAGATGTCTTGGGTTTCCCAATGTTTGTGGGATATATCTATTAGCAATGTCAAGTATCAGAGATGTAAGTTCATCAAAGGCATCTGCACCATCATCATACTGTGATGGGAAGGCTTTATGGTAAAAGTTCCAATCTGCCTTATCAACAATCCAACTCTGTGGCCTTTTATTCGTTTTACGGTCGACACCAGGGTTTATAATAATTGGCCTGTAGTCACTGCCATGAAGGTTGTCACAAGCAGACCAATTAAGAAGAGGGAGTAAATTCGGTGAACATAAGGAGAGGCCGATATTTGACAGTATACCAGATGATGAAGACATAAATGTGTATGACCCATCATTCAGAAGACAAAGGCCTAAGTCTTGTCTGACTCTGTTTATCATATTTCCTTGAGCGGAGAAGAAAAATGAGCCCCAGGAAATATATTGAGCATTGAAGTCTCCTATTACTAACAGCAATGGAATTTGCGTGAGGAGATTTGATATTTCTAGAGCATTGAACTCAGAGTTCAGGGAGATATACAAACTGCAAATATTCAATTTAAACGGGACTGAGATTTTTACAGCAACAGCAAGAATGTGGGTAGCTAGAGGAAGCCTTGTAGCCAACACCTCATTCCGCATGAAAATAGCAACACCACCACTCTCTCTACTACCTACAAGATAATTGTATCTCTCACATGTATAGCCTCTGAGAGTTACAGAATCTTGCTGTAATAGACGTGTTTCTTGGAACCACATTATTAATGGTTCATGTGAGCGCATCAACATTCTAACATCTTCAATGCGGGAGCCACAAACAGCAAATATAGTGCATGTGGAAGCACTTAAAAGCATAGGTCAAGGAGTAGGAGTATTGCAGCAACAACCAGAGATGTGCGAGTTGGAACATTAATGTGGTGAAAAAGCACTTTCTTAATGGTTGGATGTGAATGTTTAGGTGCACCCAATATTGGTCCAATAGTGAAGCATAGTGCTCCGTGGTGATTATCCTGTCTTTATCCACTTAGCCTATAATTACCCACCAAGAAAATCCCAAAAATCTGCAAACAAGACTTTTCCTGTCATTTTCAACCTCCTCCCACATTTTTACTGCAGTTTGGTCTCTAGTATGTAATAGTAAATCCATGTTTTTTCATCTAATGTATAAAATATTAAATAAACTCAGCAGAATCACATTTTAGTAAGTCTAAACACCCTTGAGAAGTATTCAGTCAAATCTGTTTTTTGTCAACTGTTAACAAATGTGACACCCATCAGCAGAAAGCTGTTTCATTCCCAAAACATTGTGTAAAATGTAGCGGACGTGATCTATCACGATGTTTGCAATGTCCCATAACTTCAGTCAATGAACATTTAATACAGCATTGTGAATTTTTATGATGATTCCATTGCTCATAGGGGTTTTTGGTAAAATTCATCATCTAGAACAACTGAAAGAACACACTTAAATCCTGCAATCCACTTTTTTACCGTCAAAAGCAACGAAGAATCCTTTAAAGAGGAATTAACTCTTTTTACATGTTTTTCAGGGGTAAAACCTTTTACAACAAAGAACTTTATAATGTTCAAACTTCAATTTTATCCACTTTTCAAAAAATATCAAAATCTGTCTACTTTAGTAGATCACCACAAACAAACACCTAAACACATGCATCTGATACTTCTAAAGGATCATACTTGACAAATATCATAGTTAAATGATCATACTTATAACTCAGGCCGAGAGTTATAGATGGCCCAAGTTCCAAACAACCACATGGCGTGACGTTCCAAACAACCCTGTTAAGTATTCTGGATGGTACAAAAAAAGTATATAATAAGAATACAATTGGTTATGAATATTTTTAAAATGTACACTTAAAAAATGCTTACCTCACAAACACAGTCTTCTAATGCTCCTTGGCTGAAATACCTAAAATAAAAAATACACAAATTTTAACTGATATAATAACATTCACTTAAAATATATCCATGAATATATAAAGAAAATGTTCATATTCAGTCAGAAATCACTAATACTAACATTACACACATAACAATAATCATACAAAACAGCCATGATTAATTTAATTTCTTTCATTTTCTAAAGTCATCATAAAAAATGAAATTTTAAAAATAAAAAACATTAGCTAAACCACAATTCCATAATTCTCAGGAATTCATCAGACATTTCATATTAGATTATAATAGTTTAACATACATCAAATTATAAAAGTTACGTACAATGCTAATACATACATGAGATGCGATTAAAAAGTAAAATAATTTGCAGAGAATTTTAATAAAATAATTTGCTGAGAATTTTTTCTGTCTTTTCGACAGAGTTCATTTTCTACCCACTGTCTACAACGTACATTAATATTTTAAGCCATACAGATGCGTAGTTCAAATTTATCAGCCAAATATTTAGGACATATTTACTACTTGTAGCGATTTATTTTCTTTGAAAAAAATGACAGAATAAAGGATTTATATTAAATTTTATATTAAAAATAAAATAAAGAGTAGTGAAAATGTTAGAGGAGGCTTTTAGTAAAGATGTTATATTGACACCAAGAGTTTACGAGTGGTACAAACAGTTTCAAGAGCATGTAAAGCCATTAAAGACAACAAAGGATTGGGTATTCCAACATACTAACAACTGATTATATTACCAACAAAATAAAGGACACTGTGATCAATAATAGCCAAATTACTATTGGATAAATTGTTGAATTAGTGGGGATTTTTTATAGCTCATCTGAAAAACTCTTGACTGACATTTTGGGTATGAAATGGGAGCAGCAAAATTTATTCCCAAACTGTTAAATCTGCAACAAAAGTAATGTTACAAAATAATTATTTGTTGATAATCACTGATGACTCAAAATAACTACAACAGATCATAAAAGATGATGAAACATGGGTGTGCAGTTATGATATTAAAGTGAAGATCCAATCATCCCAGAAGAATGAAGACCAGAAAAGCACACAAAGTTCAATCAAATGTTAACTTTCTCCATAATGTTTGTTTTTGATTACAATGGCTTGGTTCATTACGGATTTTTACCACAAGGTTCAACAAACTGAATTGCTTAGTTTTATAACATTGCAGTTTTATAAAGTTCATGTAAGGCAATCCAAAGAAAACAACCACAAATGTGGGAAAACAATTCCTGAATTTTACATCATAATAATGCTCCAACTTACCTCTCACTAATAATTAATGATATTTAGCCAAAAATAACACCAAACTGCTGCCACAGATTGAATTCTCCAGACATGACACCATGCCACTTGAACAACGAATTGTAATGATATTTGAAATAAGGAAAAAATTGCTAAGTGAATTTAAGGCAATACCCAAAAATGCTTTCTCCCAAATATTTTAAGGTTAGGAAGAAATGCTGGCATAAATCTATCGCATCACTGGGAGATTAAATGAAACAACATCAATATAGAATACATAGTTATTTTATAAAAATTAAAATTCTCATTATTTATAAATCACATCTTGTATAATGCAATTTATTGTAAGTTTTATTTACCAAAAATTAAGTTTTATAAAAGTTAAAATTTAATTAAACATAATAAAAATGCATATAAAATCAGTCCTTTTACAATGATAATATTCATTTCAGTACCATTCAGTTGATATAGTGATTAACACATCTGTCTTCTATACCGGCCCAGACTCAGTAAAGTTCTTGGAAATGGTTTACACAATTTTTCACAACACACTTTTAACCCACCATAATTTTCTACACTACAGTACATATACTAAACATGTACATAATAATAAAATAAAAATTCCTTAATTTATTTAATAATACAATAGACTTTCAGCTAATTACAGCACACAATACAAAAAAAATGTTACAGCTAACTACAGCAGACCTTTCATAACAAAAATAAAATGGGATCAACTTAATTCAATTTTTTAGACTTCTGATAATATATAGATATTAAAAATTTTATTTAAAAAGATATAAAAATGATCAGTACATTGCATAAAAACATATTACCTGTAAGTAATTAAGATAAATATTTTTTTATAGTTTATAAATTACTGAAGATTAGATTTTTTTTGAGTGTGTGTAATTAAAACACATCATAACAATCATAACAAAACACATCATAACATAACTGGGTAATCTATAGGTAAATATTCAACACATAAAAAAAATCATCTCATTAAGATGCATTGCCCATCGCACTGATCTGGTGGTTAACTCATCATTGCAAATCAGTTGTTTTAACAGTCTAGATACAGTTGTATAACAGACTATACTGTTACACACTATCTGTTATATACTGTTTAAGAGTTTAACCTTTTTGTTTTATTTTTAGAGTCAAAAGGTTCTGATGTTCAAATCCAAATAAAAGTTAGTAGCTTTTTTATTGGTTTTAATAATAGACAGTGAATACCGATGTACTTTGGTGGTTGGGGTTCACTTAACCACACATCTCAGGAATAGCCAGCCTGAGTATGTACAACATTACATCTCATTTATACATCATACATATCACCCTAATCTTACTGGGCATGAGGGGGGGATGTGGCTTACTGCTGACTGGTTGAACAGATTGCAACAAAACTAAAATGAGAAATGAAGAAAATGAGAAATAAAATACTTGGGTACTTACGTATTAACGCACCGCAGATACAGCTTTATTTAAAAACAAAGTAGTCAATCGGATTTCGGTGGAAAATGGGGCGATATAGAGTTTAACATAGATTCAAAACAGTCTCTTTATTAATTTTAATAAATGGTTAATATTTTATAAATATAATTTAACCAAACTTAACCTACGCTTGCTTCACTCGCTAACCTTGACTAATTAACAGGAGTGTGTTTTGATTATTTAAATAATAAATAATTGCAATAATTACTGAATTTATTAAATAAATACTCAAAAAATTACGGTGTTTATTAGTCAAGGTTAGCGAGCGAAGCGAGCATAGGTTAAGTTTGGTTAAATTTTATTTATAAAATAAATAAATATAAATAACCATTAATTAAAATTAATAAAGTGACTGTTCATTTTCCACCAAAATCCGATTGACTATTTTGTTTTTAAATAAAGTTGTAGCTGCGGTGGCATTAACACGTAAGTACCAATACTTGTTATAATACAAATAATTTAATATCATGTTTCCTGAAATCTAACTTTATTTTTATTTTGAATTCTACTTCTGTTAAGGCATATGTTACTTTGCTAACTACAAATTGCATAGGCAACCATTTTGATCAAGATTGACTTCATTTTGATTAATGGAGGTTTATTACATTAATTGATGACCAAAAATTGTAGTAGTAAATGAATAATAGGAAATAAATTAAGTAACAAAAATTTGGTTATATAAGAACCCTAAATTCAAAAAGAAAAAATAAATTATTTTAAGAATGGATAATCTACACATTTTCTATTACTAAAATAAATTTAATTTAAATAACAACAAAGATCAAAACCTTTTGATAATTATATTGTTTTCATTATATATATTTATTAAAATTCTGACTACTGGATCAGGGCAGAAAATAATGGTCAAGACCTAAATTTCTTGGTTTAGTCATTAACATTTGTTCGAGAACCTAACCAATAGTATAATCACATAGTGATTATAAAATTTCAAGATGAATTTTGGACATAACTAAAATAATTCAAGAATGATGTAAAAACCTATTGCATTAATTCAGATCTTAAAATAAAACCTAAAATCTTAAATTGATCAATTTAGTTTTTCTTGGAGTAACTGCATCAAACTCATCCAGCAAAAACTGGATATCTTTTCACTTGCCAAATAATTAACAAAATGTAACTTGCAGCTGCACTGATGAAGGAACCATATATTAGCTCCAAAGTGTATTTTGGCAGCACAACTTCATGTTCCAACAGCAAGTTGTCTTACATTAAGTAAAAGTTTCCCATTTAAATACGCATTTTCACATTTATAACATAAATATGATAATTTGTACACTTTTGCCAACTGTGAATAAAATGTAAATTTTTTCAACACAAAATATATAATTACATATATTTACCCAAGTACTAATACATCAGAAAAATTAATTGCACCTAAAGTAGTGTTCACATATAACACGATAAACATTTATACTATTGAGTAATGCAATATTTACAATATGAAATAAAAACAAATGGCAAGTTTTGTTGCAATGTAAAAATCGTGCCATTCTCTCCATGAAACTATTCAACGAGTTAAGTTTAAATTTAAAACAAATTCAAAGTAGTTATCTTCATAATCACAGAAATTTGGAATTACCAAAAAAAGTATATTTTTAAAATCATTTATCATTCCCATGGTGTAACAGTTTACGTTACACCATTAAACAATCATACAAAATGGAAATAAACTTACTCTAAAGTAGGAATGACATAATTTGTTTTCAAATCGTTCATGTATGCTCCGTTAATTGCGGTCCCTTCGATAACAAAAAGCACATCAGCTTGGGTGCCATGGTCTGCTGGTGCCACAACCATTTTTGCTAATATTTTAATAAAAACTATGATACATTCGAAGTACAATAGAATTGTTTAACCCCCATATAAAGCAGTTCGAACGTGAAAATTTTCATAACTTAAGGTTAGAAAAACGTTTATATCATATACATTTAATAGTTAAACTTTTATTCACAAATCTACTAAAAAGCAACATAAGAAATAGGTTTCAGCATAATAAATCACATCCATTTTCTACTTCCACAAACAAAAACTCGAACTCAAATATATTACAAAATGAATACTTAATTTCATCTGATAACCATTACAATGTTAGTAATCACTACCAACTTCAAAATGGCTATACTAAATATATCGTATTCTATAAATGTATTGTTCTGAACGAAAATAATGTACTATTCACAAATTATTTAACAAGAATAAATTTTTTAACTATCATTTTAATTTTTCACGTCTATTTATAAATAATTAATTATTTATATAACAGTTTCCACTTACCAATAATCTTTAAAAGTAATGTTCGAGCGCTTTCGGATTATTAATCCATCCTCAGGGTTAATGCTATGTTATACATTATAATTATTTACTTTATAATTGTTATGAATATGAATTAATAAATGAATCGTTGGGATAACAATTGAGACCTTCATACTGACATGACGGATAATGTTAACTTTATTTTACCTTTTGACAATCAATTTTTATATTTATATTTAAACAAAATTCAATTTAATATAATTAATGATATGTAAAGTAAATAATTATAATGTATAACATCATTGTTCCTGAGGCTAGATTAATAATCCGAAAGCTCTTGAACAACACTATTAAAGATTGTTGGTAAGTGGAACTAGTATATAAATAATTTATATATTGATACCAACAGGCCACGCTTAATAAAATTATAAATAATGGATTTATCATAGAGAAACAAGGAACAAGAGTACAAGGAAGAATGCATTTATAATTTAATGCAATGCAGCGAGTAAAGCATTTATTAACTTTATCTATAATGATAAAAGTTTTCTGGAATTTTTTCCTGAATTGCTTAAACATTTTAGTTAACTTTAAAGTTTGATTTGGGCTTGGAATTGATGCAAACCATATTACATAAAAGAAATACATATCCCAGAATAAAAATGTCCACATTCGTATTGTAATTAATGGCCATAAAGTAAGAGCAGATTCACTATTTTGAGTTATTTAACAGAAAACATTTGACTTTAAATACCTTAATGGAATTTTGGTATTCAATCTTACTTATTTGTCATATTTAATCTTAGAATTATGCCAAAGCTTATCATCTAGATTTTTCTTTAACAAAAAACAATTTGTTACAGACTTGTCTTCATTTAACAATAAACTATTTCACCAAAGTTGGCCTTAAAAATACATTAGGTTCAGCCAATTTCAATTAATTTGAGCATAAATGAAGCAATACCAAGTTATCAGCTTGAGGTGATTGCACAAATGTATATTGTAAATCAAACAAATATAAGGTAGAATTGATCAACTAAGAATAGGATCAGTGAATTGTGAAAAACAAACAAATGTAATCTGTTGCTCGATTCAAATATAGTTACAACTATTGTGTACCATTCCTATGTAAGCTACTGTTCAGCATTAAATCATTGAAAACTATATCAAACAAAGCCTTTTTCTAAGTAAAATTCGGTTACATAACTTTTAACATTTTTAATAGTTTCAGTCAATGACAGAAATTAAACACATTGAATAAGAAAACCATGCTTGTAAAAATAATTATTAATTTTGTATATTTTTGAAAAAATAAAAATATAGGATAGATAGTTTTTATTTATTTTTAAAATCACAGAAATAAGATTAATTGAAAGATAATCTAATTTCTTTATAAGAATTTGCTACTAGCTTTGATATTTTATACTAAGTCAAATAGGCATTCTTAAGATCTGTTAAAAGGAATCAAATAAGCAAATGCTATGGAATTTTTAAAGTAGTTAGTAGTACTCCAAAAACTTGTAATCTTCTGTTCGAAAAATGTATTATCACTATCTTTAATTTATTTTCACTTGCATGAACTGATTCAAACTTTTATGTCTACATCATATATTTTATACCTAATCCATTTTTCATATTTAATTATAAATAATTATTTTAAATGAATTTAAAAAAAAATACAAATCCATAATTTTAAAAAATGAAGCACTTAAAAATAAAATTTTGTTAGAAAGTTTTATATAATGTCAGATTAATTAAATTGGGAATTACAGTTTTAACCTTTGCAAAATTAAAATTATTATAATGTATTTAAATTAGACAATATTCTCAATTGGAATAGGACTTTTACATAAATTCCTACCTGAAATATAATACCACCTCTTGAGACTCTGACAAAATGAGTTTTCAAGATATAAAAATGGGTTGTCAGATCCATTTTTCTCCCAGAAGTACAAATGCAGATAGTCAGAAAAATTAAGAATGTTTATTGTTGTATTTATATTTATGAATATATAATCTTTGCTAAAAAGAATAGTCATCAGTTATTTAAAAAAAAAGATCTACCTCTATCAAACCAGATAACATAACTGTTTTAGTGTAACCGAAATTTCAGCTTACAAGAAAGAGCTTCATTATGTTTCCATAACCATTTTTAATACATTACCCAACTATTGAAAAAATGTTCTTACCAATTTATTTAAAATATTTTCTTTTACAAAAACAATTTTACTCTGTTGATGAATTTTTAAATAATACAACAAATAAACCCTTTTAAGTTTCTATATCCCATTCACATAAATATATATGCTCAAATAATTTCATAAATACCTTCTGAATTATTTTGTAGTTATTTATTTGTACTTAGTATTTTTACGTATTACCATATTATTTCATACATTTATATTTTAAATAACTAGTTAATAAGGATTTAATTCACATCAAATTTTTATAATTAATTTATATTTTGTGATGCTGCTATGATCAAGATTTAGCACGATTTCCTTTTTCCATTCAGGTAAATTTGTTTTTACATGGAGAAAAACTGTAAGTCTCTCTCTTTTATTTATGATTCATTACTATAAGGTAAAGTTCAGATATAGCTTTAAAACCCTAACATTCCTTTTTGTACACTCTATACTACAATTTCTATAATGAATAGAGTGAAGGTGCCAATTCTAGAGCTGAATATCACCTGAACTTTGGAGGGCTTAAGATGCTACAGTAAATTCAGCTCAGAAGGCACAAGGAAACCATTCCATTCTTTACTTACCTAAATAAACTGAGGTAATGATGCTGATTATTCTAGAAGTGATTTGTTTTGACAGCATGTCAAACACTGTTATGGTTGTAGCACCTAACTAATAGATTTATTTAAATTAATTATTCATTTTGTGTAATTACATTTTTGAAGAAATAACATTTTTTTGAATAAATGATAAATCATAGGATCATGCAGAAGGCACTCAATTAAGTATTAAAGGAAATTCTGAAGGAAAAAAAATCATAAACATTTAATACATATGAAATGTATTTTCACAGTATACTTGGGATAAAGCTTTTACGGTATACTTAGGATAATAAAGCTTTACTACTGACTGCCTCCAACCAGAAAACACAATTTTAACATTGAAAAATTGAAGGATGTATATAGTACGTACATATATATTTATTTGGCTTGTTTTTTTACTTCAATCTCCAGACTGGAAGGACAAATTTGGAGGTAAATTAATAAAAATAAAAAAATTGGTCATTGAAAAAAATTGATGTAATTTAAAATTAATTAAGGTCATATGACAAAATTATACACAGGATAGTTTTTCACATAATTTAATATTGGTTAGTGAGCTAACATACTTTCTGATCGGACTTTGGTTTTCAAACCTCTACAAAGAGATGGGAGAAAAAACCTTTTTTTTCTATTTTGTCATTTCTAAGCATAAAGTCTTGTATTAGATGATTCCATTACATTAGTATGTATTCACGTATTAAGTAGTTTCATACGTATTTGAGATATAATCCTAATTTTTTTGCTTATTTCAACCGTTATCATTTTCCTTGATATCTTCAATTGTATTAACTATTTTTTCTGAACTTTTTACAGTGACTTCTGAATATGGATCATTAATGGCTTTTAATGCTGGCTAAAACTGGCCAAAGAGATGGGGAGGTACAGTCACCATGGGTCCATGAGGATGAAACTCTCGTATCCAGAATTGAATAAATTAACCAGTGAAACTTATGCAACTGTTTGACTGCTTTTTTAAAGCGCCACTCCTTATCAAATTGTCAGCAATTTTCTAATTGAATAAACACCGCAAATTAAGAGACTTATTCATACAGGTTTTACAAGGGTCATTCAGTAATCAAAGAAAGATGCCAACAGCTGAAAAACTACTTAAGAGAATAAACTTACCACTTACGTTCAAGTTAGCATTTCTATTATAAAATATATCAGCAATTTGAAAAGAATTTCCATTATTATAACCTCTTTGGTTTACCTTAAAATGCTTGAAATATGTATTGTGTTACAGGATGCTATGATTTTTATTTTTTGAAGGTGTAAAACCAGTCAGAATTCACTCATGGATGTTCAAACAGTATTGTAAAAAGCAAATTAATCTTGCAAATTTTTATAAAAGAATTGAAGTTTAAATCAGGGAGAACAAGTGCCACTGATTTTCATTGTAGCAAAAGACCTAAGTTTCGACTCACTAATAAGTAAATTTAAATTTCGACTCGCTAGTAAAATTGAATTAACACTCTTTATATGCACAAGCGTACAAAAATGTGGAAAATTGCTGATATCTACAGTGCGAGTAATGGCACTGGTTATTTCATTATCCATGATAATGTGAATTATCACAAAAAAGTGTTGAAGCTGGATTCCAAGATTGCTCAAAATCACACACACATCCAAATTCAAATTTGTACAGAACTTAAACAGCGGTTTTTAGCAAAAGATAATGCTTTTTTAGATCATGTAATAACTTATGATGAAACTTGGATTCATCTTTTGAGCCAGTCCTCATCTTAGATAAACATTTTTTTTTTTGATTCTCTAAAAATATTTTTATCTGACACAAGTCTAGCAAAAATAAGCATGTTAAGAATTTCTCAGATTCAAAATGAGAAAAACATTACTACTGGAATAAGAAAACTGAACCTGAACATTAGACTTTGATTTAAATGTAGCCAGGGATTATGTTGAAAATTTATTTTGTTTATCTGTTTATACTAAATTTTCTATTAAGAAAAACCATATTTAATATTGGAGCTTTTAAACAATTTTGTATGAGTGGAAGAGCATATGATAAAGATAATGTTAAGCATTAGTTTCTTTGTCATTGAACAATAATTTTTCTACAGTCATTTGTCTCTTAATTATTATTGAATGACTCTAGCATATAATTATATCTTTGTAACATGGCAATGAATTTAAACTTCCAGCAAATAAAATTCTTTTTTGTAATGCAGTCAAAATGAATCTTGTGTAAATTTAATAAATGACTATGAATATCAACAAAAGCCAAACTTTTGCAACAAATAATTCAAAATACCATATGTTTCAAAATGAATATTGGGGTTTTAAAACTATGTAATATTTTTCAAGTTTCATGTACATCAATTATACATGAACTGAAAGAGCAACTCAAACAAGTTTAGCTGTGTGTGAACTCATAAACGTTTCCTGTACCTTCCACTTGAAAGCCCTTGTGGCAAAGATGGCGACCCCACAAAAACACTGCGATGATGAAGACCTCCTTTATAGTGTCATATTCAGTGACAAATCAACATTTCATGTTAATGGAAAAGTAATGTGCATATCTAGGGATCAGAAAATCCTCACAAAATATTGCAGTGTGTCCAAGACTCCCCAAAACTGAATGGTTTTTGTGCTGCATCCATTCTTTTTTGTGGAAGCAAGTGTGTCTGGAATGAACTATTTTGATATGTACAACTACGGCTCTTTCTTCAAATGCAGTACGAATTACAGAAGTTTATTTGGCAATAAGATGGTGCGCCTCCTCATTGGCGTAACGCTGTACATGATTGGTTGAAAGAAATTCTCCCTGACCACTGGATTGTCCCAGGGACCAGTTGACAAGGCATGTTTGCCATGACCTCAATGTTCATCTGATCTGACTCCATGCAATGTTTTTCTTTGGGGTTTATAAAGGATCAGTTGTATGTGCCACTGTTACCAGCTGATGTACCTGACTTGAGACACAGGACTGAAGTAGCTGTTACACATCAATTACGCCAGTCTTGCTCATTAAAGAATAGGATGAACTCTCTTACTGGCTGGATGTGTGCCGTGTGATGAATGGTGCACATTGCACTTATAGGAAAAGCTGAATTGCTCTTTCATTTCATGTATAATTTATCAATGGAAATAAAATTATATAAATATTACATAACTATAAAACTCCAATATTTATTTTGAAACACATGGTATATTATGTTCTCAAAGGAGATCTTCAAGGTTAAGGGGATATTAAAATAAATCACGCAATAGGTTTGGTTTAGTTTATAAAATTTAATAAAAGCAAATAATAATAATAATAAGCAGCGTTAGTTGTAAATGTCAAAGATTGGAAGTCATCCATCTGGATGTCTCTGTTCTTTGGTAGTTGGGTTTCAATTAATCACACATCTCAGGAATGGTCAACCTGAGACTGTATAAGACTACACTTTATTTACATTCATACATATCACCCTCATTCATCCTCTGAAGTAATACCTTACAGTAGTTCTGGAAGCTAAACAGTAGTTCTGGAAGCTAAACAGAAGTTCATCCATGTGTACATTATTCAAATTTAATTTCTTCTGTGTAACTAATGGTATAATAAAATTGATTCGATTAATTGCTATATAATTAAAGCATTTTTATTCCTATATAAAAGTAATATACAATTTAAAAATTCATAATACAAATTTATGACAATTCTTTAATGCAAAATTCTTAATACTCAGATATATTTTAATAATTACATATAAGATTTCTACAGCACATACATATGTATTTACATTAAAAAAAAAATCAAAACAGAAATATAATAATAAAATATATTAGTTACAGGAAAGTTAAGGATTTAATAAACATATATTACAAAACTTTAAGAGCTTCTTTTAAAAACCTGCTAAGTTTTTTTTTACAGAAAATTGTTTTAAACAACCTCCTTTTTAATTTTTGCTTTTATGCAATGTATTATCCATAAACCAACATATTAATATACATAAATCTTCATTTTTCAACAAATACATTATTAGATTTTATTTTAGTATCTTTATTATAATACATTCTTTATAAATATTTTATTGCCACATACAGTAAATGAAAAGAAAACTATCAGTTTAGTAAAGCGATTTTATAACCATAACTTAGAGCAAATGAAAAAAAACATATTTTCACTCTGCAAGAATGCCAAGGCTTGATTGTTTTTTTTTTTTGACAAAAGTTAAACTGTATGACTGTTTATCTAGGTAATCTATACCAATATGATGGTAGAAAATCAGTCTTACAAAACTTGAGAACTGCATTTCTTGCATAATTTTGATTCAGTTTTATAATTTCAACTTATCCTCCTCTTTCAATTGAAAAAAAAAAGTTATTTGATTTTCACAAGATTATTTAAAAACAACAGCTGTTTCAGTACACAGCATCTTTCTCAGGTGTTACAAAAAGCCCATTGCCCATTGGGCTGGTCTAGTGCTTAACTCGTCATTGCAAATAAGCTGAGTTCAAAGTCGAGAGTTCTAAGGTTCAAATCATAGTAAAGACAGATTTGAATACTATATCATTGACATTAGTGTTCTTTGGTGGTTGGGTTTCAATTAACCACAAATCTTAGGAATGGTCAACCTGAGACTATATATGATTATACAATTTATATTCATAGATATCATCCTCATCCTCTAAGTAATACCTTATGGTGGTTCTGGGGGTTATACAGAAAAAGAGGTGTTACAAAAAAATACTAAATACTTTTTTTATGATGGGTTTTCATCAAGTAACATCATCAATTTTCTTTTTTAAATAAAAAATACTAAGCACTTGAATTTTAAAGTTGCTATTCTTCACAGATAAAATGGTAGTTTTAACACTTTTGTAGGGAGTATACTTTGGGAGTTTTTTCAACTGGATCCATTCATATATGTGTGTTAAATAATATCTTAGAAATACATAAAAGATATATCACAGACCAAAACTTGACTATTTTCATACAATACTTTGGTATTCCTCAATGCATCTTCTGCTTGCATAATGGGGAGGGAGTATAGTTTGTTGCTGTTCTACTGTTGATAAATATTATACCATAAAAATAGAAAACTATTAACATCAAAATAATGAAAATTTGTGGAAACAAAATAGTTAATAAGAGGTTTATGATACTTTCAGAACAGTAAGGCAGTAATTCTGAAATGACAAAACAAACGCAAGTTTAGTTCCAAGAGAGTTGACATATCACTAAAAGAAATAAAGACTTCATATGTGCACAGAGCTGAAATAATGATATCAGCAGAAAGGTGATGCTTTTTTACACAGCAAGTTGCTTTTTTTACATTTAACCTGCAATGACACACGGATTCACCATTATGAACTGTAATCAAAAACACAGAGCATGGAGTGGAAATGCACAAGTTCACCTGTCAAGAAAAAATTGTTAACTACTATAAGCAGGAAAAATTACGATGACAATCTTTTAAGATGCAAGATGGCCACATTTTGTAGATTTACTAGATCAGTGAACAATAAACAATGCATACTACTGTGACATGCTTATCGTCAAAGTGAAGCAAACAGTGTTGAAAAGAATGCCCTGATGTCTTTGCACTAGCAAAGGCATCGATCCTCCTGCTTTACAATTAGCACCTGGTCTCACACAGCCCATGTTTCTCAAGAAATCATTGACAAAATATCAGGATGTACTACCTCACCACCCACACAGTTATGACTTGGCCCCCACTGTATTTCCACTTGTTTGGTTCACTCAAGGAGGTACTACGTAGTAAGTAGTTAAATGGCAATGACAACATAAAAAAAAATGTGCTAAATTAATTCCAACATCAAGGCAAAGATTTCTTTACAGCAAGCATAAATAAGGTGATTCAAGAGATGGGACAAATGAATTAATTGTGGGAGATTACCTTGGAAAATGAAAAAATGCCACATTGATTAAATAAATTGTTTAACTCCAAAGCAATTTGTATCTAATTATGATATCTGATTTTACACACACACACACACACACACACATATATATATATATATATATATATATATATATATATATACACACACACACATACAAATTTAAACATATGAAGCTTTAACTGTTACTTTCATGTTCCACCTTACCAATTTTTTTTTTAATCACCATGTTATTTGTGTAAATAAATATGTTGATTGTTAAAAGTGAATTTTAGATGCCTAATTTTGAGGAAGTGGTGTAAATTTTAATAATACTGTTTGACTTCATTAACTGAGATTAATTATGACTTTTACAAAATTAAAATTTTTCATAAGAGTTTGGTTTTTATTACCGCATAGAGTGATATATTCAGACTTTTTTAAAATTATCACATCATGTAGTAAGCCATTTACCAACAATAAATTTATGAAAAAGAAAATAAACTACTTTTGAAAAGTTGTGGTGACAGAATCTACTATATGTTTTTGGTTTTGTTATGTTTAAATTTTGAATCCTGAAATCAGTATTTTTTGGTTCCAGTTTTGTTGCTTTTTTTATCCTCCTTGATAAATATATCAATGAAAAGAAACAGATGTGGCAGATTTCACTTTGTATGGTCTATTTACCTTGTATGGTTTTATCTTGTAAAACTTGCACATGATACAGATTCTTTTTACTGCATGCAGTATTATGTATTAAATCAGAGTACATTATGAATATTTTACACAATGTATGATATAATTAAAAAAAAATAATTTATCTAATTAGTAAAGATTTTTTTCTCGTAGCAAGAATTGAAAAGAAGCTCTTCATTTTACACATTAATAAAAAGTTACAAATAAAACAACAAAATTATAGATCATGTATAACAACAAAAATATTAATAAGAACAGAATATAAAATACAAATCTAAATAATTAATAAAATTAAAAATACTTTCAACAAACTTAAAAACAAAATATTAAATAATTTGTAAACAAAAATACCATTAAAAACAATTTATACTGGTAAAAAATAATACTAGTATTATTGAATACAAGTATTAATACGAATACTTGCATTCGAGTCTCTAACTCGGCACTTCATATTTGTAGGTTAAGTTAATAATATTTACATTAAATATATTAACAATTTTTATATATATTACAAATATTAATTAACCAGGAAAGAAAATTAACCTACTTTATTAGAGATTACAATCTACTTCTTTCAAAGATAACAATTTTCTTTTTTAATCAATATATTTTTTAAAGCTCTATACAAAACACGTAACTTATTATAAAACCAGTCTTAAATATTTTTTTTTATTAAACTATTTTTTTTTAGGTTAAAAATATATTTCATATTTGTCCAAGAAGTGGGTACAGCACTTAATTCTAGTATACAACAAAGTTCATACAGGACAGTATACAGATGATTTCCATACTTCAAGGCTAGATTATAGAGAAAAATAAAGCAGTAAAGTTGTCATATTTATAGTATTCCACACTGGTACAGGTATAAATTCCCTTACTAGATTGCACTTTTTGTTTCTTCAATAACTTATTCTACTATGACAACACACATTTTATTTTGCATTATGCGATTCCTTAACATAAAAATTAAAAATGCTGGTAATATTTTAGATGTTAAACATCATAAATCTCCACAAATACTAAAAACATAGTAGTCGCCAGATGTTTTGAGTGAATTTCAGACTACAATATAATACTACTAGAATATTGAAGATCAGACTAATTTTTTTATATAGTTTTTTTATTTTTTAAGCTTGTTTTAGGATTATGTAATGAAAATTTTGTTATATTAAAAACATCATGCCCAAGAGGGATTCTGATCCAGTACCTTTCAGATTAAAGGCTGAGACGCCACCACATCATTACAGAGTTCAGCTGTTAAACAATTTAAAATCATCTATGTGAAATCAACCACCAAAAAAAATGTTCCTTTAAGAAGAATAAAAACATTATAGTATAAGTAATCTGTGTTCTGTTTTTATTAATTATAAATGAAAATACTCATCTCCATTTATAGTTTTGTCTACAAAAAGTAGGTTAAATATTCATTTTAATTTTAAAAATAATGAAGCAACCAAATTCACATAATTTTTTTCATCAATTATTAAAATAAAAATCTTTAACATAATTAATTTTATTTTATATTTCTTCTAGTTCATTACAGAATGAAATCATTAAAAAGGAGTTTCTGAATGTCCATCAGAAACATACTGCATATTAAAAATTATTCAGATGTGAAATAAGAAAACTTAAGAGATCTCTTGTTAAAAGATGATGGTTATCATTGTCCTATTGCTGGTTCAGCAAAACAATACAACAGCACACTCAACAAATGACAATGTGCTATGTGAGTTCTTTCCTATGATCTATGGCCACTTTGGTTATCTTCCACAGATTTTTTTCTTTGGGTAACTTAAAAGAAAAAGTGTTCAGAAATAATCGTTGTACATTGATTGATTCAAACATCCCACATCAGTAGACATACCCCATTATCAGTCTAGTCATTAAAAAAAGTGGCTGCTAACATGACGAAACATGTTGATGCCTGTGAAGCTGCAAATGGAGAACATTTATTATAATAAAGAAATTACTGTAAATAATGAAATTATTTAAATAAAATTTTTTCATAAATTGATTTCCTTACTTTTTTTTTTCAATACGGGTAGTATAACTTTTTGCTCCCTTTGTTTAATTTTAACTGAACTAAGGCTTTATAAATTGTTTAATTAAACACTTACAAGATTTAACAATATCTCATTATTTAGATGAAAATAATTTTTTAAAAAAATCTCAGTTTTTTCACACTAATAATTCTAAAGAATAATAAGCTTTATTAGTATACATAAAAACTACAAAAAGAGAATTATAAATAAAAATCATCAATCTGGTCCTAGATAAAAAACAATTTGCATTTTTAAGTAATCTTTAAAACTTTGGTTAAAACGCCAACAACGTAAGTTACATGACTAAACTGGATTGAGTAAATATATATTGTTAACACTGATTAAGTTTCACAATCAATGACTTGAAAAAAAAGCAATGAAAACATTAATCCTAGAGAATAAGTTAACTGTTCTGTTATAAGGGTGCCACATAAAAATTATAAAGTTATTATTTAATAATATTAAACAAATCTTTTATCATTATTTCCGAGTAAATTATTTAATGAATTCTATATTAAAAAAAAAAAATTGACAATATTTGCAGAAATGTATTACTATCAGTTTTTAAAGTTTCAGTAAGAAAAGCCAATTGCATCTGTTCATGTAGATTTAAAAATGGCTGCTGTAGTTTTCAGTATTGCATCAGAAAATAAAATGTATCATATTCAATAATGTATCATACTAGGGTGGGCTTTATAAGTGTCTGGTGTGACATAGAGATGACACAAGCCAGATATGTTAATATATTACTAACATTCTACAGTACTATCATTCACTAGTTTATACATATAATTTAAGATAAACAGCTTGATTAGTACATGTTTGACAGTGTTTGTAGGGAGACACTTTGCTATTCTCAAGAAAATAGAAAAATGAGCGATTATAAAATATTTCCATTAGAAAGGTCTAACACCGCTTCAAATCAAACAAGAAATTGACTCAACACTAAAAGATTCTTTTCCATCATATTTAATGATAAAACAGTGGTTTTCTGAATTTAAAAAGGGGTTGTGAAAGAGTATCGAGGACGAACCGCGCTATATATATATATATATGTATACTGTATACATATAGACAGTTTCTGCCATATTTTATAGGAATATTCCTCTCATCAAAATAATGAAAAAAGTTCATTATAAACACTTTGGAAACACTTTGTTTTCAAGTTACAACTAGTGAAAAATTTTGCCCAGACTTCTGTTATAAAGGTGAATTAATGCTACATTAAAACTGGATATTTATTTCAGTGATAAAAGAGTGGTTAATTGGAAACTATAAAAGTATAGCGATACCCTAGACTACACAAAAATAAAATGAATAATATTAATTTGAATAAATCATATAAAAATTTACAAGTAAAAATATCTGAATTCCTCCAGCTGGAAGGGTACAGTCATTCAAAATTACAAAAAATATTTTGTAAAAATCTAGTTTCAAATTTTATTTATTTTAAAACTTGTCTGAAATCATTTATTAAATACTCATTTAAGGCAATTTTTTATATTTACAATGAAATTTGTATAAAACTGAACTTGTTTTAATTTTTACAAGTTGAAAAATTTTGCAGAAATGCATTCTTAGCTGACTGAAAAAGGTTTACCAAAAAAGTAATAGATTTTATCCTTTATTTTACTACATCCTGAGATCAGGTAAATATATAAAAAACAATTTCATCAAAAGAAGGTAGCCCACTAGCAAATAATTCAAATTAAGTACTACACATTAGTAACATAATATTAATGTAAATTGCTATGTCTAGTTAAAATAAATTTGTTCTTTAAAAGAGGTTACATGACTCATATGTAATCATATACACAAATAGACCAGAAACAATCAAAAAAGACAAAACCAAAAAAGAAAAGGAAAAAACCATCATCATTGGTTTGTTTTTGTATTTAGTAGTATTTATTTTTTAGGTTTTTATACTGGAATAAAACCAACCAATGAAGTCCCAGTCCTTTTAGCGTTTATTTAACTCTGAAATCTTCAGAATAATTTACCAAATACTGATAAATAAAATATAAAAATAAAGTTCAGTTCTTTTTCTATTTATCCGTAGGAACTGTACTGTTACCTCTTTGGAACATGAAAGAGAGAATTAAAAAACTACTAAATGACAAAATAATTAATTATGATATCGAGAATGTTTACTAATAAACAGTAAAGTTGTCTAGATAGATTTATATCTAAAACCATTCACAAATTTCAATAATAATAATAAAAACATAATTTGGATTAGCTCAGTGGTTCAAGCAAACAACATCTGTACAGACAATTTAATTTAATTCATTTTAAATAACTAGATAATAAGAATCATTGTGGCACCTATTAAACTAGAACAGTTATGCATTTCTATGAAATTTAGATTATTATATAATCTATGAATAAACTTAATTATTATACCTATGAATAGACTTAAATAAACATGAAAGGAATCTTTCCACTATGTAGTACACAATTTTTACATCAAAATGCAAAAAAAAAGTCTGCCTTGTTAATATTTTCGTTCATATGTTAATGTTTCAAAGCTCTCTGTACAGTCCAAATAAAGAAAATTACAAGTGATTAAATTTAATAAAATTTGTAAAAAAATAAAAATGAAACAATATTCACAATAATTAATAAGGATACATTTTATTTTATGCAATAATATAATAAATATTCCATTAATGAACACTTATATTAACACGTACACACAACAATAAACTAAAATATCATTGTAGACAATACAATATTTACATTTTTAACTTCATGACAATAATAATTAAATACATGATTTTGACAAATTTCATATATTATTTTATAAAAAAGAACAAATATATTTTACTTATAAATATATAAACAAAAAAAATAAAACAATAACAATAAGTATTTACTCACATAATGTCTACACCCATTTCATTTAACTTCTCAGGTAAAAAATTAACAGAAAGACACAACATAAAATTTTTATCAACAAACAAAACTTACACCTGTGTTATATAAACTAAATAAATAGTTTTCTGAAAGTATTTCCACATTGGTAACTACGAAAAGTAAAAAAAAATTATTGATAAAAACCTAAAGTTGAAAATGTACAATATATTAATGTTATTTTTATAAATAAAAAATCTTAATTGTATTTATAGCAAACAACTAGTTAATTTTTTTGAGATCTTTTGTATGAATAAATATTGGCTCTCTCATAATGTGATTACAAGTACACAACCTTATGGATAGAATAATATACCCACAGATTTTCAATGCTGTTCATAAGAAAAGATTATAAAACATGGGACCCTACATACATCTTTTTACCAACTCAGTTGGTAAAAAGCAAAGTTAAACCACAGTAACTAAATAACTTATATAATAAATACATACTGTATTACTTCTATTGATGTGTAATAATAAAAAAAGGTAAAATTTATTTTAATTTTTTTTTAATACATCCTACAACTGTTTGATTATCTGACTATGCATTTTGGGATTACTGCTTTGTCATCTGGTAAAATTACAAAACAAAATTAAAATATTGCAAAGATAGTTTTTATATAACGCATGTTGTTAAAAATCATTTGACTTTTGAAATATTTATTTATTTTAATGTATTTTATAATTTAATCTGATAATCAGATTATAACCATGGAATGCATAGTTAAATAATAAGTTGCAAATTGATAGAAAAAAAGTAATATTTCTTTATATCATAAAGAAAAATGAAACTTGAAGGAAAAAAATCAGCAAATTCAATATTTTTTATTGTTTAATTATTTTATAATTAAAAAATAAATAAGTTTAAAAAATTTTTTATTAATAATAATGGTAAACAACATATTGTTTACTTTTGTCTAAGAAAAGAAAAACTTACTTCTATGATACAAACATAGTTTTACTTATTAAAAAATTAAGTATATAAACATTTTTTGTAAATGTTTAATATTAAATTTTTAGAATCAAGTCAGAAGAAGCGTTGAGATAATAAAAAAGAAAACAACTTTACAAAAAAGTAATGATGAAATTTTTAGATGAGGAATTTCTCAACCTCCCAAATCAAATGTTGTAGACTTCAAATAAGAAAAACAGCAATGAGTACAAAGTCTATGTAACATTTTATAAAAACTTGGATTTGTAATACAATAAAAATATGGAAATAAAATTTTTACAGTGATATGATGATTTCAGGAAGATTACCAACGCAAGTTTAAAAGACTTATTAATTCTACATTTAATCTGAGTAAAAAACACGTTCAATAAGTTTTTTTTATTAATGTCTAAAATCCCTATACTTTAAATATATTTTTATATATCTAACATGCATATTCTAAAATTGTGTTTTACTTATCGAATGAAAAAAAAGCAAAAAAAAAAAACAGTAGCAATGATAAGATTTACACTAGCTTCTTCTTGACTTCACAAGATGAAGTACAACACAAATTGAAATATTCTGTAATTCTGCTTTTGCAATGAAGAATGCAGTTCATTTTCTTAACAATGCTATTCTTGAGGAAAAAAACACAAAATCTACATAAATATTATTTTCAATTCAGGGCAATTACTTTTTTTTTTAAACTTTCACTCATTCCATCAAATTGAAGTTTATGGGAATGAAAGAATAAAACTACTCATTTTCAAATTTATAAGGATGTAAATAAACAATATTTTAAAGTTAGTCTAAACATTTTATTTACATAAAGAAACTGCTTTTCTAGACAAGACCTATCATAGAGTTAGAGTTTTAAAGCTATCACTCTGCCTAGATGCAATACAAAGAATTAAAAACAATGTTTGGATTCTGAATCCAATTGAAGCAAAAGATCAGCAAGAATACAACAGGGGAAGGGAATTTCATCTTACAACAGTAATATGAACCTGTGTTTTCAAATTAAAAAAATGATTTATCATTCTAAAATAAATTACCTTTACAGTTTTTAGTCTTCTCCTGATTTCAATAAAGTAAAATGATGTTTATTATGAGAAGAACTCTTTGTATGAAATACAAAATCTCATAAAAGAGTGACATTTTTTAATATTTTGATATATATTATACTTGGTGTTATTTTCTTTTCGTTGTTAATTTTATTATGACCAAATTTATGTATGCTTAAGCCACATTAAATTGTATTATCATTAATGTGTACTCATTTTATACTTTAATAAATACAAGCATTTTCATTATTTAAAAACCATTTTTAAGTTGAAATTTTTTTAAGGAAAAAAGTAGATTATGCAAAGAAAAGCATTTTCAGTCTGGACTCAATGTTTTTTCCCTTCACAACTTGATTTTATTACATAGAATTTTATAATAAGATAACTTTAAGGATAAAAATAAATTCACTCTATGGACGAAAAAAAAATAGTAAGAGCTACAAGTAATTTTAAGAAAGTAAAGATATAGTGGCTCTAGGCAGTGAAGAAATTAGCTGGCAATGTTGGTAACACTGTCATTATTATTAGTTGATGCCAATGCCTTATTAAATAAGAAAAATACATTTTTTGGGTAGTTCATATACAGCGCATTTAAAAAAATGATGTTATCAATTCAAATTCCCATCAGTTTTAAAATTTTTGATTATTAAACAGAAAAAGTAAATGCCTGTATTCATTACTGCTATGATGTTATTATGGATTGACAAAAAGTATGTGGTGCCAAGAATTTTCAGAAAGAACTGATTTTCATGGCAAACAAAGGAGCAGTCGGCTAAATTTAATATTTTTTAACAAAATCGAAGATAGCATCCATTCAAATCAGAGATTGATAAGAGAAGTAAACGATTTGGTTCCTGAAGTGTCTAAGACTTACAATTCATGTAGTTCTAAAGAAAAATATAAGCTATAAATTGTATGATGCTAGGTGGCAAAAATGTTAACTGATGAACACAAGAATAAGTGGATGGTTCCTTTGCTCAATTTTCACACATTATGCATTGAAAGAAATTCAAAAGAAGTTCCTGGGGACTCTACTGTTATTGAGGATGGAACCTAGGGGTTTATTATCACACTCTCCTGAATGGAGGTAATAAAAACTGTGATCTGACAACACATATTTAAAAGTGACCTCAATCAAAAAAATTATATCTGGTTTATTGGATAGGTGATAACTCTATATCCTAAGCCAAAAATATTACTCTCTATACATACTGCTAACACATTAGACATCAATAAAAAAATTCAAAACAAAAAGGAGGGAAACGCTGACATTACATCTCTACCATCTACTGTACTGATCTCCAGACTGCACTGTTTTAGTTTGAACAGGATGTTCTGGATCGCCTACTACATAGCCTGGGACCTGGCACCCAGAAATTTTAACTTTTTTTTCACTTGAAGAAACATGCTGGGATGTGATACATATAGCATGATTATATGATATGAATGAAAAGAAGAGATCATGAAACAGTCCAAAGGTCAAATATTTTAATTGAATTTTAAGCCTTTGTATGGAGAAGATGTCGTGAACTTGTCTGTTATATAAAAATTACACAATCAAAAAAAAATTTGACTACAAAAAATGAACAATAGTGAAAGATTATTTTTGAAATAAATCAAACTTGTGTTTTAGTGAAACAGATTATGTAGTTTAATAACACAACAGCTTAATAATAAATAATATAATATAGCAGAAAATTCACATTTAATAAAGACCATGTAATATTATTTATATAGCATTGATGTAATTGATATTATTAATTCCATTTGTTTTAAATGATCTTTCTTTCTAAAGAAAACAAGATTGTCTGTATAATCAAGGTTTACTATTTAAACAAATTACATAATTATAATATGTTCAATTAATAGTAACAAAAAATTACTTAATATTCATTTAATTAATATAAACTATTTACTTAATATTTACTTGTCTATGTATGTAATGTACTGAAATTGAAATCATATGTCATTGATCACAAATTATTAACAGAAGTGTTTTTAAATCGATATTTTACAACCCCATCTGTGATTAACATTATTTTTTATCATTAATTACTATTTTACTTTAATTAAATTAAAAAAAAAAGTTATGATGTAGACATTACACCAGAAATACAGTATATATAAAAAAATTCATTTATATAGAATCAGTATTGTTACCATTTTTCTGATCAAGTTTGTTACTATTTGATTTGATCATATAAAAGAAAAAAGACAAAGCTTCTTTCTCAACAACTGGTATGGTTTTAAAATGCTTCATCAATGTCTGTAAACAGAAATCAAAATCAAAATTAATTTTTAAAAACATTATCATGACATATAATATTTTTAAACCTTAAAATGGTTAACATGTTTTACTTTATTAATATGTCATTAAAAAATTACATAAAATTTACATATAAATTTGAGATCATTTAATTGCAAATCACAAAAAAGTCCATGAAATGCATAATACCAGGTGAGCAACTTGGATGAACCAAGCTGGCTTGAACTATAGTAACTGTCACCTTTAATGCTGCTACTACTAATGCCAGTATTGGTTGTGTACATTACTACTACTCTCACCTTCTGTTGTCAGTTGTAAACTGTTCATGCTTCAGTGTAGTATAGTTTCACTCTTTGCAGATGTTTTTCTAAAATGATTTATTTGTTTGCGGGAAGGATTTGCTGCAGTAGAAGCTTATAAGCATTTAGGATCTTTTCTAGAAACATGTCAAATATTCATAGAAAAATTTCTAAATGACATTATCCCAGCAAAGAATAACATACATGATTTAGTTAAAAATGGCATACTACAAGGGGGTTAGTTGCAAATCCAAAACAAAATAGGTGAGCTGCCATTAGGACTCCAGAAACCATAGCCAATGCTCAAAGAATCTGCCGATTTAGTATAAAATACACATCTTGTTGTAAGATTCTTCTCAATTTAGATTTGAAACCATACCGTGTAACAACTTAAGAGAACAGACAAACCAAACCATCTGTAATTATTGTAATTTTCTTCTCAAAAACGTTGATAGACAAATGGACCCAATGCTGTATTTCATGTGAAATAAGGTATGGTTTCGTTTATCTGGGCATTTAATTTGCACAACAGGTATTGGATAACTGATAGCGTTAAAAAAAATCCTGTCAAATCCCTTTCTATTTCTTTCGCCACATTCAAAATAAAACAATGAAAATCTTTCACCAAATTTCAATTCAACTGATGTTTGAAGGGTTATTTTTTTGTTTTAGGCTTAGTTGACCTATAATCTAACTCCAAACTGCCAAATGATTTTAAATAAAAACTATTTTGCACATCCTTACTCTCAATTTATTATCACCACTTCCAAGAAAAATATTCTTTTTATACTCATCAGATAACAACACTAAACTATGGTTTACTACTATTATATAAATAGATGTTTGTAAGCTTCCATTTAAAAATGTGTCTCCAGTCCCTGGCATAAGACTACTTACAAGTTTGAAAACAATACAAATAATGAAGCACTATTATTCTTAACAATTAAAAACAGTTTAAACCATAGATAGGAGCAAAAATCGACAGTACTTAAATAAGAGATTTACATTATTAAGCTTTGAAATAACACAACTTAGAATTCAATTAAAAAAATAGTATGTTGAATATATATTGAATAAGGAACTCAAGAATCAACAATAATCTCACCACCACCTTCTCATATCCCATGAGTATTAAATATTGTAATCTGCTGTATATGATAAAATACAGTAATATGAATCAAATGAAATAACGCTGGTCCAGCTAACAAAATTTTTTAATATTATAAATAGATAATTCTTAAAAATGAGTTTATGGTACATAAAAAGCATGCTAAAAGATTAAGTATTATGACGTGCTAGATTAGAGAAAGTTTTTCTAAATGCATCTAAGTGGAATCACAATTGTTACGATCAATAGACTACAAATAATGCCAGTAGCATGCGATAAACTACAATCAGCATTCTAAACTTTAGTAATCTGTAAGAACCAGTTTTTTTTGTGCACAATGAAGAGTCATTATTAACACCTGGATATGTTATTATAATAAACAATTTAATTTAATAATACCAACTCAAGTATCACAGACAATAATATGCAACACACATTAACATTATAGGTGCGTAAAAAACAGAAGGCAGAATAAAACTTAAAAACTAAATAAGAACCTAAATAAGAACAATAATAAATAAAAATAATATTTGTGACACATGCAATATCACAATCAATGATATGTCCTGTAAACTACAACATAGATATAAAATCCTCAAACCACATGTATAAAGCAAAATAAAACTTAAAAAATAAATAACAGCAATATAAAAAAAAAGCAAAAAAGAAAATTAAAACAATATCACAAGCAAAAATATTCCTCACATAACATGCATAGATTTAAATTGCCTATGCCATATGCAAACGGCAAAATAAAACCGCTATTAAATAGTAATCGTAAAAATTTAAATTATAACACAACAAAATTACCACCAGGCACTTGTCAAACAGTTAATTCTTAAATATGATTGTGACAGTTATTGATATTTAGCCTTTATTAACAAGTATGCTACTCCCAAAGACCTCCTACATGTTATACAACTATAATCTATAAAGTTTATAGATTTTCCTTATATCCTATTTTATCATTACTTTTCTTTTTATAAATCTAAATAATACACTATATGCTGCTAATGATATAACTTTTCAAAATAAGTTTTTAATTCCAAGTTAAGTGTAAATGAAACGCCAGTAAAAAAAATTCATGTCATATAATTAGTGTTTTTAATCATAAAGGAAGGAAAAACAGCAAGCCATAAAATATTGAATAACTTATTGATTTGGTTTATGTTTGAGATATCTAACTTTCATCATTTGGTGCCTGTAGGCAACTGTAACCAGAATGTGATGTAAATTATAATAAATACGATTATTAATTATAGTAAATTCTTTAAGTACAGCATCATTTAATTTGATTACCAAGAAAATCTCTTATGAAATTCTTACAGATTGGATTATCAACTATCACTTTCAGTGCTACAAAAAAGAATTGTAATTTTCCACATTGGTTTTATCAAAGATCTCAACCAGATGTTGAAAAACATTTACAATACTACGGCTGGTTGATAAAAACTGTGTACATTTTGTAGACAAAAACAGGATAAGTCGTTAAAATATATTTACTTAGTGACAAGGGTTGGTTTCACCACGATGTCTATGTCACAGTCAATTACAGAGCTATAAATAGCCAAGTGTGGAGCAGTGAAAATCCTCATGCTCTTCATGAACACTCATTGCTAAGATAAAAGCAAACTTCACTGCCATGTAATCAGTACTTTATTATTTTTTATACAATACAGTTCTAAATTTATTAAGGAAAATTAACAATCATATTGCCTTTATTAGAATAATACTATTAGCTTTTGTAGTGGTGGAAAGTGCGGTAACCAGTCTGAGCAGAAAATTGGATCGATGAGCCAATATGAGTTTGTGGCTAAAGAGTTGTCCTCAATAATTGTCTTATAATCCGAAGTTCACATAACCTATGCAACACTTAAAAAGTAATGGCTATAAAGTATCTTCGAGACATGCAAGTTTTATTTAGGCACACTGGGAAAACTTTCCATCTAAATAGCTTGGCTGTAGAGTTAATAATCTATTATCCAGAGAAATTGTAATATATTGCCTTTATTAGAATAATACTATTAGCTTTTGTAGTGGTGGAAAGTGCGGTAACCAGTCTGAGCAGAAAATTGGATCGATGAGCCAATATGAGTTTGTGGCTAAAGAGTTGTCCTCAATAATTGTCTTATAATCCGAAGTTCACATAACCTATGCAACACTTAAAAAGTAATGGCTATAAAGTATCTTCGAGACATGCAAGTTTTATTTAGGCACACTGGGAAAACTTTCCATCTAAATAGCTTGGCTGTAGAGTTAATAATCTATTATCCAGAGAAATTGTAATAAACTGGACTGGTTTTAAGGAAAAGCTCTCAAAAAACCAATTTTATAAATATTTTAACTTTTAAATTTTAATATTTGAACTTTTCAGCAACCAATATGCATACCAATTAAGTTATAATTGGCGAAAAATTCAAGAGCAAGAAATGAAGTAAGAAGATTGGATAGGTGAGAGAACAGGAACAGAGAAGGCTGAAAATGGAAATTGGGATAAGATGTTGGAGTTCTGTATTGATAATGAAATACTCATTGGCCACAATTTTTTTACCGAACATAAGGACATAAATTAGAACTTTAGTTGCTGAGGAAAGCAATGCTTATTTTTCCCTTAATTTATTTTTTTACAGTTAGACATACTATTTACTACTTTACTCACTCAAACTACAAGGTATGCAGGACTCAACAACAGAATAAATTGTAGGGCAGACCTGAATACAAACCCACCAGGTTGGTCTAGTGGTTAACGCGTCTTTCCAAATCAGCTGATTTAGAAGTCGAGAGTTACAGCGTTCAAGTCCTACTAAAGCCAGTTATTTTTACATGATTTGAATACTAGATCGTGGATACCGGTGTTCTTTGGTGGTTGGGTTTCAATTAACCACACATCTCAGGAATGGTCGAACTGAGAATGTACAAGACTACACTTCATTTACACTCATACATATCATCCTCATTCATCCTCTATAATTATCTAAACGGTAGTTACCGGAGGCTAAACAGGAAAAGAAAGAAGACCTGAATACAAAATTACCTTCCAAATGTAGAAAATCCAAAGAAATACTTGAAAATAAAATTGGAGGGGTTGAGGAAGTTGCTAATAACTACAATTTGAAAGAAACTGGATAAATATAAGGACAGGCAAATTACACACTTATACCTGAAGATAGGTGGAAAGCATTTAAGGAAATAATAGTGAAAACACAGAAATGTACTAAAAGTAATAAGAGAAAACGTTAAACCTACTAGATGGTGATGATAAGAAAAATAAAAATGAGGTCCAGGGAGGATTGGAGACTGTATACCGAGGCAAGAAATTTTTCCAAGGCTTAAGTTTATACAGCTAAAATGAATCTGTTGTGGTTTCTGCCATTAAACAGTGTAAAATAACAAAGATACAATTTTGGTAAATAGAACTTGAAGCCAGTATTTGAATGAACAGTTTTTTGTTTATGTTGACAACATTGTCCTTTTAAAGATAAATATTGAAGATTTACAGCAAGCAGTTGTGGAATGGACCAGCATACTGGAGAAAGCTGTGGAGACATGTGTACAAAAGAGTAATATGAAAAAGAACAGAATAAGGAAGATATTGAGGTCAGATCTAAAGGAATCAAGCTGGAGCAAATGGTAGCTTTTGAATATCATGGCAACAATAGTAATACTGGAAGAACTGGAAAACTGACTGAGAAAGATAAATAAAATATATTGTATACTAAACAAAACTAATATTGGAAGAGAGAAACCAGCAGCCAGATCAACTTACAATGTAAAAAAATGGTATATCTTATGACATGATGTATGGATAAAAGACTCTAGACTATGCCAAAGAAATACCAGAGTATGTTGCAAGTTTCAAAGATGGGAGAGAATTTGAAAGAGGTAAGACAGATCTCACTCATTCAACACTTGGAAAGAAAACAGCTAAAATGGTACGGTCATTCAATACAAATGAATGAATACAGAAAGTCACAGCAGATATTGGATGTAAAGCCCGAAGGAGAAAAATGAGAAAACCCAATAGAATGGGAACAATATATCAGAAAAATAGCAAGAAAGTGAAAGAAAGAAGAGGAATTAAGGGAGTGACAAAAGAATAAAATACTTATAAAAACTGTTTCGACAACCTGATGCTGAAAGACAAAGTGGCTGAAATCATCATGAATGTAATCTAAATATGAATATTAGAAAATTTCAGTAGTATGAAAACATAACTAGCTCACACTCACAGAATTCAAATTGTATGTTGAAACACTTTATGTACTTACATCAGCAAGTTGTGCCTTATTTAAGCCAGGCCTAGTGGGAACTTTATAATGTCTTTTATATCTTCTTAAAGTATTAACCTGTAATTGATATAAATCTACTTCTGGTACTTCAGTATCAGTTTCATTGGAATCATCTTCTGAGTCTTTCCGACGCCTTTTAGTCCGAGCCGACTGAATCACACTTTTATGATAATCACAAATATATATGTGGCGTGCCTATAAAAAAAATTTGAATTTAAATATAAAACAGATAATTCTTAATAATTACAAATACATAAAGTAAATTACACAAAAATAACTCATCAATTAAATAAAATGAAAACCACATCTTAAAATGTTTCTTAACCTACTACATAACAGCAAAATTAAATTTATTCTATATGAAACAGTACCTACAGAAATTTGACTTAATGTTTATCCAGAAACATACAAACTCAACAGTTAAGTAATATAAACATAATACCAATAATAGTAACACAAAATTAAATTAAAATGCAGTATTAACTTAATAACATTTGGAGATATTAACAGAATTAAGATAATTAAAATTAATTAAGAACCTATATTTCTTGTCATGATAATTGAAACAAAGTCAGAAAATAAATACACTGATTTGAGATTGCAAGCATGTTAACATGAACAACACAAGACTTACAGAGAGATAGCTACAATTAAAATAACACATACAAAACCACCTGAACATTATTATTATTATAACTTAGGCACCCAACATAAGTCAATAAAATGAATAAATGCCAATGCTATAAAATTAAAAGTTACTATTTTAATTAGTTAATCATAACTAAATTAAAAAAACCTCAAAGTGAAAAAAGCACTGGCTACATCACGCATAGAACTACTAATAAAATAAAATGCACACTCTCAGACAAAAACTTAAGACGGTCAAATAGGGTTGATTTACCTAGGATCTACAAGCATAACTGTTGCAACTGCAACAGCATTTTCACAATATCAAGAACATATAAAACATGTTACTACACCGTTGATTCCACATTCACCAACTAATTTTTTTAATGTTATTTGGATAAATATCAAAATATGAAAAGCTTTTATAACCACACTAAAGGATAAGAACTAATATATAAAGACACACACACACACACACATATACAAAAAACATTCTAGAATCAACACTTAACAGTATTATTTATACCTTCACATACTTTTTAAATAACATCAGCAGAATTCTGAGTAATCCAAACATCAATACCAATACCACATCCAACAACAAAACACTCAGCAATCTTAGAAGAAATCTCTCAAAAATCTCGATTTAGAACAAAGTTTGCTTTACTCATGTAAAGTTTTTATATCTTACTTCTTAAATTTAAGTAAAATGTAGCAATTTAAAAACTGTTTTATATCATAATTAAACCTCCCCACAAAAAAAAAAAATTAAAACTACACATAGCTTATTTAGCTATGGTGATCTACAGGAACCGGCTTATGGCTTTGATGGTTGGCATTTCATGCTTTTATTTCTAAGATCATTTTACCCAAGACATCCTAGATGAGATATTGCAGAAGCATCAGGTTATAAGGGATGCAGTTTAAAATTCTTGCCTAGACCTTGTAACCTATATCTGCTTATGCTAATTGTAAGCTATAATACAATAAGGTACCTTTCATACAGTTTAGATAATGATTAAAAATTGGGTCATATAAATAATATATATATATATTATAATATTATTTTTTTAAAGTGAAAATAAACCAATAGAAATGTTGTCAAAAATAAAAAAAAGTAATTTTGATAAGAAAATATAATGTGCATTTTTAAAAATTATAAAGTGCTATTATCTGAATGGAAATAATCATTTAATTGTCTTGGTGGTTTGAAGCGTAATATGAACAAAACAAAATGAACTGACCCAGTTAAACAGGGTTTTAGGATCATAATTATTCAAATAAGCAATGTTAATAAACAATTTTATACCACAACAGGTTTCAAAATCAGATAGATAAGTTTTTAAAGAGCTCTCAATAACTCTAGTAGAAGTTAAATATATCTTCAAGCCTACCTTCTTGTGAGTAATATAATTTATACATCATCACCAAATTCAAACAATTTATACTAACTGAGAACAAAATTTTTTAATACCCTTACCCACAGTTTAAAAACTATTAATAAATTAGCAGTCAATAACAAGATTACACATGATGCTTTAGGTGGTAATAAAAACACGTAAAATAAGTTTTAACAAATTTTACAGCTGTGTTCTCAGATTTAAACTGAATTTGATTCTAAATTCACTGATTTATGTCTGCTTTTATTTTCAAACTTTTTTTAATCACAATAAATTCATAAATTGCAGTGTTAACACTAATTTACGTTATACCATACACATCACTGTCATACCTTAGAACAATGTTTCTCAAAGTTTTCTTGATAAAAATCCCAAAATACCTCTAAAAAAATTCACACCACCGAGTATTACAATTAAATGTATACCCATAGCATCAGGTGTGTAGCGATTCACACCGATGAAGAAAAAGGTATAAAAGATCCATCATTTAAAAAAATAAATATCGCTGTAGAGACGAAATGAAAATGGTCAGACTTTCGATCAATTTTATGGAACGATGTTCAATATTTGAGAAACACTGCTATAAAGTACACCTCCATTACTAGTATACCTTAATATAGGTGATAGTAAGCACCTCTTCCTCGATATGAAAATGCATACAATCCCATGATGTAGTATGACTGAGATACAGCAACAGTATAAATGTTTTCTTTGCATCACAAGCAACAGTTCTAAAATACACAAAGAAAAAATACTTTCACATTTTTTCTAAAAGAAAAGAAAAACATTTATGTTCCCAGAAAATGTCCAGTGAGAAATAACTAACATGGGACAAAAATACCATTCAAATCAATTTTGCTGTTAAGTGTGGTGTGAATATCATTTCAATCGCGTCTCTATGCATGAAATTATAATATTTTAAATTAAATCCGTACAATTTAATTTAAAATAAAAAGATTTATATGCAAAATGGCAAAACTGAAAAGTTATAATAATATAATTTTAAAATGACAAACCAATCCAAATTCTTACTTAACCGTACTTGTGACTTTTTTGACACCGTTACATTATTTCTCCAGGATACTTGAGTAAACTTATAATTATGAAATAATGTCACCAAAGAAGGTCAGATGAGCAACTAAAAGTATCTCTCTTTAACAAATTCTGTCTGGTAAAACAAAAATCAAAAATATTTAATAATAATGTACTAAATAAACATAGACAGTTAAAAACAAAGTATACACTTTTTAACTACAAAAATAAAAACCTACCTATGATGACTACAACTGGAACCACAAAGCAAAAAGCAGCAGTGTTGATCAGTCAAGCATCGATAAAAGTCACAAAAGAATTGAAAGGGCTTTAATGTTATTAACAAAGTCTGATTAATAATTAGATTTGGTCTGTCATTATCAGCAAGAAATATAATTAATTATTAATATTCTTAGACCATTTAATCTATCATGTTTATCTAATCATTTCTCAGTAGAACTTAACGATACCTTTTACTCACATAATTAGTTTTCGAACTGTGAACATATATTTTTTAATAACAGCAGGTTTAATCTGATGTAGAAAAAAGTTAATTTTAAGCTATTTGTGATGCTATCAATAGGAACAGTGGATAACAAAAGCAAAGAGACAAAATTTAACTTTTTTTGTAGCATTGGTGTCTCCACATCCTTCTTTATGGATCATCTCTTTATGTGAACTGTGGCTTACCAGAAAGGTTTGAGAAGCATTACAACAAGGTTAAACTATGCTTACTAGTAAATTAAATATAAAATAAAGACATCAGAATTTAACAGCAACCATAAAAAATGCATACAGCATTTAAAAAGATGCTGGAAGAGGAATTCCTCAAAGGTTCATAATTATGTGCATCATTATTATGTGGAAGAACAGAGATTGGGAGAGATAATGTAATAGATGACAGTACCTACATGTCAAAGAAATTAAAAAGTTATCTTAGAAAGGATATATTAATTTATGAGTAGCTGATTTAGGGATTAAAAATGAACATTAGCCTAATCTTTGATGGTAAAAACAAAAAAAAAATAGATTAATATACTAACATCAATCACTAGCTCATCATTACTGGTTTTCACAAAGCTCTTCCTTCTTTTATAGCAAAATAGGAAACTTATGAATTTACAATAATGAAATCAATACTTTAAAAATTTTACAAATACTCCACAATCATCACAGGTACCTAGACTTAAATGTTTATTATTCAATAATTACTTGCAACTGCTAGTAAAATTTAAACTATGAAAACCCTGAATCACCGATTCCTGTAGATAACCTTATGAGCATACTTGCATACAAAAATTCTTTGGAAACTCTACTTCTTGATCAGCATAGTTTAATTAGTTGAAAATTATATGAAAACACAATTAAAAATAGGAACATAAATATAAACATACCACTTGATCAAGATTTAGCTTAAGTCTCCTCTGTGTTACAGTTTTTTGTATTCGTTTACTATAGCAGGCATTGCCAGCTGGTCGAAGACACCTGTAACCATCATCAACCAAACAACATGTTTGCTCGGGAGGGCCTCTTGAATCTTCCTCACCAGTACTGAAACCATTTACATCACTTCCACGTTGCATGACTACTTTTCACTATTTTCTACAAAAAAAAAAAAAATAATAATAATAATACTAATATCACTGCTGGGCAGAATAATTAACACATTAAAACAATTTTAATAAAACAAACATATATAAAATATAACATATCACATAAAATCTATGATGTTTTACACATAATAAATATAAAAATCTAATAATTGATAAAAATATTTACCTAAGATTCTAGATCAGAAAAATATTTTAGGGCTATCATGTGTAACAGACTGGTACACTCTGAAAGTATTAAAAATATGAAATTTTTTGATCTGAATAAATTTAATTACAAATTACTTGTTAACTAATGTACAAAGATGCAACTGTTTCGTTAGAAATAATATGAGAAATCCAAAACATTTTGTGGAGTGATAAGATATTCAAGTATTTCATGACATTTCAAGGAATACATTCTGGTAGTTCAAGTTTTTCAACATAAAATAATTGATCAATAATGTACTGTTCCCATCACAGAAAAAATATCCCAGCTCCCATGGAGGGATGTACGCCTGCAGTGTGGAGGTAGTCTTGTGCTAGTTTATCTGCGGGTAAACTGTTCTTTCTTACTATTAAACTATCTCCTATTTTTGATATATTAAGTGTAAATCAAACTCTATTAGGCCAATGCTCATGACGCAACAGCAGATAGTCTGTGTACCCTTGGTGGTCATTGGGAGTGGAGAGTGCCTGAGGACTGAAACTAATTCTGAGACTTTATTCTATCAGATAGCTCTAAAATAAGTTGAAATTTCCCAATGTGCTATTCAATTACATCAACAGATAAATCTGTTTGAATGGGAACTAGTTGTCTAGTCAATTACATGAAGGTCAACAATATCAATTTGAACTTCAGCTAAGCAATTTCATATGTTTATTTCAATCACCTGTAAAAATATGGACATTACAAATTGCACCTTGGAGAAGCATCATGCAATTATTTGTTTTTTTCTTTTTTTTTACCTAAGGAATAAAACCTCTGGAAATTTTTCAGCAAATGAATGCTTAATACAGTGAACTGAATGAACAAGAAAGGTTCTGTTTTACATAAAGTTAAAAAATTTAAAAGTGGTCAAATAACAGCTGCTGATGAAGCACATTCTGGATGACCATATATTATCCACAACAACTTGTAACTTGTTGAGAAATATACTGGATACAGAAAATGCAGATAGAAACGCACAAAACATCAAGATTGCAGCTCTGTATAAGATTGAAATCTTGATTTGATTGTGAGGTCAAGGCATTCTCAGTCTAATAATAATCTGTGATGAGAATGAATAGACAAAAATGAACCAGAATCCAAACAAAGTATAGAGTAGAAACATACCAGATCACCAATAACAAAAAAACTGAAAATTCAACCTTCTACTGGTAAAATGTTGTTTACTGTTTTTTTGAGACATTAAAATTTCTATTTTTTGTCATTACTTGGCAGAAGGTACTGTTAAACAATCCAATTATTCAGAGTTGCTGGGAAAAAATGTGAAACCAATGATTTGGACTAAATGATGTGAACAACTGAGAAAGGGCACAATTCCCTAATGTCACCAAACAAGTTATGATCACCAAATTAGGCTGGGAAGTCTTTTAACAGATTCAGTATATCCTGTGATTTGGCCCCATCAGACTATCTCTTTTTTGGTACTTTAAAATCTGCCTTACGTGGAAGAGAATTTTAAGATAATGATGAACTGAAAACAGCTTTGGAAATGTGGTTCTAGGGTCGATCCAAACATTTCTTTACTGATGGAATACAGAAGTTCACGGAAAGGTGGAAATAAATGCCTAGTGAAAGAGGGAGATAATTAAAAAAATAATCTAAATAAACTTTATAGTAAAATCTATAAAGGATTGTTTATTTACTGAATGATATTCGTATTATATCAACATTCTTAAGAGCCAGTTTAAAAATATTTAATATGATATTCAAACTTTAATTTTCAGAGTACACTCATGAAATGTTTTGGAAATATAAGTAGATCCAAAGAAAATGGTGGAGTATTTTAACAAAGTTTACTACAAATTCATTAATACTACAATGAGAAAAAATAATCTAAGGCCCATTTTACAGAGGGACTTTAACAAAAGACACAGTAAATAATAATGATTAAAAACAAACAGAGAACGAACTACTAAATAGATAATTACAATTTTTACAATTAAAAAAGCTTTATATCAAAAACTGCTTTTAGTTGCAAAGTAAAAGGTTGTTTATGGTCACAAGCTAAAATATAAAATAAAGAATATAATGCCAGTTTCAAATAACAAAACAACTGAAAACTACCACAAATAAATATGCAATAAAAATTCTATCACAATGATCTAATACAGGCAAAAATTTGCAAAACTCTACCATTAGATTATATAGAAGCCTGAAAAAAAAAATAGGCAACTAAATAATTATATAAAATCAAATTTTCATACAAATAGGTTAATATTAATATACTGGCAATTTTGACAAAAGATACTGAATTAATGCAGCATTAAGTGTCCATATAGACAAGTTAATTTAACTCAAAATTGATGCCTTGTGCTTTACACATATTCAAGTGAACTTTTTTGGCTTGTTTTCTGTAAGTACATACGACAATAAAAAAGCACAAAAAATTCAGCTTCACTTAAAATTCTGACAAATATTATAACAGTAAAAATATAGAAAAAAATTACTTATGTATCACCTCTTTGCGTAATTAATCCTTAAATAATAGACATTTATAATACACTATGAAATCTTACTTTAATATGCAAACCAACAAAGATAAATTCTAAAAGGTCGTATTGAATACTATTTTAGATATGGCAGAAGATACACGAATGCTCTATACAATATTATAGAAAGCTTAATTTTCTGAAAACCCAAGAATATCCAGGTTAACACCGACCTTAACATTTGGAAGTGTATTAATTACTACAATAATGGTAACTCAAATCAAATTTGATTTACGTGATACTTATTTTGAGAAATAGCTCTCTGTACGTCAAGATTAAAGCCTGTTTATCGATTATAAATAAAAGAAACAACTAGCAATACTGAAAAAAGCTTTATTATACTGACTGCAAAGGATTAAAATAATTTTCAGAATAATAATTAACATTATACAAACCTGGAATGAATAATAACACAAAAAATTCAAACACAGGAACAACCATAAACATAAGCAGCTGACTTTTCTCATCTGAAGCAGGGAATTTCATCAGTGTGTGCATACTGACGCTATCTATCGACTGTTACAGTAATGAAATCTATCAACCGATTCATTTTCTAATCTGAAAATATTTAATACTTTACTTATACATGTTATTTTAAAACTGAATGTATAATTTAATTTTTTGTTTTTTTCATTCCAAACAATGTTTTTTTAAAATACTTTTTTAATGTTAAATCTTTACCTAGGAAAAAGTCATTATTTTCTCCCGCGTTTCGCAAGGAGTTGTATTATTGGTTAGAATTTAAGACAACGTCATGACAATTCCTTTCATTGATTGGTAAACTTTTTGCGGCTAATCTGAATTCGACCAATCGGGTAACTTTTTTCTCCCTATGCTTGTTCGTGTGAGTGGCGTGGGGTGCTTGTTACATAGCAAGCCTGTTTTGTGTTGCCGTCTTGTATCAGATCTACCAAGGTAAGAATTTGAATAATTTCTTTGCTATTTGTGGTTGTCAGAGTGTAAGTTATTATAAAATATTAGATTATAGTTTTATGTAGTTATATTAAAAATTTTATTTCTCTAAGTTCATTTTTAACATAAAAACTTGGTAAGTGTTCAGATCACTTTGTAACCGTCATTAGAATGGCTACCCATAAGCTAAGTATACGTAAAAGAACATGGTTTTCAATGTGAAATTTCATTATTAAATACATGTTTTGTTGAATTTTTATGTTACGTAATTTTTAGATTGATATTTTATTAGTAATTTTTTATCATGGACATAATTTGCGATCATTGTATGAAGGAAATAAAACAGTTTGAGTAGAGGCATCTTTTGTCCCTATATTAGAAGCCATATTGCCATGTATGTAAGCTTACTCCATTCGTTAGCATTGGAGTCCCTACCTAACGTTATAACCTATGGACCTTATGTTGTGTTCCTCAGCACTATAGAGAGACTTTACCGTTTTTCTTAAAAACCTAAAATAAGTTTATAATATTTATATATATTGAATTTACATTAAGACTAGATAATATTAAAGCCTAGTTTAAGTCATCAAATTGGCTATATTGCGTTCTTTGTCTTTTTTAACCAGAAAATACGAATCCGCTCTATGCAGCCGCATATACTGGACTGAATTTGGCGGTAATGTTAGGGCAGGCGTTTTAAGTAAATACTGGCCTGTATTTACTTTACTTTAAATTTATTGACTTATTTGTTTATAAAATAAATAAATTACGTTTTAGGAAGGGGATTTGAAGGTCAAGATGGAGTAATAAATTTATTATTTTAATTCGTAAATTATTTTTATTTGATTTTTTATATGGTGATTCTGGGCATTAGTTTTTGTGTATGATCAGTGTTTACTTTTCGGAAATTCTTTAATATTGTGTTATTTTATTGAATTTTGCGAATTAGTTAAAAGTTTTAATTTGTAATGCAAATTATAATCAATTTGGACAGAAAAACTGACCCACTTTTAAAGCTATATTAGTTACAATCTGAAACTTGTTTTGTTTGTTTTAAATCGTCTGTTTAAACCAAAATTCATACTTTAGTAGATGTGGTTTATATTTAAGGTATGATGTGTTAAATTTGATATTTATGTAAAGTCACCATTACGGAATGAAGTTGTTTAAATTATTATTTTTTTTAAATACATTTTGTATATAATTATATAAAAAGTAAAAAATATTACTTTAATTTTCCAAGATACATGTTATGTATATTGGAAGTAATTGGGCATTTTAACAGGTAATTAAATATTAAATTAAGGTAACCCAATTAAAAATTTACTAATTTAATACATATAATGTTTCTTTTTACATTTAATTTAAATTTACCCAGTGTTTAGGATATTTACATAAGATTTTTTTTTGCATTTAGATGTTTCTTTGCAGTCATTTTAACACCAAAAATAATACTTTTAGTTAAGAAGTTACATAAATGAGCATTTAACCAAATTCTTTATGAGATTCATTAGTTTAATTTTAATAGTTAAATGTTTTGTCATTTGAAATATATTTAATTATTTCAAATTAACTGAAAGACACTGAGCTTATGATGGTTTAATAAATTTTAACATACGTTTGACTGAGGTTATGTTGCTGGATTTTAATTATTGACATGTTAGTTTGATGTATTGTTTTCCTTTCTGTTAATAAAGTGCATATTCTGTCTGATTATTTTTTTTATGTGTTTATGTTATAAACCTGAATCTGTGTTAGTTATAAGGAATTTATTTCTTCTTGTTTATCTCTGATTATGTACTTAAATATAAATGTTAATATTTATTAGTTAAAAACAATAAATTTGGTTATAAACAGACCTGAAAGTGGTTAGTATTTTTAGTAAAGTTAATTGTAGTCCAGTTCTCTTTCAGCATGTGTGGTAATTGAGGAAGATGATGCCAAGCCCATGCTGAGATTTAGTCATGGAATACATTATACAAGATTTTTCAAAGCAGCTTGTTATTTCATTATAAATGGTTTTTTATTAAGTAATAATTTTTTATGTATATTATTTACTTAAGAGTATTTGCTATTTGTGACCTGTTAAAACTATTTTATTTTTATAGAAGCTTCGTAAAATAAATTTCAGCATTTTGTATTAATTGCTCAGAAAAAAAAACAAAATACAGAATTCTCAGAAACATACAAATAAGTCATATATGATATTTTATCACAGAAACAGTTAAATAGCAATATAACAATTGATGTACCTGTATTTTATATGTTTTAACTCTAGAATCAGATTCAAGTGTCCTGAATTGTGTTAAATAGAAAATTATAGAATTTTAAGATTTCTGTTATTGCTTTATGCCCACATTATACTACATTTTCAACCATATTTTAGAAAATCTCAAGTTTATTTTATTACAATTAAAATACATTTATTTTAATGGGATGTCACCATTTTTTTTCTGGAAATTTTACGATGATTTTTAGTAGTTTACAGTTAAAGCAATTGCAGATTTGATACCATATTAGAGACTTGCAAACATAATTTGCCTTAGCAGTTTTAAAATTAGTTCATATTTTTAAGAGATTTTAGTAAAACAATCAACCGTTTCTATATGTTTTTTCCCTGTTAACAATTTTGTATTTTATATTTATATATATATATAATAATAATTGAAATGTGTTGAAATTTGCACACAATTGAGTAATTGTTCATATTACTCTAAAAATTGTGTGAAGAATGTGAGCAGTTGTCAGTAGTTAACAAACTGATAGATTGAAAAAAGGGTTACACAACAGGGTTAAGTAAATAAAAATAATTATAATTTTTATTATACATTGGATGTTGTTTTTGTAAGAAAGCATTATGGTTGAAAAGAGTTTTTGTTTTTAAAGAAATAAATGTTACATAATTAATACAATACTTAACCTCAATATTCCATTAACAAATGCGTACATAGTTGTGATAAATAATTAACTTTTATAAATAAATATTTATACTAGTCATTAAAGAAAAAATGGAATTATTTGTTTAAAAAAAATTATCCAGGTTATCCCCAAAAATTGTTTACTACTCTTATAAAAAAAAACATATGAGAAAATTGTAGAATTGTTATGACACGAGAACCTGAATTACCAACCTAATTATTGAAAAAGTTTTCTCTTCAAAAATTAATTAAATACAAAAATTAGAATAAAATGTAGTAAGAAGAAAAAGAAAATTTTAACAAACAGAAAAAATGTTTTATTTAGAAAGGAAGAAACTAATGTTAGATAGTAGTTGTCATTGTTGGTGAATAAGTTTTTTTTAATGATATTAGAAAACTTGTTTATTAAAATCTTTTATATATATTTTTTTTTCTCTGAATTTTCAGTTTTGCTAACCCTTTTTTTTAAATATAAGGGCAGAATTTATTTTCTACTTTGAACTAGACCATTTATTTGTAAATCTTAGTTTTCCTGGCCTTCACTATTCAAAATAATATTCACTGGTAGTAAAAAAAAAAACCCTAAAATTATTTTTTGCTAACATATTAGTTTTTTGACATTTACAAATTGTTTAAAATAATTTGCATCCATGATGTAACTTCAAAACTTAGTTTAACAGGTCAATTTATATTACCTTCAAAATTTTTTCCTTCGACAATTACAGCTTTGTAAATTTTTGTTTATAATTTTTTTTATTAACTGAAATCTATTTGTAAAAACCGCTTCATTGGTAGGCAGTGATTTCATCAGCATCTTTCAACTGCTTTCCTTTCAGTTATTTCAACTTAAGAAGTTCTGTTTAAGGAAGATAACATTATTTACAAAAGTCTAATAATTGCTTTCCATTTTTCAGGAAGATGATTGATATATCCCATAAATTATAAAGGATGTTACTAAATATTTTCTTCGAATAATATAGTCTAGAATTAGTACACCTTGGACAATATCTTGCAGATAAAAAACTTTAAACATAACTTATAATTCTAATCACCTAATCAAAATTTCAGTCTGGATGTGGATACCTATACACCTGACTTGCCTATTGATTGTGCTAAAAAAGTATACATCATTTGTTATTATTTTTGCTAGAACATCTTTCTATGTAACTAATTTGAAAACAATTTAGACCAATTTAGTTTGTGATTTCTATGGTGCCATGATCAATGAGCAGAAATTTTTGGAATGTGTTGACTGGCATGTTTGTATCATTTTGAAGAATACCTAGGATTTTTTTAAGTTCTCTTCTCTCATTTTGATAGTGATTAATGTTTTCATGTGTCATCATGGTAGAAGTGTGCGACTATAATAATTATAAACACACGCACAATTCTCATGCAAGTGATGAGGGAATGTTTGTACTTTTTTTCCCCCATTGTTTCACTGTATGTATCTTTTCAAGCACATTAAGAAAAATATGTAGAATTTAACATTTGTATGATTTAAAGCGACATATGTTTTGATTGCACTTGTCACACAAATGTTTGTTTCACAAAGTTTGTTACTGTTGTTTAAGAAGAAATATGTAACACTATGACATGGGCATTATATGATCTTATGAACACTGATGACAAATGAAATCGTGTAAAGATTATTATCTTGAATAGAAGATATCTAAAACATTGTTTGAATATACACTTATTATTATTTTCTTCAATAGTTTTTCAGTATGGTTTTCTTAGTTGTATAACATTGTGCCAATCATTATTGAAAAATATCTTTAATTTTGCCACAGTTAAGAAACTGTTTGCCATTTATCTCATCAGTCATATTCCATTGATGGGCCATTCCACAGCTTGCTCTAGTCGTGAAGTTTTTAATAAACTGTTTAGTTCAGATCATAGGGTAAATTGGATGTTGCTACTTTTGGATTTTGATCCATATTGATATCATCATATTTTGAATTATGGTTTATGTATCAGATAATTCCTGATAATAGCTTTCATGTTACATATTTCCAAACTGTCCTCATTCAGTATAGAAACAACTCCAACAGACAGTTTATAAAAACCAATGTAACGTGGATTATAAAGATTAAGTGTTAAAAGGAATTCACAGACTAAATCTTATTAGTTTACGGTTCATTATAATGTTGAAAATAAAAAGAATACGTAGAAAATAAATAACTACTGTTTAATAAATAAACCTGCAATTCTTTACGGGTTTTATGTATCGACTTGAGTGGATGCATCATTGAATTAAGTAAGTTATTAATGCTTCTTGAAGAATCTACTCTGGGTGATCATTAAGAGATCTTAGAACTAAAGAGCTACATTTGGTAAATTTGTCTCAATATACTATTTATACCAAACATACCCTTATGATGTTTATTTTTTTAACATTTCAGGGTTTATCACAATTACATTACAGTTTGTAGAATATTATTGTTTACAGTAGATTGTGTCTTAATTGAATAAAGTGAATTTTTTAATCTGTCTAAAACTTATTGGATCTGCATGTGATATTCAATAGGTTTTTGCTTTTTTTTATAATCTCTTGTTTTTAAATGGTACAGCTCTAGTTATGCATAATTTTAATTTCTTTTAGGCAATCACTTTCTTTATGTAAAACTTAGAACTTGCTTAAAAATTTAATTTTTTAAATATAAAATAAAACGTTGAAACCGAAATACTAGATTGCAATTCTAGGATGTCTTTTGATATTGTACTTCTGTTTATTTATATCGAGCAAGTTAATATGCACCATTGTACAGTCTGCAATGTAGTTCAGAGTCGGGCAATAGCAGTATTTTACAATTTGAAACGTCATATATCAATAAACAAGTATTTAACAAACGTTGATCATGTGTAGAGAAAACAAACATTATATGTTTTTATTATATGTTCCAACTGAAGGAGGCTAGATGTGATACATTTACAAATCGATGTGAATATCTGTAATATGAGCTGATCAGTCATTAAAAAATAAAAGTTATTATAAAATCAATATTTGTATGTCCATATTTGATTTTTCTATTCTTTAATTTTTTATCCGAATAGATATACCAGATATCATTTTTACATCAAGTATATAAAATTATCTCAGTTGGCTCATTAATATTATTTGCAAGTCAAACTATATCAAACCTTTTAAAATTTAGCTTCTTGTGGCAAATAAAGATAAAGCTGCTTGGTTTCTTGTAGGGGGGATCTCATCTTTTAGGACGATAAAAGAAAAATTTTTGTGGTAATTGCTGAATTTTTTGAGTGATTTTGCCAACATTGCAGTTCTGAGGTTCGCATTATTTTGTACGAAAACGATTCGCGACATCAGCAACATTATCACTGATTCTGAATAATGCTGAGTCTTAATTGTTAAGGAATCTTACTTTACAATTCTTCTGTGATTGTTATTCCAGCTCTATGGATCTTTTTGGACCCAGAAAAAGTAATAATATATCATACTAAACAGGATTTGCTTGAATTTTGTGCTTTCAGTGAACTTGAATTATCTTACTGCACACATTGTCATTTTGACTCTAGACAATCTGTATTGTAGTAGTAATCTATGAAAAATATTTTATTTCTGCTACGTAGATTGTGATATCGATTGATATTCCTTCACAGTAATTTGTAATAAATACGCTTCTCTGTAAGATTTTAATACTTTGGGCAGTTGAGCTTGGGCTTCAACACTTTTGATATTAGATTGTAGCCGAGTTTAGAATCGTGAATAAAATGTACTTCCTATGAGGAATATCATAGCAATTAATATCTACATGAATAACTGGCTCCTAATATCTTGTATTTTAATTTACTATCATTCAGTTATAATATAGTATTAAAATAAAAGTTTATTTACAATCCAGATGTTTGATGTTATCTTAATTCCTGCGGGGGAAAAAGATTAGATTACCTCAATTAAGTTATTTGACTTTGAAGAGAGTTGTACAAAACTGGTGTGCACAAATTACTGCATTGTTTCTATATAAAAAAAAAGAATTGATGTGTTTATCTGTTTTTTCATTTTCAAACTGGTGCATAAAAGCAGTTACATTCAGTTAAAGGAATCAAACCACATCATAAAGATTTAAATACAGGTTAAATTTTTCTTGTCTCGCATTAAAAATAGCCAGTAGAAAACTTGTAAAGTATTTGTATGCTCTGTATGGTGTAATAATATTGTTTTTTATCTCAGCTTTGTTAAAGTATGCTTTCATTATATGTTAACATATCTGGATATGTAGAGTGGTTTGTGAATAAACATTTCCATTTCCCCTTTCCCTCTATAGTAATTAAAACGATAAAGTGAAAAGTTGGTAATAAAATGTGTTAAATAATTAAATAAAAGATTTTTTAGATAAACGCATAAAATTGTTGTAAAATTTTGAGGAAATTTTTTTAAAACATGTTTTGTAGTTTATGAACTGAGTAAGTTTAGAAATCTATTATTTTTTGAATGTGTCTGTTAAAGGTAGTTAAATGTTCAGTAACAGATTTATTTTGAAAGAAAAAAAATTAAAACTAATAACGACATGTAATTTTTTTTTTTTTATGGAATTAGTATGGTGATGTAATTAAGAAATTGCAAAATCCAATATTTTAAATGTTTTATTCTAGGAAATAATAAAGAAATTTAATAAAGCCAAATTAAAATTTAAAAAAAAGTAAATGAATTCAATTTTGGTACACCATGACTTACATTGTAACTTCATAGAATGTTGTTTGTTTATAATATATATATATATATATAATTTACATATTGTGTTGACTCATGAGTTTTCATTATTAGACTTATCATGGAGTAGCGTAAGGTTAAGTGTACATTGTCATTATAGATAGTGGCAATTGCATGTATAGTCGTTAGTAATAATTGTAAAAAACACGAGCTGCAGAACTTGTGCTGTCAGAAAGCCTTAAAGTATTGAAGATTTATTTTCTTCTTTTTAGACAATATGGTAATATCGTTACAGAATTATACAATTTATTTTTAAATTGTAACTTATTTTTTGTGTGTTCTAAAATTTTATTGTATCAGTAGCAGAAGCAAATTATATTTTAGTTTAAAAAACTTCATTAATAATAAAACTAATAATATAATTTTTTTTAAGAAAAAAAAAATTATATTATTTTTATAAGTATCTTGATAAAAATGTATATAACAATACAGTAATCATCTATTTACACAGTTTATACTTTCACAAAATTTCACAAAAATGGAAATCATGAAAATTTGGGCTCAGTAACAACGTAAAATTAAGTTGTTATATGTTATATTTATAAAAGATTTAATTTTTAAGTGAAGTAATGTTACCAAGTAGTTAAAAGAAAGCACATTTTATAATAATAAAATCATTTATTTATGTCATCACACTGGTTATCTGCATCGTGGCTGGTCCCTTGCAATATGTCTGTTTCTATTCTCTAATATTCAGCTAAGTGTTTTGATTAAATTAGTGTTTTAAATTTTCTTTTGCAAAGTTAGCAATTTTTCCTTTCCAGTCTCTTTTTTGCATTTTCTCTATTGATCTTACTATCATTGTTTTTATCAATTCCTTTCACCTTATCGTATGCCCTGCCAATTAGATTTACTATTGTGATCAGGATTCTGTTCTAATTTAGTAATTTATTTAAATTCCGAATAGAAAAAAACATTATGCTTTACTTATGTTTTAATTTATATGTTGCTTTTGATTAATAATCATTTACTGTTGCCCCTGTTGACTCCATAGCTTTTATATTCCATTCTTGTAAAATAAGTTCTTTTGATGCGATCATTGCTTTCACTACCCAAATAATTGATCTGTTTCTTTCACTGTTTGGATGTACGGTTTCAAAAAAATAATAAAGATGGCTGTTTTTTATTTTCAGCAGTAAATAAATTAGGTATTTCTTCAATCCTGTTGTGGTTCTTTTTTTTCAAGTTGATTACTCTTCTCTAATTCTACATGTTCTGTGAATAGCTTGATATCAAGCGATTGTAGAAGTTTTGAAGTAACTTTATTCAAACTGATTGATAGCTTGAATTCCTCGCCTTCTATGATTGCCTCAGTGTTTTCTGCTGTATCATTAGAAACACATTCTAACCGTAGTTATTGTCGTGTGTTGTTCAAATCAGTTTTACATATCCTGAATCGCATCAGCAATTTCTTAATTTTTGATACGGCATAAGGAGTATATTTTAAGTACAGATGACATGGTCGAAATGGCAATTCTTTTACCTCCTTGCTAATATTAGAAGTTCTTCTAAAGGCCTACCAGATTCTTTTTGTTGTTTTGCAACACTGAATTTCTTTTACCAATTCTCTAGGCAATAGTATTTAAAATGTAAGGTAACATTTTGTGATATGTTCACATGAATTTATATAAATATAGACGTGTAAATTGATTGGATCATTGTGTATATATTTTTTTTTTTAGCAGGGAATACTTTTTGTAGATTTGAATTATATGAAGGACTCTTGTGGTATCAAAAGAAAATATTTTTGTAATATTAATATAATTTAATTGAAAAATTTTCAGCTATAATGAAAGTCATTCTTCAATTTGCTGATGTGTGTATGTTAATAAAGGTAGGTACATGCATGCATTTATTTTCCCATTTTTGTGTTTTAACTGCATGTTGTAAATTATACAGAAAATTAACTGAACAATGATATCCTCTCCTTTCCAACAAAAAAAATTTGAATTTTTTTCAGTTACTTATAATTGTATTTATTGTATGTGTTTTTTTCCTCAAGAAATCAAAGCTAAAATAAGGTGTTTTATTTTTATCCATAAGTTTTACTATACATACACGCATAAAAAAAGAAGCATTTTTTTTATGGAGATGCCTACTATGAACCGTGGTAATATCAGCAGTAGCAAAAACAATAATAAGTTTTATAATTTAGTTCATAGAATTGAAAGTTTGAAGATTTAAAAATTACCAAATTAATTTTTTAAGTTGCTAGATGTTTTTGTGATCTAACACCATTGCAGTATTAATATTGTAATTATTACAATTTTTGTGTAAAGTATGAAAATAGGGAAATTTCCAGTAGCTCCTGAAGTATTAAACAGTAGTTTTTTGTTTCCTTCATGTAGGATACATTTGGAGATCTATTTGTAGGATTCTGGATTTTTCCTTGATAAAGCTATAAAATCTCTTTTCAAACTATGACTATAGTATAAGAAATAGGATATTATGAGGGTGTTTGAACTTTGTAAGTTTCATGCCATTTTTAGGTTTTAAACAGCATCTCTGGATTAAAATTTGCTCCTTAACTGATGGACTTGTCCTGGGAGTCATAATAGGTTTTAAGAAACACAGGAATATATGTATATTTATAATTTTTTGTTAAACATTGATAATTTTCTAAAAATAAATCTTACCTTGTTACTCTGCTTCATTTTGGGAGAGAGTTCAGACATTTACCGAGCACACTGTAAATATATATTTACAAACAAGAAAAACTGAGTAAATCACTGCCTCTGATCATTAAATTATTTAAAATCAATGTAAGTTTAAATATATATAAATGTAAGTGTGTATGTATATATTATTATTATTATTATGCTTTTACGGCCAACATGGGACCACTTAAGTCAATTTTAGTTGGATCTTTTCTGAGAAAAGCGTGTTATTTTACTCTTCTGAGCTGCCCAGTATTTCTTCATCCGTTCAGATCTTGCTTTCTTTTCTTCATTTGTAAACACCCTATTCGTTGTATTTTGTCTCTTCGTCTGTCTTTTGTTTAAATCTAATGCTTTTTATCTTTTAGCTTTGTAATTTTTCCAGTTTTATTCTGTAGGTCAGTCAGGGAAATTCCCAATTCTTTCATATCTTCTCTAATTTCTTTGATCCATCCTACTTCTAGCTTTTGGAACCAGAGCTTTTCAATGATATTTCTTGACAGTCTTGTTTCCGGTGTCCTTATGAGATTACCAAAGAAAGATAATCTTTTTTTCCGCATTGTATCAGTAACAGGCTCTATTTCTCGATACACCACCTCATTTGGCACAATCCACCATTGGCCTTCTTTTTGGTGTTTTTTATTGACACACATTGTGACAGTTCTCCTCTCTATTTTCAGAATTTTATCAATTCGGTTTTTCTGAGTGATTTTGAAAAGGGTCTCGCTTCCGTAGGTGACTTCTGGCTGTACTACAGTTTTATAATGTTTAAGTTTTGTTTTAGCAGAAAGGCATTTTTTGTTATATGTTGACCAAGTTAATTTTTGGGATTTAATCATTTTATTTGTCCTGCTTTGCCATGTCACTTTTTTATATAAATTATAAGTTATTATTTCCCCTAGATATTTAAATTGTTTTACTATTTTAATTTTCTGATTGTTTACTGTAATGTGCTCTATTACCAGAGGATCTATGGCCATTAGTTCAGTTTTTCGAAAGAGATATGAAGCCCTATCTTTTGTGCTAGGTTTTGAAGGCTCATGATTTGTGTTTTGGCTTCTTGAATATTATTTGAAAAGAGCGAGGTCATTTGCAAATCCTAGGCAATTTAGTGTGATGGAGTTTTTCTTAGTACCCATCTTTATATTTTTGGGATTTATTTCATACCATTTTCTCATGTATATATATATATATACACGAATATGTATGTTAATCTCAGATAACACTCCCTCTGAATATTAAATTAAATTTACAAAAACAAGATTGATTAAAATAACATAAAACAAGCAGAAATTAATCTTCAGATTATTAATTAATGGTCATATAATTAAGTCTTTTTTAATTTTGCACTCATACAGTAGGCAAAAGTATAACAGAATTCCTAAATGAATTTATTGAACCAAAGAACGAATTCAATGTACAACATTTTTTTTTTCCACAGATTTCATGTTTGGTTCATTTGTTTTAGCTGTTCATTAAATTTTTATCTTATTAAATTTTGTAGAAGTAAATACGTGAAAAAAATAATAATAAAAAAGCTGTTAATAAAAGAGATAGCTGTAGATTTTAAGAAGGATCTGTCTCTGGAAAACATAAAAAAATTACGTCAAATAATAAAATCATAGGTGGTCTAAATGGAAGTTAACTATTATACGAATTGTTTTAACAATTAATTTAATTGTTTTTTTTTTATAAATTATTTTAGTTAAATAACAATTATTTAAATTTTCTTATACAAAAGCTACTCTAGAATTGATTTCCAGAACTTAAAGAAAAAGATTTGTCAATATACAAAATGTTTATTTTTCCTTAACACATACAAAATTAACTATATTAATTTGTAGTTAACAAAGTAAATTCCTTTTTTTAACTGAAACAAGGCACTGTTTTGCTTATAATTTCTTATTGTCACTATACTACCTTTTGCCCTGACCCTCATTGAAGGACTCCATTGTCCAGCAACTTAACCCATCCAGATGTTTTATATTGATTTTTAATTGCTAGTTATCCTACTGGATCTTCAAATCAGTTGGAGCAAAGACAAGGTTGTAGAGCGGATGATTGAATGAATTCATGTGATACTAATCTCCAAATGTGTAGTTTAACTTTATTGATTCGGGCTCGTGGTGTGCATGTACTTTTAACTAACGCATTGGCATGTATTTTACATCCATGCAAGTGTTTATTAGAAAACGAGGATAGTGTTAAGGACTTAATATTAAAATATATTAACTTTGTTCAAGGATCCTTGAACCGATCAGTATCTTTCGTGGCAAGGCAAGCACCAACATCCTTTGCCATTGACACATTTCTACTTAAACTTTTAGTAAAACCTTTGTTTGACCTGTAGAATGGAGGTACTTTCTGAACTGCATCTTTCACGAGTATCCTGCACCGTGTTTCATTTGACCTCAGAATTTTCTTTTCCATTTTACAATAAATTTCTGATTTTATGGTCACATTTTTTCTGAATTCTGTCAACAGTTTAGTGTAGTGTCTTTCTGTTTACAAAAATAAATTCACCAAATCTCAAACGTCTGGAATGGCAATGATGATTTTATTTTAACATTCAAATAATTGCTGCCTGTTTTTCTTGTATTGATCTAAATAGAATGGGTGGTAGAAGGACGTATATCAAAATTATAGATAGCTTGTGGTTACCGTTCACATACTGATTTTGTGTGGCAATTAGTTTATTTTTAATATCACTCTGGTGTGAGTTTTAGTATAGCTATTGTGTTTTGTTCAATAATTCATAGTTCATGATCGTCAAAAGAATTGAAAGTTGAATGAAAATTTATAATGTAAGTAACTAGTGAATATTTTGAAATTTCCCTTAGTTTGTAAGAAGATAATACAAATAACTTACACGTGCACTGGTGGTTGGCTGGAGCATGAATGAAAACTGTATATAATTTTTTGTATGATACATGTTTTTTTATCATTTTTTGTTATTTTTAATAATATTGTTTTGTTAACATATATTTATGTTATTTATCTGTAATTTTTATTTTTAATGTTAATCATGTTTTGTTGAATGTTATATAATTGCACTTAAACTTTGTTTTGATATTTAGGACATCAATATTACAAAGTAAATACTAAATATTTTGTTTTAAGATAAATATATGCAATTTAATGTACAGTTCCCTACAAAAATTTTGTCAGGAATCGCCGGCATTTATTCACATTTTAATTTTATTTGTGAACCACAACATCATTAATTTATGCCCATTAAACTTTTATTTATGTCATAAAACTTAAATGTTTTCCAATTTTTACTTTCTTCGGCGATTACCACATTAGGTAACATGTTCGTTTATTCAGTTTCTTGTCTCACAACTTTTAACTTTTTAGCATTCCTTCATGGTCGTTTTCTCTTTTAACTGTAAAGTATTTAAAAAAAATAAAAACATGTAGAATAGCTTCTTTTAATTGTATTTTATTATTAAAATCTGTAGAACATTTAATTGTTAATTTTTAATATTTGTTGTGGAGCAGGAAGAACGATTAATCGATGCAAGAAAGTTCTTTATGTTGGTTGGCAACACTGTTCGGCCGGTTCTATTTAAAATCCTGACAACATTCCTTTTTATTTTACCGGTTGTATTATAGATTTAGAAATCGAATTGTTTTCTTAATGTTATTAATAAAAATTGATGTTGTACTTAAATACAAACATGACCTTCAGTTTATTAACTGCTCAATTTAAAAAAAGAGTTCTTTTTCGAGCCTATTCGACAATAAGTACTTCGTACATTTTTAAAAAAAATATGTAATTTAATAGTTTATGGGTAATTTTCAAATTATTTAATCATCGATACATGTATATTATAAATTTTTGATTTTTAATTGAAAAGCTTGTTGACATTTATGCCTTTTTGTATGTATTATTAATTTTATTAAGAATTAATAATTAATTAATAATTTTTAAATACGTTGTTCTTATATACTTCTAGATATTGGTAATGATATACTAAAGTACGCGGTTTTTACAAAGTATTTTATTTTATTGTTTTTAAGGAATTGTTTTTTTTCCCTATATGATAGTGTAGAGTCGTGTTTTTATGGGATTGAAATATTTGAGCTTAGAGGTCGTTGTCCCCTATGCTGAGAAGGGTGGGTGTACACCTCTAGTTAATGTTGCGCTCTGGCGGTTGAAATTGTTATTAATGTTCCTCGTGTACGGGAAACTAGATTTTACATTTTATTGCAGGATAAGATTTTTTCATTCTGCCTTCTCTTATTTCTTTGTCTTTATGTTTTATATAATAAGTTTTTTTTATTTTAAATATTTTTAGTTTAGTTTCTTAATGGCATTATACGATTTCTTTTTTACATTCTTCTTTTTAAAATAAATTATAAATTCGATTATTCGGCAGGTTACCGGGCGTTGTTTAATTTAAGGATAAAAATTGTAGCATTTTATGAAAACGATAAAATAAGAAGAATAATTTTAAAATTAGTCTTATGTATTTACACATTTTGTTTATTTACTTAGTAGATTATTTCAGTAGCATATTTGTAGCAAAAATGTACTCGTACGGCTTACGGTTCAGCAGTAGTCGATTTTAAACGTCAGCCGGTATTTACTTATTTTATCGATTCCATAGTCGATATATTTGTATTCAATAGACCGGAATCGAATGTCGTACTGTTCTATACCTTCTAGAATTGAGTAGAGATCTGATTGTATCGGAATTACAAAAATTTTAGTCGAGTTACACGTGACGCGTGTACGATGTTATTTTTGAATTTAATAATACGATATGCTCCAGTGTTGTATACGAGTTGTAATGTTGTATTTTGATAGCGGTGGTATAATAACATAAGAAAAGCTATTTTATTCATGGGAATATTCAACTGTAGTAATGATTTTAATGCTAGGTTATGAGAAAATAGGCAGGCAGATACAGTTGGCTTCACTCACTCACGTATCGAAACTGGAGGCTTACGAATACCACCCTCTCTTCCATTCGACCGAATCTTAAACAGTCCAACGTTTTATCTCTTAATATCTGTCCATTGTTTTCTTTTCTACATTATTATTCAGACTGTGGTAATTTGAAATTATTTACAATTATAAAAATAAGATGAAATTTGACTTGGAAAAAATGTTGCAAATGCTAGGGGTTTTCCTTTATCGATAAATAAAATAGGATATCAATTCTCGCTTTGAGAACCATGTAACCTTCAGGACGTGGTTAATTCAGCATTTCAAAGCATTAATACACGAATGATTACCAGAAAATATGATATTATTTTGGTTTGTCACATTGATATCTTGTTCTTGAAGCGTCAAAATAAATTTACACTTAAAACACCCATTTTTTAATAAGTTCAAAAAAGGAAAATAAATTTATTCAAATATCGTTCAGATTTACCATATTACAATAATTTTTGTTTGTAAAGTTTGTATCGGATATATATATATATAAAAAAACTGTTAGTTTATCATAGCAAGGAGTCGATATTGCAGTTAGTTTCAGTGACGTAAATAATTCTGGTGAATTGTAATGTATTCCCGTGTGGCTTGATTTCCAAATGTTTACCGAAGAACAAATCATACGTTGGACGACTTATGAGAAATAATTTAAAAAAAAAAAAAATCAGTTGGTTTTTAAAAAACATTAATGCTCGATAACGACCCAAATTGTGGAAGTAAAAAAGAAAATAATAATTTTGATTGGCTGTATCTAAAGAGATCTTAAATCAACTAATAGTTCAGAATTAATGATGCACATTTTTGAAAGAAATTTGTTCAAAAAGTTTTGCACGAATGGAAATTTAATCGTTCGGTTTTGTCGATTGAATGTTCGAAGAGTATAAGCACGATCTGGACTTAATCGGTTAATTTAGAGTTTGATATTACCAACTTTAATTTGATTTGGAAAGATAATAGAGAATTGTATTTTTGGTACCCAGAAAAATAAAAGAAGTTAACACTTCATCTATCTTGATGTTACTGTAAAATAAGACCCCCATTTTTTAACGCAGTTATATCACAAAATTTGGGGAGGGGGATCGTATATTGGAGGCGGGTCTTACAAATTTGTATTTCAGAAAATGAAAATAAAAATAACTGTCTTTTGTTGTTTATATTTATTGTAATTTTATTATTGTATTACCGAACTGTGTGAATATAGTGTTTTGTTAAACACTAAAAATTGTAAGTTATACAAATATAAAAGTTTTGTTATTTGAGGAAGCGTGCTATTTGACGTCAGGGGCGGGGCTTTGTCCAGGTTCACAGGCACCGGTATGTCTGAAAACAGAAATGAACGAATTTATAGTTCGAACCGGTTGCCGTTAACAATGCAAAAAGTGCGGAATTATGTTTTAATTACCTGGAACACTGGTTTATTTGGAGTCACTGCTGCTTTCATCATCATCATCCTAGTCTTCACAGTCATCGATCAGTCTCTCCTTCAGTTGTGTCAGAATCCTCGTATATGAGGTGATCTTCCGTTCCATCCAATGCGCAGGGGATTCCAAACTCTTTAATTATCATTTTCAGAGTAATTTCCTCTCAGGTTTTGACAATCCACTTGCAAAGAAGGTGTATTGAAGGTTTCTTTCTGCATTGTCGTCCACTCTTCGTGAATGTGTGATCTCCATCTGCCATCCATTTGTTTTTTATGCCGTGCCTGACCGGGATTCGAACCCGAGACCTCCGGGTCTGCCATCCATTTAGTGTAAAATTTCTGAACGTTGTCCATGAACGGCTTATTGATGTTTACGTCCAAGGGTTGCAGCACAGAAGTGAGGCCTTCCGGAATACCTGCAGCATCTGTGTGCATTTCATCGATTCGATTCTTCATAGAATCTTTAAGGTGGCCACGTAAGCTATCTAGACAAGTCCTCGTTTCTTTAACGTTTATCGAGACGCTGCTAGAGAAATACAGTTTTGGATCCCTTTTTTAATAGATTTTAAAAAAGGAGGCCCGTATGTATTTTTTTTATGTTCGTACATATTTTTCCCATTAATCCGATCGATTGTTGCAATCGACGCAGCTGCTTTTCCCGGTGGTATCATGATGTTGAGAAAAACAATTTTTACACAAAAATCGGTCTGAAAATTGATAAATAAAATTTTTTCGCCGTCCGGCAGGTAGGTAGGACAGTGGGAATATTCTATATGTAGAGAATGATAGTTTGGTTTTCCATCCAGAAGTTCTCTAATTCGAATCTGTTTAGCACGAGATTTTTGTATAAGATTCTCACGAACACGTTTCTATCTTACGTGGTTAGTTGTAATCTGAAAAAAAGATATGTTTTTAGATTTTTCATTTTCTTCGCATCTAATTTAGTTGTTTTAGTTTAAATCTTTTTTTAATTATTGTGTTTTCCCCTTCCGTTCCTTTTGATCGGTTCAATAAGAATTTTTTGTAGAATAATTAGATGTATTTGGCTTATTATGAAGATTTTTTTTATTAAGTTTCAAACCGTTCAGGAAAAAAATATCGCATCCAGTATATCAGATTTAATAAGATAATAGGGTTTCAGTAATTTGAAAGGATTTGGTACAGTTTAGTTTTGAATTATATAGGAATTTTACGATGCACAGTTTGATCAATCGAGATTTTGTATTATAGTAAATTGAACTCGGTTATAAGCCTGTGCTAAATAAATTTATTGAGAAGCAGATATGAATGTACTATGGCCGGATTATTTATTATCGGGCAATGTTTATTAAATTTGCTTCTTACAAATACAATATATATATATTAGTTTTGTTATTTTTAGTATAACGACAATAAAATTGTAATAAACATATTGTGATAAACTTATTCATTGTTGTTCATAAAATATTACTATGTAATGATAAAAGTATTACGTATTATGGTTGTTTACAGTCGTGTCTGTTGTATAATAATAATTATTATTACAACTATTTTTTTTTCTAAGTGCCTGACGTTAGATGATTATTATACGATTGTGTAAACTATGTTGATTTATCCAGCGGTCACCCGATGGATATTTCCATCGGAGGTTTATAGTATTGTAATATTTTGCCCAGAAGGAAAATTCCTGTTAAAGAAAATAAAACTATTAATGTTTTTTTTTAAAGCTTCGTTTGGTTTTATTTTTATTTTGTTGAAATAAATATTTATTTAAACGGGTAGATAGTTATTACTGTTCTGTGACGAGAATGTCTGGAGGTGTGGTATTTTTTTTATACAATTAATAAAAAGAACTGGAGCATTTGTCCGGTAGGATTAAAAAAAAATTACGAAAGATTTTAGAACCGTTCTTAACCCTAAATAAATAGATGTAATACTTTCTTCAAATCTGAAAAAATCCTAAGTTTTGCTAGTTACGAACAGCTTTTATTTGCTGCCGAAATTTCAAATTTAAAAAAAATATATATATATAGAAAATTAGTGTTTTTCTATTAAAAGATTCCAACAAAGTAGTTTAATTTGATCCATTTTTTCTTCGAATATCATTTCTCAGAAAAGTGTTTTTTATAAAAATAATTCCGTTGTAATTTTTTTCGATTAGCGTAAATGGGAAATATTTTTAGGGAAAAATTACGTGATCTACGTAGAGAGGTTTGAGAATATTACTTCCCCCGTCGTAACTTTTTTATTGTTGCTGCATTTGCCCAACACTAAAGAGAAAATGAAGCGATCGGCAAATTTTTGGATGTTGGAGCATTGGAAAATGTTGACGTTTCAAGACTTTTAGTCCACAAAGCTCTAACAAATTTATAGAAATTTCCGGAAGATGTACGTATGCACACGCGTGTTGGTCAGTGTTTTGTTTAATATTTTCGGAACTGGCTCGACAGAAATTCTTTGAAAACGGCCCAAAAGATTTTTTCTATATATTGAGACTAATGACGTCAAACGCCGAACAAAACTATAATAAAAGAGGAAAGTATAATTTTCGCAATTTTTATTTTTGACTTTTTTTTAATGTAGCGGGCGTAGAAAATTGAGCTTAGGTACGATGCAAGTACTTGCTAAGTTAATTAAAATTCCAAAGTTTTAAGTCAGTCGGAGTTAAGGGTGGGGAATATTCAAAATTATTTCTAAACAGTTTTTGCCTGATATCTAAAACCCGGTGACCAAAATAGTTGAAATTTAACAAAAATATTTGGCTCTTTATGTTTATATATATATAATGTCACCGTAATGACCGAAATTAGAGAATGCCAATGTTTCCCGGTGAATCTTGACACGTACCAAATACTTCGGTGAAAAACCAAAATATTTGCTTATTTGGGCCTTCGCCGGTACTTGTCGACAAACACATTATGTATTAGGTATTTAACATCCATGACAAATTAATAGAAAAACTATTTTTAAAATCATTAACATCGGTCACGTAATTTTAAATACAACAACGTAGATACCAAAAAATTCTTCTATATAACTTTTTTATAAGAAAAATAGCGGTTGATTTCGAGTCTGTTAAAAATAATAGTATTAAAATTGTGTTGCAAATGCGTGGATGAACATATAATTTTGAAAGCTTTTGTGTGTAAAGTATGTATAATTAAATTTAAACTTGTATAGATTATGCAAAGAATTCAACAATATTTTATTATTATGTATTATTGTTTACAAATATGTAATCTTATCTATAGAATAGCATACTGTTTTAAATAAAGGAAATGCTTTAATATATATTTTTTTAAATTGGTCAGAAGTTCTTTCTGATTTCATTAATTTACGTATTTACATTTTTGCTAATCAAGAACAAATTTTTGAGTAATACAAAAACGTGTCTGTTTTTTTAATGTATTTACAATCGTTTAGAACATTAGTTAATTAATTTAAAGCGGTTATGGTAGCTTGTTTATTATAATCATGTCTTTTTTTAGGTTAAAGTATTTTGCTGTTGAGCACGGCAAAATAGTTATCTGGTTTTGTTAGAAGTGGTTTTTTTTAAACCTAAAAAGTGAATTAGTAATAATGATAAAGTTTGCGTTTTATCAATTTTTAGAACTGGAAACTATGTAGATAGACTTTTATTATAAACGAATTAATACGCTTTCATCTTATGAGAACATATTTTATTTTAAAATGAACAAAAATTTCTTTGTAGATTTTTTTTAAGCGAATTAATAGCAAACAAAACTTTTAGTTATAATTAATTAAGGATCTTTTATTGAAAAAAATCGTAAAAAAATTATTTCTGATTTCATTTTTTAATTTTTTGTGATCGCGAAAAATTTCTGTTTTCAGATTTCTATGAAAATATCCACTTTGACCATCTCGCATAACTTAAAAACGCTTAGCCGTAGAATTTTGGATTTAGTATTGTTGTAACATCTAGTTGTGCACCTCCCCTTTTGAGTGCAATCGACGTGAACAAAATTGTGCAAAAAAGCCCAAAATCCAGAATATTTTAATTTTGACTTTTTCTTAACTGCAGTAATAAGCTCTCATTGAGCGTTTTCTACGGTATATCATAACTGGTACTTATTTTCATTGGTTCCAGAATTATAGCCAAATAAATTTCTAATTAATGAAATATTTGGATCTTACAAGAGCACATCGGTTCGAATTTGAGCTCATTTACTTCTTTTTTTTTAAAATTTAAATATATTAATTTATTAATATATATAAATATTTATTATATAATATATTGATTTATTAACCTCTGATTGTAAAAAAAAATGTGTATATGTAATTTAATTGGCGTACAAGGAAATCATGTGGTGTCCAGATCAGTTTTTTTTTTTTAAGAAAGTTAAAAATATCGATTGTATTCTATCTCGCAAAACTTTGAGCTGTTACGTAGTAAAAGAACATTGTAATCTTTTAAATATTGATGTCGTGTAAAGCGTTTTTATTCTATTTGGCCACTATGGACCGCGTTACAACTTTGATATCGCTTAATTCTACTATTTTCTCTTTTTCTAATATTCCTTCATCATTTTACAGTGCCGTTTCTTTCTTCCTTCTTTCCTCCCTCCTAAGTCCTAGATCTTTATTCGTGGTTTTTTTTTATTTTGGCTACGAAACCTTGAGATATTTATTTATTCCCTAAAGAATTTTATTTTCAGAGATATGATTTCTCTTTAAATCTTTTCTGACATTTAGGATCAAGTTAACTGAACATTTTAAAACTTGTAGTATTTTTTTAATCTATTTTTGTACGTTTTTGAAAGATGCCTGCAAAACATTAATATTTTCTTTCTTATCAAATTGGAAAATTTTTCACTTTTATTTGTATTCTCCAGGTTTGTTTTATATATATATATACAGGGTCATTCACGGTAATCGGATGTTTTTGAAGTGGGTTGTACTCGGGCGTTCGTGGTGGGAGGGGCACGTGGCTGGTGTCTGACATTTCCTTTGTTCATAGCATTTACATTTTAGTCGTTGAGATGGAGCCGTGGACGCTAGACCAACGCCTGTTCGCGTATGACAGTTTTGTGCGAAATGACGAATCCGTAACTGCTGTTCAGCGAGATTTCCGCCGTCAGTTTAATATCGATCGTAATGCAAGTGTCCCTTCTCGTAACACAATATTGCGACGGGTAAACAACCTTCGAACAAGCGGTTCAATATTGAAGAAAAAACCACCGGGTCCCCGACGAACTGCTAGCACTCCGGAGAACATCGAACGTGTAAGGGAAGCCATTGTCAGAAGCCCACGCCGCTCTATTCAGAGGCATTCAAATGAGCAAACTACGGTAAGACGAATTCTGCATACAGACCTGCATTTCCATCCTTACAAGATAGCCGTCGTGCAGCTGTTAAACGAGCAAGATTTCACGCAGCGATTACAATTTTGTCGACACATGGTTACCGTTTTTGAAGAAAATGAAAATTTGTTATTGTTAATGAGTGACGAAACCCATTTTCATCTGAATGGCTTCGTCAACAAACAGAATTGCCGGTATCGGGCAGAAAGAAACCCGCATCAGCTTCACGAGAGACCATTTCAAAGCCCAAAGGTGACTGTCTGGTGTGCAATAGGAAAGGTCGGTGTTATTGGACCATATTTTTTTGAAGAAAATGACGCTGCCGTAACTGTAACAGCTGATCGTTACATCGCGATGTTGAATACGTTTTTCACCCCTGAGTTACGAAACCGGGGAATCGATTTTCAAAATGTGTTATTCCAGCAGGATGGAGCTCCGGCGTACACGGCGAGGGCAACGATGGCTGTTCTCCGTAACTTGTTTCCGGGACGGATCGTTTCCAGATTCGGCGACATTCCTTGGCCCTCTCGGTCCCCCGACTCGAGTAGTTGTGATTTTTTTCTGTGGGGGTTTCTGAAATCGCGTGTGTACGGCAATAAACCGCGTACATTGGAGGACCTAAAGATCGCAATTCGTCACACGTCACCCAGATTGATGTAGACATGCTGCAAAGAATCGAGGCCAGTTACCGTGAAAGGCTACAACAATATTGCCCAAAATGGACTTCACTTGCCGTACATAATTTTTCGTTCATGAGTAAGTAACAAATGCTTTGATTTAACAAGTGTTTAATTACCAATAAAACTTTTTTAAAGTAAATATTCAATTTTTTATGATTATTTTAAAAACATCCGGTTCCCGTGAATGACCCTTTATATATATATATATATATATATATATATATATATATATATATATATATATATATATATATATTTTTTTCCTTTACTGTTTAAATAAACATTTCAGTATCTAGTGACTTTTTTTTACGAGATTATTAAGGTATATTTATTTTGTATGGTTTCCCCATTTAACCGGAGTCTTTCATAAATGAAAATATTTTCATTCATTTTAACAAACAATCCGATAAATGGAAATATTTTTGGTTCCCTTCTTTAATTTTTTTTTTTTTCAAATGAATAAAGTTTGGATTTAACAAATTAGGTGCATTTTTATATTTCTCATGATTGCTCTTTTTTTTTACGATAGAAATTCAACTTGATGTTTTTCGTAACCCGATTTTCTGCTATTTATTTTTGAGAACAAGTTGAATTTCTACCGATTCGAAGTTTAGGTTTAAGTGCCGAATCATCTACATAAGCTGAACAGTTGATTTTGATTTCTTTTGTTTTCGCTCTTAGAGTCATTAGAAGGGTTTTTAATTCTAATATTGAATTTTACAAAGTCTTAATTAATTTTTCTAAAATTATATTATAAAAGATTTGTGATTTCCTTCTTTTTTCTGGCTTCGGTTTTGATAAAAATTTGTACGGATATTTCACCCAAGAACGTAACTTTGGAATAGGTATCAATCAAAATTTTATGTGAAGATTAATTTTCTGGATTTTAGAATAGATTCTGAATTTTTTTTTGGTTATTTAATAGATTTCCTCCAACTCTCGAATCAGATTTTCTTAAAATTCACGAGTGTTATTTCATGATTAAATTACATATCGATGTTGTTTTTTTTTTTGTTTTTTTTACGGACTTTTTGAAGAAACGTACGGTATTATATTAATACCGTAGGGATTAGGATATGAAAATGAATTTCCTCTACGTTTTAAGGTATGACAATTACGAAAATCCATTCAGTTATAAAATTTTGTGGGTCGAAAATCTTGAAAACTACTAAATTAATCTTATTGAAATTTAGGTAGTAGTTTATCTGAAGTTGTGCGTGTGAAAATTTGATGAAAATTATTTGAGTCGTTCCTGGATTAAGGTCGAAATAATTGAGGTTATGTTGACTGTACAGTGATGTATTTTTCATACATGCTTATGCAGTGAGTCACAGTGGTGGGCGAGTTGAAACTAGGCTTGTGTGTGTAGTTTCTACTAGTTAGCGCGTCTGTCACTGCAAATTAGTGTGGACGTTGGATACAAAAAGTTTCTTCTTGCGCAAGAGTTTTTTTATGCCTAATAATACTTTTCAGATTGTAGATTTGTTCCGTAAAGTATCTATTTATTTCTAAAGCCTTCTTGATATCTATATTTTATTTTACAGTTTCTTCGATTCTGTTAAGAAGATTTTAGTTAAAATTCTTTAAAGGCCTGGTAGAAGGGAAATTCCTTTTTTATTCTTATTATTTATCGTTTTGTCTTTTTATATAATACTAGCTCTCCGTTCCAGCTTCGTCCGCGCTATATAGTTACTTGCGTTTCCCCGAAACGGTCAGTTTTTTTTTTTAGTCAGGTAACCGGAGACAGGTGCAGCTTAGTCACGGTGACAATGGCTGTGTTGGTTGAGCCACAGCGCCTTATACCTTTGCACACCTTAAAAAAATCCGAATTAAAAAAACCCCGCAAATTGTTTCTAAATATTTATGTTAATATTATTTTCTAACCTAGATTTATTGAACATCTCGTTTACTATAGTCGTGGTTGGGGAAATTTACAATCATTATACAAAAAGGTTTTGCCGCGGTTTCACCCCGTTTCAAGGTCGAAATTCAAAATTTAGAAATGTTTTATTGATATGAAGATTACCGTCCTTAAAAATCAGGTTGATTTCTTCATTTATTACAGAGAAATAAAAAAAAAATAACTGGGTTTAAAAAAATTCAAAAATCAATTTTAACCCGCGGAATGAAACTTAAAAAATCTAGAAATTGAGTTTTAGGTGTTCATAATCAATCGGTTCAAACCCAGCTCGCACAATTATATACACTCACAGTTCACAATATATATATATATTTTTTTTTCCTGAGATGAAATACATCCATAAACCTCACTCAGGCCAAGAAACATAAGTAAAAATTTAGTAGCGATAAGTCGATTAGTTTTTTTGTTTATCCCTAACAAAAAAAAAACCACTTCCTTTTTATATAATGGTATAGATATATTAATTTATTTCGCTTAAATGTAATTCTATTATTACGTAATATTATTAATTCGATTTTTTCGAATCATTGAGCTCAAACCCCCCCCCCCCCCTGTTCGTAGTTCATTAATTCAATTCATAAAAGTTTTGCTTCAACCGGTAAAATTCCACTACTACATATACAGAGTGTTTCTAAAATGGTGAGCTGGCTATACTTTTTCGGATTCTACTTGTAAAACTAAACAAAAAATATCCTTAGCAAAAATGGCAATTTCTCTTTCGTTCTCTTACTGTTCTCCATTTCGTTATTGTTGTATAAAAATTTATACCTCAATTTGGATAGATGAATCACATTAATACTTTGTAATAATGTTTTAAAAATGAGCAAAAACTCGAGCCTTAAATAGCTTCGCAAATTACAAAATGGCGACCATGGTTATTTTTCAATTAGTTTTATCAAAATTTATGTTATTTGTTAAAATATTAAGACTCTCATTTTGAACAAAATGAAATTTTATTTATTTTTTAAAATCTGTTTACAAATGGCCGATTTATGGCAGAAAATTGTTGTAATAATTTTGTGTCTGTTTTCATGTCCTCCATTTTACTTTCAATTGGATGAAATATTGTTTTCATTTATTGTTAATTGTAGTGCTGTAAATGATCAAATTAAGTAATAATTTTCTCACAATAATAGACCTAATAATTATCACAAAATTAGAATATCAATTTTCTGTCATGACTATTTGTTAACCAATTTAAAAAAATAAAATGACATTTTGTTAAAAATAAAAGGCTTAATATTTTAGCAAATAACATAAATTTTGGTATTAAAACTAATATTTATAGATACAACGAATTGAAAAATAAACATGGTTGCCATTTTGTAATTCGCGAAGGTATTTAAGTTCCGAGTTTTTGCTAATTTTTAAAACTATTACCAAGACGCTTAATATGATTCATATATCCGAACTTGAGATATATAATTTTATATAAAAATAAGAAAATGGCGGACAGTATGAGAGCGAAGGAGAAATTTAAATTTTTCCTAAAGATATTTTTTGTTTGGTTTTACAAGTAAAATACGTAAAAATTTAGCCAGCCCACCATTTTAGAAAACCTGTATATACTCGTATGTATGTATATATATATTTTTTTTCGAGATGAAATATATCCAGAAACCTTCATAATTATGCTAACAAACGTGTATAAAAATTTAGCTGCGATAAATCGAGTAGTTTGTTTTGTTTAACCGAACAAAAAGAAAACCCTCTTCCTCTTTATAGTATAGGATTTGAATTAAGGTAATTTTCTAGTTTATGGAACTTTATTCCTCCTACAAACTTTTCCACCATTTTTTTTTTTTTAATAATATTGAATATAAAGTATGAATTAAATTTGAAAAATATTTATTAATTGTCTCACACTACAGGGTGTCCTATCAGTTTCCATACAAAGAAAAATAAACACTTATTTTATGAAAACCATTTTTATTTATATAAAATGCTTTACGTAACTATCACTGTTTTGAAAAGACTTCGATGCGTGTCCTCCAGTGCTGTAGAACACGTTACTCTATAAGTTTCCATTCCATACATAGGAAAAATAAACGTTTTTTTTTTTATACATATATATATATATATATATGAAGGTCATGGTGTATCTTTTCCTTGTATACTGTGGCCTTCGTAAAGAAATGTTTACTTTTCCTATATGCATGAAAACGTATGGTATATCTGTAGTAGTTATTATAGACTTATTTTCAATTACTCCCGATCTGTATTTTTTTTATGTTTAATTCCATCTACCGGGATCGAAACTTCTATAACGGGCTATTTTATTCTACATAAAAATATATTATTTTCTTTAAGGTGTTAGATTATAAAATCCTCAGTAACATTTTTCAGTCCTCATTATCGTCGTTAATCCATTTTTTTTTTTTTTTTTTTTTTTTGTATTATTTCTATACCCACTTAATTGTTATTTATTTATTGATAACCGTGAATTATTTACATCTTATTATTAATGTAACATAAGAACTTACGACGTAACATAACACGTGTCTACTTATTTAAACTAAAATTGGCCGTTGAAGTACCTTCCACCTTGTGAATTAACATGTGAATTTACATTAACAAGTAGTTATAATTTCTAAAATTAAAATAATAAAAATAAGTTAACTTTTTGCCCTCTTCCCTTATTGTTCTCAATCATACAGACGTATATGTGTAGTTCTGTCCGAAAAGTGTTTGCCAGAACTGATTTAGGATATAAACAAATTTAAAAGTTTGTGTAAACCTTTCAGTTTCCGTCTATTCCCTAATTTATTTAGCGTGTGGCACCATAACATAACACCAATTACAGTCAGAATTACAAACAAAGATTTAACAAAATAAAATATATGCTACTGATTCGGGAGTCGCCATCACGAAATCTTCAGGAGATTCCCTTCATAAGCTGTCCTAGAGCAAACTTCTATGATGTCTTGACAGTTTGATTTTCACCACACTCGCAAAGGGGCGTCGGTGTTTTACTCCATTTATACAGGAAATAGGCGCACCTACCATGCTGAGTCCGTATTCTGTTTAGCGTTGACCTTGTCTTACGTGACAAGTCAAAACCAGGCGGCCTTTGAGTAATACATGGGATCTGGTTATTCTACTTTGTGGTCCATTCTCGACGCCAGGCGTCAGTTAGGTTAAATCGGCCTTTTTGGCAGCAATTGCTGTTTTGATAGGTGGCTTTCTAGGTCGAAGGCGACAACGGTTGGCATCCTCAATGGCCTCATGTATTGACAGGTTTCGATTGTCCATAATCTTCTTGTACTCTATTATAAGAGCGTTTATACGGCGCAGGTTCGGGGGTGGTATGTGAACCATTCCACGGGAGTAGACCTGATAATTCCGGCAATCATTCCCATAGTGTTATTAAGTTGAGCATCAATTCTATGAACATAAGGGCTGTTAAGCCACACTGGCGCACAATATTCAGCAGCTGAGAAGACCATGTTCAGAGCCGATGTGCGCAAAGTGGTGGGAAGCCGATGCTCCCCACGTCGTTCCATAGAGCTTATATATGATGTTTCTAGCTCTCAATTTCCCTGCAGTTTTCATTAGGTGCTCCTTAAATAAAAGCGTTCTATCAAGTGTCACGCCTAGGTATTTCAGTGACTTATTGTGAAAGAGCCATGTATCCTCAAATAGAATTTTAAGCTCCCTATTAGCAAACGTGTTACTCAGATGGAAGCATGACACCTCTGTTTTATTAGCATCCATCTCCGGAAGTACCTTCCCAGTTTCTCCAGGTCAGCCATCAGGACCTCCTCCGACTCTACAAATGATCTACATTTTATTGTTAGCACCCAGTCATCGGCTATTCCCTAAATTTTTTCCCGTTAAAAATTTGTCTTAGTAAACCGGTTAAGATATTTTAATGAAATCGAAAAACGATGTACATTCTACCCAGCGCATCGATTAATAAATACATTTGAAATCTTTACTTTCGAAAATTTCAAAAGTCCGGCCGTTAAAGTCGATCATTCAATAGCGCTCCGTAGACGTTAATCTTATCGAATTATGATTTATTAGATAACATGTTAACCGTTTTGTTATGAACAAAATGAAACTGTTTTTTTTTTTTTAAATCTTCTTGACAAACAGGCGAGATGTGCTACAAATTGTTAAAGTGGCTTTACAGTATGTTTTTTGTCTTTTTACTATTTGTTAAGCTGCTGATTTGTTCATAGGAAAAGTGATATCAATTTAATTTGAATCGTGTAATTAGTAAAAAGACTTCGGGTTTGATCCAGAAATGACAAAAAAGAGAAAAGTTTTTTGCCCTCCGATTCTCTTTATATGAAGTTTTTGAATGTGAATTAAAACATCATCAGAAAATATCTTAATTATACAAGGAACACAATAATAACGATCAAAATAAAGGAAATTCGGTAGAACTACGTCAATATGATGAACAATTTCACGGGTTGTATTTACAATTTATGCATTTAAATTTAGTCGGCCACAGCGTTATATCATCTTCATCAGTAAAATTAAGTATAAAAGCTTAGCCAAATAAGTTCCCGTTAGGGGTTGTGTTTCAGTATTCGTAACGCAACTCCGTTTTATAATAGATTTATTGTTGAATTTTAAAATTTCTTTATATGTAGAAATAATCAGTACAAGGATTTTATTTCTAATGTACCATAATGTTCGGGTAACTGTTTGCTTAAATTTTGATTAGAAAACGCTGAATTATTATTTATGTTTGCATTTTAACTAAGTAGCCCATATTTAGAAGCCGTTCTCACATTTAGGGGTTTTTTTTTTTAGGGAAGTACGCTTACGAATCCTTGCAATTTTGTGCCTGTTTTCACTTCTTTTCACCGAATTGGAATATATATAAATAATTATAAAACTATTATTAATAATTAGGTATGGTTACGAAACAAAGCAATTATTTCATTGAATCGTTCTTTTTTTTAAGGTGATTAGTTTTATTGAGATGTTTATGTACTATAAATGTTGATGAGTTGAGTGCAATCAACTAACTGGCTGCATATTATTATTACTACTGTGCGTGATATTTTTTTCAATTGCCAGATATTTTCAACATTGAAAAAGTATGTAAATATACGGCTGCTGCAATTAAATACCAGTAATTTTATTTTCAGCAAAAAGGATGCCTAATAAGAATACTTTGAAAAATACCTTCAGGATTTTATTAGAAACGCTCCTTTTTCAAAATCCCGTACAATTTTGTCGTAGGTATGTACTCTGTGATGTGGAGACACCAGTATAGGATACAGAACTAGGATTCACATAAATCCCAGTTTGCTAAATATTATATCATGACTTCTTGTATCTTTACTTCCTCCTTAAAAGTTCATATGTAAGAGTTATTTTTACTGATTTCAGAGCAATGGAATGAACAGTACGCGAAATTTGCATTCATTGGCCCATTAAAATCTCATATTGTAATTAAAAATAATTTTCAAAATAGACATTCTATAAACGTATACGTGGAAAATTGATTGGATCCAACAATTTAAATAATAGGCTGACATCGGAGGCTTACCAAAAATCTGTGGAGGAAGAATTACTTATTTTTATTGAATACAAAAAAAAAAAAAAACAAAAATTGGAGTTAGACAACAATATATTTTGTTAAATTGCCAGTAAATTAATACAATTTTACAATGTAATTTAGAGAAAATTCACGTACGCGAAGTAGAACGAAAATAGAATTTTCAAAAATTCTGCTTGAAAATAAATAATAGACTAAAAAATGTGGGACCTAAATTTTATAATTTTAAGTTCTCTTTTATAACTTAAAAAATAGTTGCCGTAATATTAATTACTCTTAAATTGTTTTTATATTAATTCTACGACTGATTATGTCAGTGTTTGATAAAGTAATAATGTACACATTCGTTAGATAAATATTTATTATGAAAAAAAAATTCATGTGTATAATATTTTATTAATAAACGTAATTCCCCCAAATGAATGAATAAATGATGTAATAATTTTGATAATGAGTAAGTTATATTCTGAAAATAAATTAATCTGAGTTTTACTATCTATTCGCAATTTTCCACGTTTTTAGAAAATTCTTCCCTTATTTGAATTACATGAATATTTGACAATCTGCTACTGTTCCTACATTTTTTATTACAGTTTCAAACGGTAGCCATTGAGAATCCAATAATTCAACCTGACTTTCATATCCGTAGTATCCATCCACTTTGTGTTTTTTCTAAATCCGTGGAACATATCGGGGAAACTAATCGAAGAATAGAAATTGTGGCGAAGGATTAAAAATCAGGATCTAGCTATATAGTAGAGAAACAAACTTATTCATATTAGAATGTTCAAGTTCCCTTAATGTAGCGGTTACTTATCATTTTTTTTTAAATGGTTCTTCGTAGTCGGGAGGTTGAATAGTTTTATTTACGTTTGGAACTTCGCGGTGAAACGATTTTCATTTGATCGGCCCCATGTTCCTAAATTATTAAAAGGATAATCCTATTTATAGTCAATCCCAGGCTTCCCTAAACAACATCATTCCTTAATGAATATCTTAGAATTGTGTGGTGTATTTGAAACTGAACAGTGAACGCCCGACATTTCCTTTTTCCTCCTCCGGTGATAATACTTTGAGATAATACTTCAGAGGATGATATGTGTGAGTGTAAATGAAGTGTACTCTTGTAGTGTCAGTTCGACCATTCCTGAGATGTGTGGTTAATTGAAACCCAACCACCAAAGAACACCGGTATCTACGATCTAGTATTCAAATCCGTGTAAAAATAACTGACTTTACCAAGACTTTAAACGCTGGAACTCTCGGCTTCCAAAATGAACGCCCGATCTGATAAGCATTATTCTAAACGATGTAACTTATTTAGATTTGTCTGGAAAAATATGAGCTTGAGTTTGAAACTTTCGTATAACTTAACCATCATAGAAGGTAATAGATCATTAAGAAAAAAATTAATGAATTTTTTCTCTAGTTTTTACCTTGTATATTTTCACTCTTACCAAATTAAGTTTTATATATGTACCTTTTTATGTGTAGTCGCATCAACAATTAATCATTAGTGATTGCAGTGGAACTATAAATTTACCGGTAAACGTGTAATCTTGAACAGATCAGACCCACCATTCCTGAGACGTGTTGTTAATTGATACCCAACCACCAAAAAACACCGGTGTCCACGATCTAGTATTCAAATCCGAATAAAAGCAATTACGTTTATTAGGATTTGAACCTAAGAACTCTCAAGTTCGAAATCGGCTGATGTACAATGACGAGTTTAACCACTAGACCGACCCGGATGGGTTCTTTAGTCTTTCGGCCCACTGATGCAATTCGTCTGCGTAGTTCTCTCCTGTTATATTTGACCTAGTTTTTTCTTTTTCAATTATGGATTAGAATCCAAATCCTGTTCCGGCATCGCAAAGTCTTTCACGCATCATTTTCTGGGCCTATTTGGATCTCGTCTACTCTTTGCGCGTTAGTTCAGTGCTGTTATTTCCTGGAATTTTTTAATCTTGAAATTTTTTCTCCCGCTTGATTTTTAACATTACGTCGTAACACCATGTTTCAAAGATCGCTACTATTTTCTTTTTTAATCTTTCTGTTGGTCATAATTTACTACCGTTAGTCGTTGGTAGATATTTTTTTGATTCCTAGATTATATAATTATTTAAATGACAAAAATCCTTCCACTTTTGTATATTTTTCTTTTTCCTTCTCGTCATTCTTTCTTTCACAACTTTTATTTTAGTCAACCGTACCTTGTAGTTTTTTGTTAATGGAGAAAAGGTGTTCATCACCGATTTTAGAAGTTATATTTTATTTTATTTTTTCTGTTCTGAAAAAATTTTCTCTTTACCATCCAAAAAACATCTGGGATAACTATATCATCGTCTTACTCTTTTCATTATTATCTCGAAGTTTTTTATTAATTTTTAAACATTTTGGGATTAGTTTAATTAATTGAATTGTTTTATATTTATTTATTTTTTTAAATTGTGTGCGTTTATATTGGAATTTAAGACATTGAATTCAAAGATTAAATTAATTTTTTTTTTAAATAAATAAAATTATTATTTACACATATGCTGGAAGTGTTCCTAAGAATATAGAATAGAAATATTGCGGTTCCTCCGAACCTGGAATATTGAAAGGCTGATGCTTACAGATAAATTTTCAGTTCGAGTGGAAAAGGAAAGATGGGTTGTGTGGGTCAGTAGTAGTAATAATAATAGTAATGGTACAACAGAGAGAAAGTCTTGTACGGTGCATTGTAGAGCTTTGTCGTGGAAGTCGTAAAGGGGTAGCGATGGTGTGGAACGTTAAGAAGTTACTCGGTTCTGTGGTGGTGTGACAAGGGAGTTGGATATAAAGGGAGACAGGAATAGCGGTCGGATCAGTAACGGCATTTCCGAGACGCGAACGGTTCGTCGGGTCGGAGCGGTCAATTTGTTGCTACGCGGTATGTCGACACCCTCGGCTCGGCTCTTGTAAAGGGGGTTAAAAGCGGTGTTACAATAGGGATGAAGAGCGACCGAGTAGAAGGTTGTTGTGTTTATATCTTCGGTGGAATGAGGGTAAACGGGAAGTCAAGTTAGTTCGCTAGAATAAGAGAAGAAAACACACATACATGCTGCTGTATAGCGTACGGAGCGCCGGTCGAACGGACCGAGTGGACCCGTCAAGTAAAGAAAAGGACTTTTTCTGCTACTTAGTGTTACTTTATGTGTCTGTATATACACCGGTTTTTATTTTTATTTACGTCATGAATAATGTAATAACGTTGCTGCCGACTATCCGTTGTCAACAATAGTTATGATAATTACGTTAGATTTACTGTGTAGGTTACAGTAACATTAATTCAAGTAATAATAAATGGAGAAATAATTGGAACTTGTCAATTATGTTTTGCCTTTATAAAGAAAAATATGAAGAAAATGCATGCTCTCTTTTTCTATCTCGCACATACAAGTTTATTAGTTTCATGTAAATTTAATCTTATTCTAGGCGAAAACTATTTTACGTTTTAAAGGTTTAAATTCCATGTTATATTAAGGTATTTCTGTATTCATATTTATTATAAAACAGAACGTAAGCTTGAAAAAAAAAACATGATATTGTGGAGCTCTTGGGAGCAAATTAATCAAACATAGTTACAGATAATACATAAAAAAACGTTTATTCTATATCTGAAGTGCTATTTAGTTGGTAATAATTTCGTATAATAATCTTTCAAATAGTATGTTTTAATAAAATATATGTTTTTTTAGTTCGAGTAAAAGTATAAAATAGATGAAAAATTATAAAATTCGAAGAAATTTACAAAAAATTCATTGTGAAGATTTTTCAATACATATCTTTAAAAAAACCGACAACACAGTTGTAGGACTTTACAGTTACGCGGCTAAAGCCGCATATTTTAACTTAATTTAAAATATTTATTTTCATTTTATATAAATATAATATTTTTTTCGTTTTTTAATTCAATGATTCTAACTAAAACGCGCGCGCCTACCGTGTTTAATTCGTGCGGCCGTGGTGTTACTATCGGCGTTGGTCGGGACTAAGTAAACTAGCGTAATTTCACGACTTAAAGAACAAATTTCGCTTGTACGGTCGGCAGACTGGTGTAGCCGCGAGGCTTTTAACGCACTAGATACCGGGCGATCGAATTCAATACCCGGCCAAATTGAGTTAATTTTTTACATTTTAAATATTATTAACTTATTTAAATCTACTACTCACCTGCGACGCCACAACGTAGCAGTATTTAGAGCAATTTTTGTGGTGGGAGTATGATTTTTCAAAAAAGAATTTTTGCAAATATTGTGATTTTTTAATAGTTAACAATTGTGCCTAAGAAAAAAATATTACCTAATTTAGGCGAAATCTCTCGATTTACCTTGTTCTACATCCTCACCCCCGTGACCTTTTAAGTTGAAAATTTAATAACATCAATGCCTCGTATATAGAAGTAATCTGACCAATCGGTCCAGTAGTTCTGGAGATATAAGTTGATTTGGAGGCCATCACCGAACACACGCGCGTGCGCGTGTTCATACGAACATTAACATCCGAAAAATTTCCTTCCAGCGCATATACGTAAACTGGACCGATTACAATATTTTTTCCCTTCTAAGAGTTATAGCGTTGTCTAGACGAGAAAGTAAAAGACCTGAAATCTACCAATTTTTTTGTTTGTTAGAATTTATGCACATTTTATTTTTTACGAGTTAAACCTATTTCATTGATTTTATTTATTTTTTGGTGTAGAAGTGTTTCCTTTATGTCGTAGTAAGTTCTTCCGAATAATTTAGAAGATTTTTGAGACTCGGATCTTATTTATTTTGTAGTCATCATCATTACTTAATAATGAATTGTTATAGTATAATGATGATATATCATGTATAACTCATTACGATATTTAAAATATTTTTTCGTGAAAATTTGAGGTAAAAAAATGATACATATTCTTTATGCGAGAATTTGGTAAAACAGAAGGATCAAACCTTGGCTCATAAAAACAGAAATACTTGACCTTAATAAACTTATCTCGGAGATGTTTCCATTTTTGGAAGCAGTTTTCAGGATTATTTTTAGCGAATACCATAAGTCCTCTTGCATTTCTATGGATCTTATCGTCTTCATATCTGGAGAGTTGTCACGTGATGAATTTTCACGACGACATGAAATTCTTTCCGGCGGTCTTTTCTGATTAACAAACCATGGCAGTCTTTTTTGCTTCTCGAGGACAAGCTGACTATAAAAAACAAAACCGTTTTTCACCGGTTAAGAGATGCTGATCGATACAAATATTCACAGTTTTGGAAAAATGACGATTTGAAAATACATCACGACGACGCTCTTCCCCTGGATAACAATTTATCCAGAGATTCTTGATAAAAGACGGGATCGAATGACTTCAGTAGGTTCCTTACTTCCCAAATCAGCTGATTTGGAAAGTCGAGAGTTACAGCGTTCAAGTCTCAGTAAAGCCAGTTATTTTTACTCGGATTTGAATACTAGATCGTGGATACCGGTGTTCTTTGTTGGTTGGGTTTCAATTAACCACACATCTCAGGAATGGTCGAACTGAGAATGTACAAGACTTACACTCATACATATCATTCTCATTCATCCTCTGAAGAATTATCTCAACGGTAGATTTACCGGAGGCTAAACAGGAAAAAAGAAAGAAAGATTCCTTACTCACCAGACGGCTCCCTTTATGGTACTTTCATAAGCATAAAATTCCCGCCTAAAGATTTGAAGAATAAGGAAGAGATCAAAATAAATGCGACAATTTTTTTATTGTACTCTCTAAAATTTATTTTAAAAAGCTTCCAAAAACCGGGTTAAATATATTACATCAGATTGGGATTAATTTTTAAACTTAATAGGATAAGTATTTTATACGAGTCATGTAAGTTTAAGTTAGGTCGTGTAAGTTTTGTTTGATCACATCTCGTACTTTCCCGAAAGTTTTAACTCTTCTATGTAGAAACCTGTGCCGTTGTCATGAACTTAAAAAAAGTATTCCTCTCTTCATCTGTAGACTTTGATGTAAAGTCCGTTTATATTTTTAACGTTTTTATTTAGACGTGTACGCGTGCGTCATGCGTGTTTAATTTTTCATTATATATATATATTTTTTTTTAATTAGATTCTACTGCCGACGTCTAAAGAACTGTTTAATCGTAAATTAATATGCGCGTACGCCCGTCAGGTCAGCGTTTCCTTCTCCCTTCCCCCTAAAATTGAAGATAATTTAGTTGAAAATTTCGGGTGTAACAAGTATACTGTTGTATTCCATCGTGCATTTAGCTACGTTTTTATTAATCCGTGTCATTTTCCGTGTTAATTTTATATGTATCTTTTACGTAGCTTGTGAGATTTTTATATTTTAAATAAAATAAACAATTTTTTAAAACGTAGTAAAATTTGAAAAAAAAAAGTTTTTAAATCAACTTAATTTTATAGTTTGGAATTAAGTGAAGGGTTAGAAATTTTAATTCCGGTATGTATTTCAAAGTAATAATTAAATTGAAAATTAAAACAAAATTCAACGAATAATAATATTAATACGATTTTTCTTTTACATATTTTTTTTTTTTTAATTTACGAAAATATTGTTGAAAATCTGATCGACTTTTTCCCCCTTCATCTACTTAAACTTGTTTGATTGATAAGCACTGATAACAAAAAGAATTCGTTAATATAATTGCAGTAATGTTATAAATTCTAAATATTGACAGTATGGTTACTTTATCTTATTTTTTTTAATGTTTTTTATCAGTTTAAACTAATTAAAAGATACACGTATATTATTTTTGTTTTTTTGTAGCGGTATTTATAATTGGAATAGTGTTACTTGATATTTTAGTAGTCTTAATTATCTTTTCAAGAATTAGTTGAAATTTTAATAACGTTATCATTTCTGTTTTTTTACTTAAATTATTGTGTTTTATAAATTATTATGAATTTAAATATGAAAATGATAGTATATATTTCAGTATTAATAAATTTCTATTTTTCTGGTGGTTATTGTTCTAAAAGTTGTAGTGGTTGTAGTAGTAGCAGCAGTAGTAGTAGTAGTAGTAGTAGTAGTAGTAGTAGTAGTAGTAGTAGTAGCAGCAGCAGTAGCAGTAGCAGTAGTACTACAATGAAAAAGAAGAAATATTTGTGGTGGTCATCCTCATCGTCGTTGTCATCATCATCATCATTTCTTAATAACCCTAGTTCTGAATCTTTTACTAAAAATGATGTTAGTAGTAGTAGTACTAGTGCTAGTGATTCTGATTCGCCTTCATCGAATAGCATGAAACCAATTGAATGTGTAACAGGGTCTTCATCTGAATTAAAAACGCTTTCAAAAAGTGAGTTTGGTGCGACGTATGATAGTAAAGTGTATTATGATAGCAGCAGCAGCAGTTCTAGTACTGAAAAAAGAGTTAAATCTTCGCCGTTAAGTACAAAAACGAATAAAATTATTAGGACAAGATCTTCGCCGTATTTAAGTACAAAAACGAATAAAATTATTAGGACAAGATCTTCGCCGAATATAAGTACAAAAACGAATAAGATTATTACGACAAAACCTTCGCCGTATTTAAATACAAAATTTAATAAAACTTTTTCGCCGTATTTAAATACAAAAACTAATAAAATAATTAGAACTAAATCTTCGCCGTGTTTAAGTAAAAGAACTTATAACGTGTACAAAAAAAAAAGAACATCTAAGGTAAATCACGATTATTTTAATTAAGTTTTTTTTTTATTTTAACTGTCTGTGAATGTTACTATACAATTAGGGAAATCAATCTGTTTACCTGATAGTTAAAACTCGTTTTCGTATTGACGTAATATTACGTTTTCGTACATATTCGTACGAAAACGTTTTCTCCTAAGAAAACGTTTCAGATAAACGTTTTTATGATTAGGTTGAATATTGTACTGTATTACATCGACTTAAATAAAGTTCATCTTTATTTAAAGGTTTATATATATATATATATATATATATATATATATATATATATATATATATATAATATATATATACATATATTTTTTTTTTTTATCTTTGTTTAAAGGTTTATATATATATATTTTTTTAATTTGCATCAATATTAAAAATTTGTAATAAGATTTTTTTTATAAAACTCAAAACAGTTACAAATACGGCAGAAACACAAGTATTTAATTTTTATTTTATTAATATATTATAAATTAAAATTTATCGTTAAAATTAATATTTACCGTTAAAATTAAATCTTAACGGTTAATGTTTTTTTGTTAATCACTTTAAAAAAAAATTAATTTTTTTCGAAATCAGTATTATTTTTACTCTTGGTTGTTGAATTACGTCGGAATTTCAGAAGTTATCAAAAGCCATAAGAATCTCTCCCTTTTGTGTAACTATTATTCCTAAACTGAAGAATGCGGTCTTCATAAAATTGTTCGCATGAGATAAATAACATACCAAATTATTTTTGAAGTCGATTTTCTTGATGTTCTAGAAATCCATCCTGCGTTGTTTGCTGATAGATGTGTAAACATGTGATCGTTATTTCATAACCTCTGATCAAAATATATTCCAGTTGACCTTCAAAGGATCTGTTTACTCTGTTTTGACGTAATTGGGGACCATAAATCGTCAATAATCATGAAAAGTCATAATTTTCATTTTTTAGTAATAACATCGTCATATAGATAGCCTCGAAAAAGTCTTATCACCACCAACGTATTAGTGTTCTTCAATGAAAACCATTAGGTCTTCACTCCTACAAATCGCAACCATTTTAGCGTTTTATTGAGGTTGGAAAATTACACCATCAGAGGCGTATTCTTTTGGAATTCTCTTTTTTTGGTGTTACAAAAAGCGGTGAACAGTCTCAAAGTTAGCTTCACGGTAAAATTTATTTCATCCGATCTATTATTTTAATCGTAATTTGTTTTTCATCAACTGTCTTGTTTAACTACTTCATATGCATTGCCTATTGGATCTGTGTTGATTATTATTTATCTTTTTAGTTTCTAAAATCAGACTCTAATGATTGGTATACGATCGTTTACGCCGATACGACAGCCGTTCGGGTTTCACACCATTATATCTAATCTTAAAACAAAATACTTAAATAAAATATTTCTTGTGATTTTTCTTATTTTCTAAGACTGATACTTCTCTGTCCACCTGTCAGTATTTAGTGAAAATGATGGCATCGATTGCGTCCGGAGTTAATTTTTTTTAAGGTCATCGACCTCCTAAATATGCTTTATAAAAAATAGGAACAATTCAGGTTTTTATAATATATTATCGTTAATAAAAGTTTTATTAAAATCGATGTTGTAATACGACAGTAATTAATAGTTTATAAGTTATGCATCCTAATTAGAACAGTATAAAAGAATTTTTCATAAGACAGCTGTTCCATGTAAATGTAGATGGCTGCTGTTGTAATTATTTTAGAATGAAAGATCGAACTGCGTATACAGAATTAATTAATAAAGTAAGTGTAAATATTGTGTAACACACGTTCAGAACATTACAGGGTTGCTAAACTTTCCCGGCAAATGACCCCTGATATCCCTTAATCTCTCCTTTTCTTTAACATTCCAAGTTAATAACATCAGTATATAGAATTCTCCGAGATAGATTTGAAGATTTTAGATTTAGCTAATTTCAAGTTAGTAACGTAAATATATGTATAAACTTAACGATATATTTTTTTTATTGTATTTACTTCAATTTCTGAAAAACAGTGAAATAGTGAATTTTCTTTCGAATTTTACCATACTTGCTCTATTTTTTTTTGTCTTCAGTCATTTGACTGGTTTGGTGCAGCTCTCCAAGATTCCCTATCTAGTGCTAATCGTTTCATTTCGGTATATCTCCTATATATCCTACATCCCTAACAATTTGTTTTACATAATCCAAACGAGGCCTGCCTACACAATTTTTTTCGTTGATATATACGCCGTTTGAATCGTGAAAATCGGACTAGAGGTTGCCGAGATATTACGGGGCGCCCCGGGGGCACTTGGAAATATTATCAACCGACGGGTACCACTGGCAGGGGATGGAATATTTTCGCGGAGGTTCGAAAAAAATTGTCAGAACCCTCGGACCTATCATTTTCGAGATATTTGCGGTTTTCTTCCGAAAATTCGGATCCGGTTAAAAAATACTTAATTTTCTCAAAACTTCGATCTATATGTATATATATACATACACACCGTGTCCCATATAAAACGCAACCCAACCTTATATTGGTAGGTATTGAAATAATAAAAAGGCATGTGTAAATGTAAATGTAATTTTTATTATTACCATCCTTACCTTACATTTAGAGTAAATGTTGGAAGTGGCCGCCATCTTCTTGAATCCAAGCTTCATTTCTTTTTACAGCGTTTCTTGTAACTTTTTTTCAAAGTTTGTGGCTGGATATTTAATACAGCTTGTTCAATATTGACTTTCAACCGTTCAAGTGTTCGTGGTTTGTTGATGTAGGCTTTTTCTTTGAGGTAACCCAATAGAAAAAAATCCGCCGCAGTCAAATCTGGAGATCTTGGTGGCCACAAGCCTCGACCGATAACACGATTACCAAAGAATTCCTCGACGAAATCAGAAGTTGAACGGGCGTAGTGCGATGTCGCACCGTCATGTTGTAGCCGGCAGTGTCTGTCTTCCTCTTCTAAGAGTGCGATGAACTGTAATAAAATCTCCTGATATCGTTCTGCATTAATGGTATACTCGAAAAAAAAATAGGACCGATTATTTCTTCCGCGATATCGCGCACCACACGCCCGACTTCTGCGGGTGTAATTGTTTTTCGTGATAGCCGTTGGGATTTTCAGCGCTCCAAATTCTACTGTTTTGGCTGTTTACGTAGCCGTCCAAATGAAACCGTGCTTCATCTGTGAAAAATAACGAATCCATAACATTAATTCCCTCACGCAGAAATCGACGGAACCGTTGACAATATTGTAGCCGTTTTTCTTTGTCGGGCTCAAGAAGTGGATGAACCGTTTGAATGCGATAAGGTCGTAATTGTAATCGTTTGGTTGCCCGATGAACAGTCGATTTAGACAAATTAATTTCAGCAGACAAACGTCTGACCGATTTATTTGACGAGGCGAGTAATCGGTCTTTGATTTCAATGACTGTATCTGTATTCAACACTGACCCAGATCTTTTGTGTTCCTTGTTATTAACCTTTTCCCATCACAATGCTCCGCGCTTCTTAGCGCTCCGCAAAAATAGTTGGTATCTGATTGCCTCTCTTCATAGTCTTATGCTACCCTCTTGTGAAAAAATTTTCAAAAAATTACAGTATATTAACGAGATTTAACAGATTCTGACAAAAAAAAAAACCTTACGATTGGATATTTTTTATGCCTGTAACAACAAAAAAATTGAAACCGTACAAAAATTACGATAATTTAATTGCAGAATTTTTTTTGCGCATTTCTACCGCGTTTTTTATTAGCGAAATTTTTTTTTTTTTTATTTGTGTTTATGAAACATAGTTTGCTGATTAAAAAAAAAATACTTTCAAGCAAATCGGTTGAAAGTTGGGCAAAATATGATGAAAAACCCGTGTCATAAATTACAGATTAATTAGCATATCAGTTTCGAGAAATTTTTATAGTTATTTATTTTTTCTTAGCGTTACATATAATGTAAAATTTATTTTAAAAATTATAAGACTTCCTTAGAGCATTTATTACGTAAAAAATCTTTTTTTACAACAGAGTATTGCTGTTACACCCCACGGGGGGGGGGGGGCAATAGAGTTCATGAAACGCATAATAATTACCCCAGTAATTACAAGCTATTCGGTACAAACAACAGTTATTTTTTATGTTACTATGTATATAAAATCGTAATATATATTATATATATATAATATATAAAATAAGAAATTACGAGCGCGCACTAGTTTTTACACCAACATATAAATCGCAATATGGGAGATTCCCCAAAAAAACAAAAGAATGAAATAGATGAAAAATAATAAATAACCTAAACAAATAAAATGAAGTAATAAATAAAAAGCTCTTACCCCTAGTTGGTGATATTTTGGCGTGTGTGATACACGAGAAAGCATCCATCTAAACAGAGTGGTACCTCACAAGCCACACACCTCCAGACTGATCTTACGCGAATGCCGTTTGCCGAGCACACAACGCATTGTCTAAAACTGTTTGTTCCCTCACGTTTAGGAAAATGTCTTGCTTCACAACTTTCAAGACGTAAAAATTCACGATTTCTTACATAAGATCCTCGTGCAGAAAATCTCGTAGGAGATGATGAAACAAGCCCTTTCAAAACCTCATTTCGAAACCATCAGAAGGATTGGTTCTTCTCCATCTTATTGCCGTATTATTTATCATTTATTGTAAGCCGTATAAGCATTGACAAGAAGCATATCAAAAATGTGGAAAAAGAGCATGTCAAAAATGTGGAAAAAAGTTTTTTCGTCCATTTTGTCATGCGCCTATGTAAGTAATAGCTTGAAGACAGAAGATAAGATTGATCAACAGCCCCCATATAATTATTGTAATCTACAATCATTACAGGTCTCACGACATTTTCTGTACCGTGAATTGTTACACTGTATTTACCCTCTTCAGCAGGCCCATGAATAGAAGACAGAAGTGTTACCATTCGCTTGTCATTGAATAGAATACAAGATATTCCATCCAGTGTCGTACGACAGGCTAACCGGTGTCTGGTCAAACCTAATTGTTTACGTCTGTTTCGTGTGAATTCAGCTGGCATTCCAGCACGATTGGATCGAGCTGTTCCACAAGCTAGAATTCCCACATCTTTCAGTCGTCGATATAATTGCAGGGATGAAAAAAAATTTTCCATATACAAATGATATCCACAATTTTCATAACCTGCAATTAGATCGATAACTGTACGTTCAGTAATTTTTTCGTTTACATTTTGTTCCTCTCGTTGTCTCCCGAGATATACATTCATATCGAATGTGTACCCAGAATTATCGAAAAGTCTGTAAACCTTTATCCCAAAGCGCTTTCGTTTACTAGGTATATACTGCCGAAACAAGACTCTACCCTTGTAGGCGCATAAAACCTCATCAACTACAATTTGTTGTCGTGGATTACAGAGTTCACGAGATTTCTGACGAGCAATTTAAAATATTTCGCGTACTCTCCAGAGACGGTCATAGTTACCAGTTTGCATTTCTGATTCTATCGGTGGATCCTGGTTAGTGAAGTGTAAATACTTCAAAATATGAAGAAAGACAGTTCTCGGTAATGTATTCCCAAACCAAGCGAAATGGGAAACCTCGTCAGTCGACCAGTATTCTTGTAAAGTGTGTCTTACAGTATGACCCATTTCCAGGATGATTGCAAAGAAACGTTTCATCTGGGCAAGACTAACGTCACCTTGAATTCTGTCCTTAGGTAATGGCCTATCAGGTCTACGGCTTTGAAAATACAAATTAGTTTGTGATGTTACTTTTTCAAGGATAGCCCCAAAAAACAACATAGATACGGCAAACGGCGTCTGCCCATGAATACGGGGATCAGGAATATATTCAGGCACATTGTGTAAATTCCTACGACGCTTCTTAGGCCGACCTCTCTTATGAGGAGCGGATTTAGCCAAAAGGTCGGGATTCTTTACAAATGCACCTGGTTCCGGACCCGTAAAAGGCAAACTGTTTAGTGTGTCATATTTACACCTATCAGTACAAACTAACCAGGGATTTCCAAGAACCGGCAGACGACCTTCCAACTCGTAACCTTCGTCATCTGTAACTGTTTCGTCATTTTGGGCCCGGTCAGTTGGATTTTCTTGTAACTCCGCCGTGTCAAGTTCCTCATCTTGGAGAGGAAATTCAACAGCTGGTTGCATTTCAACATCCAACTGCACTGGAGAACGATAATGGATTTCATGAAATATATTACCGTTTCCTTCAGCATGTGGATGTAGAACTGAACCGGCTACATTTATTTTCTGTTCCGTGTCAGTATCACTAATCGAATGACCTGGATCATCATCGTCGCTACTAAAATTCAGGAGATGCGGTTCCGAAAAATCGTTACTCCTAATTTCAGTATTTTTGATGTCATCCAAGCCCTCAAGGTCGTCACTGTCATTTTCGTCATAATCTGAAAGTTCTTCGTCAAGAGCAAACCTAATCTGTTCGTCATTCATTGTCTCGATAAAAAAAAAATTACGGCAAATAAAAAAAAATCACAAATTTAAAAAAAACGCCCAATATGTGAAAAAAATCGCACTGAATAAAAAAAAACCGATGTAATTTTGAAAAAAATAATGAAATAATATATTACCAACGGAACGCCGGTTTGCGATAGTTTACTTACTGCAGTTCACTCGTACTCACTCACACAATAAAGTAACATATGTTAGTATAAAGAAAGAGATTCAGTAAAAACTACGTTTTATAAAAATCCCCTCCACTTAAAAGGCTATTCGGATTGACAAAAAACTATTTTTACTGTATACTGTTATTCATTACGAATCGGTATGTGTTTCATTGATGCCGATATCTTTTGTCAGAAAAGATTTATTAGGCCTCAAATAAAAGTGACACATTTATGACCACAAATTCCTTTTTTTTTTGTGTGTGCCGTATAACATAACTTATTATGTGTTTCAATACATCGTTATGTTGCTGATATAATAAGCTAGTTTTGTAAATAATAAATAAATCCGTAACCCTCATAGCAATTATAATACACCAGTCACACACACACACACAAGCACATTTCTGAGAAAAAAATGGTCATATTCTTTCTTGTCCAAATAAAACATTTTAATTCGTATAACTATAGTTCAAATTGTATAATAAAACTGATTTCTTTGTGAATATAAAAAAATATAACCGACTTAGATCCCATATAAAATGTTTTTGTAACAGCGTTTTAAAACTGTCACCGCACAGAGCCACTTTACTGGCTTCCTGATCTGAAAAGGTTAACAGAACCGATCTCTCTAAACTTTGCGACTAACCTTAGTACTGATGTTTTGTTAGGAACTGGTTTATCTGGGTACTTATGGCGAAACAAATCTTACACCGCGACCGCTGATTTCGTACTGAAGTACGACTCGACAATGAAAAGACATTCATCTAGCGAAAACACCATCTTGTCTCAAGCAATACACTGAACGTTATGATTGCATTGTTGTTACTATCGGTAGTGTTCTACTGATCGTAATTTTTTTCGTAGTAGAATAAGTAATTTTTTTCGTAGTAAAGGAAAAAAAACTGTATCAAAATTCATTCTGGTTCAGTATTTTCCATATTTAAAACATATAATTTGAATAAAAATTAAAAGTTGCTGAGGTAGAATGTTTTTTTTAGATTTTAAAATGTAAAATTATTAGATAACCATTTCATTTTTAAAATAATATAGAATCTAATGAACGTATTTACGGAATTCTAGTCGAATATTTTAATCCGTTTCCTATATATATGGACGGAAAATTAAACATTTCGGTACATAAGTAGTTTCTTTTTGTTCGTATGTCGTTAAATTTTTTATGTTAAAAGTATGTGGATGAAACTGAAATTATTATTTTGGCAACACAAATTATTATATTTCTAATAGGTAAATTTTTAAAATCTTATTTCATTAATTAGCTCTATATGTACTGAAAATATACTCCAAATTTGGTTTCAGTAAATTTGTATAGTTCTTGAAAGAAGAAAAGTTATATTTAAAAAAAAAAAAAAAAACATTTTTTCCGGAAAATTCAATCTTAAACAAAATTTACGATTGATTTTACTAATTTAATTTATTTATAATAAAGTCTGTCGCTGAAGGAAACGAACTCTCGATGTTCGTGTTTTTGAAATCAGAAACTTTTCCATCGATTCAGAGATTTGAAATATTTATAGAGATTTTTAATTGTTCTCGCATATACTGTACAAATTTTTGTGGTACTTCCTTCTCGTTTAAGTGATTTTATTTTTATATCCGGTTATCGAAACATGAAACTACTTTATTTTCTTTTTAGAATAAAAGTTGGTTTCTATCCAAATTATATTTTTTAGCAAACGTATCCAAATTATATTTTTTAGCAAACGTATCCAAATTACATAATTTATGAATTAGTTTAGATTTTTTGTCCTTCCATTTCTCTTCGTATCTTTACGGTAAAAGAAGGGGTGATACATCACTAGAAATTTATCTTTTTCATTTCTCAATGAAAATGCGTTGAGTTTAATCGTAATTCTCTCCACAATTTAATCTCAGTTTGATTAAATTTTCAAAATTATAGATTTCGACGAATGCATATTATATCTTGAACGTTTTTATTAAATTTTATTAGAAAATGGCATAAACCCAAAGAATTATGCAGTTGAACTTTTATATAACGAAACCGAGAATCACAGGGGAAAATTCTTTATACAGAGGTTTTTCGGAATAATTATTGCTGAACTGTATATATCCACTGAACAATAAAGGGAGTATGTGTTAAACGTTTTCTAAGAATTCTATTTGTTACTTCTACTTCTCATTCTTGACTGTTGTCAGAGTACTTTGTGTTTGTATACATGTTCAATTTAGGTACGGAAATCAAAAGAATAACAACCTTAAATTCGTAGAGATGTTCAAAATACTAAATTTAATATCATTATTTCAGAAAAAAATTACGTTAATATGCATTAAAGTGCAAAATACGGTTAATAATACGGCTTATTATATAGCGGAATGTAGTTTTTTTTAAATGTACACAGATTAATTGTACACCAATAGATGTGAGAAGGAATTCCATTTATGTTACGTAGAAAAAAAATCATATCTGGAAGGTAATGTTCATCTTTCATAATGTAGTATTCAAGTCGAGAGGGGAAGCTGTACGCACGCGTTCCAATGTCTGGATCTAATACATTGATACAGCTTTCCGTGGAGGTGACAGTTGCACCTCCACGAAAAGCTGTCTTTATTTTGTCTAACGAATGGGTTTGCCGACGTAAATTCGCTTTTTTAAATGTCCCTACAGAAAGAAGTAGCACGTACTGAGGTTAAGAGATCGAGGAAGCCAAGGCTCATCTCCGAAACTGGAAATCAAATGACCAGGAAATAATTCCCGTAGGATGTTCGTAGAATATCTGGCGGTGTGGGCTGTAGTAGCCCTATTTTGTTGGAGCCAAACATCTTGTTCCGAGTTCAAAATCTGTTATTACGGCGGAAAAAAAGCGTTTATCATATGCGTGTAAGATTGTAATTTATTGCTATCGATACGTCCTTCTCTTCAAGAAAATATGGATCGATAGTGTTAAGTTTGGATATCGTACACCACATTGCCGAAAGGGATGAATGTCGAAGTCGTTCGTGCAGTTGTCTCGGATTTTCCGGTGCCCGGTATTTGAAATTTTGCCGGCTGACGAACCACTTTAAGTGAAAATTCGCCTCATTATTCGTAAATTTTAGCGCATCGAGGTCATCGTGAAGAACTCGAATCCGTAAAGCAAACTCTACCCGCTGGCCGTAATATGTCGCGAGTAATTGACGCACAGATAATCTTATACGGATGGAATTTAAGACCGGTTTTCAAAAATCTCTCGCCCCAAACGTAAAGCTAACGAACGACTAACGCCGATCCGAAAGTCGAGGACTACGGAGAAATGCTGTTTTCACTCTCCTCGTTTTCGGTGTTCTCGTCGCTGTACGTTCAGCACCTACGTTTTTTTTTTTTTGTAGTAACAATGCCTGCGGTTCGAAACCGTTTAAACAATTTAAAGGCGGTTCTGCTTGTTGGAACTGCTCCGTCTGCCGCCCTAAGTCGGAAGTGCTTACGGAGCTGTAACCAGGTAGCCGTATCTAACGTAGGCATTTTCGTGAACACTATGTTCCTCCGACCGCGATTCCACGCCAAATAAAAGAAATGGCATTAATTCACGTAGATTTTACATCCAAAATAATAAAGTTTGGTGTTAAATTAACGGTGTTTATTCATTTAAAAACTACAATATTCCCTGTGTCACTCTTTATAGGTTTTTTTAATTGCATTTTTATAAATCTAATATCGTATCTCATACTGTTTGTTTACCATACGTAATGATAACGTTGTTTGGTTATCTAAATATTACACTACATGCGGTAAAATGATATATTATTAATTCAGGTGTACGCATATTATGTTATAATATTGAGTTTCTTCTTTTTTTTTTAATATAATTTTGTTCGATAATCGAACCGCTACGATCGGTGATGTCACTGTTGGTGTTTAAAATTATAGTAATGTCCGAATTTTGGTATCGTATTAGTATTTATTTTTATTATTATAAAAGCTGCTCGGGCGATTCTTCTTTGTCTTCATCGTTTCCGTTTTCTTCATCGGATTATAAATCGGTTAACGATTCTGACTCTTCATTATCGATATTCAAAAAAAAAAGAAAACCTATCGATTATAATGCGAGTTTACAAATTATTTCTTATTTTCCGGGATACGATCATTTTTCTTCAATGTTTCCGAAAGAAAGTCATCGTGGAGTTTTACCGCCTCCCGGTAGTGATTATGGTTCGTACCATAGTTCTTTTGATTCTCTTCATTGGTCCTTTCCAAGTACTGAATCGGATACTCAGACTGCGTCTTATTTAACGAAACGACCGACTTCTAGAAAATTAAAATTACAGGTAATTTTTTTTTTAAAGAATTATATCGCTTATTCTAGTGTTGGTATTTTTTATTACAGCATTTTTAATATGTAGAAGACGTTTATGAATTTTTATTTTTTCATAATCGATTTGTCGTTTGTTAAATTTCAATTGTATGAGAGTTCACTATTTTCTAGGTACTTAGTGTTTCTCTTGTCTTTGAAATACCCTTAATCGTCAGCATTATTACTTTTAATAATGTTTTCCGTTTATGATATCTTACTGATGACAATTTCTAAATCGGAGGATATTCTTCCGTTAAGATGTTATACACTTCTCTATCGTATCGTCTTCCGTTCTTCTTGATATTTCTTTAATTTGTATTTCGTTTTGTATTTCTTCACATACCCGTTGTTCTTCAGTAAAACATTTCATAATTACCCAAATACTTATCAAGGTTTTTATAAGAATTATAGAATTTGGCAAACAATTTTTTTTTCCAGTTTAATCGTGATTCTGCTGCTAGTAATCCATTACCGGTACATTAACATATAATTAGCATCTTACTCCGTATAGTTTCCGAGTATTTAAAGTTTTTTGATATTTTACATTTTCTGTTATTATTTCAGATAATAATCAATTAATCCAGCATAAGGTATTTAATAAAAAAAAGTGGCAATGATTTTACGTTAAAATTGAATGAAATAAATGTTTAATCAATATTGGTACGTTAGAAGGTTAATCTATTTTCTTTTAATAATTCTAGGGGTGTTCAGTAATTTTTCTGCTTCATTTTCATTCTATATATAAATGCTATTATATGTAAGACGAACGTTTTATTAGCTCGGGATAAACAAAAAATCTACGTTATCAATCGCAACAAAATTTTTACCCGTGTTTCTTGGCATAACTGAAATGGCTTTTAGATATTTCATCATAAAAAATCTCGAAGAAACAACCGATCGATTTCTTTCAAATTTTCAGCATAGAATCGTGTTATACAATGGAAGGTTGTAGGCCACAGATCGAGGCCCTAGCTCCCTTGAAGGTTAACATATAAAAATATTCATTATTTCATCACACACAAAGGAGAGTGAAGTTGTAAATTAGATATTTATTAAGGAACCCACCGGGTTGGTTTAGTGGTTAACAACGCGTCTTCCCAAATCAGCTGATTTGGAAGTCGAATAGTTACAGCGTTCAAGTCCTAGTAAAGCCAGTTATTTTTACACGGATTTGAATTATAGATCGTGGATACCGTTGTTCTTTGGTGGTTGGGTTTCAATTAACCACACATCTCAGGAATGGTCGAACTGAGAATTTACAAGACTACACTTCATTTACACTCATACATATCATCCTCATTCATCCTCTGAAGAATTATCTAAACGGTAGTTACCGGAGGCTAAACAGGAAAAAGAAAGATATTTATTAAGGAAAAGAAAGATTAATCCTTATATTTCTTATTATATTTTTGCCTCTGTAGCAAAAAAATAAGTTAGGAAATTTTCTTTGTCAATGCTGTATGACTTTAGTTTCCATAACTACTGTTATTCTGTCTTGTAATTTAGTTTCTTTTTCAAGCTTCTTTCTATAAATTTTGAATACTTTAATTGTTATTTATCAGCATTATTCTCACAATCATGAGGATAAAAAATAGTGCGGGGTTCAGGAACGGAGCCATTTGGGTATTCGGCTATGGCGAGCGAAGCGAGCTGTGCATGTTTGGGGTAGGCCCCGATGATGAGCCTCTGAGCTTGCTCCAGGGTTCGTCTGGGCCCTGAAGGTTCAGGGCCGGCTAGTGTATAAATATATACATCTATATGTATCTATACTATTATATAAAGAGGAATAGGGTTTTTTTTGTTCAGGATAAACAAAAAAACTACCCGATCTTTCGCAACTAATATTTTATATTTAACCATGTTTCCTAGCATAACGGAGAAGGTTTTTGGATATATTTCATCTCGAAAAATCTCATATACACACATATATATATATATATATATATATATATATATATAAAAGTATTAGTGGAAATTTACCGGTTGAAGCACACAACTAATGAATTTTGAACTGTAAGTGTCTATCGCTGTGGGAACTGGATGTAAACTTGATTAATTATGAATATCTAAAAACCAATTTCTAAATTTTTTGTTTCATTCCTAGTTTCAAAGGTTAAAAATGATTTTTGAATTTTTTTTTGAAACCCTGTTATTTTTTAAAATTTTTCGGTAACAAATGGAAGAAATCTACTCTTTGCTGGCTGTATCTTCATGTCAATAAGCCAATTTCTAGATTTTTGAAATGGAGATGAAGAAAGGTAAAAAAAATTTGAATAACGATTGTAAATTTTTCCAAGCCCCGACTGTAGTAAACGAGGTATTTAGTAGATTTGGGCTTGCAAATACTCTTCAAATAAATATTTAAATGTTTTTTTTTTGTTTTTTAATTTCGATATTTTTAACGGGTGCGAAGGTATACAGCGCTGTGGCTCAACCAACAACCGCCACTGCCACCGTTACTGTATGTGTGAGTAGTTGCATCTGCCTCTGGTTACTTGACTAAAAAACTTAAAATAAAAATATTGACCGCTACCGCGAAACGCAAGTAACCATATAGTGCGAAGAAGAGCTAGTATATATATATATATATATATATATATATATATATATATACACTAGCATCACCGTCGTGACTTCGGCCGCGCTGTATGGTTACTTGCTTTTTCCGTCGCTGTCAGGTGATGTTTACCTGGTCAGGGTGTTCTGGTTTCTGGGGAACATTCCTGTGTTCATTAAACACATGCTTGTGAGAATAATAATGGTTAAAATTAAATTCTGTTTTTTTTTTATATTTTATAAAAAATATCAGTGTATTGTAATTTCTTCAGAGGAACAGTTTGGTCAGTACAGGAAACTGAGTGATCTAAGAGAGTCGGTTTCAAAACAATCGGCCTCAATTTTAAAATTATTAGTTATAACTGGTCGCCCGTCCTTCGTACGAATAAAAATGTATTTTTCCCGGTTCGTAGCGTTAAACATCACTGAGGTGACCTTATTTCGTTTCTCATTTTATTTTTTTAAATTACTTTTTCTTGTTTTTTTTTAGTCGAGCAACCGGAGGCAGATGAAGCCAGTCGTGTCGCACATACTAATAGTGGCTGTGTTGATTGAACCGTCTCACGCGCCTTACACGTTAAAAAATTGATTTTCAAAAAACCGAAATTAGTTTTTAGTTATTTATCACAAAAGTATTTTCAAACCCCAATCTAGTGAATATCTCATTTAGTATACCTGGAAATTGTGAAAATTTGCAATGATTGTTCAAATTTTTTCGCTTTTCTTCACTCCTTTCAAGGTCGAATTTCAAAAATTCTAGAGATTGGTTTTAGGTATTTATATAAAGATTACACATACCACAGATCAACTTTATACTTTTTTTTTGTTGCCATAAAATAGAAAAAGTAGTATTGTTACTCCATTTTAACCGTTTAAACTCGAAATTTCAAGAAATCCTTTCTTAGTATACACGCAAACCGTAAAAGGTGTATACAAATTTCCATCAATTTATCATTTAATCGGTATTTAAAAAATTGGAAAAATGGATAAGTTTACTATAATGACAGTATTCGTCATAAAAAGAAAATAACAGGCCAAGTAACATTTTTAAAGCAAACTATTTTCAAAAATTGTTTTGAAAAACTACACGCAGTTTTTAATTTATATATTTTTACTTTCCCGGCGAATATAGCTAGATATTGAAGTGGAAAGTATCTTTCCCTTTATGATAATGATGATCATTATTATTTTGCGAAAAAATATATGTTATGTATGTACGTACGCATGTACATATGTGTGTTGTAGTGGTTTTGACATTGCACTACAGGAATTTCTTCAAATTTGGATAAAATATTTCTATTTATGGGGTATTAACCATTTCTTTTTTCAAAATTCGTTAAGGGAGTGGATGGATATTACGAATGAACTGATTTCGATTTCTACAGAGACATTTTTAAAAAAACATCATTAAATCAAAATATGTTACCTGCCAGCAGAAATAAATCGCAAAAAATAATCCGTACCTTTTAAAATTGAAATTTATTTGTTCTTTTGCTATATCTTATTTTGATTTAAATGTTTTTTTCAAATTTTTTTTTAATTGTTTATATTTTTATGTACATACAGAACTGTCCAGAACGTCTACATTTTTTAAAATATGCGTAGATCCCAGATCTAGAATGCAAAGATGTCTTTTGAAACCATTTTTGCATGTTTTTTTTTTAGAATTTTTTCTTTCTTATTTTAGCCTCTATTAAATGGGTTATTTCAGAAAAAACTTCACTTGAGCAAATTTATTATGTTTAACCTATTTGTAAATTTAAAATAAATTATTCCTCACCTCTATATATATATATATATATATATATATATATTTGCTGTAAATCTTTTAATTTTTATTATTAATAGCCGGGAAAGTCGTGGAATATTTTCCCAGTTTTTTTTTTTTTTTTAAGTAGTTGAAATAATCCAGTTGCTTATCAGTTTTTTATCCGAAATTCCAGAAATTGGAGCCTGGTTTTGGGTGATATTTATAAATTAAAAAAAAATCATTAAATTCAGCATCCAAAAGAAAATTCCTAAATATCCTGAAATTTATTTCGTGCGTTTACGTATTAAAGGAACGCGTAACAATTAAGATTAATTGGATAATTTACTTCGCTTTAAAAAATTCTTCTCGTGTGCTATCAATAAGGTCGATATCCGTGGTGGAGTGGTAGCTTCGTAGCTTTTAATTCGAAGATCCCGGGTTCGACTCCTGGTTAGCCGTGGTATTTTTCGTACGCTCGAAAATTTATTTCGATATTCCCGTGTGCAAGTTTTAAAACTTTTTTGTTGAATTAATTTACGAAGCGGAAAAGAAATAAATTAAATAAATCTCCGCTTTATTTTCATTCTGTACATAAATGTTATTTATTTTTAAGCTATATAAGTAATTATTGATAACAGCTGTACTTTGATCGTTCGACTATTCATATTAGTAGAGAGGAGATCGTTAATAAAATTTTAGATGTTGGAGGAATATAATAATTTTTGTCTGTAAGTTTCTTTGTAGAAATTTATAAATTTTTCATTTTTTATAGATAAAAATCAATGATTTTTCAGCGTTTTGATAATATCAGATTTCTAATTTTAACGTAAAAAAAAAGAAAAGTAAAACACCTTAACCGTCAAAGAACCTTCAAATTTATCTAAAAATTGTTTTCTTTTAATTCAGTATAAAGTAATGTTAAGCTAGAAAATACATAGTATTTAGTTTTTATCTGGTCTATTACAAAAGTACTATATTAAGGTTTTCCATAAAATCAAACAAATAAACGATGTTTTGCTTGTTAAAAAAAAACTCTGATAATTTATTTAAATTCTGTAATCCGCTAATGGTTTTAAAAAATGTATCACACTTACATTCCGGTATTGGGATTATTATTGTTTATTTGGAAAATTATAATTTTATATTTAAAAACAAAATCTTTTCTTATTTTATTCAAAAAATAAATTCTTTATTTGTATTAAATCACTTTTTAATGAAATAAAGTGGAATATAATTATAGAACGTTTTTTCAGATTTTATCAAAAAATATAAATTAGTTATACTTTTATTAAAAAATTAAAAACGGTTGTAAATTTTAATCTTATTCTTAAATTAAACTTTACTGAAAAACCGTGAGGGTGCATTTAAAAGCAGATGTAATCATCTTGCACAGGGACAGGAGAGATAGGTTTTAAAACCTGTAATTATAATACTTAATTTATGGATTATTCCTTTATATAATTTAATAGATTTTAAATGTTTTATAATGACGTCAAGTAGAAATGCTTATTGCTATTTAATTATACAGGTGTCCTTTCTTTTTTCCTGTTTAGCCTCCGGTAATTACCTTTCAGATAATACTTCAGGGGATGATTTTGTATGAGTGTAAATGAAGTGTAGTCTTGTACAGTCTCAGTTCGACCATTCCTGATATGTGTGGTTAATTGAAACATAACTGACTATACTAGGACTTGAACGCTGGAACTCTCGACTTCCAAATCAACTGATTTGGGAAGACGCGTTCACCACTAGAACAACCCGGTGGGTTTATACAGGTGTCCGGAGTGGTGTTAGCCAAATTTTAGGGACTGATTCGAGATATCAAAATAAAATAAAAAAATTCATGTCGACAAATGCCCTGTCTCGCCCCGCTACATTTACCCCCTCTGTCCTCCTTTTTGTTGTCTAATATCTTACGCCTTTTCTATTGCTACTACTATTAAAAATTATTTATAACTAGATTGGGAAAGAAATAAAAAGAGGTACAAAGTTGTCAGACAATCATTTTTAAGAGCCACTTCAATAATTTCAGTTGTATTCTTCTTTCTTTTTTTTCTGTTTAGCCTCCGGAACCACCGTAAGGTATTACTTCAGAGGACGATATGTATGAATGTAAATGAATTATAGTATTGTACAGTCTCAGGTCGACCGTTCCTGAGATGTGTGGTTAATTGAAACCCAACCGCTAAAGAACACCGATATCCACGATCTATTGTTCAAATTCTTATAAAAGTACCCCATTACTAGGATTTGCCATAAAACAAATGGAATCAGAATTAATGGAAAATCCATACATTGTATCCGTTTTGCAGATGATATTGTGTTACTGGCGGAATCAGCAAGAGGAATGAAGATTACGTTAGAAATACTATCATCTAAATTACTAGAAAAACTTAAACTGAAAATTAATAAGAAGACAAAGATTTTGATTGTAGGAAGGGACAAAGGTTGATATTAAATTAGACGGTACTGTTGTAGAGAAGGGTGACGGTTTTTATTATTTGGGAAGCACAGTCACTAGCGATAATAAATGTGCCACAAAAATAAAAATAAGAATATTTTTCCGAATGTATTCCAATAATTTATTTGCTGTAGTAAATTTTTTCGAGGTTAATATCTCTATTAGCTATATTTCGATGTCCTGAATCAGTCCCGTAAGTTTGGCCGATATCTCGTGCGACAAGGGTATATATTTAAAATTCGTGATCCGATGTTACTATTATCTTTAATTTTATAATGGAGAATATTTCGGTTCTACTTCCTACAGTAAAATTTATGAATAATTATAACTTTGTAAAAAGTTACCGTATAACTTTAAATTATACGCTAATTTTTAAAGAATTTGTTTGTTTTTTTAAGTTATTAAAACGACTTCTATTTTAGAAAACTGAAAATTAATAACATTAAAACCGTTAAAACATATATATTTATTTGTTTTATTATTACGTAAATAGTAGATAGTATGTTACGGTCGTTTGTACGTAACCTCACCCCATCTACCTTCATTTGGTTTAAACTGTTTAGCATTTTGCTGTTATGACGATTGTTCACGGAATGCATACTATCTATCTAGCAGCAGCCGGTCCATTTTAACATTAATTTCTACATTTATACTTTCGACTTTCTTATTGGTTTACGATCTTTTTTCATCGGTTATTTAATTGGTTTGGTGCATTTTTAATATTTTATATTCTGTTCCGCGTTAATTCTTTTAGTTTAGTTTTTTATTTCGTTTAGTGTCTTGAATTATTCTCTTTCTTAATGTGTTTTATTATGAATTATATTTTTTCGCATTACGTTTTTACCTTACATTATATATTTCTTAATGAATTATAGTCTTAATAATAAAAAATTCAAGCTGTTGAATTTTGCACAAAAATATTTGTAATATATATATATATATATATATATATATATATATATATATATATATGCATGCAGGCGTCCCATAAGTTTCCATACATAGGAAAAATGAATACTTTTTTTTAATAACAAAAGCAAGGATGTACAACAGTTGATTTCAAAATTAGGGTGTGTTACGATATAAATATTGTAAAACTTGTTTTTAAATTAAGTGAAAAGGTTATTTTAAACCAATTTTTTTTGTACTCACAACTTTAATCAAAACAAAATTTCATTAAACAAATTCTCGGTTTGTCAGTTACACATTTTAATGCGTTGTTTTGTATAAATAAGATTATAACATACACACAAAAGAGTTACCAGTCGGAGAAGCTTTTTCTCAGAGTAATGACGTTCGATATGGGTTTAGTCCTTGTATTATAGGTAGATTTTTTGCACGCTCTGTTATGCAGTTTATTTAGTAAGCTAGCAGCAGGAAAGCGGTTCACTTCTCACTTTTTCTTTCTATTAAACCTGGCACGACGCTTATTATTCTTAAAGATTGGTACTACGTTTTTAGGAATGATTTGCGACATCTGTCTCAATTAAGCCACTTTACGTATATACATAACAAAAATGGCGTATTTAAATTAAATTATCCGACATATTTATTACCTTTGTTAACAATGTCTTTTTTTGGTTTTTTGTTTTTTCTTTACGGTCGTAAAGTAATAAAATGACCCTGTTCTTCATCCTGTATCGTATCAACAGGCGGCAACAGTTGGCCGTTCCTTTTTTTTTGTTTTAAACGTCATTGCGTCAACGACGATGACCTCACGCTAACAACTCATGGCGTACAATCTGTGTAGTATTTGAAGGTATTTATCAAGTCGGCCGTCGTTCAATGATTTAAATAAAAATAATTTTCCCCGTAAACAGTATTTCTTAATTTTGTTAAACTTGTACAACTGTATTAAAATTGGATTCGTTATCGGTTATTTTGTCCCGTTTTATCTCTATTCATTATTATATTGTGTATTTGACTTGATTAAATTTTATTCTAAGAATGATTTATTTAGAAATATATATTTAATATATCTTCGCTGTGTGTTCTCTTTTCGTATTTGTGGCATTTTATTGAAAATAACCAAAATTATTTGGCAATTAAAATTCAAGCAGAAAAATCATCTGCAGCAAAATATTGAAATAATTAAGAATGTAAATATTACTTTTTCTTACCGTATTTATCGGTATTGTGTCAAGTGAAATTAGATATATACAATAGGTTTTATTTCAAAGAATTTCATTGAAGTTAATTTCAGAATTCTGTATTAAAAAAAACGACTCAAATTGGGGCAACACTCGAAAAGAATTGCTTCCCATTGATGTAACAAATTGTCTTTCATTTTCTCTTTATTAGGAGAACAATGAAATTTTTTTTTTTGAAGCCTCTTAATAAAATGCTAAGCTTGTGTCATTCTTACTGAATATTTCATTTGTTTTTGTTTATTCCGGTCAAAAATGCAGTCTCCCATAAGTTACATAGAAAAATAAACATTTTTTTTTTTGTGAAGGCCATAGTGTAGCGGGAAAAAATACAAAACTAATCTTCTCAAACGTATCACCAACGTCAGAACTCCATTTCTTCACCAAAATTAAATTAAACTTTTAATTATTTGACACGTTTGACTTTTTGAAAATTTACATTTTATCTATTTCCTTTAGTAAAAAAAAAAAAAAAAAAAAAAAAACAATATAGCGACAGAAACTAAATTATATTACTAAAACTATATTATCCGACGTATGAATTATACTTTTCACCTATACATTTTAATAATTTAACTATTATTGTTTGTTTTTGTAATGGCTTATGTAATGGTTAATTTATGATTAACACGATCTACAGTTATTAGTCGCATTACAGAATAATGTAATGGATTTTTATCCGATTAATTTTCACCTACTACAGTTGTACGATTATCTTTTCCTTTTTCCACGGTTGTATTAACGGTCTTAATCTGTTCGACAAAAGCAATATTCAAAAAAACTCATAAGATGAAATTTTACTACCGGTCAATTTTCCGCATATTTCTTCTACTTTCGTAAATTCATAAAATTTTGTAATTCAGATAAGTTTCAAAGGATGGAGATCAAAATAGTAACAGATATATCAAATAGATTGGCACAAGCAAAAGAGAACTTTTACGCTGAATAATCTGCTAGTATTAGATGTGAAATTAAAAGACATTCATGAAAATATTTATTTCGAACGTAGCGCTTATGGTAAAGAATTACGGACGACTGGAAATATAGAAAGAAAAAAAATTAAGTTCTTTGAAATGTGCTGTTCCGGATAAATTTTGAAAATTAGATGGATCGATAAGTTTTGAAATAATTTTGAAAATTAATAGTAGTAGAAGAATCTAGTAGAGATGAATTAGGCTGGTGGACAGTCTGTGTGCGTTTGATTTAGTAAAGAGACGGATATGTAGGTGATATATAAAGTGTAGGATAAGATCAAGAGTTTGGCTTATGTTTTATAAGGATGTACGATTTAACAAACATGTTGGGGGTTAAGAGATAGGTACAAACAACTCGATTAAAAGGTCGGTACGGAACAGAAGGATTTGAAGGATAAAGTGTCGTCTGATAAAAGGAATTGGGTATATTTGTCACAAAAAACTTTTTTTTCCCCAAAGTTGTAGAATTTTTTAAAACTAATCAGTTTCTCTTTTTAATGCATTTAAGTTATCAAATTTACATTTTATTATTAAATTTACATTTTGCATTTTATTATCAAATTTATAATTCATTCGTCTACCGTAAATTTATACAATTTTTTATTTTTTTTTATTTTAGGTTACCTCCATAAAAGTATAAATTACGAATAGCGGGTTTTCTTTTATTTTACGCATATGTTTTTGGGTAATTTTGTTGTTTTTATTCTAATTTTAACGAATAAGAATATTAATAAAAAATACGATGTGATTTTTCTTGTATATTCGGTTACGAAAAAATAATTCTGTCTTTAAATTAAATTTTAGATCAATTAATTACTGTAAGAAAACAACGGGCTAAAAGTATTTAAGATCATTTATTCCGGTAACAACACCAATTACTCTATTTATTTATTTTGTTTTAAGTTTGGTTGTTAGTTTTAATGCTTCTTACTTATTATTATAAATTATCTTTTTTAATTTCTTTTTTCTGATACCATATATTAATTTTATATGTGTATATTAAGATATTGAAGACTTGGAAATTGTGGGTCGATTTTTTTCTCCTCTGTAGTTTATGGTTTTTAACCGTTTCTGCGAGTAAAATGTATGTATATAATTGATGAAATAATTACATAGTATTTAAAAAAATTTAATATTTATCGATAAGTAGTGAATTAACAAATTTATATTATTAGTATTCAATTTTTTTTTGTTGATTATCCTTAATTTTTACATATATTTACTAATGTGCGTTTATATATTATATATTTTGAACCCCTCATGTAGTTTCAGTTTTGATGGTGGAGGAGGCCCCTGATATGTAAATGTTGGAGCCGACGCGGAATGTTTTTCATTATAGAACGGGTAGTAAATTTCGTAATGTTGTCAGAAAGGGTTGGACCGTCAGAGGGGAAATCGTTCGGAGGGAGGGTAGGATAGATGTGGAACGGGAAATAAATAGGGGAAGAGGTTTGGCCCCCCACCTCGAGTACGGTATAGCCTGGGAATGTCTTATTGACCCGGCGGGCGGGTTGGCTCGCGCCGATTTTCCATTCGTTGGAGGGGGGATTTTTTACCGCGGCATTTAGTTGGTGTGCACTCCGCTGCGCGACGAGGCGCTGTTTTACAGTTTTACAATGTTGCCGTTGCTACTACCACAGTCAGAATGTTGTTGTACATCGTGCGTCTGCCGCTCTTGTTGTTGTGAGTCGTTGAAGACATGTGGTGGTGTCCGTGCTTTTAGGTAGTTGTTATGTCGGACCAACAAAGGGGTGCTTGGGAGGATTGGTGGGCCCAAGATCTCCACCAACAAGCCGCTGCCGCGGCCGCAGCTACAGCGCACCACAATCCTAATTCGACGAATCTCTTCGGTTACAAAATGGCCGGCGCTCCCGGTTTTCAAAATCCAGCGACTACAGTGTCGTCGTCTTACGATTACAGGATGCCTACCGCTTCGAATCACGCCGCGGCCGCCGCCGCTGTGGCCGCTTCACAATGGTGGTATCCACCAGCTGCTAATATGCAAAATATGCAGAACATTCCTTCACCTCAACTAGTGGTATGTGTGTTGAATTTCAAGTTAAAAAATAAATTTATTTTCATTTATTATTTTCGTGGTGTTTTATTTTGTCTGTATCGATGTTATATTTAAGAAAGATTTTAATTGAAATAAATAAAAAGAACGTTAGGTTTATGTTACCGCGAGACCGGATTCAAGCATTGCTTTCAAGTTTAAAATTCGAACACCTGCCGTGTGGTGGACTTATGCGCGCTGTCGCACGCGCATTCGCAAGCATAAGCACGCCTCGACATCAGCACGCGCAACTTAACAATGGCTGCTTTTGTATGTGAATGTGATTATGTATATGAAAAGGGAATGTTTTAGTAGGGTTGCAACGCATTTTGTTGTCATAAACCACCTTTTTTTTTTTTATTGCGTAACCCAAATTAAAGAGCTTGTTATAATTAAATATGTTCCTGACGAATTTTAGGTTTTTTTTTAAAATTTGTTTTGAAGTTGTTATTGTCTCCTTATGTTCATTTGAGAGCGATTAAAATATGGTGTAATCTGTATTTGAATATAATTCCTTTTTTCTTAATATCAACTAAATGATTTTGTTAAAAGTAAACTTCTCGTGGTTGATTGGTGCTGCATTGCTGTTGTTTCATTGTGAACGTTAGCAACCACCCACGTTTCTGTTATACGCGTCATTTTTTTTCGCCCACAACATTTCCGAACGAGTTTTTTATATCGTTTTGATGTTTTATTTTAGGTTATAACTTTTTTTTCAAAAGGAATTTTTGATTAAATTTAATTTGGCCTTAAGAACGTAATGTAGATATATATCGATGTAGAAGAAAATTTAAAAATGTGACTAGTATATATATTTTTTTGTATTAATAAAAAGTATGACGCGTGTTTTTATTTAATTCTGTAGAAACGCCGTGTAATTTTGTTAAACTATCGTAAGGCAGAAAATAATCACAAACATTAATTCTGTTCATAGATTATTTCCATAGGTTATTAACTACAAAATAATTACCAGGATCTGTTAAATTATCTTTCATTCTTTCTTGCACGCTTATAGCTCAATTCCATTGTGTTCACTTTGTTAAATACAGTGACCTCTGGTGAATATTATGTGAAGTTAAAAAATGGCCGTCCATTTTCCTGTATGAAAGTTAATTAAAAAATAATATACATTTATAATTTTTATTAATAGTTGGATAATCCTGTATAAAATTAAATTTCTTTATTATGCGGTCTTATTAATTAAATCAATTATTACCATTATGCAATGAAAATAAAAGTTTACTTTAAATTTTGTTTTCTTAATTTTAAAATTGATTGCACTAATGTTTCAACTATGTTGTATATACTATATTTTAAACTAAGAAAATCCTTTTCCTTAATTTTTTCCACAAAACAAACCAAAAAATTCAATAAATACAGTAAACTAGTTGTTAATTTTATTTTTTACTGGAAATGTTACGGATATGTAGTTTGATAATTATTAACTAATTTATCGAATTAGTTAACCTTTCTTTATTATTGATATTAATTATTGCTACTTTTAATTAGCGATTTCCTATCTAAAAATCATTACTGAGATCTTTACTGCTAATTTGAATTCGAGATGGTTGAAAAATAAATAGTTGTATATTTACTAATTTTTTTTTGTTTATCTAAAATAACAAATATTTAGATGTTTTAATGTTGAAAACTTAATTCTATAAACAAATTGGAATTAATTGTTCATTTAAGAACAAAATTTAAATTCTGTTTATGAAAATTCAATTTAATATTTGGAAATAGCTAAAAAGATTTTATGATGGGTTAAGATTATTTGATATTACAAATTTTAAAAGGTTATATTAAAGATTTCTGTGTTTGATGTTTAGCATACTTGTAAGCATGATAGAACATTTTTTTTATTCTTCTGTGTTTTCTTTATTTACTATTCTATCAGTATTTTCAGAAGATAGAAGAATGATGGTTATATAATTACAAAAACAATTTTTCTTTTAATGCTATTGCTTCAACCCAATTAATTAGATTTAAAATCAAAATGATTGACATTATGAATTCCATCTGTTGTTATTTTCTGTAATGATGTGTAACCAATAATTTATAGCCTAATTAAAACATCCATTTAAGTACGTATATAATGTTAATGTCTTCTTTGTTAGCATTTTCTTTATCAAAATAATAAAACTTACTGTTTTTTTTTGTTGGTTTTTTTTTTTGGAAGTCCTTTTTTATGACCGATATCCAATTTCTTTCAAGCAGTTATTCCATTCAACAATAGTACATATGACTTATTTGCAGCTTCTATTCGCATCATCTTTTGGCTGCAACCACAAATAAAGCGAGACGACCAGCTTTTTCTTATAAAAATTTGAATGTATCGCCGATTTTTAAATTAACTTATTACTTAAGTGATTAATTTTATTTTATTTCAAGACTCCTGATCTTGTGGATTTCCTCTCCCAATTGCTTAAATTGCTGAGAAGGTAGTATTTATTGATAAATATGTTTTGAAATATCAAACTGGAATTACATTCACCCGATTAATTTTATTTTATTTCAAGACTCCTGATCTTGTGGATTTCCTCTCTCAATTGCTTAAATTGCTGAGAAGGTACTATTTATTGATAAATATGTTTTGAAATATCAGACTGGAATTACATTCACCTTGTGTTATATCATCATCAGGGATACTTTCATAATATTTTTATTATCATTTAGGCCATGAAGTTTTTATTTGAATAAATACTGAATCTTTAACATATGTTTTCATTGTTGATTAAATTGATTTAATGAATTCTCTAGTAGTTAGTAAAAAAGAAACCCACCAGATTTGTCTTCTCAACTTTGAAGTTGAGAGTTGTAAGGTTAAAATCCTAGTAAATGCAGTTACTTTTATACTGATTTGAATACTAGATCATCGTGGATACCGGTGTTCTTTGGTGGTTGGGTTTCAATTAACCACACATATCAGGAATGGTCGACCTGAGACTACAAGATTACCTTCACTTATATTCATACATATTCTCATTCATTTTCTGAAGTAATACCTTGCGGTAATTCCGGAGGCTTAACAGAAAAAGAGAGAATTAAACAATGTGAAGTTGATAAACATGATTTCTGTATTTTAAATAAGAGGTAGAAAAAAATGTTTAAGTTCTTGTAATATACCATAGTTTTGTGATGTGTGCTTATGTTTAAATGATGATGTCATGATAGTTGTGAAGTCATATTTATAGATAACTGTGCCGGCATATAAGATACTGGTGGCATGTTTTTTGTAATATTTTAATTTCTTATAATTCTCATTTCTATCATCTGTAAATTATGCTGATAAATATTTCTTGGAATATATTTTTGATTTTTATGCCTAAAGAGTGATAATTAAAATATGTTAATATATTGTATTTTATTCAGTTTTCCCCCATATGATCATTTATTTTTTTATTTTATGATGAAAAAAATTAAAAAAAGAAATTAAAAAATTAGTACCTTCAAGAAAAAAATTTTATTAATAATTGGTCGGTGATCATGTGCTTTGAGTTGCATTAACCACTGTTGGTGCCATTTTGTTCTTATTTCTTGGATACAAGTTATTTAATGTTTTTTTTGCTCAATATTCTGAGGTGGTTTAAATGCAAACAACTTAACCATTTTGGATTTCATTTTTTATTATGCACCGTGGTAGGCAGCCAAACCAACTTTTTTTAACAAACATTTGAATTTTTAACATGAATTGTTGATACAGTGATAATCAACACCATGGTAATCTGTTTGACCTTTTGTTACATGAAACCACGATATGATATTAACCAAAAATTTTATTCAAAAGAGATATTTGATTTTTTTTTCTTCATAAATTAATTAAATTATATTAAAATAAAAATTATTTTCATGTTAAAATTTTAGGAAATTTAATGAAAGTTTTTCAAGCAAAATATAATGCTATAAAATTGCATTTCTGATTGGGGCTTACCTTCTATAGCACTTCTAAGACAATGTAGAAGTAAAAATGTAGGTTAAGAAAATGAATTTCCATTCTTTCTCTTAGGTTTTTTTTTATGACCGATGTCCCATTCTTTTATACAATCGATGCTTTTTGTACCACCAAATTTTAAAATTAAAAACTATCATCAAACTGCCACATTAAAAATTAAGAAAAAAAGTATTTTCTCACATTTTGTGGATTTGATTTAACTCTGTGCTTATGATTGTTTTAAATTCGGTTCCAATTTAATAGAAACTTGAAAAAAGATTTTAACTATTAATGTATTTAATTTTTAAGCATATAAATTCATATAAAAATTATATTTAATCGACTTCACTTCTAAAAAAATTTCTCTTAATGTAGTAATATGTTTTTTTAAAAATTAATAATGAAATGAAAAATTAAATTATCAATAATTGAATATTAAGTGGGTAGTACAGATAAGACGCAAAATCGGTGTGTAGCCCATCTATGAACACAGATGTAACATTTGTTGTAAACTGGATTGTTGGTACTTTACAGAATCAGTTTCTATTTATATAAAACTGAAGAATATACAATTAACAAGAGTCCATCTCGATTCATTCAACAAAACGTCGGTATAGCTTTTAATTAAGAGGAAAATTATAATTTTACCGATATTGAGTTGGAATGGTGTAGATGATGCATTCTTCTACAAGAGAAAGGAGAATATTAATTTATTGCTTTATGCTATTTGTACTTATGGCTGTGATGTATGCAATACAATTGAGGTACAAGAAGTGCATCGGTAATCTCTTTCTTTTAGAGTAATATTATTGTTATAGTGCCGATTCCTACAATGAACCAGGTGAATGGATGGTTCCTATAATGATAGCTTCACTTGTAGGGCCAAATATCATTTGAATTTGCTTACATATGCCGATAAAGAATTTTTTATTTCATTCAATAAAAATATGTAATTGGAAAATGTTTCTCTCCTTTGTTATGTATAAAGTATTTTACATGATTATTGTTATTTTTGGATGTAACTTGTTTCAAATTTTAGGTACAGGAAGAATAAATTGCGGTACGATTTAATTTTCTCTGCCAAGAAATAGTAATTCAATAAATATGATTTGTTAATGTACTTTTTTATTCTGAATTATCTAATCTAAATTTTTTTATTAATTTTGCAGATTTCTACCGTAGTTTTTTTGTTATGCTTATTATCATTTTAAAATAATCTTTTATTCATTTTCCTGCGATCGTACATTCATTTCATTTTACTTCAGGTTGTTGCCCTTTGATTCTGTAAAATAAATACATATTCTGCGTGTAAGTTAAATTTCTTATTAATTTAATTTATTCTTACGCTTAAGATCCTTTCATCATTTGTGGTACAATAATGCGATGCGTTGACAAACCTTTTTACATACAAAATAACCAGGTTGGAATTTACAACATGGATATGTATGTATTTTAAACAGCCTTCGTAAGCGATTCACTCTTTGTCTTCTGTAAAGTGAAATGAATTTTGATGATTTCATTTTAATATATCTCATAAAATATATTTATATGAACGTAATTTAATTTTGTCAGTAATTTGTTTAGTAAATGTCAATCGTTGCAAAATAGTAATTTTATTTAATGCAATAAGCTTCTTTTCTTTTTTTTTTTAATATTTAATGCTTCAAATTAAGTTAAATTATTAGTTGTAATTTGTATGATTTTTCAAACTTTCTTTATTACCATTTGAGGAAGTTCCTTGTTACACTAAGAGATAGCAGCACTCTGTAAACATTTACTGTTGTCTTGGAAACTATTAAGCTATGCTAAAAGTAGTATTTATAAACAGATAACATAAACTGAATTAAACACAAATTTATACTAATCTATATTGAAGTAATATTTATTAGTTATTTTTTAATTTAATTTTTTAAAATTGTGTCAAATTAATTGTTAACAAGTTTTTTCTTCCAGAACTGTGTGTTTTAGAGTGGTTTTTTTAAACGTGTTACTTTTTGTTTAAAATATGAACAGAAACTTATAATAAAAAATAAATTTTTTACCTGTTAAGAAATTAATTCAAAGAAAGAATATTAATAAGTAACTCTTTTGAACTTGAAGCTTCTGGATGTATGTTTACAGCAGTTTTATTAACTAAACTTTTCCCATAAATTTTATTATAATTTTGTCATAATTTGAGTATAAAGATCACATTATACTTTATAATTTCAGTATGTAATCCAATATTTAGTCGTTATTGTACTTTTGTTGTTTCAGTCTGGAATTCTTTTAGTTTTCGTGTTTTACGTTTTGAAATGGTCCGTGTGTTGTCTATTTCTTTATTTTTAATTTCTAATTTACATAAATTCTTGTATTTCTTTAAACTAGTTTGTTTTTTCTTCCTATTATCAAAAAAAAAATTAGTAATTTTTTTTTTATAATTCTATTTGTCATTGTCAGTAATGATCATAAAATATACTATTTTGATTGTGTTTGTAGCTTTTCAGATATTTTTGTTAAGTTTTTTCTTATCTAAGATGATATGTAAAATTTTCTACTTTCCTTAAAAAAATTTCTTTCTTTCCTAGTTCTTTGAGTATGTTTTTTCTTAAAGCTTAAATATATTGTTACACATATATACTTTCAGTTATGATTTCCGTATTGTAATGTCTATTTTTGAGATTTATTGAGTGATTTTGAATTTTATTCTTAAGGGATCAATATAGAACTTGTTAAACTTTTTTTTTAATCTATTCTGTATTGCTAGTATTTCTGAATTGTTTGGTTTAATATATTCTTTGAGGTATTGAAATTTGTTGGTGCTTATAATTTCTTCCGTTAAACAAATTGATTATATATTGATGGAGTATTTTTTATTATTATGAATTTATTCAAATTTTGTTTTTTAAAAGAAATTTGGTAGTCCGGTTTTTCTGCTACTTTAACCAGGATTTTGATTTGGTTAGTTGTTCCCGCTTTTGGGAAAAGTAAAATACCATCTGCAAAGACCAAAGTCAATATGAGTTCCATCTCTTTTTATCCTAGTTTGATTCCTGATGGAATTTTTAGTTCTTTTCAGTTTTAATTTTCATTATCTTCTTTATATTTTTTTTAGGACAAAATTTTATTTTTATTTATTGATTATTCCTTCAAAGTATTTTCTTAGGAGGAAAAGTATTATTTTAGTTAGTGTTAGTTGCCTACATAATCGTACATCCTTAAATTCTTCTGATTAGTACATTTTATTTATTTTTTAGTATAAAAATATGTTACGTTTACTGGGTGGTGGTGTTATACAGAATAGTAACTATGTTTTTGACGGAAGAAAGTTGAATAAAGATAAAACAGCAAAAAATTTATATATGGTAAGAAGAGAATTTTAAGATAAAATGAGAAATGAACGGTTGAACCGGGGAAAATAATTCAAATTTATAACGAATAACCGATAAACTGGGTGAAGTACTAATAGTCGAGAAGAAAAAATGTACTAGAAGATATTTAGAAGGAAAAAGAACACATTCTACTATTATCATGGCGTAAGAAAAATTTGTGAAGGATTTGGTGATTTCTTTGCCGGGTATGCATGTCCACCTATATATATACGTCCAGAACATCGATCGTTTTACAGACTTGAATGTTGTTTTGTCAGTAGTGTTGAAATTTATTAGCGTATTTCTGAAGATTGTCATTGGTGACCAACTGTTGGACGACCTGAATTTTATTGTAGATTGGAACACAAATTAGCTTTCTTGTTAAAAGTCAATCTCTAATGATTTTGTAATATTTTGAGGAGAAAAATTGTAACGTTGAATTCATCGGTGCAATATCTTCTATCAAAAATTAGGAGTATGTATTTGTTGTAATATTTGTAAACGTAGCCGTACGTCAAGAAAGTTTCTGTTGTTTGGTACTTTTCAGAATTAAACATATTTTCAGTCCGATTTGTTTCGATCATTTTTTTCTTGTTGTCCATTTGTAATTTTCGTCCCTTTTCTGTGGGTTTTGGTGAAGTGTAACCTTCTTGAATCGCGCTAAATAAATTGATCTTGTGTTAATATAATTTTTATTTTTTTACGTTTGGGCTCTTTTTCTGTAAATTTTGTTTAAAGGCCAAGAGGTATTGGATTAAATCAAGCTTCCTGTCGCACTCACTTATAGTGAATTTTATATTACTGGTCTTCAAAAAATGGTTATTTAAAATTTCAGGCTTTATCTAATCCGTTTTTTATTTATTTTATAATAAAAACCGAGCCAAGAAATTTGTTGAGATTAAGAATAAGGAAACCACTTTTTAATATAATTTTCAGTTGGTTCTTTCTTTGTGTAAAATAATATTGTGACTTTCTGCGTAAAAGTTTATTATTAATAGAAGTGATTTTGATAAATTTCAGATGGTAATTACATTGAATAGATATTGCTTTAATAGAAACACAGCTTTCACTTTATGAAACATTTGTATTTCTGTTACAGTTTATATCTTTATTATTATTTTTTTTTTAATGAAAAATCTGTTTACATAGTTTTTATCTTTATTTACATACATGTTATTTGGTAGACGTTTTCTTAAAATTGAAAGCATTTTATTTTATATATAATTTAAATACTAGCCTGATTATATTTGTTGTATCATTTCCAGGAAATTATATTTCCTTAATGATTTCCTAGTAGTGTGAGCTTCTCCATTGTTCTTAACTGCAATTGAATTATTTGGGGCATTAAGTTATCAATATTTTTTTCATGTTTTCTTTATTTGTAGTGTAATGTATTAGTTCTATCCGGGAAGGATATTTTTGATTAGTTATTTTTTTATGTGACGTATAAAACATTCATGTAGAAGTACTACCCTTGCTCTCAACAAACAGCTCCTCCGTTTATATTATTTGACAAAGCGGCAAAAATTTTAATGTGGATTTTATTGCTGATAATTTGGTCATAGTTTGTAATTCAGCAGAACTTAACGTGATCGTTTTATAATTTGATTTCTTAAAATTTTTACCCTTTTTGAATTTATAAGGAAATGATTATTTATTTATTTTAATGTTTGTAGTGTTAATGAAGTATTAATTATAATAAATATCCCAAATCATGAAAGTATTACAATTCAAATTACAGTTGAAACTAAAGCAGCTGTTCATTAACTGTGGTGCAAGTATATCGCATATGTTTTAGTTAATGAGAAGTTGTTTTCTTAGTGATCAAATTTCATTAGAAACAAAGTTGTTTTAAATCTTATTAAGTATTAATTTTGAACCTATTTATCAATTTTGGTTTGCCTTTGAGGTTGTGAGTCCTCGAATTCTACGATCCAGATTTCCCTGGCAAAAACTAGGAACTTTTTTGTCGTTAAGGCGGCACATATTAAACTTTTTTTTTTTTTATGGATCAATTTATCACTGAAGCTCGAAGCTTGTGTCGAATATATGAAATGGAAATTTTCAGCGTATTAAAAACGCCATACCTGGCCGGGATTCAAACCCCGGAGCTCGGGATAAAGACAGACGACAAATGTTTTATTTTTTAAATTACGATTTTTTTTTTTTGCGTATTTTTTTCGTTTTCTGTTTATATTTGTGTGTTTAAGAGCACTTTAAATCGCTTTATTTCTTTTTAAGATTTTTCTTATAAGTTATTGTTTTTTCGCTCAAAAAATAAGTTACAACCCTCAATGGTTTGTTGTTTACTTTTCATGTAAATTCGTTTACCTATGTTTATTATTATTTGTTTTTACATAAATAATACTTCCCATCAAGAATTGGTTGTAGTAATATTACTAAACGCATTTTTTTGTTGTTGCAATAATAACCTTTCTGATTTGTTTACCCTTAAAAATAAAATATTCTACGGCTAATGTTCCAAGGGTAATGCTTGTAAAATCGTTTATTAATTTACAGCGTGGGCCTTGATATATACCTCTCCGTTTGTCCTTTCTTAAAACCGGATCAGAGAAAGAATGTCATGCTTGTAGCGCGTTTTATTTACCGCTACGTTTTGGGTATCCTTGTCGGTTATGCTGGTTCGTTAAATACTAATTTTAGGCTTATATTACTATCTTAAAATACTTCATTTTCTCATTTACCGGAAATGTTTATTTTGCGTATCGGATCGATTTTATAATAGTTTATTTCCCACGACGCTATATAGACATAGCTGATGATTTAGCTAAATGCAATTGTTCGTGTCTACTTACTAAGCGGATTTTATTTTATTATATAATAATTGGTTTATTTTTTATCAAATATTAGAGATCCACATTGTTTTTACAATTCATATCTATGTAAAAGTAGTCGATTGTGTATTTTTAAAAAAGGAAATATCTTATCGTTTATGTATATACAGATCCAATAATGATTAACAATACTTTGGGCCTTCTGAATTGAATTGAATGCGGTTTGGGATATGCAATTAGGCAAAATAAGAAAACATTATGTTTAATTATAATTATATAATAGGCTGTTATTAAATTGTTTCGTTAAATAAAACTACTAAGGGAATTAATTTAAAATAATTATTTATTACATAATAATTATCCAATAAATAATCATACGCTATACACTTTAAAAATAAACTGCTTTTGATTCTGAACGAGAGCGATTATTAAATGCATAGTAACTGTAAGAGTAATAAACTGGTAGACCAAAACATTTTGTTCAAGGACTAGAATTTTCTTGGTATTTTGGGATTATTGAAAATAGAACTATCTAATTCTAAATAGCATAGGATTGTGTGTTTTGTCTCTTATTAGTATCAAAATGTAGATCTTTCAATCATTATTTCTAAAAGGCCAACCTTTTTGAAGAAATAATTTATTATGGTTAGGGTTCTGGTTATATTGGATATGTGTGCGCGCGAGCAGTCATCCTCGTTTATTCTACATTGTGTGAAACTTATTTCCCTTTGGATGTTGCAACTATATAAATGAAAGTCATTTCCTATTATTTTCGTTCATAAGTTCATCGCTCGTTTTATATGTATTTTACAGATTAAGAATTTACAAAATAAAGTTGTTAATAGTATTAATATGTACAAAAAATGAAAACTTTCATATTTAATCTATTGCCATTTAAAGTAAAACCTTCGATCGATCTCTGCGTGGAGTTATTCAAGGTTCAGTCTTGAATCCACTTCTGTTTAACCAGAAACAGACGTTCGATTAAAAAGATAATTACTTACGCATTACCGTAATATAATTTTATAATTAATTCATCCCTTAATAGAAAACACCTAATTATAACAAATAACTCTTTTAAATATTTAAATTCAGTCATGTCAACCAAATGTGAAATTGTAGAAGACAATAGGTAGAATTGTAGAATATTTGAAATGGAATATTTTTCTGGTATGTTAAAAAATCATTGTTCTTAAGCTTTTATTTGTGGTGGTGTTATATATGGATCGGAATTCTGTTAAATAAAAATTAAATTCGTTTGAGTCAAATAAGCTTCTTAAAACTGCGATGAGATTATTTTATATTACAGAAATCTTTCGTTCCCTCAAAAGTAGTGTGGTTTTTAGTTTAAAATAAAAATTGACTTAGCCGTTAAGATTTAATAAGAGTGTAATCGGAAAAATAGCCCCGAATTTTTACTAGTAACAAAATAAAATAAAAAAATTAGATTTGCTAATATAACCGGCATTGTTATGTTATTAATTAAAAACTTTTAAAAAGTATATATATTTTCTAACGATTAAGTAATGATTTCTTTTTTTTTAATGGTCCACGATATTTATTGTTTCATACGTATAATTTTTATACGATTATATACATGAAAATATCAAAGAACGGTTGTAACACCAGGTATTACAAAATGTTAAGAAACCAGTAAACCATTAACGTAGATCGGTTGTTGGTTGGCCTGTCTTCGCTGTGGTATGTGTGTTTGATGGTAAAGGTATAAGAGCGGCTAGCACTGCTGGACAAGCGTCGAAACCGGTTTTAAGGTTGTAATGGTTTTTTTTTTGTTCGATTCTCCGTCTTTCTTACTCCTTATTTATTTCATCGAAATATAATCGACTTTCATACTCCTCGCTCCTCGCTGTATGTTTCTTAATCCTTCGCCTTCACCCATCCTTCTCCTCATTCTACTTTACTAATGCCTAACATTCTCCGTACTGTTTGCCATAAATAATATTCTGTATCTTTTTTTTTTTATTTCTTAGCATTTGCGTGTTATGTGTTGTTGTTAAATTATAATTAAATAATAAAGATTTATAATAAAAATTATTCGCTCGTGGTTTTGTTTGTTAGATATATAAATAATACTGCGGTTCTTTACGGGGATGTCACGCGATTTAAAAGGAAAATAGCTGTGTATTTAAATATTGTAGACGGAAAGTCCACAGTTTATTCTTAATTTATTGATAGAAAAGTGTGTGAAGAATAAAGGTTTCATAGAATCATCCTATATTCAACAGTAGTCATAAGTAACATTCAGAGAAAACGTATTTTCGTTTTGCTATACGTAGAAGTATTTGGTTCAGAAAATAAATATTTTTTTTATATCGATATAAAAAAAGTTCTCAATTCGATAGAATGAATCTTATGAAAAAATGTCCGAGTATTTTTTTCTTACACCGTAAATTTTTATCGGCGTATATTATGAGAAGATATATTTTAGATTTGTTTTAAACTTTGAAGTAAAACAAATAATAAATAATATGTATAATTATTTTTTCTGTAGATATATAAAAAGCTAAATAAATATTGAATTTGGTTTTTGTATTTGATACAAATTTAAAAACAATTATATAATTTGATCGTTATTTATGTTTTTGTAACTATCATGAAAATATATTTGTAAACCTCTGTTGTTTATTCTGATTGTTTTTGATTCAGATCCCAGTTGTTATTTTTTATGATGCTATAACCTAATTATATACGGTCCTCTCGTAGTTGTAGTCATGAATTAATTGAAACTAAATAAATTAATCGATTTTGTTTGGGTTATCTTTATATAAAATGGTGTCCATTTCTATAAAATATGTTATTTTATTGTCTCGATTAAAATTTCAGTTTTCACTGAAATGATGCCCTTTATGCAGAAGAAGACCGTTTAAAAAAAGTATATATTCAGTAAGTAATTCTCTACAATAAAGAACGAAAATTCTTTACAATAAATAATCAGTTTTTAGTTAGGAAAACTTACATATGATAGAATTAAGTATTTATTTAATTAAGTGAATTTGAAAGAAGTTATCTTTCTTCTTCTGCTCATACTATATATAGTGTTCCTGTTCTTGAACAGTACGGGTTCTCCACAAAATAAAATAAAATTGTCCTTTTTTCCCTCAAATCTTATATCAGACAATTAATTTAAAACAAAAAGTATGTGAAAAAATAATTTAAGTTATTCTGGAGTTATAAACTTATATATATTTATAAAAACTAAAACGACGGATGGATGGGAAATAAAAAGATTTTCCGTATCTATGTACTTGAATCAAAAACACATTATTGAAATATTGTAAGAATTTTTTTTTACAACTTCTACATTTTGTAAAATTCATCCAACCCAGGCCGGTAAAAATGTTTTTATTCGATAGAATAATTTTTACGAGTTCAAATTAATTATTTTTCATGTATAATAAATGTAAATTACAAACTATACTAATCATATATGTTTTTTTTTTAAATATTAATGATGTTTTTTACACAGGCTTTGACGAATACAGTGAAAATTTTTTTATGTATTTCGGTAACTATGAACTAGCATTTCATTCGTCTCAGTGTAATAAAAATAAATTGTAATTTCTCCTTATTAAGCTTTGTTGTTTGGCTTAGAAGAAGCTATATCATTTTCGGGAGTGATTAATGTCATGCCATGTCGTCTACAACCTTTAAACTAATGGCGCCCGGTTTATGTAATTATTTTTTTTTTTTATGTTACGTTCTCTAATCGTAACGGTTAATTAAGTGACCTTAACGTAAGTCATTCATGCTTGTAAAAAAAAAAAGAAGGATTCTTATAGAATGTCAGGAATGACAGAAATGCTATGCCAGGGTCAGTACGAAAAATAGAGGTTTGGTGGTTTATTTTTTTGATTGGTTGGAATATACTAAATTAGAAATTGGCTTAACATTAAACATCATTATTACGTCAATATTTTACAGCTGGAATTTTAATTTATTATAATTGTTAATTACCGTAGGTCATTTTATTTATATATTATTTATTAAAGGAGTAATCCTTTCAACTTACCTTGACATTGTGTTTCTTAATACTGTGGGAACTGAGGAAAATCAATTTAGTTAAAAGATGCGATGCTTGGTAATTCCTGAAATCACATAATCTTAAAACTGGAAGGAAAAAAATTAAAATAAATATATGCATGTTTGTTCCAAGATATTTTATTTAAATCGAACGAGGTTAAAAATAAAAAATAAAGTGAGGAAATGAGTTTTTTTTAATATTTTTAACAAAGAGAAAAAAACTTTTTTAAAACAAAAACTAATTAAAGTTGAATCGGTCAAGATTTTTGCAGAAAAATTTTTATTTTATTATACGAATCGCAATACATTTCTCATCAAATTACAGTATGTCTGTCTATACGTGATACACACAATAACGGATTTCCGGTTTACACTTCACGCATGCGCACACGTTTACATACCAACATTGCATGCGAACAGCATTTTTCGCTCTTTTTTTTAAATATAAGTATTAATTTTTATTCGCAAATAGTAAATTTTATCCGTAATTTATATTTACGCATTTCTTTTCAGTTGGAAGTTATGGTAAATTAAAAAAAAAAAAAAATTTTGTATTTTAACTCAAACTGGACAATACTTAGGTATAATTTCCTCGCCCATGATTGCATAAAATTAATTAAGGATAAAAAAGGTAAAACTAACGAAGTTTTTTGTTTTTACAGGTAATAAAAATAATTTGTTAACAGCTTGTGTATAGTTTTATTCGCTTTACAATATTCAACGCACGCAGGGGTGTTAAGTTATTCTGCATTGCATAGGTTTTGTTTTTTTTTTGTTAATTATAAACATATGCTTGCTAGATTTGGTAAATTTAACCAATCTGTTAGCGAGATTTTTCATTATTTTTATTTTTTATAATATTTAATAATAATTTAAATTATTGTATTTTTTATATTAAATAGTTATCGGTTGAGTAACAATTTATAGTTCACGGATTGTGGTGGTTAGTTTTCTATATATCAAATATTGCGGTGAATATTATAATAACCAAGTTAGTCATTGCTATAAACCAAGGTTGTTATTCACACTTTCTGAAATGCCGTACGGTTGTCAAGGTTGTTGTTTTTTTTCTTTTATAACTTGTAGCTGTGATAATCGTAAAATTTAAAAAAAATTAAATAAAATTAGTGATTTTTTGAATATTTTAGACTTGATTAAAAATAATAATAAAATCAGTTGAAACCATAAGTGCATCCAGATTTTTTTTTTTTAATCGTTTACCATTGACGATTGATATATACATATATATATATATTTGTGTGATGTATTAAGCATATATATATATGCGCACACACATTTTAAAAAATTGTCGTGGTAGTACAGCTTTGTCCCATGGATTGGGTTTTTTTCTACATTTCCAGTTTTTTCAAGAAATTAAATTATGTATAAGCAATTGTCGCTCGATTTTCACTTTTTATTTTTACAAACTATTTTTTTTTTTAAATCAATTTATTAATGATTTATGTAGATTAATTCCACTTATTATTTTTTGAGTGACGTAAAGGAAATTTTATGTATCGTATATTTAAGGTGCGGCGTCAGTAGTCTGTACTTGACCGGACAACTTGAATCACCTTATACAATTACATAAGCTTACGGGATTTTTATATGAGCTATTAACCAGTGTATTCTTTATTTCTAGTATTTAAAAAACATCCATTAGCGTATTATATCATTTGAAATTATACTATTTAATTTTATTATAATTAGCGGATTCGAAGAATTTTTTAGCGCAGTTTTTGAATAAAAAAACGACAAAAATGAATGACGAAATAAAACTAAACTTAAATTAATTCGATTCGTATAATATACATTTGCTTATTTGTTTTTAATATAATTAATACTTACGAGTGATTAGTTATACGAAGGATTAAAAAGTCAAATTTTACACGATAAGCATTTGTCTCAACTTGACTCTTTTTTTTTTTTTTTGGATAGTCACCGGTCTGTGCACAAGAGCCGACTTCCATCCGACCGTTCATATGTCGAGGTCATTTCGAAAAGATATCCGTATCATAAGCACGGATCCCAGTGGATGTGTTGAAAAATACTGCAGGAAATTACCTTGAGGTGAATAAGTTAATATAAAGGATAAATGAAAGAGTATACGGGTCATGTCTGGATGATTGCAAATAATAAAACGTGAATAAATGTTTTTAAAGAAACATTTTTGATTTCAGAGCAGTGAACAATCCATCCCGCTCACCAGATCAGAATATTTTTATATAGGAAGACGTGAGTTACTGATATAACTATCAGCATATGTTTATTTGTTTATATATATATATATGTATATATATATATATATATATATATATGCTGCAATAAATTATTTTCGTACCCCTCCTCATTGAATCCCCCCCAGATACTGAAGATTTAGCAGTAACGAAATCCGTTGCAGGATGTATTATAGTGTGTATGGAATTATTTATCTGAGCGATGTGAAGAATCGATCTGAACCCCATTGTAGGGCTGTGTATGATTTCACGAATAAAAAAGATTGGACATAATGTAATGATTCTTCTATACAAGATTTTTTTCTGAATTTTTCCTCTTTTTCAAGTTGGAATTAAAAGTTTTAAATGATAAGTCTTTGACGGGTCGTTTTCCCTCGTTCCCTTCGGGACTCGGGCCAACTTTGCCCGAATTCATTTAAACGTTTGCTCATAAAATACTCTCAAACAAAAATCTAGCGCGGTTAGTGAACCAAAACAGCTATATGCTCTCTCCTCCTTCGTACAACTTTGATCTAAATAAAGCCGAACTTGATAACTTTTTTTTTGGATATTGAACTATATCCTCATAGCCGAAAATGACTTTGCCCTGAAGAATGATATCCTCGAACGTAACTATAACTACGTACGTTCTAGAAATATAACAACCCTAAAAACTCTCAGATCTCAACGGTGAAGAGAAACTCAGGAATCTTTTGTAGTATAATGAAGATATGAGTTTGGAAGCTGAACGGGTTCATCTTTTGATGATTCCTACTGGGTAGATGTTTCGTAGAAACTTGAATAAATGTTTTTTTTTTTTTTTTTTTTACTGTTCTCCGGTTGTACTAATCTTTTAAAAGAATTCGGTCGATATATTAGTAAAATGTATTAGCATGATTAGATCAGTTAGTCGGAATCGATCTCTGGAATGATTTTGACTTTTATTTTGGTAAATTTATTCCTTGTTATGTTCTTACATGTTTTCAAGTTATAAAAAATTACCAAAAAGACTTGAAAACATATCTGTTTACAGTCTGTCGATGTGTGATTAATGCGTTTCATATGTGCGCTTTTGTGTTATAATAAATTTTTATTAGTTGAAATGGTTGTGGTGGGGGAGAAAGAGGTATTGCCGGTTTTCCACATTTTGTTTATGTTGGCCAATATTTGCGACCTTTGACTCCTGTTTGGATAATGATGAATACATTCTGATAAGATAATGTATGTTTTCACGGGATTTCTGAGTACTAAAAAAAAAAAAAAAAATTTATCTAGTGTTATTAATTGCATAATAATGAATTAAATTTACATTGTTTTAGAAATAACTTTCTTTTTTTTTCTCGAAAAGTTGTTTATGTTTATTATTTTGTAATGAATAATTTAAGGGTCATTATACAGAGAAAAATGTGTATCAATACGTTTTTTAAATTTTTTAATAAAATTAACAGTTTACCTATTTTTAAATAGGATCTCTAGCCGTATTTACTCACTTATGCTATTGGTATATTAGGATTTCTTTTTATTGAAAATTAACTATTTTAATTGGTTTCTTCAAAACTTACCTTTTTCAGACGAAAATAAAGCCGATGGGACGAGATCTGGATTAAAAATTTGTATAGCTGGATTAAATTTTCCAGCTTAATGTTATCGTGGTTCAGGTGGACTGGACGAAACTCATCGGGTTGGTCTAATAGTGAACGTGGCTTCCCAAATTAGCTGATTTGGAAGTCGAGAGTTCCAGTGTATAGTAGTAAAGGCAGTTACTTTTATACGGATTTGAATACTAAATCGTGAATACCAGTTTTCTTTGGTGGTTTGGTTTCAGTTAATCACATATCTCAGGAATGGTCAGCCTGAGACTACAAGACTATACTTCATTTACATTCATACGTATCATCCTCCGAAGTAATACCTGAACGGTAATTCCCGGAGGCGAAACAGGAAAAAAAGGTAGACTGGACGAGCGTTATCCTACAAAAAAAACCTTTTTTATTTGTAAAAAAACAACCTAGCCATTTTTCGTTATCACTGGTTCTACTTAATTTTCGTGCGTATCTAGTTTGTGCTGCACTTTTATAATGTTATAACAAGCTTTCGTGTTTGATTTCAATACAGTGATGTGCTTAGTTATCATCTTAAGTTTTATCTTTTTTTTTTGTTTCAAAAACGCATCTGCTTCAGTCAAATAAAATTTTTTTGACTTAGCCTGTGTATATGTTCCTGTTATAAAATGAGATATATCAAAGATCATTTTGAGCATAACAAACCTCAAAAATATATTTTTAATTTTAAACGAACTTTGAAAAGAATTTACATTGAAATATTCGATAGAATAATTGACGAAATGTTGCATTAAAAATTATAGACACAATCGGATGATGCAATAAGTCTTTCTTTTACTAGCTGATTACTTGGCATTCCAAGTAAAATTAATTAAAATAATGTTATGCCGAGTTAGCTTCCGTTAAATACGACCATCTAAGATTCGAGTGGGTGCTGGAATTTTCTGGAACAACACGAGTCCAAGACCGGGGTATAATGATTTCAAAAGATTTCTCAGACGTTTCTAGACACCGAGTTCTACTAGTTTCCACCAATTTCTACTACAGAGTTATTTTCGACTAAACTTTGATGTCATCGGAAATGTCACCATTCAGCCTAGCGATCCCCACAACTATGAATTCGACACTAATATCGGTCGTTTTCGGTTTTTTTACGTCATCCTCTTCCCACCTCTCACCCCCTTTTCTTTTCCTGTTTAGCCTCCGGTAATTACCGTTAAGATAATACTACAGAGGATAAATGAGGATGATATGTATGAGTGTAAATGAAATGTAATCTTGTACAGTCTCAGTTCGACCATTGCTTAGATGAGTGGTTAATTGAAACCCAATCACCAAAGAACACCGGTATCCACGAATCTAGTATTAAAATCCGTGTAAAAATAACCGACTTTGTTGGGACTTGAACGCTGGAACTCTCGACTTCCAAATTAGCTGATTTGGGAAGACCACCACTAGACCAACCCCGTGGGTTGCTAAGGTGTCTTACCCTTACAGTTTTTGCAGATTTTGTTGTTTATTTTTAGATAGTAAGTCGTATGTGTACCAGGTTTGATTGAAATTGCTCGGATGTTCCAGTTACGCTGGTACATACACATAAACATCCATTTTTATATATAGTATATATACATGTAAACGAGGTATAGTCTTGTAAAGATTCAAGCTGACATTCCAGAGATCTGGTTAATTGAATCTCAACCACCAAGTACGGTATATATATTTAGTTCAAATCCGTATAAAATTAACTAACTTTTACTAGGATTTGAACCTCAGAAGCTTCGACTTCGAAAATCAGATCTTAAACACGTGGTTTGCGATAAGTTTACAGCTAGACCTGCCCGGCGGGCTTTAAAGGGGAGGATATTGACATCAAAATTGGTGGTAAACATAGTGTCCCTATTGAGGGAGATTTTTCTTTTTAGTCGAGTATGCTTGGAAATAAAATTGAGATCACATCAGATTTACGCTAAGAAAGAGAAATTTGTATGCTTTAAAGAAATTTATAAATCGATGTAAAGATTAGAAAGATTTTCTTTAAATATTTTTTTACCATTACAAAGTACAGTTAAAATAGGCATATTTAGAAGCAAAATAAAACTGTTAAGGAAAACGAATGTTTGGAATTTTAATGAAATTAATCGAGATTTTAGGAGTATAAAGGTTAAAATATAAGCGTTGAACTAATGAATTGACAGTAGCATCAAATCAGTTGAACAGCTGATAAACTAAAAAAGTGTATAAATTTCGCATTTTATTTCTTGGGTTATCTATTTACACGTTATTGTTTTGATGCAAATGGTGTACTGTCTGTGAAAATAATTAGTTGAAATCGGAATTACGTGCTACTTTGGGGTTGTATACTTTTAGAATTCAAAAAAATAAATTTACTAAACTTATTTTTGAGGTATTAAAAAAGCGATTTGTTACAGGATTAATGCAAACAAGTAATAATATAATCGTGTATCAGTTTTTATCTTTAAACTGAATACAGCTATTAAAATTAAGAACAATAAATTATCAGCATGGAAATAGCTGATTAATTTTAATTATTAACAGAGATGAAAAGTTAATTTGGTTTTTTATTTAGCTCTCCAGTATTTCTTTACGATATTTTTTTTAAAACTAAGTTTTACATCTATTCCGCGTAATGCTTGGTGGATATTTTTCTTGTTTTTGTTTTTTCTTATCTTTTTATCGATTGAATTATTCTTGCACAGTTTTTGATTTCAGAATAATAATTTTACCATCTCGTTGTAAAAGTGAACGGATTTAAATTGTGAAGCATTTATAAAATTGGGAAATTTCTATGACATTATTTTCAACTTATTTTATTAAAAAATTTATTGATTTTGAAATCTCAAGCGCATCAGTTTTTATTTTCCCGTACATAATAAAAAAGGAAATAATTGTTTTGGGATGTAATTTCAATCTTTTTCGAATTTATTTTTTTTTTGTTTAATGTTTTAAAAAAAAAGCGTAATTGAAAGTGAAGAAAAAAAAACTTACGACAGATTATAAGATTATTAATTTAATTTTATTCTTAATGGTGAACTGGAAGACTTGCTTTTATTGTTACTAAATGTGTTCGTTTACTTTTCTCGTTTTACTATTCATCTTATAGAAATTTAATTTTTACGAATCTCAATTTTTTAACTTTATTATTTACCTCATATTCACTTTCCTGTACAGTACAGCCCCGCTATAATGCGGTTCTATATAACGCGGATTATAACCTGTCCACCAAAAAATTTCTGAAAAAAAATTATCTGTATCTTCCGCACTATTTTTTATATAAGTACACATACTGTATTGGCCTCTTCTATTAAACTATTATTGCTTGATTTTGCCTATTTTTTTTCTTTGATCGATCCCGTTCGTGATTTAAAATTTACTTCTCGAAATTACGCCGGTGTCATGTAAATCTCCTGATAACCGCGTTTTAGCGAAGTTACAGTGTATTAGCAATTTTTACTTCCGTTACAGGTGTCGTATTGGGTTTGTAAGGTAACAAAGAATAAGTGCAATAATATTTGGAAACTCATATTTCTTTCCTTTAATTTTTATGAACTCAGCTGCGTGATGAAATGTCGAAAAATCTAAAATATTGTTGGGGTATATTATTGTTTCCGTGCGCGCGTATGTTGGCGTCTAATTTAGGATTTTTTCAATCGAAAATCTTTAAATTAATGTTTTTTGTTCGTGGGTTGTTGATATTAAAGTTTGGCATCACCAAATGGGTCATTTTCAGCGAAAGTTAACTACGTCTTTTTACGATTTCTATTTTTTAATTAAATAATTATTTTTTTAAAGTTGTTTTTTTAAAGTTTTTTTTTTGAATTAACGATAAATTGATTTCTTTCTTTCTTTCCCTGTTGCAGTTTCACTTTTTGTCTTATTCTGCTGTGTTAACTGACTCGGATTTGCTTATATATATATATATATCTGAAATACAAAGCCTCGAGCGTGGTAGCGTGGCTAACAAACTTTCACTCTTCCATAACCTAACCTCTTTCGTACAGTTTACAGAGAGCAGTATTGTAAATGTTTGCCACCTCCTACTCTTTAAATACATTGTAATCCGGTCTTATTTCAAGGCGACTCTTGTATAAAGCTATTGTATGCGTTATACTACTTTTATCTTATAGCTATCCTTAATTTGTACCATTATATTTTAAAAAATTTTTTACTGCTGTTGTTGCTTGCCCATTATAATTCTAGAACAAATTAACATCTACTTTCAAAAAAAGGTTTATAAGTTATACGTTAAAAGAATCGCATCAACCTATTACATTTGTTAACGTAATTTATTTTTAAAAGTATATTGTACACCATCCCGTCCAAAAAAGTAATTAAACCATTTTGTATTTCGAAAAGACGTGTAGAAAAATTCTATTTAAAATGTAAAACTACTTGGACCGTGGGAATTTAAAAGGAATTTTTTGTTATGCTTTATATTAGGATTACGTAAAACAATTTATTTTTTCTTATGTAAAAAAAAATCCTTTATGTTTTTCTGAATACTATCTATTTATGTATTATGGTTGCAATTTCTTTCGTTTTGTTTTTTTTTTCTTCCATAAATATTATTATATCCATGGTCATAATTTTTAACAAGCCGTTTTAAATGAAATTACATTTTAAACAAGGAAGTTTTTTTCAGTTTGACCTTTTGTTTTAGTATTTAGTTTTTTGCGACCTTGCTCTTAACAATATGGGTTGTTTTCTCGATCCTTTATTTTTGTGTTTTTTTTTGATGAAGTTTCTTAGTGTGTGTGCTCGTGCGTGCGTGCGTTTTCCCAAAGTATTTATTGTGAAAATTACTTAGATAAGTACTTTTTGAAGAAAAGTACGATATAATTTCGGTCGCATGGTGATTGTATTGAGCGGGGGTGATAAAAGTTTCTTAACTTTTGAGGTATGCTGGTACGAAAATATCATTCACTTGACCCCAACTTGGGAGTTTTCTTTTATTTATATATATATATATAAATTATATGTTATTAAAATGTAAAACTATTTCTACCGTGTTATTTGTTGAACAGTTTTAAGCAAAGTTTTCAGAAATTAATTCTAGGTAAATCGGAATTTTTTAGTTGACTTATGCTTTTTATTAGGTGTCTAAAACAATTTATTTTATTTAAAAAAAATAATAATCCTTTTGTGGTAAAACTATTTCAGTCATAATTTACGCCTTGCTATAACGTTTTGTGGCTCGAAAACCTTCAAAACTACTAGATTAATTTCATTTACATTTAGATTTCAATGAAATTGAAATTGTGCATTTGAAAATTTTATTAAGATTGGTCGAGTCGTTCTTCAGTTACACAATTTAAGGTCGAAAAATTTTTACGGGGTTAACTTAGAATCGGTGTAATTCGTTGTGATGCTGCGAGTTGGAACATGGAAATAAAACAGAAAGTCTAGTCTTATTGCCAAGAACTGCTCAGGTTTTTTTTTTATATCGAAGATGATTTTTTTCCTGTTTATCCTCCGGGTATCACAGTCAGGTATTACTTCAGAGGATTATATGTATGAGTGTAAATAAAGTGTAGTTTTGTACAGTCACAGTTCGACCATTCCTGAGATGTAAGGTTAATTTATACCCAGCAACCAAAGAAACACCGGTATCTACGATCTAATCAAATCCGTATAAAAGTAACTGCCTTTACTAGGATTTGAAAGTTAGATCTTTCCCGACTACGAAAACAGCTGAATTGCGAAGACGCGTTCACCACTAGAACGGTGGGTTATCAAGATGATCTATGTTTCTTTTTCGGTTTTTTAACGATCACTTTTTTTTTAAATTATTGTGAATTTGGGTTTTTTTTTAGTTAACGGTTAATTTGTTGCCGTTTTCTAAATGTTAAAAATTTAGTTAATTTTGAATATTTTTATTCTGTTTTAATTTTTATTTAAAAACAAGGATTATATTTTATTTAAGAATCATTAAATAAAATTTATTTGTTTATTAAAACCTGTACAGTAAACTTTATGGCTAAAAAACCATTCATTTTTAATATTTTCTTTTTTTTTACCTGATAAATTAATTCAACGCAGAAGCTTACTAAAAAGCTTGTACATAGGAATGGAAACTGTGAACATATTGTAAATAAAATTAATATCGATGAACTAAACCCGCTTTAAGGATTCTTTAGATTATTGTTAAATAATCATAATTATATGTTTGCTGTATTTCTTGTATTGTTTATTTATGGAGTATTTATGTTGGATGACGTCGCTTCTTGAAGCAGGCAGTAGCATTTTTTTTTCTTTCAGTGTTTGTTACGGTTGGATTCCTAATAAAAATTTTACTTATAATAAAAAAACTTAAAAATTTGTTTCTAATACGTCTTTTTTAAATATCCCCTTTAAATACTGTATTTATAATAATAAATCGATAAATATTTCTATTAATTTTTTCGTATATTTTTCCCACTTTGTATTTTATTGAAATTCAGAAACAAAATTTTGCAAATATATTTGAAAATCTGAATCAAAACAGCAGAAGTACGATCTCACAAAATATTTTCTGTAATTTATGTAATAGACTTTGCATAAAACCTCTGTTTTGAAATGTTGGTAATAAAACTTGGAAAATTGTTATATCTTTTAGGTAATAAATATAACACAGAATTCCAGTCTGTTTTTTTCCAATAATATTAACTTGTTAGTATTACCTTTTTCTTTCTTTTTCCTGTTTAGCTTCCGGTAACTACCGTTTAGATAATACTTCAGAGGATGATATGTATGAGTGTGAATGAAGTGTAGTCTTGTACATTCTTAGTTCGACCATACCTGAGATGTGTGGTTAATTGAAACCCAACCACCAAAGAACACCGGTATCCACGATCTAGTATTCAAGTCCGTGTAAAAATAGCTGGCTTTACTAGGACTTGAACGCTGGAACTCTCGATTTCCAAATCAGCTGATTTGGGAAGACGCGTTCACCACTAGACCAACCCGGTGGGTTTGTTAGTATTACCTAAGAAGGGTTTTCTTTCCCAATAAATACGCTAATATTATTATGAATGAAATAAGTAAATTATGAAGAAAATGTCGGGAAATAAATGCGCTTAGTGACTTATACAATTTAATTTATTTTATATCCAGGGAAATATTTTTTGAAGGATATATAAGTTGGATTCTGCTCAGACATCGCAAGGTGAGAATTCTTCAAATACATTAAATTTACAGTTTCCTTTCCTATATACGACTGGTAAATTTTTTTTAAGATGTGAAATTTTTGTCGCATGTTTTCAGTCAGAAATTTAAATTGTATCTGACCGATCTTTAAAAATTTATAAGGTTCTCAGAAAAAAAAATTATTTTAGTGAAATTTTTAACAGTTAAAAAAGCTAACAACACTGTTGTAGGACTTTCCCTGAACGTGGCTTTAGCCGCGTGACGGGAAAGTCTTACTACTGTAGGTTGTTTGATGCACGGCTTACACAGACAGTTTATTGTAAATTATTTAATTTTATTTAAATGTAATAGTTATGAAATAATTCTAATTAAAGCGCACGCGTATACCGTAGTTAATTCTTGCGGGTATGGCGGTACTAGCGGCGACGGTCGGCACTAACTAAATTTATTTCACAATTTACATAAAACAAATTTCGCTTGTACAATATCGGCAGACTGGAGTAGCCGCGAGTCTTAACGCGGTAGGTACCGAGTTGACCGGGCAATCGAGTTCGAAACCCTGCCAGACGTAGTTACTTTTTTACACTTTAAATTTAAATATAATTCATTTATTTAATTCTTCCGTTCACCTGTGACTTCACAACGTAGCAGTAGTTTTAGAGTATTTGTTTGGGGTAGGGGTGCGATTTTGAAAGAATAAAATTAATATTTTTATTTTTAATTAACAAATATGCGTAACGAAAATATAACCTTGATTAGATGAAATCTCGAGATGCTGAAGGTGATCTTGCTTTACAGTCTTACCACCTTGACCTTTTTAGTTGAAAATACAATGGCATTAATTCCCCGTATATGGAAGTAATCTGGCCAAGTTTAGTCAAAATCGGTCCAGCAGTTCTGGACATCGAACACATAAGAACATCCGGAAAATTTTCATCCGGTTTTTTTGTGTTACATAAGTGAAGATATTGTGAAACCCGCATATGCCCAAATTGGATCGATTATAATACTTTTCCTTTTAAAGCTATAGTTCTACTGCAGAGCTAGATAGGAAAGTAAAAGTTTAAAAGCACGTAAATATAAATTTTTATGGTAATGATAAATAATAATTAGACAATTTAAAGAAAATATTTGTGCAATTAATTTAAATTTCTGAATTTTTTCATGCGGTATATGATGGTTGTGTTAAGTCAAAAAGTAGTAGTAAGACAATATTATTTTTTTTTAGAAAAAAATTCTTAATTAATTTATTGAAAATTCAATAACTCAAAAGAAGTTTGGTAATTAAATAAGGCCACTACTGTAATTGTTATTATAAACAAATTATTAGCTTAAAACTCATTTATAAAGTAACATTACTTAATACATTCGGAACATCAATAAATGTGACTACAGAAGCAACAAATTATTTCGTTACAGGGATATATAAATAAAATTAATTCAAGAAGCTTGGATTTTGCTTTTTATATATGTGTAAGATTTTTCATTTAATAATACTTCACGTTTAATACTAGTAAGATTAATCACTTAAAATTTGAATTCTAAAGTATATATATTTACATATATGCTAAAACGTATTTTTCTGTTTAATTAACCATTTTTTTTAATATTTCTTTTTAACTATTACATGAGATTTCTGTAATATTAGTTGTTTTTTTTTCTTTTTTATTATTAGTTAGATTTTTCATTAATTGCGAATAATTGAAAGTTTTTTATATGTATGTATACGACGCTTTATTCGTCATATCTTGAATGAAACATTTTTCTTTCGAACATCTTTTCCCAGGTAACGTTCAGTATTTTACTGTACTTGTTCCTGTAGGTTATATGTATTATAAGCATATTTATATATTAATGTAAAATTTAATGCTAGTGGCCGCTGCCGTGGTTGCGACCACCCGGGCTTGAAGGGAGGGGGTCTGGCCGTGTAGCAGATGCGAGAGTAGTAGAAGCGCCATATATTGATTTTTAATAAAATAGGACAAGCACAGTGCAAGTGGTGGTGTATATAAGAGAGAAAAGAAGGGGTAACTTCTCTTCCATCTGACATTCTCCTGTTCTCTCTCACACATATTCTCTCCCCTTTCCCTTCATGTTTCCTCTTCCAATCAAATCCACCACCACTAATCATCCCCTGCTTATTTTCCTTTTTCTATCTAATCGCATTTCTCCTCTCTTTTCTTTTTAATCTATAAAACTGTTCTTAAATATATTAGGTTGTATTTACAGCGCTTTTTAATATTTTTACTGGATAAAAATGTTGTACATTTTATTCTACCTTTTTCTTTTATATCATATATTTATTAATTAATATTAATACTAGATTTTATTTATATTTGAAACGAAGAGGTAAATTTATTTGATCTGTTTTTAGTCAGATTTATTTTCATGATGTATTTGTATAGAAAATATATAATGGCGGACATATATTAAACAGAAATTTTTTTTTGTTTTTCTAAAACGGGCTTAATTTATTTTTTTTTTTGTTCATATATTATTTATTTAAACGTAACGTTTAAGAGTTCATGACGATTTTGATTAATAATTTAACCTTTTTTTAAAAAAGATTTTAAAATTATTGTACAATTAAGTTTTTCTGTTAATTTATTTTATGAGTATTTTTTTTTTTTTTGTATAAAATCGCTTATAAAAAGTTGCATTTTTTTCCATAAATTTGACAACAAAATAGAACAGGTGCGGTTATGGCAAAAACAAATGTTTTTTTTTGGGTGGGGGCAGTGACAAAAAAGGGAAAACAACCAAAATTGTCATAAAAGAAAATTTTTAAGCTATATCGTTAAGAACAGTGGAAATAACGAGACCGATAAAATAATGTGCGTTTAAATATTGAAGTATTAGAAAAATATACGTAAGTAAACGTAATAAAATTCAAAAGAATAAAAACATAAATATTATGATTAGCAGCACGAACCAGAAGAGAATTTATGCTTAAAGAACTTTCTGATATATATGAACTTTGATTTAGTTAGTAATTGGACAATTTTAAATATTTTTGCTTTGTAGTAGCAAATTATTGATTATATTAAGCAGATGAACAAATAATTTCGGTTCTGAGTTGTAATGTTACAGAAGAAAAATTTAAAACTTAGTTCTGGTTAATTGGTGTACCAATTAAAGACGATTTTATGATTAATATAAGTATACAGAAGTTTTTTGGCGAATTTTTTTTAGATGGACAAGTTTGAAGTTGGAAAGTTTATGTTAAAAGAAAAAAAAAGAAGTATTGACAGCTTAAGTTATGAATGTATAAAACTGGTTGTAGAGGGTGTAGGAAATAAGAAAGAATTTTAGATTAAATGATTACGTACCGATTAGAAAGGAATTAAGTGTATGTTACCCGTCAAACGACTCCAGACAAATACTTAATTTACCAATAAGTAGTACAGTCTGATAAAAATTATTTTAATCTTGCCATTAAACTTTCCTTTTTATGTTCAATAACTAATTATTTTGCTATTTAAAACTGATAAAACCGTTTTGGTTTTGTTTTGTAGAGACTGTATTTATTTTAAAAACGTATTTTTTCTCCTAAAAATTTGGTTTAGTAAAGGGTAGGGAAAAGGAAAAATTTATATTTCATTTAAGAAACATCGTTTAGTTTTATTTTAAGTTATTATGTTTTATCTTACCTATTGATTTTAATTAAAGTTTTCTCTTAGAATGCGTTAATTTATTATGTTGTTAAATAACATAATAAATTAACAACAATTATTAACATTAATTACTTCTTCGTGCGTTTTTTCATGAAATTGAAAAACTTTTTTCCTTCAATCATAATGTATTATAGTAAAGGTTGTCATTTCCATTTAAAGTAATTCTTTAAAGGATCTAAGGAATAATTTTTTTTAATTTATTTTAAATAACTAAATTCTCTGGGTTTTAAATTCTACATTTTATGAACATGAATTTATATTATTTTTCTATTCAGATATATGTTTTATTAAATTATATTGGTTTGATATGTGAATTAAACCACGTTTTAAAAAAGAGGATTATTTTGTATCTGTCTGGAAAGAGGTGAAACTGGAAATTATGGACTATCTTTATAGAAACACCGTCGTAAAATCAGTCGAAAATAGAAATGTGTAGTGTGTGTGTGTCCTTGTTAAAAAATAAAAATGAAATCGATACAGAATGAAATAATTCATTTTATAGGTAAATGCAATAATTCATATTGAACACGTTTAATTAAAAATGGGTGAAGAAAAGACGTTATTTAAATATTAAAATAAGTGATCGATAAAATATTTTTCTGTGGAAAAGAACTATTTTAATATAATTTTTAAATATATTTAAATTGCATTAAAATGGTTTAATAATATTTTTGAAATTGTAAAAGAATTATAGTGGGCCGAATAAAATGGGCTTTTGCATTAGGAAATTTATGTTTAAATGAAACTGTTAAAAATATTTAATTTATTAAAACCTACGTTTTAAAAAATATTTGCATATTACACCGGTATATCTATCGTTGTCATTTGACGGCCATTTTTTTTTTGTACCTTGAAATTCATTCTGATTTTTTTTTCAAGGTGCCTTAAGATAAGATGGGAATAAATCAGTATTATTTATATATTTCTTATTCAGGTGTAAACACAAAGCGGTCGTGTAAAACTTCGTAAGTATAAAAATTGTTGAGCCTGTTGTTCGGCTTTCGACCACGGGACCTTCCGGCTAAAAGGCTGGATACAGTTCACTATGGAAGTAACTTTTTATTAATAATAATTTTTTACAACCCCCCCCCCGCCACACAATGCAAATCAAGGGACATTCTTAGTTTATGTAATCAAAATCAATGCACAAAGGTTAACCGTTCATTCAGATTACCGCAGTTTAAAATTCATCTTGTTGATGAAGGAAATTATTAATTATAGCTTTAAATACTTTATTACTATTTATTAAAATACATTATTCCTCTATACTTTTCTTTGTCGCTTTTAATAAATTTTAGTACTGAAAGTACATTTCAGCTTCATTTTAAAATTTTGGGGAAAAATTAAATTATCTTCTTCAAATATCGAATTTTATTTATTTATAATTTCATTAACTTGTTGGTTACTGTGTTATTCTATCTGATTTTAAGGTGTGTAGTATTTTTTAAACCTTTTAGTTTAAGTGATAAATAAATATCTCCTTTTTTCAATTTTATCTCTTGAGGATTAATTTTAAGCTATAGATACTGAGAATTTTTTTAAAATGGTACTCTAAGTTCCACTTTAAATGTAGCCCGTATCTGTTAACTTTAAAATTTTCATTTAAAGCTGTTTTATGTAGGTTAAGATAATTATTATTTTATTAAGTTTTTTTTAGTGACCGTATATATATTAATTATTCGCACAATTTTTCTGTTGTTTAATATTTTAAAATCTAATTTAATTTTTGAACCAATAAAAATTTTAATAACTAGATATTTCTACTATACATTAAAAAAAAAATGAAGTTTGTGGGTCATTCGAGGTGTGATTAAAAAACGACAATTTTTTATTTTTGGCGCTTTGTCTTTTCGACCGAGTAGAGAAATTAAGACGGATTTTATTATAAATGCGATTTATTTTGTTTGAAAATAACTGTATAGAGGGTTTGCGTTTGAAGTGAATAAATGAAGATATATTCAGAGTATGCTTTTTGCAAGAATTTTATGTTGATACTAAAGATTTATAGGCAAAACACTTCAAAATCCGAATAGTTGGACATACATTAACAGCCGATGAAAATATCGACGTAGTACATTGTGTTCAGTAATCATCAAATCGCTATCAGAAAAGTTATTGATGAGGTGGGAATTTCATATTTATTGTTCGAAACCATTTTTTTTTTTTTAATTTTTGGTATGAAATGTGTAGCAACAAAATTTATTCCAATACTGTTGAATTATTAACAAAAGCAACATTGCAGAACAATTGTTAATTGATATCGTGTTAATGATTCAGAATTATTCAATGTTTTTGTAATGGTTGTACGATATTGATATGAAGGTCTGATCATTTCGTTAAGTTTCCTGAAGAACCAATAGTTGGAAAAAAACACGCCAAATTGGATTGAATGTTTCTGCTATATTTTTTTTCTGTTGCACCCGCTACGGATTCTTACCTCAAGGTTGGTCAACAAACAGTACAGAATTGTATAATAAGACAAAGAAAATGACCGCAAATGTGAATAAACAATCTTGAATTTTTGAACCCAAGATATAACGCTTCATCTTGTTGCACTGCACTTTGTGATTATTTAACCAAGAATTACACAATACTGATGTCGAAACTATTAAATATAAATATTCTCCTGAGACGGCACTGCGTGCGGCTTTTTCTTGTTACTAATGATCAGTATAATATTAAAACTATATTACGGTTTGCGACGATAGATAAAATAAAGAAAAAACTCGATTAGTGGCTCAAAGCTGTTCTAAAACATGATTTCCACAAATGTTTTTAGGATAGGAAGAATCTGGCATACAAAGTATGGTCCCATGTACGGGAGACTACTTTGTGATGAATTTTGTACCAGGGAAAGATTTCAGAATTTAGTAAGCAATAAACATTTTAAACCTGGAGATATTGATACAGTAGAAAACTGCATCATATAGGTCGATAAAATTTTCATCTTGAAGGTTCTGGTTTTGTTTGCCGATTAAATTAGACATTTTTTCTAATTGCAATTCAATTATTATTGGCATATTTAATGTAATAAATGTATTTACTTAAATTAATTAATAGGTACTATGTTAAATGTTTGTTATGTAAATTATTGTTAATACAAGTTAATAAAAGTGTTATAAAATTTAATAGCACATTAATCCGGTTATCAGTTCCTTGTTAGTGCTCATTAAAAAAAAAAAAAACTAATTCCACAGACTTTTTGTATTTAAATAAATAGTAAAGAGACACATCTTAAATTATTTCTATGAATATTCATAGAATAAAATAAAAAAAGATATGCTTATAATTTGACAAAAGTACTTTTCGCTCAATGTTAATTTATTTTCTATTCATTATTGTGATTAATTTTATGGAAATGCCGGATTCTATTTATGCAGGATATTTTTCTTAGTTTCTATTTTTCAGGAGTTTTTTTAGTATATTTTAAATCGGTAGTTAATAGTTTTCAAGTTAATCGTAAATATCACATTTCTTTAGTTGTATAATAAATATATGTATTTTTCTTAATGTTTTCACTCCTTTTCAATGGCTTTTTTTTTAAAACTAAAAATTGTTTTATTTTGAGACGGGTAAAAAAAATACCTACGTGTTTTTCCCCACTTAGTAATCTAATAATGTTGCTGTGAAATCTAGCTTTTCATCTGTTCGTTGACCGCTTGCTATATTAGTAGCAGGTTTGTTCATCCAGTGTTGCCAAACTTATGGTAATCGTATTCGTTTGGGTTTTGGTTTTTTTTTTAATTTCATGAAGTATTACTTATCTTATAAATATGGACTAAGAAACATAAAATATATATTATGTAGTTTTGGAACTATTTTTTTCCTATACTGGAATTATAACCTTGAAAAAACAAATAAAAAATTTTTTCTTCAGCTTATATATATATATATAAAAGAATATAACAAAAGTTTGAAGTGTAATAATTTTTTATCTTGTTTTTCATTTATTTGGATCTTTAATGTATTGTAGGAATAATATTGTCATGAAAACCGTTGTCTATCGTATTCCTGATTTCCTTATTTAATGTAATTTCTTAGCAATAACAATATAACTAGTTCACAAAATTTATGCGTATTATTTGGTGTTTTTTCTATTCTAAAGATAATGTTAAAAAAAAATCCTTGCTTCCTCGACTGCGTTGTACGAAATGAAAGTAGTCGGATTGTTGCAAAGGTCAAGGTCTGTTTTGTACTAGGTCGTGTGTGACGTCACCTTCTAACACATCGTAATTGTGATCGTGTCCCGTATTTGTTTAGCTACTTGTTTTACTAATCAGGAATGACACATGTTTGTGTCCTGTATATATATATATATATATATATAGATAGTGTATTTATTTTATTCTTATAATACTAATTTTAAAACCGCGTTTGAAATTATGGTGATTGTCATAGATGGCGTTATTGTATGTTCGACTAACAAATGTAACTTCTTTAAAAGCGACAATTCTTAGTTTTTATCTAGCAGCGGCGTCGGGCTAGTCTTTCCCACCATTTCAGCGTTGCGTTCGTATGCTGCCGGCCCTGAGTAGGAGAGCCAGCGGGTCGCTTGCACGAGTTTGTTGGTTTGGGGGGAGGGTTATTAATCGTATGCTTCCGTTATCATTCGGTTCTTTTCGTTATAATTTAAATCGGCGTTGTTTTTCATGCTGCTCGTTCTCACAGTCTCTCGCTTATTCTTTCTCTCTTTAAACCCTAGCGTTCTCCGTCTTCAGCTTTCCATTCCCCACCAATTTATATTTCCCCCTACTCTTTTTTTTATTTATTTATTTATCCGTGCCAGAGACTCGTATATACGTATATCTTCTTTTGCTCCTTGTTCGTTGCTTCGCTCCTTCTTTCTGTCTCGGTTTATCACTCCCTCTGCTCTTTTGCGTGTTCTCTTTCCACCTTTCCCCTTCTAGTTTTGTTTCTAGTCGATTTATATATGTAACTCGGCGGTGGCTTCTATTCCCTCTTGTTGAAAACATGAGAAAATATTGTAATTCTTTATTTAATTGATTACGACTTATTTTACACTTTTTTTCTTTCAGATTATTCCAATAATCGTATGTAATAGAAAAAAGAAAATATTCTTGTAATTTTAGCAAATATTATTTGTGAAACATTATGTATATTGGATAAGTTTGGAATTACTGATTTATTCCCTTTTTTCATTTTTAATAGTTAAGGTCTCCTCCATTGATGTAATTATTTGTTTTCTAATCGTTTTAACATAAAGGTACATATTTTAATGATATATTTCCTCGTTGGTTTTCGTATATGTAAAAATTAAATGTGTTTTACTTATATAAGTTGTATAAGCTTTTAAAATAAAGAAAAAAATTCCATTAACCGGTTTGATTTTTAGAAATTATTAAAAAAAGGTAAACTTATTCCATTTCTTCGGGCCGTTCTTAGTCCCGGTACAATCTAGTAGTACATCTTTAACAATATATGTACTATTTTTTATTTTGAAAAATTTCCTATCTGAACAAGTGACTGAGGCTTTGTATGAATGTTATATTAAATATTTTCTAGATTTAACAGAAATTGGCTAGGAAACGTTTTACTGCTACTATGTATTTTGGTACCGTCTAAAAAAAATCTATGAAGTTAAAAATATTAGAATACATCTGATTGGCAGGCAGTCTTGCTGGGAGATGGCGTAGTATTAAACACTATTATTATTTAAAATATATATTTTATTATTTCCCTGATGGTTTTAAACTTTAAAAAAATATTTTTTATGCAGTAGTTATGTAAGATTGTATTATTTTTTTTTAAAGGCTAATATTGTTTTTGCAATTTGTGTGATCCTTATTTGTGCAAAACATCATTGAATAACAAAAAATTTTAAAAATAAACTTTAATTTATATATTACTTGCCATTACCCAACTCATCTAAGGTTTTTTATTAACATTGGATATTTTGCCTCCTTAAACTGATGTTGGTTGTTCAATATACAGTTGGTTTATGTGACATTTCTCCAAACAATGAATCTTTTGTTACGATTTTATCATCTCATGCATAATTGGTCTAGTAATGAAGTCAGGACTGCTTTTATAAAAGAACAGTTGTATTTGAATATTGTTAAGTAGTAATATTATTACTTTTATCAATATTAATAAAAGATAGTTGGTTGTAAATGACTTGTTACAAATACAGTATGTACATAATTAATCAAATAACTATTTAATTTAGCTCCATTGATAATGAATATTTTTATTCAAGACCTCATTTTCTGAATTGTTGCAATTCAACATTAGTATTTTTAGAGGAAACATGTTTAATTCAGTTGTCAATTAATTATTTCTTCAACATTCATATTTCTATTTTTGAAGTAGTTTGTTTTTCTAAAGTGTGATTGATATTCTGCTTAATTGTTTGATAGGTGAGTGAACAAGTTTTTCTTATATTTTTTCTTTCATTCAAAGTTCCAATCGAGGGTTTTTTTTACCTATCCGATTACATTTTAAATGTTATTTTTAATTTTTACTTTCTGTTAATATAAGTAAATCCAATTGCTTCAATTGAAGTGTTAGTTAATATTAAAGTGTACAGTATTACATCACAATAAATTATTGTATTCGTAAATTAATTTCCATGAAGATATATAAAAAAACCTTTATGATGTATCATAACTAAAGAGGATTGTGTTGACTGGTGTTACCAGTTTTAATTAAATTTAACTTTAGAAGAAACTTATTTATACAATTAAATTGAAAATATTGCTTTTAATTCCATTCGTGTTGGTGTGTGTATAGACTTTTTTGAGAGAGATTTTTGATACGCTACACTTGAGTCATCACCTGTACCACAGATGGTATGAATGTTTTAATATATTTATCGCAGTTTATAAAAAAAGCTGGCTATAATAAAAAACTGTTGGATTATTTTTTTTCTTTGAAGTTTGTCAATTACATAAATTTTTCCAAATACGTGTTAAGAATTTTTTGTAATTTACAAAAAAATTATATATTTTTTTAGTATTTGTCAAGTAAATTGATTTTTAGTTTTTAATTAAAAAATTTTTCTCAGTAAGTAATCCACATTATTTGGAGTTTTCTTCTTCTACTCAATGGAGACAATATATGTAATGAATTTTGTTTCACAATCTATACGTTATTTCTCTTAGTGTTACTACATATATTGTATATTTAAAACTTGAGGTATATCTAGTATTAATAAGTAGTTTACCTACTTCGTTACCTTTGTTTCAAATTACAAATTCTAGTTGTGAACAGAGTAAAGATATTAGCATTTATAGATGCGAGTATCATCGTCTGTATTTAATGTGCTTGATTTTCTGAAGTACAGTAACAGTATTTGGTTCACTGAAGAACATGACAAATCATTTTCTCCTATAAAGCTGTTGTGAAACATTGTTATATTTTTTTTAAATATGCATGCCATTTTTTTAAGTGATTTGTAAAAATGTCATCTCTATTTCTAATCTTATGATCTTTAAAAAGTTTTACTATTTAATTGAATGCTTTAGATAGTTGGTACACTGATATATGTTAATTATGTTGAATTATATGTATATATAAAATATTTTTAATGAATTTTTGGAGATATATCATAATATAAATTTAATACGTACACTTCGGTAATAAAATCTGGATAATAATATTTATGGGGTCCTGGAGAAGACGTTTCAACTATTTAGATGCATAGATCACATTTTCTCCCATAATAGTGAATGAAATTTTGGTGCATTCAGAGTCATGTTTCATTAATGATGAGTATGCTTTAAGTAGGTATCAGATACTGTTATTTCTTGATGAATTGTTGGAAGAATAAATATTGCTGGGGAGATGTAAATATGTTGCTTTGGGCATTTTTACCATTCTTTGAGAGTGTTACTGTAATTCCATCTTACAATTGTTACAAATAATGCATTTTTCTTCCTATACTGCTCCTTCAATTTATTTTTATTTTCAAAGTATTCAGGTCAAAGTGTAGACTGTGCACCGTAGTCTTTTATCTGTAAAATCCTTTTATTTGATTCTCAGTCAGGTATGAAATTTTCTTTTTTGCTACAAAATTTCTACTCCATATTCCCAAGTACGTGCTTAAAGTTTGTATAGTAGATTTAATTATCTACAACAAAAAAAATCTTTACTTTGTAAGTAATTATATGTGTTCTAATAGTGTATCAAAGTGTTTAAATTGTGATCATTAAACTCCTTCCTAGTTGTGTTTTTTTTTTTTTGTAACCCTTCCAAGTTAGTGTAGTGTTTTATCAGCTGTAATTAGGGTTCCTAATCCCTCTGTATATATTTTTCTGTACATAAATATCTACATAAGTACGCAATTTTATTTTTACACATTATCTGTGTAAAGAAATTTACTGTGCTTTTTTTCTTGTTGTTTTTTTTTGGTTTTTTTTTAAAGATATTAATGAATAATTAAATTTATATTATTAGATAATGGTTTTTTTATGGTGTGTGTGTGTGTGTGTGTGTGTATATATATATATATGAAATATTTGTTTTAGATAATTTAAATCTTATCTATGATGATTATTACTTCTTTATTTTTGATAATAATCTATGAGAGAATTCATTCTCTTTATTCATTTATATACTGTTAAACGATTAATGCAGCTTTTTTAATTTTTCTTTTTTTACTCCATGTATCATTTTATTAGGAAAATTAGTGTGTAGGTTTTCTGTGTCGGTATTTATTTTGTCTTGTTTTTTTTTTTTTAATTGAAAAAAATGCAATATTATCTAGGTAATCGGTATTTACTTATTTGTGCATTTTTGGTACATTTGAACTTTGTGACATGTGTGGTAAGCTTTTAGCTATGGGGGGTAATCTCTGTTTATTTATTTATTTTTATTGTTACATTTTGGTATATATATATATTTTATATATATATAAAATAAAAAAAATTACATTGTCCTGAATTGAATCGATATATATTTTACAGTTGACCCTACCTTAAACGAGATACTGTTTTGTTGTAAATGAAATTCTTAAGCAAAACTTAATAAAACAAGTATAGATGGTTAGAAGCATTTAAAGTTATCGCAACAAAATAAAATGTTTAAATATATTAAATGAAAATTGTTTAATTTAATTGTGCAAAAAGTTACATATAAATTTATTTAAAAATAAAAATGTACGATACTTTCTTGTTTGTTAATTATCTATAAGTCCAGCCATATTCTTGTTTTCTCTTTACTTTTAACAATCTTATTTTTATATTACTTTTATTGTATCTGTGTTGATCTTGCAGTTTCACCATTGATCTGTTTGACCTCATCTATCTTCAAAATTACAATCATCCGAGTTACAATTCTTTAATCCTATGAAATCATATAAAGAAATTTTTGCATCATGGAAATTTTCACAGAAAATCTATACAGTTTAATTATTATTATTATTGTAAAAAATCTACTTGTCAAGTTAGAAATCTCAACAATCGGATTTCAATAATGTGCCATGAATCGGTTCTATTCTTGTTGGACCATAAAATCCTGAGTATTAAGACTTAAGTTGTGACCTTAAAATTTAATATTAAAATGAAGTAATCTTTACGTAGATTAAAAATATTTTTAATATTAAAAATGCTAATTATAACTTAAAATAAAAAATTACGGTTGTAACATCTACTAAAATTTAGTTTAATTTTTGCTTGCTGTTTTCAAAAAAAATTTCAGTAGAATGCATTAGAAGAATGTGGGTCGTTGCAAGTGAACTGCAGATTGATCCCACAGTGAAATTTTTAATTAAATACAATGATGACTTTATATTAACAAACTTAATACATTTGCACATAAACTGAAGTATATACTATAGACGGGCTTAGAAAAGTTAAAAATCTGATTTTCAAAAAAAAATTTATTCCTGGATAATGATTGTTTTTTTATTTATTTATTTATAAATCATTAAAAACAGTTCTTGCTCTTTCTCTGGCAACATAGCGTAATATGATTTTTTTAAATTGCATTTTAGAGTTGATTTGTAGATAAAAATTCAAATAAAACTGTTTAATTGTTTACCACTAATTTGTAATTATTTATTTATTTTTTGTAAAATTATGTGCAATAGGAAACTGATAGATTGCAGTTTACATAACAGTTTAAAACCTACGTGAAAAAAAATATTTTTATTACAACTTGAGATAATTCACTTAACAATACAAATAGAACGTTTGTGATAATTAACATAAATTGCTTCTAATAACTCTAATTTACGTTGTTTTCACCAGATTTGAGCAGTCGCTAGCAAAAGCTTGTTTAGAAAGCACAAGAATTATTAATGAAATTCCATGTACAGCACATAGATTACTTTGCGTGGACCGCTTCTCGCTTGATTTACTCTGGTTAATAGTTTTCGTATTTTCTGGTTTTCGATAAAAATATGTGGGTACAGAACAATAAAACAAAACTAAATCACATTTAATGGTAGGAATTTAATAAATGCTCACTACGTAGATTAAAAAGTGGAATAGATATATATTTATTCCACTTTTTTTATGTAAATTAAATATTTCTTCTGTTAATGTTACATTTTTAATCAGAATTTTTTTTTTAAGATTATCAATTAATATACATATATGATGATACAATTATTTGTAAATTAATAAAATATAATCAAGAATAAATGTGCAGATAATGTTTTTTAATATCGCATCTTAATTCAATTTTAATCTTTTATAATATCACATATTATTAATTAATTGCTTCAAAGTTGTATTTTTAATTAGTCTCTGAATAAAGTTTTTTTGCTACACTCTTCTACATATATGTATTCACACGTTATTAATAACTTGAATAATAGTAATAATTATATTAATTATTATAATGAAATTAACATTACATAGCATTTGAGCGCTTAAATTGGAGTGTAAGTGAAAATACTTTTTCTTGTTTTTCACACCAATTATAGACTTGTGATTATCTGTCTTGAAGGTGGTTACACCTCTTTTCCTTTATTCTACTGAAATTTTATTCCCTTTTTTATTTTTAAATAAACCCCAGCGCATTTTTAAATAATCCTCCATTTGATAAGAGTCTGAAAATTTTTTAAGTTGTTTTTTCTAAATTCTTCTGGTTGAACTTCTGTTTTCTCAAACTCTTAAACTAGAGTTTTTTCAAATCTCTATTCCCATTTTTTTTTAAATTTAATGCCTTTCGATCTTTAACTTTTTATTATCTTGGAGCTCATGTTTCTTCACAGTCATACAGTTACAATTCATATTGATATAGACTTACATTCCTACATTAAATAATGTTTCCTCATCCGTTGCTATTCTGGTTTTTTTTTTTAATCTTCTGTTAACATGAGTGAATTATTTATTATTGTAATTACTTATCTAACACTAGTTTTCCTATGTTTTGTAGTTTGTTAAAACCGTGACATTACAAATCTTATATATTTTCACCCTACAAAATTGATTTTTTTACCCATTGTTAAATAGCCAACCATTTACAAATATATTAAGTCTGAAAAAATCATTTTATTTATTTTACATTTGCATTCTCATTTTCTCTTCTCTGTCAACAGTAATAATCTATATTTTTTATAAAATTCTAAACATTTTTTTTTTCTTTTCAAATATGACTCGTTTTTTCTCATTAGCTGCTAGATATTTTTTCTGAGAAAGTAGTTACGTCTGCAAATTATAATGGAATAAAGTAATGTAAACTCTAAACCCAGTACTTTTCCTCATTACCAATGATAAAAACAATATTTGCTTTTTTTTTTACTGTTGCTGAAAGCCTTACCAGTCAACTTATTTATTTAAAAATCAATACACCATTAACATTATTACGAAATCAATAAATTAACTGTGTTCAAATATGCACATTAAAAATCTGTATAATTAATTAGTTAATAAGTAGTTGAAAAGTGAAAATATTGGATTGTTTTGTTAACTTTAAGTTTATTTTTGCAAATCTCTTGATTTTCTCTGACTATTCATTTGATAGATTTTTTTTACTATTATTAAATAGTTAAATTTGTACTTAAAAAAAAATTAATTAAATAATTAATTTAATTATAAGCATATAAATAATGTTACCAAGTTTTGTCTCTAACTTGACCAGACTCAAATGATAGATTTAGGAAACAAGATTTAGAGTTAAGTAGTTTGATTCAGAAATCAAATCTTCATAAAGGTGTCACTTGTAAATATTATCCTCGTTACTGCCTGTAAAAATTTATTGAACACTTTTTCTTAAGAAATTTTTTATTTTTAATGGTGAACTTAAGTACAATGGTTTTTTAGATCTTGGATTTTGAAGAATTATATATATATATATTTGTGGATGATCTCTTGCAAAGTTTATATTGTTTACAATTTTTGTAGCACGCGTATCAGTATCTTTTAATGAATCTGCTTAATCTTTATCATTAACTTTTTATTTATTTATGTATGTTTTATGGATTTTTTTGTATAATGAAGGTGTAATATCTACATGATTTACACTGGTAGTAGTAATTTGTGTGTTTTTATTGCAGTTTTTAAAATTTTTAATACATCATTTGCAAGGTGAGAAGTAAGCTTAACATTTACAGTTAAGTTTCTAATAAATAAATTCTTTAATGGCGTTAAAAATTTGGCTACTCAAAAATTATGTGGCTATGTTAACATATTTCTCTCCCCTGCCATATCAATTACTTTAGCCAGGAATTTTGCAATTGAAAACCATGTTCTTGATTATTTTGTTTTTAATTTTATGCACGTGGAATTAAATTCTAAATAAAGAAAAAATATATGGAAGTATGTTTGCCGATATTTAAAATTAATTTTATGATCGCCATTATTTTATTTTTTTTGTCCTGACAGAGCAGAAGCAGAATGCCACGCGTCGCAAAGGCAGACGCGAAGCCTCGTGGTCGTATGACCGCGTACGCCTTCTTTGTGCAAATATGCCGTGAAGAACATAAGAAGAAGCACCCGGAAGAGAACGTCGTATTCTCAGAGTTTTCCAAGAAATGTGCTGAACGATGGAAGGTAAGTGAATTAATATTAATATGTTAAGTACATTTCTGTTTTTCCTTTTAATAATTGTTTTTAAATTTTATTTTATGCTAGATTAATTAAATTTTAATTGTGCAATTTAATTATTAGGTAAATATACAGTGGTAAAGTTTCGCTTGAAACATATTTAATTTTATATATATAAACATTAAAATTTTTCATGTTGTATATTGTATTACTTTTGTTTATAAGTATCTTCAGTTTATTTATAGCATCTTTAAAAATTATTCTTTAAATTAACAAAAGTGTTTTGAATCAAGTAGATTATTTACTAAGTTGTGGAACTATTTCTGAGCATATGATATCACTTTTATATTCATCTGGTCCTTAAAAGTTACACTATAATTTAAAATTCATCAGTAATATATAATAATTGTTTAATAGAAACCTGGATGTATAAAATAGCTTTCAACAGTTTGAAAGAAAAAACTAACGAAATATAAAAATAATTTTTTTCAATGCAGGTATTTTGTTGGCTCATTTTTTTTACACAGTTTCTGATAGTGTAGTTGTGAAAACTATTCATTTTCTCTTTGTAATGATTTCACTGCTGTTGTACTAGAAGTTAGATTTTTCTTGATTGAAAAAACATAGATTATATTTACACAGATGAACATGTTTAGCTTTATCATAATAGTGTTATTCTTATGACAGGCGTGTGCAAATTATTGGACCTGTAATTTTTAAATGAATTTTTGAAATGAAGTTTGTAAATCTTTAAAATAATATCAATGAGTTTATCGCTCGATAAAAACGTAAAATTTGAAGTTAAAGATAACTTTGGTTAATCTGATCTCAACCAAAAGCATCGTATTCTTATTATAATGCGCTTTTTCTATAATTAGGTGTAGAATGCCTGTTCTGCTTATAATATTGCACATAAAATTATAGCTTTTCTTAGCTTCATTATGGATCGGTTCGTTCATTTGATTCATTTTAGATTCAAATCTCCTATTAAGTGTTCCATATTTCATGTTGCAGAATTTTCACAAATTTCCATTCACAAGCTTTTATGGACATAATATGAATAAATCAGTATATATCATATTTTGCATTTTATAATAATCGTTTCACCAAAGCAGTAGTATCATTTCAGCTGGATAGTTTCTCGTTAAATTCCCTTATAGGCCGATTGTTTTTAAAACTATATTGAAGTATTGTACTTAAAAACAAAAATGTATCGATAAAGCTTTTTGAAACTTTTCTCTTGTCCAAAACTAAATTGTTCTGATCAGAGTCATTCTAAGTGTAATTTTATCATCCCGTTATACTTTATTAAAAGCTTAGTGGAGTAGTTACCGTGTTGGCCTGTAGAACTGCTAAACTGCGGTGAGGAATCATCTACTGGATAAATTCAAGCCTACTTTTGATAATAAAAAAATAAATTTTCTAGTAATTTTATTAATTCAAATTATTGACTGTAAGATGACATGAAATTCCCATCGCATATTTGTGTTTTACGATAATGTTTAATGCAAATGCACAAGTCAGTAGCACAGCTGACTTGTGTCAAATGAATCAAAATATTTCATTTGCTGTAATTATAAGTTTATTCAAATGAAATCTGTTTAAGCGTATGTATAAATTATTATTACTGTTATAAATAGAAAGTAATTAGTTGTACCCGTAAACAAAACACACTGGATTGGTCTAGCGGTGAACTTGTCATCGCAAATCACCTGATTTCAAAATCAAGTGATCTAAGGTTCTAATCCTTGTTAAGGCATTTACTTTTATCCGGATTTGAATACAAGATCGGGATACTCATGCTCTTTGGCAGTTAGATTTCAATTAATCGAACATCTCAAGGAACGGTCGACCTGAGACTGTACAAGATAACACTTCATTTACATTCATTCGCATCATACTCTGAAGTAATACTTTATAATTGGTTCCATAGGGTAAGCAGAAAATAATGTACTTGTAAAGTAATTAGTTGATAATATTAGGTTCACGTACTTGGACATTTGGTGAAATTGGTATGTATTTTCTAGCTTTTTAATGAAGATAGTTCAAAATTTCAAAAAACAGTATAGCTGCGCATAATATATTCCAAGAAGTCTTTATAGATATGCTTGGAATGCATAAAAAAAATCTACGTTAATAATTGCTAGTGTAATTTGGATTTAAGAAATAGTTATATGGTTTTTGTTTTTCAAATTCTTTGTTATAAAATTGCTTGTTTGTCATTATTTTGCTTTTGTCTTGAGAGAAATTTAACGATTTGAAATGACAACAGCCTGTAAATAAAGTGGATTAGTATGAAATTGCACTGTGTTTAAGTAGATGATGTCATATTAGTTCCTTTATGTATCCTTAACAGCAAATTGTGCAGATATGATTCGTATCGCATTTTGGTCATCCGACATTAGGTTAAATTTTATATTTGTCAAATTTTTTCTCTTGCGTATATATCTGTGATCAGTTTCACAGATCACCTCATTGTAGTTAAGATTAATTAACCTTGATTTTCATAAAATATTCTCAGTATCATCGTACATTATGGGATGAAGTCATCCTGAATTAATATTTCATGTTCAGAACTATGTTTGGTCAAAAACGTTAGTTTCACACTATATAATTAATATTAGTTTGAGTATAAATCGTAAACAATATCAATCTGTAGTCAAGGGTAGTTTATAAGTAACGACTTTTCAAAATCCCTGCATTAAAGATATTAATATCATTAAAGACTTGTTTAATATACGGATTGCCGATAAAGGTTGGTTTTTACCGGTGTGTTTACAATTGTTTTAACTCTGTTTCAGTCATCATGTTAATGATTTTCTTCTCTTTTATTTCTTTGATTTTTGATCGGTGATGTAAGCATAAATTGAAGAGTAACGGCCTGTTGCTCGGTATTCCAAGACTATCCCGTCTTTACCTGCAGAAACCGCATAATTGTGAAGTATTTTTATTAATCTTTGAAAACCGGTTTATTATATATCTAGTTCCATTCGCATTTACATCGTTATTCACAGCTATTTACTTTTTACGATTTATTCTAAGAAATTTTATAGTTCTGTTGGATCCCAGTTAGAAGTTATAAGTTTTGGATTTTGTTGAATGTCATACTTATCAGACATTCCTTCACCTTTTTTTTTTTTTTTTATGTAAAGGTTATTGCAGAGGTGATTTTGAAAAAAAAAATCATTTAACCTCGTGAAGTTAATTTTCATTAAATGAAATTCCATTCAAATTTTTAAATCAGTCAGTTACGTTACAAAAAAGTAATATTAGGTACAGGATGTTATAAAGTAACAAGTTGATCATGTCACCTATTGTGTTTGTGTATATATATACATAAAATATGCCCAGGCAGCGAATATTTTTTTACCAGTATGGGACATGCCATGTAATTATCCAATAATTATGTGTTGAAATTGTACAAATGTTAGTTTTACTTAGAATTCTTCCGAATTAAGGTCAACTGTAATTATTGCGTAGACTTCTGAACGGTTTTTTTTCTACCTTACCTTAGCCCCTCCAACATAGAACATGGTTTCTAAGTTTTATATCAGACTAAACTGATAACAAATTTTAATAGTGAAAATAAACTGTTACCGTTCATTTCACACACATCCACCGCTTACTTTCCAGTATAGTAGATTTAATTAGAGAATTTTGATCGTTATTCTCCAGTATGTTTGTTCACACCCAATAAATTAATTTTGATAATTAATATTATTAATAATGAAACTGCAGAAGCTATTGTATTTAATAATCCCCATTTCATTAATAAAAATTATGTTTATATACATCCTTCAGTTTGTTGTGCAATCTTTTATTGATTTATTCATTTTTTTTTAACAGTTTAGCCAACCACTAAATCCAGTTTTTTCTCCTTTTATATTTTTATTATCGTGTAACAGTAAAACTTTGTAATATTTTAGATGGTTTAAATAAAAATAGCATCTGTTTTAATTGTTTGTGTGTTAATTCATCGAATATGAATATATATAAACTCCATCTCTGAATAAGCAAACTTTGAACTCTTTAATGGTATTTTTGGTTTTATATATTTTTTCCATCTTATAATTCTTTTCGTTGGCATTTATAATTTTCATACTTTATATATTTTAAATATATTTAAAAATTCAAATGATATGTGAAATGCGAAAAGAAAGAAAAATGAACAGAATTTCATACTTTTTTTTCATGATTTCTGTTTATAACAGCTGAGAAATATGCTGAAAAAATTAAATATTGTTTAGAGTACAAAAATTTTTTATTTATATAAAAAATTACCAGGTTTCAGATTACTATATCAAAGATATAGTAAATTAGACCTTATTAGTAGAAATATTTTCATATAACTCTTTTTGCTTCAGTTTAAACAAGGCAAGGGTCTTTTTAGTGGTTCTATTGTCAAATGATGAAAAAAAATCTCATTAATTTACTTAAAAGTAAAAAATTGTCAAAGATTTTCTACACACAGTATTTAAATTTAAAAATGTTTTATTTAAACCTGTGGAAATTTCTATTACATAAATATATGCTCAAATAATTTTCATTATAGTATTACAAATTTTGTAATTATTTTATTTGACATCTTTACATACTTAATTTTCTATTACTTCATGCATATATATTTATATTTTTGTGATTGGTGATCAGTTTTTTTTTACAATGGTTTTTCTTGATCATTTCAGAGTTAGATTTTTCTTTTCTATCCATGGGTGTTTATATCCTTACCTACACTTATTACTATCGGGTTTACATATATATATAGTTGAAGGAACATGATTCATATTCATATTTATATCCATGATTCATATATATATATATATATATATATATATATATATATATATATATATATATATATTGTTAAAGAAACATGATTCATGCTATTCTGGGCATCAACAAATCCAGATGAGAGCAAAGTTCGAACATCGAAAAACATTTTTCATATATATAATATTATTTTGTCATGAATAAAATACTTTTATATATTTTATTTATCTGCTGAGACATTTTGTTTTTTTAAATTGTAAATTTGCCAATCATTACTTAAGATTTAACAACATAAATTCTTTTTAAGCAGTTAGTTTGTTTTAATTATTTTATTTATCCAAATTTCTTAATATTTATTAATTGTAGGTGTACTTCGTTTTTAAAATAAATTTCACACATTCATAATTAATATAAAACAAGAAATTTTACGAGATGTGGGGAAGCCCATTGAATAACACTATTTGAATATAAGGCCGTGTCCTGGGAAAATTTACCGTGCGTCATTAATATTGTAGCGATAAAAGATTTTAAAATAGGGTAAAAAAAATATGTTTTAAAAACAAAATTTTCAACGCCAAGTAGTTTTTTTTTTTAAGAATTACATTTATATTAAAAACATGCCGGGTCTGTAGTTAATAGGAGGGTACGAGTGCTGCAACCAAAAGAGAAAGAGAGAAAACGTATGCGAGTTAGAATTGAATGGTACGATACGTCGGATTAGAAATTGTTTAGCGAAATCGTTTTGTAAGAAGGCTCAACCGTTGCGGAGTGAAAGTTTTTCGTATTCTGTGTGTGTGAACGATCGTTGTAGTAAATCATGTTTCGTGTTTCATGCTCACGCTTATTTATTACTGTATATGATATACCAGTCGGTTCCTGCTTTTTGCTTTTGTTTCACTCGGCTTGATTTACGGTAAGCGGTTCGATGGGTTGAACTGCAAGTAGAGAGAGAGAGCCAAGTATGTGTTAGTGTGGCCGAGCGGGTCCGTGCATCATTCGATTTTTTATTTGATGAATTAGAAAAAAAAATCCGTAGTAGTATGAGTTTTTACAAAATACTTTTTTGCTGAACGTTTAATCGGTTCATAGAATTACGAATCTGTTGAAGGAAGTTTGATTCAGTCCTTACCTCGATTTCTTTTTCAATAAATAACATGAAATTATGTTATCGTATTCTTTTATATGCAAGATCTCGATTTTAGTTTTGTCACGTATTCACCACACCTCAAATTAAAAATTTCTCTGAATTTTATATCGGTAATAGAAACAGTAAATTGGGTGTGTAATGGTTTTTAATCGATTCCAAAAAAAAGTTAATTTAAAAAATATTAATTAATTCGTTCAATTTCGACTTTCCGAAAATAATACAATTTTCTTAACCCCATTTGTTGAAATTAAAAATTACCCCGCGGGATATATATGTATAGGGTAGGGTCCCAGTGAGTAACTTCTGGGTAGGGAAGGATGGTTTTACCGGAGGCTAAACAGGAAAAAAAAGGGAAGGATGGTTATTTTGAAAATTAGCTAAATTAATAATAAATAACAATTCTCGATAATAATGCTGAGTTTGCCATTAAAAATATGAAATTAAATATTTTGAATATTGATTTTTTTTTGTATTTTAGTAAGCTTAAATTTAAAACAAGTACAACAGTTAGAAATAAAGTTGGTTAAGGTACCATAAAAATTCCAAAAAAAATCGAGTTTGGGATTTTAGTTAAAAAATATATTGAATTATAAAAAATAATTGTTAAATTACTAAAAAAAAATTTTTTTCAAGGAAGAAATTTGCCCTATTTTTTTTTTTGTGATTTTTCTAATTTTACCTTGGAGGTGGAGACAGCAGCTCCATATAGCACTGAAAGTACACAAAAATTAGAATGTAAGGCCACATTCAAAAGAGAATGGGGGTCCCGGCTGAGGAACTTAGTTCCGTTAATAAAAATAATAATTGTCGGATGGGAAAAAAAATTACAGGTAAAGGTAGATTGTCAGAAAAAGAAATAAATAACTTAACAGTAGTTTTATAATGTTATCAGGCAAAATTTGTCTAGTGCAGATCAGATGAAGCGCGCTATTTGGGCGATATACTTTCACCGTACATCAACCGACAAAAACCCAGCACATAACCTCTGCCCTTCTGTGGATCAAACTTGTTATAAATATAGAAAAGCTAAAATACAAGGAAAACTATTATGTTCACACAAAAACCCCATACCTCGGGCAGTAGATACATTAATCAATCCAGTATTCAAAAGTTTGGCTGAACTAGAGCAGTTAGTGAAATGTTTACATGGATTGACAATGAGGCGTTCAACTATATCGTGTGGACGCGAGTCACTAAAACGGTGTTTGTTGGACTGACGACTCTCATTTTGAGTGCATGGTTCAGTAATAAATTTTAATGATGGAAATGCTGGGCGTATTAGAGTATTACAAAAAATTGGTTTGAATCCGGGAGTAAACGCTAGAAAGCGTTAAAGGAACTTGACAGCCGGTATCTTTTAGATGCAAAATGTAATGCACAAAATTTCTATATAAATAAAGGAAATCAAAGTAAACTAATGCTGATAAAGAGGAGGACGCTGATAATCCATAAAATGGAGCAGGAATTTTTTAGCAATATGGTGAGTTATAAAACGCATACTTTTTTTAAACTTAATGTTCCGAAAGTTGTGTTTTTTAGTATAAATGTTGCTTTTTCTTAGGATTGGTTCAAGGTAGGTGTCTAAAATTTTTACAGTAGTTTTCTAGGGTAGATATACATATATTGAATTTTTTTTCAGCACAAAATTTGTAATCCTAAGGTGAACGTAAACAAAAATTTTTTAGTTTGATTTTCTCATGCGTCTGGAAACAATTCAGCAGCATTAGAAAAGATCCAAAGGATATATGCAAAAATTCAAGGTTGTAAGCTAATAGAGCTGAAAAAAAGGAACATGAATATAGTAAATTTTAACATGGGGAAGATACAAGGTACCATGTTGACCTTAAAATCAGACATTTTTAATGGTCTTTTCGATTACCGATTATTAATAGATCTTCATAGATCTAGAGGAATTATTATTTTAAAACAAAACTATTTGAAAATTGTTTATTGATATATCTGTATTGCATTTATTTTTTCAACGAACTAGCCGTTCACTATTGAATTCAATATGCGCGCGTGTGTGTGTACCCTTTTTATTTCTGATTTTGATTACGGATTCGATTAAGTATTCTAACCCCCGTCGGGAATTCACCCTTCTCGTAAAGATCCCGGTCCCCACGCCACTCGATTAAGCATCGTTAGAGGATTACTAAAATACACGAATGGCCGTCGCGTTCACCTCAAAATGGCCGCCAAAATTAAAATTTTGTTATCATTACATAATAACGGTGTAAGCTATCAAGTTAGTTCAAACGCGCTAATGTATGGTTCACTAAAATTCATAAAATATGTAAATATCAGTTTTTTTAGTCAGATGTAACACCCCAAAATAACGGAAAAAATAAACTTTTTAATAAAAATAACTTAAAAAACAGCCGTAAAACTTGCCAGAACACGAGGTAAATAAGTTTAGTGTACTTAGCGTACGTAAAAGTTAAGGGATAATAACTTAAGAAATGAATTAATATTTGAGAGAACAAGTAACGATAATAAAAATGCTCGTTCGGGAAAATCTTGCTAGACTTTTCATTGATAACTTTGATTTCATGCCGTATTGACCCATGGTTTGTTAATTTGTTTTAATTTCAGTAACTATTTAGCGTTTTAAAGTTTCGTTTTATTTTTTAATGTTTTTTTTTAAATACGTTCTTTTTTTCTATAAAATAAAAATCCTGATACGACTTAAAAAAATCTGCTACCATTATCCTTTACTAGGCATTTTTAAGAACTTCAAAAGTGATTCGTAAAATACTTACGCCAAGAATGAACTGAGAATTTTTTTTTTATTGTAGAAGTTATGTATATTTTATCCTAAGTTTTCCCATTAATTTTCGCGGAAAATACTTTTCCCTAGATATACGAATGTTTTCAAATTTTTATATATATAGTAATTTTATATTAATTCAGCACCAAGCTATGTTGACGGCATACACAAATTTCTAACATAATTAAATTGTCCTTATAAAAGACAGAGTTTTAATTTATTATTAAAAGAAATTTTACCTAAAATTCGGGGGATTTCTTCAGCAGAATCATGTAAACCTGTCTATAATTTATTTTCTGAATATTTGTTTATATATCAACTAATAAGTGCGTCTTACAACTGGAATGAATCTGTGATCGATTTGTTGAGAAATCTACTAAATAATGAATTGTATTTTTTTTCTCCATATAGCTCTGAAATCGTAAATATAAATTACCTTGACATATTTTTGGCAGTATATCATCTCGTGCGAATGAAAAATTTCGAATGATTTTTTTTTCGGTTTATAAATACAGGTAAGTTATCAACCTGTAAGACGAGAGATTTTGGTTAAATGCAATATTTTGTTTATATAGTCGAAACGGTTAAGTGTCTACTAAAAGTAGGTTAACCGATAATTTTTCCCTTACCCTTGTTTCGTATATCGAGCAAAACAACCCTTTCGTGAAAGGTTTTCTAAAAAGAAAGGGGAGCACGGCGGTAGAGAGAATCGGCATCTTTTTCAACATGGAATATTACCTGGCCTTATGCCAACAGAGTGTATCGCACGGCGTCGACGATCACTGAAGGCTAGCGGCTAGAACTTAATAAGACAAGAGGGTTTAGAGAGGACGTTATCGCAAGGGGTAATAAATAAAGAAGAAACTAAGACTAGAAATGTTAAACGGACGTTTCATAAATAAATACAGTGATGGTAATGGTGGCGAGGAAGAACAGGTAAAATGTCACGATACTATTCGTTTAACAGCATGACATTAAGACTAACATCTACGGATGGATACGAAAGAATATCGTAGCGAACGGGTGGTGGTTTTCATTACTTATTTTATATTATGTTTCCTTAACATTGGTATTTGTTGATTGATTTCATACGGTTATGAAATAATAAATTTGAAAATAAATTACAGAACTTGCACATAGTAAAATGTGGTCGGGTGATGTTTGTTTATATATATATATAAAAGTAAAATATTTCTGGCGCCTCGTATGTGATTAGATAAGATATGCGTGTTAAAAGTGACAACGTTCTCACGCCCGCAATTACTTAGTTAATCTGCGTCTGGGTCGATTCTGCCAACGATTTATTACTTTGGAAATTGTATCGGGAATATATATATATTGCCATTTTTAAATACGGTCTATCATTATCACTAAAAGAAGATTTATCTCTAATGACTTTCTGGTGGTTTTTTTCTGAGTCCTGGAAGTAGCATTCCTAAATTCCCTTTAATTTCAGTTACTTGGGCAACATATATGCTCAAATTTGTCAACGAGTTCATATATTTTTGTGGGAAATTATTTCATACAGATTAGTTCGTCTTCAAAGAATTTAAACAGCACTGTTCAGTTTTCATGGGTTTTTGCAAAATGAAATGTTCACCGCCATGATCTAGGTGTCATTCTGTAGAAGCCCTTTTCCAAATCGATTCGTTATTATAGATTTGATAAATTTAATGAAGTATTGTTTTATAATTTCTGGGTAAACTGACATTATACTTTGTTTAAAAATATTTATTTAAATTCATCTTAGTTGTCGGATCATCGGCAGTACACAATAAAATATTGTTATACAACCCATTCTGAAGGTAGTAGAAATAAAAAGGCGGGAATTTTTTTTGTATAATTCAATAACAGTTTTAAAGTACAAGAGTATAGGTTTCACGTTTCGTTGGGTAAAACCTTTGGGCCATCTATCTTGTCTAAGTGCACAGGAAATGCGTGCGTAGACATCCGGTTGTGTATTTAGTTAACAATCTTTGTGCGCGCTCGTCAACCCCTCGCTTATAGTGTATTTCTATCGTGTCTAATTTTGTTAAGTAGATCGTATTTGATATGAGTTTTAATCTACTTTTAACTCCATTTTTTTTTTCTCTTCCCCAACTATTGATTTTATTTCTTTAGGGGTAATGAATAACTTTTCCTGTTACCAAAAAGGGAATTAATCGTTCTCGCTAAAAGTAAATTAAAATCAAATAATAAAAAAATAATAATTTGTTGGGATAAAATGTATTTAAGAAAAGAGGAATCCGATGTGTGTAATTTGAAAAGTTTATTACATGGAGCAAGTAATAAATATCTGTAAAATTAAAAAGTGAACTCCACCCGTGGGAATATTTTTGAAAGTTCTAAACGCTTTCCAAGATGATTTGATTAATAATAATGCTAAGTTGAGATAAAAGATTACATATCATTTATTTGTATATTATCTGAATTTACCGCAAAAGGAATTTCCTTTTTCTAACAAACATCTACTCATAAAATATGAATTTTATAACTTATATAAAGTAAACAGTCTTACATACTTTCGAATCCAGCACTTTCCGGATTGTAGATATTACTATTCCACTATGGAGGTTTGATATTGTAGAAGTTTAAAAAATGGGAATCCATACCGCGTACTAGTATGCACACTATATCTGAAAAGTTCCCTAACTAAATTTCTGTAGTCGATACAAGTAGCGCCATCTATCGGACAATCAAGAAATTATGTAGTACGATGTATGACGAGTGTGTGTACAAGATTTCGTCGCTCCAGTCTCGAGTTATATTCGGCCGCAAACGTTGTGTTGATGTGACTTTGTGCGAGCTTGCTAGATAGAACAAAGAAGCGCGATAAAATTTTGTGTTAGGCTTCAAAAATCTTTCGTTGAAACTTACGATTCAGGAAGCATTCTGAGTTGAAGCCGCATCTCGCGTACTACAAAATACACGTGGTGGAAGCGGTTTAAAGACGGTAGAGAATCGTTGGATGACGACGAACGAAGCAGGAGGCCGCCAACAGCTGTTCACGACTAGAACGTTGCGAAAGTGCGCGCGCAACTGGTCAAACCGTACATTTTAAATTCTATTTGGAAGTAATGAAACGCCTGATGCGTCGCATTCGTAGAATTTGGGCAGTTGGATTCTCATGCAAGACAATGCCTAGGCACATATAGCAACCATTTTACACGTTATTACGCCGACCGTCCTATCCCACCCGACTTGGCTCCAGCAGACTATTTTTTGTTCCTGAAATTAAATATGAAAGGCCGCTTTTTCGACGCCATTTAAAGAGCTTGCACCGAGCAGTTGAAGGTGATCTCACAAAGTGATTTCTCCAGAGTGTGTGACGGGGTCTTCCGGAGCTGCAATGAATGTATAACTAGAGAATGGTTATATGTAGAGGGCTGATGTGAGTAATTCATCTATCTTTAAATATGTATTTTTATTTCATTTAGTTCGGGAACTTTTCAGACATACTGTGTGCAATTTGGAAATATCACAGTAAAGTACAGATTTACGCTGTCAGTACTTGGTGAAATTTGTGATTTAGTATCGTTTAAACGTTTTATAAGTATTACAAATAATGTTGTTTTTTAGCTTCAGTTGGATATTTATGAAAGTTTGTAATCAGTAAAAATAATAATTACCACCTTAAAATACAGTGAAACGGTATTTGCTTGAACGCTTAATGAAATAAATTAGCAAAGATCAGATCATTATTCAATAGTTACTTTTTTAATTCTTAATTTGCATTCCTTTGACCGAACGTTTACGGGTTACACAATTTTAAAAAATTGTAGTTAAAAAAATGGAAAATCACCATCAGCCATTAGTAGATCGGGTGATCTATGATCATTTATTCGAGTTATTTAGATCTTTTAAATAAAACTCATTTCGGCTAATGTTGTGCAATTCCCCTAAAGTTGTGTTCGAACGTCAAACATTCACTACGTTCTTCGCATCATATTTCTCACCAACGTGTTTTTGAGGACTTGAATTTATTTTATCTTCGTATGACTTCCATGGTAGTAACTGTTGTTGACCCAAGGAAGGTACTGTATGCATAACGTCTATTAATATAACTGATGTAAAAAAAAGTGACATCATCAGTGGTCTATGAATATAACTCGGTTAAAATGCATGACTTATCTTAATATTATTTATTAAATTAAACGTTTATTTATATTAAAATACGATTATTTTTCTTATCCCGTTAACGCCAAGTCTATTGTCAGATTGATGATGTTCTGTATATACGGTTTGACTGGCTTTATTTTATTATCAATACAACGTTGTACGAAAAACTTACGTATCAGTTTTCTTGAATTCGAATTTTTTTAACTGGTTAATAAAATATTTAAATATCCCAAGCATCTGTTACTGGAAACATACATTGCAATCTCGTCCTGGTTTCACACCTTATTTGTATGTTATATAGTAAACGATTTGTGGTAGAATCAAGGTTCCAATATTATTCTGTAAAACGTACTTATTGTTTGGTATTCCATTACTTTAGCGAATAGTAACTCCCGTATTTACATTCAGTTCTTAATATAAAAAGAAAAATAGTTTTATTTTTTATCAAGGTTTGACCGGAAAATGACAACGGATCCTTTTTAGCTGTTGAGAGGAGTACGACAGGGATGTATTTTGTCATCGATCATAAACAGAGCCGACGATGTTACAGTCAAGTGATGCGCTGTATGATTTCCAAAAGATGGAACGATTTCGTATATTTAGGATCCACAGTAGATAAATTTGGGGTTTGTCGACTGAAATATGAAGAATTATCTTGGCTAAGAAGGCGTTTACGAAATTGATATCTGCTTGGAAGGGTAGGACGATCACGGGAAATAAAAAGCTGAGACTGTTTCAGATTCTAGTCTCCCCAGTAATCATGTACGGCGTTGAGATGTGGATCGTCAAGGTTGAAGACTATATAAAAATTGATTTATTCGAAATGGAATGTACCCCTGCAGAATAATGTTCCACGTCGCACGGTCGGAAAAGAGGACGAACAACTCGATTGTAAACGAGCTGGGTATGCAGAAGTGGTTGTCCCCAATATGCTTCGAGCGCATCCTTCGCTTTTTCGGCGATATAATTAGTAGTCCCGTCGAAAATCTTGAGAACCTAGTCGTATAAGGAAAAATCGAGGGCAGCAGGTCATGCGGAAGATCGCCGAAAAGATGGCTGAACCAAATTGAAGAGACGACAAGAGAAACGTTAGGCAAATTGATTCTAATGGCAGATAACCGTGAGCTGTGGCGGGAAATTGTCTGCAGGATTTGAATCGATCCATCGGTACTCGGTCATCAGAGGAAGGATCACCGATTATGAGTTTTCTCTTAGCATCGTATTTAAATTAAATAAGAAACTAATTTTGATGGGTCTTTTGGACCAAGATCCTTGCTTCAACACTGTTAGTAACATTGAAATAAGATTTAAGGAATCTTTTAGGAAAATATAACTGAATGCGCGTTTCGATCGTAATACAATAATCATCAGTAGAAAAAAGTGTAAACTATTAAAAATAAACAATTACTAATGGCAAACCATTAAAAATTATAATAAGTTAAAAACAAATATTTAAATCTGAATTTACCGGTTTTTGTACATCAGCCAAATGTAATTTGAAGGACGTTTCCGAGGATAGATCTGCCATAAATGTCCTGTTTAAATCTGTTAATTCAAGGTCTTAACAAACTGATAAGGACAATTGATTTTGGTGGTGGTTGTCCCAATAAAGCGTTATCAAGACTTTTGACAAATTTATTGTAAAGGTTTAGTTGAATAATGAAAAATTGTTGGTAAAACGTCAAAAATACATTTTTTAAATCTTTTACGTTAATTTAATTTTTATCTTCAGTTTCTGCGTAGGACGTGTACAGTTAAAAAAAGAATAGCAACTAATTTTTGTGTTAAAATAATTTTTACTGGTTCATAAATAAATAAGCGGTGCACTAATACGATATATGGTCTTTATAGTGTTTAAAATTGTGTACATAATTGCATGGTTTCCTTTACTCTAATGATTTTACCGAATCGGAAAAATAAAGAAGTATACGAAAAAATCTTTCAACGGATTCTCCCGCGAGGAGAACTCGCAGGAACTGATTATAATGAAAGAGACTGTAAAAGCCGTATATTATGAGATGAGATTTAATAAGTGATAATGATTCAAACCCAAAATATTCGACATCAAAATACGTAAATGCTACCGCTTTTCCGTGGAGGTCACTAATTTATGGACAACACACCTATTAGCTTCTTTTTTTTTTTAATCACACATTTATAACGTATTTATACCGAAATCTTTTGTTTCAATTTTTAATATATTTCTTTTTTAATGCGTTTTGCGTTTTCTTCCTTTTGTTCAACGTTATAAATTTTTATCATTGATCGCAACCTATTTGCCTGGTCATTTCTGCGCAGATTACTCTGTTGGTTGAGCATTTTCTCCGTAGTATCTATGAACAGATTTTATCCCGGTTAATTATATTACAGTGAATATATATATATATATATATATATATATATATATTTAATCAATATTATTTGATTAAAATAATTGAATAAGCGACGTCTATCTCTTGTGTAATATTTTGTATATTATCAGAAATTGGAAGGAAAAGGAAGATTCAGTCGGTGGGTTGTATTTCTGGAGGGGGGGTCGGTCGGTCGGAGATGAAGGAAAGTGCTGACATGGTTAACTACCCCTCTGTCGCCACCCACTTTTCCGATCCTAATATCCCGTTGTACTTTTCTTTCTCCTTCTGCTCCATCCACCGGTTTTTCGCATGTTCCATTACCCTTCCTTATTTCCTTTTTCACTTGCTTCAACCCTATCCGTATTTTATCGCGTTTATTATCCCTCCTCTACTGTATATATATATATCGATAACAAAACGCTGGTGTTTTTGGCTCCTCTGGTCGGTGTTGGTTCGTTTGCCGGCGCATTTTTTTATGGTGAAATTAGTTGTTGAGAACACCTGCCTCCGTTTGATAACAAACCCTTCCCTTCTCTAACCGTTAGTAATTTAACTTTCAACATCCGTCCCTGTTTCCCCCTCTATAATCCTCGTGAGAGGATTTTTTTTTTTATTTTAACTTCTCTTCCTTACCTAACCTTATTTTTATTAATATTATTTATCTACAGATAAATTGTAACATTTTATATAGTAATGATATATAATTACTTGTCGAGTTTATGTCGCAAAATTATTAAAATATGTATAGGGAGACTATAAAATTTTATCCGGGTAGTTTTATAAAATTTAATGGGAATTTTTCCCTTCGTATTTTGGTATCGTATTGCTTTCGTGTTACAAAAATTTGCAATAACATTATATTTTTTTCTTGTTGACGTCCGCTTTTTTCCCGCTCGTCAGTGTAATAAATATTTAATTTTTTCCCGTGATTTGATGGAAAATAATCGGAATGGAATTAGAACGGTGGTGTGGAAATGCAGTGGAAAATTACGCGGGTGTGGTAAAGGTTCACTTCGTGTGTAATAAATAAGCGTAACATATTATTAATGATTTCTTTGCATCATTATAAAGATAATAGCGTATTTAGTAGAGAAAATAAAAAAACTGCGTCGCCCCAAGGTATATACATTATTTATCGTATTTTTTCTTTCCCTCTTGTAAAGTTTTACGTATAAGTGCAGATTTTATTCAAATTAGATCGGTTGTTCTTGAATTGTAGATTCATTCAGCGAGACTTAAATTGAACCATTACGAGTAGTATTTGTAGTCTGTTGTATTTAATTGCGGCTTAACGTTAATTTTGGTTAATATTTTAATTTTTACCATTATCTATTAAAATACAATTTAAAATCTAACTTAACCATCGTTCCTTCGGGTAAAAAAAATTATCACCCGTACGGATGGATTCCTGTCAAAAAAAAGAAAAGTAATATGTTTATTTAATTGTAACCCTAACATGATGGAAGGATATCTCATCTATCTTGTTTGATTTGTTTTTTTAATAATTCTACAAAACATTTCAATTTAATTTAATTTTCATCGAATTCCTTTTACAGGATGTATTCAGAAAAGGTGGAAAGCGTTGAATCTAAATATTTTTGTGAAGAATCGTTAGTAAAATTTAATTCGTGAAATTTAATAGTAGAAAGTAGGTCGTTTAAACCAAATTATAAATTTATTTTATTTCTTAAATATATCTTCCAAGCGTGTTTCATCACACGTAGACATATCTGAACTCTTTCTTTTTTTTTTTTGTTCGTCTAAATATTTAACTGGATTTTTTGTTTTTCATTTTGGTCTTCTGAATCGAGAACACAAGTAAAATCGCATACTAATGCACTCGAATAAACATATAGAGTCCATGAATTGTTTTATCGTTTCTGGAAATAAAAAAAACTGTTGCCAAATTATCGGCAATAGTCGCTGCTGTGTGATTGATGTTAATCCGTCTAGTCCCAAGAAGAATTTTTTTTTTTTAAGTTATGAAAACGACCTGTGTTTTCAATCATTTTTAGAAATTTCTTAATTTTTATACCAATAAAGATTTGTTCTATAGCAACGAGAGAGTAAACGCCAGTCAACTTTTAAAAAAAAAGATGAATTTTTTTCGTAAATGCTTTTACGGCAGAAGGACTTTTGTATCACTTGAATGGTCCATGATAAAATTAATGGATCCATAATTTACTTCACAAGTAATCGCCAGGGCCTCTGTTCTCGGTTTCCATGCTTACATTTTTTTATCGTAAATAATGTTTTGTCAGGAAAAAGATGAGAATCGTTCCAAGGAAAATTGTACGAAATAACGTTTTGTTTGCCAAATTTTTTTGTAAGTACAAATTTAAATAATGGGATATTTACTTTTTGTAAATTAATCATCGCAATAAGTCTTTCAGATCGTTTCACTGGTTTTCAAATTGGAGGACACAATAAATTTTAAACGGCAGCCGCGGATATACACGTATATTATAATGATTTAATGTTTGTTTTATTTGTAATAGAAAATATTAAAAAAATGTAATTTCGTAAATATAAGTACATCAGTTTTAATAATATAGATTATAGTTTTTAATTTCAGCCCTTCTACTCTTCTGTTAGATTCATTCACAATGTCCGTTTTGTTGTACTAGCCGTGCCCGTTATAATGCGTGCCTCTTTGTTTAGTGTCCGCCCTGTGCCAACAAATGTAACCTTGACATCCAACACTTTTTCTTTTATTTTTTTCCCCCTTGTTGTTAATATACTGGCAAAATCATCTCGCAGATTGTTTTAATAAAAGTTGTATAAATCTGTTGCCAAACATTTCGTTCTTTATGTTACATAATTTATCTCTAAAACTTGATTAATTTATAATTTAAGTTTAAGCAAAGAGTTATTTTTTCCAAATAGGTTTCTTTTATCCGATAACTGCGTTATAGTTGAATAAAAAATAAATTAAAAAAACTAACAAACTTGTTTTAAGTTATTTTACGTTTGTGCTAGTAGAGCTCAAGTCTTATTAAATTTGTATACTGCGCAGTAGTTCCCGCAAAATATATAAAATTCTTAAGAGAAAATTTGATATGGAGTTTTTTGTAACGTATTATTTTTACAGAAGGTTTAACGAGAAACGTTGCCAATTGGTATATCTTTTAAAAATTCTAGTTTCCTTTAAGTTTACATTTTGCTGGTTTTTCTTTTCTTATTTTAAGTGCGCGTTATTTCATTAAGTGCTCGATGGTCTTTTTTTCTTCAACTTGCTTAAAATTCAAGTAATTTAAGTAAAGTACATAAATTGTATGGTCAGTCTGAATAGTTTTTTTTTTTGGAACTGTTATTGATCAAACTAAAAAAAAAATCGCACAGGTTCTTGCGAGTAAAATTTAAAAATTGGATAAATAATTGTCGAAGTAATTTGTTATTTTATTGTTCCGTCGTACTTTTAAGTTGACAGTCACGTAACGAACGTTAACGATATACTGTACATATCGCTTAAATGTTTTTTGTTCTTCGTATAGTCTTGTTTTAGAAAACATTAAAAAAAAGTGGCAGTCTTTTTTTAGCCATTGCTCATGTTTTACGGTTTTTTTTCTTCAGAATTACAAATGACCTAAACCGATTTTTTTTTATTAAAATCTTTACAATGTATTATTTATTTATTCGAAATATTTAACAGCGAGATGCTCCTTGTTAGAATATACTGTTGATATTTATCGGGTTAGTGATGCATATAATAAAATTGAATTGCATATAAAAATTGAAACCCCCCCACCGTGTTTCGTAAATTTCATTGGACGGGAATTAAAGCAAAAATTTAATGTGAAGCAATTATTATTTTAAATTTTAACTGACGGTCCTTTTGTAATGAGCTAGATTTGGCACCGGGTAATTAAGTTTGTATATTTTATATTCTAAATGCATCTTTGTGAGAATGTACGGCCGTCACTGTGTTAATTTCATTTTATCATTAAACGGCTTGATCGTTTAATATATGTACGGAGAAATTGTGTAGTTACAAATAAATCCTTTCATTGTTTGAATATGCATTACAGATTGATATGTACGCGTTATCTACTGCTCGTACTGGTTAGTTTCATTCATTGGTCGTACAGTGACGGAGAGCAGCCGTATCGTATCTCTGTCGGTGTGTGATTAATATGGCCTTTACCCTATAAATGCCGTCCTTTAACCTTCCATCCTTATTGTTATACACCAGTATATATCGAGGCATGACAATATTTAACGAAATATCTTTTTATCTTTAATAATATTACTGCTATGCTATTATTGATTCATTTTTAAAGTTGCTGTTTTTTTATTTATCTTCAGAAAAAAATTCATGTATTTTGGTATAAGCATTATATGTGATCCTGATTTTTTGTTTCATTTTTTATTTTGTTATATTCACAGCATAATTTTATGTTAAAATCGGGATTTTTGTTTGATTTTATTCAAAAGAGATGCGATTTGCTTCGTAAGTGTTTAATAGAAATCAGTATTATATTTATTGATTGTTTTTGATTTTATTACACGTTACGTAATTATATTATCGGGTATTCCATTGTTTCTTAGTTCACCCGGTTTAAAATTGGATTTTTTTATTTCTATAAAAAATGTTATTTTATTTGAATTGTTGTTAATCAAACATAAAAACGAGGTCTGTTCAGAAAATAACCAAACTTTATTTTCTTAATTTTTATTATTAATTTTACAGATTATTGGTTCTTTTTTCCTTCAAAGTACTCCCCTCCCCTGTTCACACACGTTTCCTAGCGGTGTTTCAATTTCGCGAAGCAGTCCTGGTTAGTTTCATTTGAAACGGCCTTTAAGGTCCATGACGAATTTACTATAATGTCACGGATCAATAGCCTTAAAACGACGTCCTTTCATCTCTGATTTTAATTTCGGAATTTAACGCAAAATAGCAAGGAGCCAGGTCAAGTCTTTTTGCGGATTTTTTCACGTAACCGTTGTAAAACGCCTTCACAGTACGCACGGTTCACTGTTTCACCTTGAGTCGAGAATTCAAAATAAACAACTAGATTGAAATCGAAAAAACAGAGAACATCGCTTAGACATCGGATCTAGACTGACGTACTCTCAAGGGGCGTGGAGATCCTTTGCCGTTCCGTTGTGATGAATGACCTTTTGTCTCTATGTCGTAGCTGTAACCCGGCTTTCCTCTCCCGTTATGATCCTTTGTATGAATATTTCATCGTCATTGGCTTGTCGAAAAAGTTCCCGACAAACGTTCACTCGATGTTCTTTCTGCTGTTCGGTCATCAAACGAGGAAAAAACTTTGCTGTAACTCGATGCACGTTAAATTCTTCAGTCAAAATGTCTCGGCATGATCCAATCGAGATGCTAACATCTTCTGCAAGTTCTCTGACAGTCAATCGCCGATTTTCACGCACCAGATTGTGATTTTCTGAACGTGGATGTCATCAGTTGAAGTCAAATGTCTTCCTGGTCGAGGGTAATCTTTGATTGATTGACGACCACTTTTAAATCGTGAAAACCATTCGTAACGTTGCGTACGACCTAGAGCATCATCTCGGTAAGCTTATTTTGAAAGGTTAAATGTTTCTGTGAAAGTTTTCCCCGGTTTCACGCAAAAATTTACGTTGCGTGAAATCTGGAGCAGCAGATAGCTGCTCCAGAAAATCTCACATTACAAAAATTATTACCAACACTTAAACAAGTTGCACTCAAATAACAATAACACGAAACTAAACGAGATATCAACAATCCAAGAACATGTGGTTACAGAGGAAGATATGCGGAATACAATGTTGACCGCACATCACTAAATATCTCCTCCATTGGCGCGTTATTAAAAATGTTCGGTTATTTTCTGAACAGATCTCGTACATATCTGTTCCTGTTCCACTTTATTGTGGGTCTAGGAATTTACAAAGCCTCTCCATTTGCACCGGTCTTCCTACTGTCGTTCTCATACTACTTCGTCCCTGTATATTCCTCCAAGTCCAATCTGTCGTTATCTCTCTTATCATTTCTTCGGCCTACCCCTTTGTCTTTTCCCTAATTCTCTCAAATCTATTATTTTCGGAATCCTGTTATCCTCTGTCCATCTTACGTGATACGGCTATACCTCAACCTATTCTGTTCTGCTCTGCTTCTTAGTCTGCCTATATTCAAGTCTTCTAGGATTACGATGCTTTTTATTTTAATCCGACTTTTTCTTCTCTGTCACACTTCGTAAGAAGTTCATTTCATATCTCTTCAACCTCCACGCTTTCTCATTCATCGTCCAAGTTTTTGATGCGTACGTCACCATCGGAATAAAAAACCTTTTGCGCTAAACCTGTTTATCCCATAAAAGGTGGCTAACATTCCGGTTAAATTATCTTCCCTAACCGCTTCGTGATTCCTGGTTAATCCTTCCATCACTCGTTATGTCCGCTCACATTCTCAACACATGTAAATTTACTAACTATAAATAGGTAAATATGCATTTTACAAATTAAATATGTAAATTTTATGACCATTCTCAAAGGAGTGTTGTCCAACTTTGTATCTTCCTGTTTATCCTTGTCTCTTCCTACCATTATAACTTCACTTTTCTCTAGACTAATCTTCAGAGCTGTAAGTTTTATTTGTTAATTCCACTCGTTCAGCCGTATTTGTATCTCCTTTTGGTTTTCCCCAGATCACCATATTATCAGCAAATATATATATAATTATATAACGAATGTTTTTAAAAAATATTTCATTCAAGGCGTAAGTTCATCGGCTACGGTATCTGTAAGTGGATCGTGTAAACTTTTCTACGGAAATATATTGCGCCTTAGCCGTACGCTAACTACAGTTAGGTCGTCCATCCGTTATTGTACAATAAACATTGGAATTAAAACTAATATTAATCTTGGGAAAACGGGTAATTCCCAACCAAAAACATCGGTTGGGAATTTACAGAATGTAAAAACAAAGATGGCAGTCGGCTTAATTCGGCTCCTGATAACTGCGGCCTCTTTCTTTTTCTGTTTAGCTTCTGAAACTACCGTAAGGGATTACTTGAGAGAATGAAAGAGGATATGTACAAATGAAAAAAACTGTAGTCTTGTACAGTCTCAGGTCGATTATTCTTGAGATGTGTGATTAATTGATACCCAACCACCAAAGAACACCGGTATCCACGATTTAGTATTCAAACCCGTATAAAAGAAACTGCATTTACTACGATTTGAACCTTAGAACTCTTTACTTCGAAATCAGCTGATTTGCGATGACGAGTACCACTAGATCAACTCGGTGGGTGATAACTGCGGCCTAGGTCCAATCATAATGAAGATAAATTCTTCCTATAATTTTTTTTTTCTAACACGAGATTTGTTAAACAAAACTTCTGTGATTGTGGTTCTGCTTAGTACTCGGCTTTCCTAAAGTTCTTTTCATTTATCTATTTAGGAACGATTTAAAATACGAATATGGTGGTTTTTTATGATAATTTTTATGTACAATGTTTGTCTTCCTAAAATCCCCTACTAATATTAATCCTTTTTTTTTTTATTGCATTTATTCTGAATAGTTTATTACAATTTCAAGAAGTTATTTATCAGGATACTTTATTATTAATCTATTGTTATAAAAGTCCAGCAAGCATATGCTTGTTCGTAGTAGATAATATATTAAAGTAATCGCTACTGTTATAAGGAGCCTAGTAGACTAGTAAATCAATGAATCCGGTTTTACCCCATCACTTTTTGTTTAGAACAAGGCTGGGCGCGGTTTATTAGGTATAATTGCCTTTAGCAATGACCCAAAGGGAATAGAGTTCCCCTTCGTACTTATAATCAGGTTGTCCCCTCTTATCTGTCGAATACAAATACAAACATTGTTTATTCCTTTTTATTCGACCCATTCGTGCAAAAAAATACCCGTTTCAACATTTTTTTGTAGGATTTATTTCTCGCGTTTTCCTTTTTCGTAAATTTGATCCTAGAGAAAGTAAGGAAGGGATATTGACAACAAAAAAAAGGATTAATTTTCGTCCTGCGAAGTATTTATTTGTAAAATCCTTTATACTGTTTGTTGTACTGCTGAAACCGTTAAAACTATGTAAGATTTCTGAAAAAATAAACCGCTTTTTTGAAATCTTGCTGGGTGTTTTTACGGTTTAGGGCAGTAATTACCACCAAGCTTTTCCGAGTCGCGGCGGCCTTTTTCAGTTAAAAGTTTTCCATGGCCCCGTACTTTAAGTGAAAATATGACTACTCGTAAATAAGAGATAAAGATAAATAAAAGTCGTGCGTCTTCATTATTTTTTTTACTTTGTTAACATTAAATTCATAATTATAAATGTTTTGATTCAATTAATTATGAAGCTTTTACAATACTTCGCGGCGCCCCTGTGAAGGTGCCGCGGCGCACAGTTTGTATATCACTGGTTATGGAATTACTCCTCGCTCTTCGATTAATTCTCGTTGTGAGCTAGTATTTTTCTTTCAAGAAGTTTGTGTACGTTCTTGAACGGCTCTTTGGGAAAAATTTGTTGATGCATATTTTAAAACCAAAATGACCAGTAATTACTAACCATTTCACCCATTCTGCGTGTATCTGAGAGATAGCGCCTGTTTGTTTATTCCTTTGGGTGCTTTTTTATTAAATTTTAAATAGAAATACCATTTTATTAGTGAAAGAATTGTTGAAATGAAGATAAACTAATTTTCCAGTATGATTACTTGCTTTTGTCTGGTTTGGGGTTAATCATTCCTTAGACATGTTTTCAATTGAGCCCGAACTGTAAAAAGAATGTCTATTCAAATCTAGCTATAAGGAAACTGTTGATAAGTACTGGAATTGAAATTATATCCTGTAAGTTCATAGTGTTAAAATCTTGTGTCAGTGTAGGATTATGAAATGAACAGAATCCTTCAATAACTTTTAAGTTTATATGGAATGTTTTTTTTTTTATATGAAATATTAGGTTTGTTGAAGTTTTGGCCCTTAAAATAGAAATCGTATCGAAGAAAAGATTTAATTCAATTTTTTATTTAAACAAAAAAAAGTAGTAATTGGTTTTAATAAATAATTATTACTCGTCCGGATCATGTTTTGTGGTCTGTGCACAGTCGCTCGGACGGCTTAGCAATCGGGCGGGTCTGTTGTACTAGTTGCGTATCAAGCAATCCGGCTAGGCTCGCTAGCCGGTCTTGTTGAGGGTCATGGAGGTTAATGGCTACTTTCCATGTTGAAGTGGTGGTGGTGGCCGGCCCTGTTCGGCTAGCTTGTGTACGTACCTACTCTTTCTTGTCTTTTCTCTCTTTATTATTTTTTTTAACCCCTTGTAACTTATTAGTGATGATGGTCACTTATTAAAGTGTATATTTTGCGTTCATAATTCTACTTTTATTCGTTATTTGATTGTTCTTAAATCAAGTTTTAGGGTTGGTTTACTACACTAATTACTATCTGAAGGAATGACCGTAGGCATTGTATTTTGAAAATTATTTGAGATGCTTCATTGATGTGGATCGGAAACCTTTTTAGATGATATTGTTTTTTTTTAGTAAAACCTCGCCAAGTTTAATAATTTACTCAAGATGTATGTATTATTAAATTTAAATTATAATATTTGGTTAAACGTTATGTAGGAGTTGAAATTTAACAACTCGCGTCACTCGATTGGTTGGATGATATTTTACATTCTTTTCTGGTTTGTCAATAATATTTTTAAACCTGAACTGTTTACTACATACTCAATTATCTGTTTATTCCAGCTTTTGTTTCCTGTTAAGTTTTTTCCTTATACAATCCCTCCATCTCCAAATCGATCAAAATTTGAAATACAGAGTGTTCCACGAAGAAACTTTATCGTAAGTTTTTCTTCTCTCCTTTTGGTTTTAAAATCTCTCCATTTCGAATTTTACCGATTTTCAATTTTCAGTTTCCTCCTGTATCCACATTTCAAAAGATTCTACTTACTCTTGAAATAGTGTAATTTTAATGTTGATTTCTTGAATCTTGCTAAGTCATCATCCGTGTTGGGGTAGTTTTTTTTTGTTTTTTTTTTTAAATCTAGAATGAATCGGTATATTGACGGATAAAAAACTTAGACATTTTTAATAATAATATTTAAAGAAAATTAATAAATCCTTAACTTTGTGAAAGTTCTGATAAGCTTGATGTTATTACGTTTTTTAACTACTGGTTTCAGTATTGACCTATTTAAGATTGTTATAAAACTTGCAATAAGACAAACAGGTTTAGTTAATTTGGTTATATAGGGATATGTAGAAAGTAAAATCTGTAGAGAAAAACATTGTTGGGATTTGAAACTTATCAATTTTTTTTCTCTTATTGTGTACGTTGCAGTCTGTTGCAACCAGTGAACAAGCAACCCTCTCACTAGCCATTGAGATAAGGGTGATATGTCTGACGTGTAAATGAGGTACAGACTCAAGCCGACCGTTCCTAAGACATGGTTAATTGAACCCCAACCACCAAAGTACACCATTATCCACTGTCTGATATTCAAATCCATATACAAGCAACTGCCTTTTACTAGGATTTCAACTTAAGGTCCTTAGCAACATGCTCAGGACTTCGAAAATCAGTTGTTAATTGATTTGCGAGGAGTTAATCATTTAACCACTGGAATAGTTGAATGGGCTGAACTTATATTGATGTAGAAAATATAAGTAAATATATTGAAGTTCAAATAAAACACGAAGGAATGGAATACCATCAAACCAGTCGTATGAGTGATTAAAAAAAAATGTTTTCAGTCATATAACCTGTTACGCCTCTCTTGGACAACATTGATTTTGCTTTTGTTTTAATTGTACTAAATTGTTCGTATAACACGGATAAAATTTCTTATTGATAATTTCGTATGACAAACCAGTGTTGGTCCAGATTAACTGGTTTATACTGTATTAATTAACGGCTTCCTGAAGAAAGTATTAATTCTGCGTTTGTCAGTTAAGTGGTCTCAAATCATCTTTTCTGTTGTAAATTCCATCGTTAAGAGGTTGTTTATCTTATTAGACCTCTGCTGCTGCTTAGTGCTTTTTATATGTATGAGTAACAACACTGGAATGTTAGCTATACTATGCGTCACAAAAGAAAAAAAAAACCTGTCTTATAGGTGCATTTTATGAACCGTTTATCGCAAAACATTCATATATATATTTTTTTATACACAGATTTAAACTTGTTATTTTCTGTATTTTGAGTTGAATTTAAAAAAAAGCATTTAGGATTACCGATAATTATACAAAGATACATAAAATGAGAAATGGTACTGGTCTGAATTAATGTTTCGTTGTACATTTCCAGTCGGCCGTTCTTTAAAACTTGACAGACGGCTGTCCCATTTTTAACTGTTATTATGTAGGTGTATAATCTAACTGTTCTAAAAAGAGCGAAACTGTTATAAGGGACAGCTCCAACTCAACTTACTGTATATACCGATCCATCTTATTGGTGTTTACCTTGAGAACATCTTTTTTTATTGTATATCCCCTCGGTTTTTAATTTAGTGGACTGCCGGTAAGATTTAAAAAAGTGAAAAATCTCGGAATCCAGGTATTCTGAATGGATTATAATAAAAGTGTATGGAATATGTTCCTAAGACCAATTAGAAAAAGTTTACCTATTAAAAATTTGCGCTTTTTAGTTTGTAATAAAATTTGTTGTAATATATGAAAAAAATGAGTATGTTTGTTGTTTAATTGACCTTGTTTCAGATTTTTTTCAGTAAGTGGAAAATAATGTAGAATAATTATATTATCTTTAAATAAAAAATGATTCGGCTAATCTTTTTCGTTATATTTGTTGCCTTGCAGCCAAGGAACCTTAATCTGGGTTGGTCTAGTGGTGAACGCATCTTCTCAAAAGCTGATTTGGAAGTCGAGAGTCCCAGCGTTCAAGTCCTAGTAAAGTCGGTTATTTTTGCACGGATTTGAATATTAGATCGTGGATACCGGTATTTTTTGTTGGTTGGGTTTCTATTAACCACACACCTCGGGTAATGATCGAACTGAGACTGTACAAAACTACACTTCATTCACACTCATACATATCATCCTCTGAAGTATTATCTAAACGGTAGTTACCGGAGGCTAAACAGGAAAAAGAAAGGAACCTTAAAAGTTTGTTAATAATAATAATATGAAAATCAAGGGAAATATTTCTAAAAAATTGCACACCGAAAGAAATTTTAATTTATTTCATTATCTCATTTCTTTTCCTGTTTAGTATCCGGTAACTACCGTTTAGATAATTCTTCAGAGGATGAATGAGGATGATATGTATGAGTGGTAAATGAAGTGTTGTAGTCTTGTACATTCTGAGTTTGACCACTACTGAGATGTGTGGTTAATTGAAACCCAACCAACAAAGAACTCTAGTATTCAAATCCATGTAAAAATAACTGTCTTTATTAGGACTTGAACGCTGGAACTCTCGACTTCCAATTTCATTATCTCTTCTTTTCCTGTTTAGCCTCCGGTAACTACCGTTTAGATAATACTTCACAGGATGATATGTATGAGTGTGAATGAAGTACAGTCTTGTACATTCTCAGTTCGACCATACCTGAGATGTGTGATTAATTGAAACCCAACCACCAAAGAACACCGGTATCCACGATCTAGGTATTCAAGTCCGTGTATAAATAGCTGGCTTTACTAGGACTTGAACGCTGGAACTCTCGACTTCCAAATCAGCTGATCTGGGAAGACGCATTCACCACTAGACCAACCCGGTGGGTAATTTCATTATCTCAGTCTCTCTTAAGTGAACTATAGGCGAGGGATTTAAACAGCTGTTCCCATTGCATGCAACTGTACAATATAAACCACTTTTTCTACTCTCCACAAGCTGTTCCACATCCTTTTTAACACGTGGAAAAAAGTATTTTTTAGTAAATTTTTCTTTTTTTTTTAAACCAGATTTTCGATGAAAGATAAAGAAACATATAATGGTGACATGAAAGATCGTGGTCGTGTACTGCAGAAATAATGTGAGCTATTGAGGTGCATTTATTTTCATAATTGCACAGATTTTCCGGCTTGCTCAGTTTATCTGTTAAAATTATTTCTGATAACATGAAACGTAGTGATTCTGGCATAATTCGTGAACATTCTCAATCATTTTATCACTTGCTGGGTAAATTTCGTTATCGTAAACGATTGGATATCTCTTCGAATAATCTCACCGGCAGCTTTTAATATTCTTCTTTTTCCGCTTTCTTATCATCCTATTTTTGGTTACACCAGGTATTATAAAATTTCATGCGAGACATTTTTAAAACAAATAATTGTGTTGGAATCAAATTTACTGGAAAATAGTATATTGTCACCATAATGATTCATTAATTGTCATTATTCTTTTTTCATCCGAAATATGTCAATCTTTGTAATGCGAATTGGCAGTCATCGATTTTTTCATTGTATTTTTGTAATTTGTTCCAATGCTGCATCAACTTTAAAACTTGAGGATGGACTTTTTTTTATCATGATCAGTTATTTTTGCGGAATTTTTTAATGAAGTGATATTCTTCTAATATGTCTCTGTTAAAATCGTCTTTTCTTAAAGCCAGAAAAAAAAATCGATTCTTTAAAATCTAAATGGTTTACAATTACGATTTTTCTTCGCGTCGCCTTTGACTGCCTTTTTTCTTTTATTTCGTCAGCTTCTTTTCCGCAAATAAAACATTTATTTTTCCAATTAAAAGCTACTGATGATGACTTGCGTAGATTTTTTCTGGTGGAAAGAAAATTAACTGTTTTTGATCTTTTCTTTTAAACGATTCGATAAATTTTTTGTTAATATATTTTTGACGACATACTGCATGTGCAAAAACAAATTCTGCTTTATTTAAAAAATTAAAATAATCACCTCGTTTTGCAGATGCTGTCTTAAAGTAGGTAATCAATCCCCTCTTGTAATTTTTATTATTTCTCCTAAATCCGTATTTTCTCTAGAACCAGTTTCCAATTTTTCAGATATGAAGCAATTGTCAGTTTTATTTGACAATTGATCGTTGTCATTTGCTTCGTCCATCCTTAATGAAAATTAAAGAAAAAATAATTTTTAAGTAAAAATACATCGTTTTAATTTTTTCAAAGTAATATAGTTGTTAACAATTATTATTACTTGATATTTCAAAAAGTTATTACATACACATAATATAAAACTAGCTGATACGAAGTTTCATTATTTAAAAAAAAGTTTAAAAAAAAGTTATATATAAACTTTTCGTGTTTAAAAACTTTAAATATATTCGCTATTTGAACACTGTAATAATGTTCTAACTATTAGGTAGGTTTCATGATTACCATGATTAGACTTCCGGAAAATTTCGACATATCTTCGTGTTTCACATCCCCTAGACCCCAAAATCACAGTCAGGTCGGAAATTTATATATATATTTATTTATTTTACTTTCTTGTGGACACGATAACTGCCGTAATTTTGCGCTAATCTCTTTCAAATTTTTCTTAAAAATGACTCGTCCGAAAATTTCGGTCGAGTTCGTTAAGGGCCAAAATCCGACCACGGCTGGGCCTTCGAAAAAACTAAATATCACTATAACTTTTGTTATTAAGTAAAATATCAAATTCGTTTAAAAGTTTCTACTGTTCTTTGCATAAGGATCTAAAACTTATCCAAGTAAAGTTTTTTAATATCACCAACCATTGGCCCAGGGGATGGAAAAAATGGGGTTTCGAAAGCAAAAAATCATAAGTTCCCTAATAGGCACAGTATCGAATCTGTTTAAAGTGGTCGTTAGTCCTGTAAACCATACCTAAAACTTTTGTCTGAAACAATTTTTTATATGACCAACCCTTACAGCAAGGGTTGATGAAAATGTTGCTGGAATTTAAAGATGGGGTCGTATGCTAAACACGTGAAACTTTTTATCACACGCAACAATTGTCGTATCGAGTAAATTTGAAGTTTTTCTTAACTTTAAGGTGGAAATCTTTTTTATTCCCTACTTAGCACCGGTGAAATCTATCCCTTCCGACGTGCCGAAAGGTATTTTATGTGTGTCGTAATTGACGACATATGTATTTGCAAATATAATTACTTTAAATTCTTATGCAATTTATTGTTTTTTTATAAGCAGAACCACGTGCTTCATTCACTTCATAGTTATAAGTGAAACTGAACAATTCTGTGACGTGGCAACAGCTGCCAAATCCGGATCTCCGTCTGCCGTTCTCCCTTTTCGATCCCCTACAAAGGTCTTTATACCTGGGATGTTAATAATATGTTATGTTATAAACAGGCGGTCTTTAATGAAATACAACTTTTAAAGTAGAAAAAACATTTTATAATCATAAATAAGTGGGATATCTTAATTGGTCATTATTTGTTTAAATAAATAAAAAACAAGAACGCAAAGCATTATTAGGTTAACATATTAGTATTGTGTAAAAAAAAAAATTATCCAACAGTTTTTATTTAAATTCATTCATTTAGAATACTGGGGTTCTTGTGTATAAATGTAAGGGCACTCTACTAATTAAATATATTACAGAAATTCGTGTAACCAAGAGAAAACAGGAATGGAATCCAGTCGAATCTTAACGGTATCTCAAACAAAACACCAAATCAAGTACTTCTTGTTATTTTTATTACGTACCGCTGTCATATATTTTGAGTAACCGTTCGCCTGAAGACTTCTGTACCGATAAGCGGTGATCGTTAACAACTTAGGATCTGTGTAAAAATCAAAATTTCTACCAAATCGAAACTCATCGGATTTTTTTTTTAAATAAAATTTTTACGATAAAACTTAATTACTTAATTCTAATTTTTTAAAACGTTATTCTTGAAGAAAATCGACTAAAACGACATATAAGTTGCGTTTCGAAAGAGAATTTTCTTTGGTAATTCATAAAGTTTGATAAACTATGGCCAGTTCCTTTACACGAATTTCATTGACGGTTTATTCATTCGAACCTGGCTGAATTTCGTAATTTATGTTTTAACATTATATTATACAACGGGCAGGTCATTTATTTTGATTATGTAATAGATTTACAGATGTAGATTTTTAAAATATTTCCATTGTTACGTAAATGATAATCGATTTTGTACCGTTTTCGTTTATTTTATAACACGCTTTGTTTTATAATCTATTCAACATTTAATTTTTTATTTAACAACATTTTTTATCATGTATTTCGTGCGTTGTTGAATATTTTCTGTTATTTTTTTGGATTATTTTTTTTTTTTTTAATTTTAATAAGCTAACTCGTAGAGGAAAAATATTAAAGGAAATACATTTTTGTAGAGTGCGTGTGCGTCTCGCTGGCAGCTATAACATCTGCTTTTTGTAGTTAGTGCGGTAGAGCAGCTTGTTGTTTCTTTGTTCGTAGCAGCACCTGCCCGTACATTGTGTTAATATTCTCGTAGTAATGCTCTTTTTATTCTTTTATTAGTCTTATCGTATAATTATTGTGTTCTTAATGTAATTTTTAATATCAAGAATTCTCTTTAATTGCAGATTAACGTGAATTTTCCTCCCTCCTAATCTCTTATTAGTTTTTTAAAAAAATTGATTCTTTTTTTAATTATAAATGTATATAATTATAATTGCTAAAAAATAAATAATAATAATCTGACTGTTTCTTTGTTTCACCTTTTCGTTGTGTCTAGAAAGTAAAAGATCTTCCAATGGTATTTTCATGATTTTGATCAGTTACTAACCGATGAAACTTTCACATGTTTGTCCTCGTTAAATATTAATTAAACTTATTTTTCTTCTTTTTTTCAATGTAAAATATTATATTACTTATTTGTAATTGTTACTCTATTACATTTTAACACGAAATAAATTTTTTTAATGAATTCATTCCGTAAAAATGCTTCAATGGAGAATTATTTCATCTTAACAAGGACAACTTTAAAAATGTTATCCATTATTATAAGAGGTTTGGCTTCCTTGTTTCTTATATACGGCCGATTAATCATTCTAGTTCAGTTTTTCTGTCGAGACGTTAAATTTCATAGAAGAGTTTTAGATTTTAGGATGCGTAATGAAACGTTTTTCATTCAAATTAAGATATTTTTCTGTCGTTTTCTTTGAGATATGGTGAAACGTTACAACGGTGTGTCGATTAGTAATAAATTGCGTTTGAGTTGGAAAATGTTCTAGCGGAGTTTTTTGTATTGATATTTGGGGAATTTTTTCCTGGTAAAATCTATCCAGAAAAATAAATAAAGAAAGAAAACTGTTCGTTGGTTAATAGTGGGACTAAAGGTATTAAAGAAATAGGTTAGGTCGTCAAAAATATGAAATGGACGAATTAGAACGAGATAAATTGGTATTACTTGGTTGTTCATTAATCTTATTGACAAATTATAATAATTTATCGGCTGTTTCATTGGATTATAATTTTTTTTAAACTTCGGGACCACCGTTAGGTATTGCTTCAGAGGATGAGATGAATGATTCGTAATGTGTATGAAAATACCATGCCTGACCGGGATTCGAACCCGGGAACTCCGGTGAAAGATGCTACCATTCGGGCCACAGAGGCTGGTCGTTGAATTACACCTAATGGTTTTGCTTCGTTACAATTTTATTCAACTTTAATTTTTTTAACGCGCAGAAAGGCTCCTGGAATAGACGGAATACCTGTAGAATTACTGCGCAGTGCAGGTGAGGAAGCGATTGATAGATTATACAAACTGGTGTGTAATATTTATGAAAATGGGGAATTTCCATTAGACTTCAAAAAAAGTGTTATAGTTATGATACCAAAGAAAGCAGGGGCAGATAAATGTGAGGAATACAGAACAATTAGTTTAACTAGACATGCATCAAAAATCTTAACTAGAATTTTATACAGAAGAATTAAGAGGAGAGTGGAAGAAGTGTTAGGAGAAGACCAATTTGGTTTCAGGAAAAGTATAGGGACAAGTGAAGCAATTTTAGGCCTCAGATTAATAGTAGAAGGAAGATTAAAGAAAAACAAACCAACATACTTGGCGTTTATAGACCTAGAAAAGGCATTCGATAACGTAGACTGGAAAAAAATGTTCAGCATTTTAAAAAAATTAGGGTTCAAATACAGAGATAGAAGAACAATTGCTAACATGTACAGGAACCAAACAGCAACAATAACAATTGAAGAACATAAGAAAGAAGCCCTAATAAGAAAGGGAGTCCGACAAGGATGTTCCCTATCTCCGTTACTTTTTAATCTTTACATGGAACTAGCAGTTAATGATGTTAAAGAACAATTTAGATTCGGAGTAACAGTACAAGGTGAAAAGATAAAGATGCTACGATTTGCTGATGATATAGTAATTCTAGCCGAGAGTAGGATTTAGAAGAAACAATGAACGGCATAGATGAAGTCCTACGCAAGAACTATCGCATGAAAATAAACAAGAACAAACAAAAGTAATGAAATGTAGTAGAAATAACAAAGATGGACCGCTGAATGTGAAAATAGGAGGAGAAAAGATTATGGAGGTAGAAGAATTTTGTTATTTGGGAAGTAGAATTACTAAAGATGGACGAAGCAGGAGCGATATAAAATGCCGAATAGCACAAGCGAAACGAGCCTTCAGTAAGAAATATAATTTGTTTACATCAAAAGTTAATTTAAATGTCAGGAAAAGATTTTTGAAAGTATATGTTTGGAGTGTCGCTTTATATGGATGTGAAACTTGGACGATCGGAGTATCCGAGAAAAAAAGATTAGAAGCTTTTGAAATGTGGTGCTATAGGAGAACGTTAAAAATCAGATGGGTGGATAGTGACAAATGAAGAGGTATTGCGGCAAATAGATGAAGAAAGAAGCATTTGGAAAAATATAGTTAAAAGAAGAGACAGACTTATAGGCCACATATTAAGGCATCCTGGAATAGTCGCTTTAATATTGGAAGGACAGGTAGAAGGGAAAAATTGTGTAGGCAGGCCACGTTTGGAGTATGTAAAACAAATTGTTGGGGATGTAGGATGTAGAAGGTATACTGAAATGAAACGACTAGCACTAGATAGGGAATCTTGGAGAGCTGCATCAAACCAGTCAAATGACTGAAGACAAAAAAAAACGCGCATGAGTAGTAAAATAAATGACTGTTTTTTAAGTCCGGCGTAACTTCACAATTATGCGGAAAAAGAAGATGCTCGAACCACTTTTTTTTCCTTTTTCAGTTATCCATTTATTATAAAATGGTTAAAACCAATTTCAAGATTTACAAAATTATTGGTTATTAGTATTCATTTTTACTACTCTCAGCAAAGCAGAAATTATATCTGTCTTGTGCCTCAGATGTTTACATACGGCATACCTATGAGGAAAATTAGAATAAAGTGAAAAACAGCACTTATTTGTGTAATTTTTTCGCATCATCGGCGTCGGTTATAATCGGTTTGTTGCTAACAAACCGGTTGAAAATGATTTTTCAAAAATTAATTACGTACCTTGACTGGTGAAGCCGAAAATGTTATGCAATTCATTGCCGGCTTTTTTTTTAACCAATGATTTGTTAAATATCAGTTGTCTTTTCTTAGTATCGGTTATTTAATTTTTCCAGTGAGAAACCGTGTTCCTAATAATTGTTAAAAAAGTGTATATTCTTCCGATTAATTATGTATTTTTTAGTAAATATTTTACAACTTTACGGTCGATTTTTAATAAGTTTCATTTAAAAATGACTAGTCGATGTTTTTTTGTCTTCTTGAGCAGCAATCCAAAGTATGAAAAGCTATATATATAAAACATTTTGATGTACCGTTTCAATACTTTTTCTCCAAAGCAGTTTTCCAAATATTAATATTTTTTGTCGTTATTTTAATTAACTAATTTACATATTTCCGAGCGGTTGGGTGATGGAGTAAGCATTTCAGACGGGCGTATTCTTCAACATTTAAATCGCCTCTGAAGGGGTCCCTCCTAATTTTTGGTGGAGAACCCTAATCAGTTCTCAAAACCCGGAGGGCGAATTGTCTGAATTCATCCGAACTGAATTTGTAGATTGCTCGGCATTTTATAGGTTGAGTTAGGTAAAGGGAAAAGTCTGTTGGACTTTTCTTCAAATTAAATAACTTAGAAAAAAACAGATTTTCTTTATATTAATGTTTTACGTATTTGAATGAAATCTATGATAAAGAGAACAACCTTCTTTTCTGAGGTTGAAGTAGTAAAAATCAGCGAACGATATAACTGCATTTAAGGTATATAAATGTATTTATTATATATCAATCTTCCGTGATGAAACTTGCAAAAAATTTATTTACTTGATATAGTAGTAATCTATGTTCGCTTGTATTTTTTATTCATTCCTATTTTAATTAAAACTGGTGGCCTGCTACATATTTAACACCGTACGCTATCTTTTTTATTTCTTTTTAATACGTAATCTTTTCTTTCTGGAAAAACTCATTTTCCTTAGATGTGCCTTTTCTTCCTAGGTTTTTGTGCCTTCAGAACTATGAAGGGCCTCGCTTGAGTTTAGGTCTGATTTCTTAGATAGCGCTTAAATAATACACCACCAATATTTGTCAGACTCTGGTAGATTCTTGCAGTAAGATTTTTAATAATAATAAAAAAAATTCACTATAAATTAAATTAAGAAAAAGTATTTTACTAGAATTAACAATTTAAAAAGTTATCTTAGCTCTTCATAAATTCGATATGTTTAAACGGGATATAGGATTCTAAAACACGACAAGCTATTATATTTTATTTCCGAAATCCTTGAAAATAACTAATAATAAAGATAATTACGTTGCCTTTTTCGAAAAATTAGAGATAAATTTAGTATTAGAAAATGTTTTCATACATTTTAAAGCTTCCTTCCACCTAAAAAGTAGTTCAGAGAAAGCCAATAGTAACGGTTAAAAAATAAAATTTTATCACGCAACAGAAAAATTAGAAATTAAAAATAAGACCACCAAATTATTTTAATTCTTACTATGAAGAAAATTAAGTTTCAAACTTATGGAGAAGGTATTTTATAAGTAGTGTAATAAGGTTTGAAGATTCATACAAGTATAAAATCGGTATAGTATATTAACATAATGTTAAAGGAGATTGTGCACGCTAATGTATTACATATTTGAAGATGTTTCAATCGTAAAAGTTACTATTATAAAACTGTTTGTTTGCGAGGTTCTCGCACCGTGTTTGATAGGAGGTTTTCATTGTTTTGTTTTATGCATTAATTGTTCGGATAAAATTCTTATAGATCGTAATTTCAATTTCGGTTTGCAAGTTATCTTTTCTTGTCTAGATAAAAAAGTATCCGAAGCCTTTTCGCACCTTTTACTCGCAATGAGTAAATTACATTCGAACTACTATTCAGAAAACACAGAAAGAATGGTGATAGAAGTTTATAAAATTGTTAACCGTATTCGTAAAGAAGGGCCTCCAATTTTCGGTTTCTAAGAAGAATTCAGAATATATAGCGTTAAAAGTGAGGTCCAATCGTTATTGAACGCCTGGATGCAGATCGGTTATAAAGAAATTATTACGGTACGGTACTTATTTACAACGACAACAACATGAGAGGAAGTTTTGTCCGCCAGTGCGCCGCCAAAATTGTATTATCGACGTGCCTATATTTCTGCGTTCTGTGTGTTACGTAGAGCGGCGTACGTACCGACCAAACAAGCTAGCAGCCAACAGTACGAGCGAGAGAGAGAATCGGAAAGGGGGAGATATATATAAGTTTCTGGGGAGGGGGGAAACAGGCATGCTAGCTTGACTGCTGTTGCTGCTATTCCGCCGCTCTGCACCGGTGGTGTATATAGGATGAAAAGAGAGGGACGCGTTCGTAGAGCGCGATGGCGATAGCTCTTTTTAGGGGTATCGGGAGGGAAGTATAATTTATTTTCTACCAGTTGTCATATAGAGTGGGGAAATGAGTGCGCCAGCAGAAGCGGGTTTACTGGTGATGGCGAAGAGGGTAGAGTGGTCGCTGAACGCGCGTTAGAGAAAGAGAGATGGCGCTATAAAACGTGTCGGTCGTGCTCCGTCTTTCTCTTTTTCGCCCTCTTTGCTGCTGGCCTGCTGTACCGTGCCGTGCTGTGCTCCGCTCCGCTGTGGCGGCCAACGAATAAACACAAACGAACGAAACGTTGGCGCCATTGATTTTTGAAAGAGGCCGCGGCCGTCCTTCCGACCCGACCATCCAGCCTTCCAGGCCGCCGTGTATACTCTCGCCTCCAGAGCTTCCAATCTAACGGCGTGGCGTCCGGGAGGACCCTGGAAAGCTGCGATAAAATGCGCGCGCAAATATTATATAAGGGCTGTGTGTAGATGTGGATGCGGAACGCGGCTCTCTCTTTCTCTCATCGGGAATATTATTTTTGGGGGTATGGTGAGGTGTAAGGGGGTTCACCAATTACTTGGAGCTTAGGAACGGAGCGTGGCGCGGCTAAACTACCTCCGTCCCTCCTTTTCTCGCATTTTACTTTCCTTATCGCGCTCTCTTCACATGCCACCGCCCAGTAGCAATGCCGATATTTTCTTCTTTCTTTACCTCCCGTAATTTTCTCTCGGTAAACCGGGCCGGGAACGAGGGCTATGGGCTGGTGAACCCCGCTATCTAAATTTCTCCACGCCTCCCGTTTTTAATTGCCGGGGTGGATATAACAGGCGATTCCACTTACCGTACTTCTGTCAGTATTAATATATTTTTCATTATGATTTGTATAAATTTATCGAACGGAGAATAAAAATAACCAGTTAATATAATTTTTTTTTTTTCATTATTGTTCTCATGTAGAAGATGGGGAAGTAAAACTGTGTATAGTGGAATCCCATTTCTTCCTTCTTTACTAATATAAATTACAGTTTTATTTATGAGCTTATCGGTTACTGTATGTTTCACTTGTTTATGGAGACTCCATGCATGATTCTTGTTGGCGTTATCTGAAAGCATCCTGGTCACTTCTGCAAATATTGTCTATATTTTCTATTATTAAAGTATTCATTATAGTTATTGATTCTTTCCTCATGAAATTGCTACTCGAATATATTCTCTGTTATTAAATGTATAAGTAGAATATTTTACTTCCATACTACAACATGTAAAAAGTTTTGCAATGACATTAACATTAAATCTCCAACATTTTACATAAATAATTGGTGTTCAGCATTAAAGTACTTATACAAATAAGTTGTTTTTCACTCCTGTAAGTCCTTTCCCAGCTTAACATAATGATCTTATGGTTTATAGAACATTTTTGCAGCTGTATTAGAATATAAACAGAATATACTGAAATTCAAAATAACTTACCGCTCAGATCAATCTTTTGGTCGGTTTGCATAATCCTTTTTAATGTATTTTGTTGGCAGTTTCAGAGATGTGCAACTCTAGAGGATGTTCAAAGAAAGAAAGTGAAATAACCTACAAATATATTATAGCATATCTGTTTATATTAAATAATATTATTCATGTGCACCATAAATAATGTTACTTGAGTCTTTTAAATTTATTGTTAGCAATAAAACTCAAATTACCAACAACTTGTTTAATTGGTTAGGACTAAAAAATATGAACATTGGTAAGAAATACAAAAAGTGAGAAACAGAACTTTAATTAGCAAAGAAATGTTTAGTACTAGTACAAAGTGCTAATTTAAATTGTTATGAAATTAAGTAATTTTTTTACAGAATTTTTGAAAGTAATTTTACGAGAATAATTTAATATATCAGGATTTATATCATTACACTGTAACAATATCCAATTTTAATTTAGTTAAATTTGACCAAAAAATTCCTCTACAAAATAAAGGAGGATCATCAAAATCAGCCAGTAACAAAATGGCCGACTTAGTGGTGTAGTGGTTTTAAAAGTCAGAACGTAGCTTCTATATCACTTCCTCATTAAAATACAAGCAAATGCATGTCTAAGGTTATAATCACAATATCAAAAAAACTCTTGAATAATGTATGACAAAAGCCTGTATTAAATTTTCTTATCAGGTACTAATTTTGGATTCTTAAGCTTATTTACAGAACTATCTCATTAGTGTTTATGATACACTATTTCTCTTAGGTGATTAACTTTTATTATATGTTAGTACTGTGTAGACTGGCATGGTAAGCTGAGAAAAATAATCACAAATGGCTGGTATCAGATAAAATATTTGTTGTTTTTTTTGTTACTACTTTCAGTCTTCAGGTACTGGTTTGAACTGCAGCATATCAAAATTTTAATCTTGAAATGCCTTCATAATTTGTAATTCAGCACTTGAGTAAATGACACAATTAATTTTAGAAGTTACTTAGTAAATCACTAATAAACTTAAATTTATATTGTTTATGTTTCCAATCATAATATTGACCAACAATTTCACCATAAAAGAATTTTTTATTTTGCTTTTACTTTTTTCGTAATGATTCCTCAGTCACTTACAAGTGGTGTAACACCAGCTGCTCATAATCATAAATATATTATTTTATTTTTAAAAATATGTGTAAAATTTATTTTTTATTACATACTTAGTCTTACAGTTGGTATATCAGAATTATTATTGTTCATAGATTTTGTATGTAATCCATGTTTGTTTTGTGGAGAATATTTTGTAAGGTTTGTTTTTTATGGTATTTATATTTTTGAAAAGAATTAAAGAGAGACAACTTTAATGTGGTAGGCTTTTAGTAGGCTTATTTTCCTACAAATCTGTTGTAATTCCCGTCTCACCATCACCAGTTCACATCAAACTTGTATGTTTTCTGTTGGTTCAACATCTTCATTGGGAACCACATTCCAGTATACTGTTAGAACAGAAACTGGAGGAAGACGTCAGAGATAGGGAAAAGGGATTGATTGTGAGAATAGGTGATGTGTCCACACATCCCTTACAGAGAATAGTGAAAAGAGTGAGAGATTTTACTTCCCAAAGTATTTCTTTTAAGTTGAAGTATCCAACTTAATTGTAAACCATTCAGCCTTTGCATTTCCCCTCTTGAGGTGAAGGGCTTGTATAAACATTAGAGCCTTTTATGTCTGAAAATTTTAAACATACAGGTGCATACTTTGTAGCATAATAGGTGTGTTAAAAGATATAATTGAAAATAACATATAATTACGGATTGTCATAGTACTTGACAGCATGACTCATATGCATCAAAAGAGGTTTTTTAATTTCAAATAGATTAATTTTCAATTCATTAACTTCATTATGTTTAATTTCAAACAAAAGTCATTGGGTAGAATGAAAAATCACATTAAACTGACTAAACAAACTTTGTCAAAATTATTCCACTGCTCATTTTAGAAGTTCTTTACAAATCTGATTTATAAACTGTCCAAAGTTAAATTAGTTTTTTATGTTTGTATAAAATATCTTTAATCATTTACATTTTTACTGATTTACTAAGTGCTGGAGAAAAATTTTGTAAGAAAATATTCATTTGAGGTTTTTCACTGCGTATAAAATTAATTGGAAAATAAATAAATATATATTTATATGTATTTGTGTTTGTAATTAAAATTAAATAAACTTGAAATATTTTTTGTTACTTTTGATGCCTCAATTGTTATATATTTATATGTATGAATTTATTTATTTATATAATCAGACATTTTGACGTAAAATGATCTGATACAGTAACATATGACAGTTATGTTGCTGATGCGTCAAGTAATTAATGGTTTGCTATTTAATTGGTCAAATACCAACAATTGTTCTTTTTTTTATAAGAACTTAAAACTCAATGCTGCTGGTTACTTTTCTCCTCCATACATAGCCAGTGAGCATGGTCCTCATCTTGTCTGTTAAAAAAATATGATGCACTTCTAAGTTCTGTTTACATTATATAACATGAACATAAAACAACTGTTGTTTGCAAGTCCCATACAAAAGAATTATATGTTCTGTTTGCTCTGATGTGTGTTCAGTAATTATTATACCATATATACAATATCCTCACCTAAAGCCCCCACCAGTTGTGGTGGGGTCTAGCGGTTAACTTATCACAAATCAGTTGCTTTTCAACTCAAAGGTTCTGAGATTCAAATCCTAGAGTTGTCTTTATATGAAAAGTTATATATAAAAGTTGTCTCAATTTCAAACTAAACTGGATTCCAGTGCACTTTAATGGTTGGAGTGCCATTAACCACACGTTTCAAAAAATGGTAGGTCTAAGGCTGCACAAGACTGCATCTCTCGCTTACATGTCATACATAATGTCCTCATCTCAATGGGCCTTGAGAGAGTTTTTGTAAGACCTAAATTTTGGTTTTGTCAAATAGCTGAGAGATTTGTACACATTTTTTTAGGACTGACAGTACGACCTTATCGGTTTAAGGAAGTTGATCTTTCTTTAAAGAAATCTAAATGTTAGTATCTTAAAATTTTGAAAATAAGTTTAAATTTCTTGTCTTAGTTTATAAAGTTTTATTTTGTTGTAAATGTTTATTTACAACAAATAGATTTTTTGTTGTAAATACTTTTGTAATTCTATTTTATTTTTATTTTTTTCAGACTATGTCAGATAAGGAAAAGAAGCGATTCCATGAAATGGCCGATAAAGATAAGAAACGATATGATACTGAAATGCAAAGTTATGTACCACCAAAGGGTGAAAAAGCACGTGGTAAGAAAAGGAAGCATATAAAAGATCCAAATGCTCCAAAGAGATCATTGTAAGTTATTAATTGTTGGATAATTTAAAAGTTTTTAGTAGTTTTTATGTTTCTTATTAAGAAAAAAAAATAATTTGATTTTGTTTATGTGAAAGTGTATTTGGTTATCTTTTAAGAAAGGCTAGCGTGTTGATTTTGGAATTGATCATTCTACTGTCTTTATTTCTTTTTATTATTTTATTTAATATATTTATTTTCTACTTATCAGTTAGCACCAGTTAGGTGTACTTTAACAACCCACTGGGTTTGCCTAGTGGTGAACTCATCATCGCAAATCAGCTGATTTTGAAGTCAAGAGTTCTAAGGTTCAAATCCTGGTAAAGGTAGTTATTTTTATACAGATTTGAATACTAGATCGTGGTACCAGTATTCTTTGATGGTTGGGTTACAAATATTCATTTTAACCTTATGGTGTGAAATATTCAGTTTTTATTATTGGATTATTTGGTGAATAATCAACAATGAAAAAATAAACAAACATACAGGAAAAAGAACAATAACATGAAGAAAATATCTCCAAAAAAAAAGCAGAAGAAAATTTTAAAACCAAAGAAAGAACAAAATGTTGCAAACCAAAAATTAAATAACAGGAAAATGTTGCAAACAAAGAAAGTATAAAAACATTAAGATAAATATGAAGAGGAAGAAAACATTAAGAGAGGATATAAAGAGAGAAAATTTGAGAACATCTACAGAAATTAAAATCAGAAGAATAATATCAAATCAAAGAGTGTTTAAATGATTGGCAACAAATAAACAAAATGATGATCAACTCCGACTTAGAGAAAATATTGTCTGACAATATCAAAAGAGTAATGAAATAAAACATAAGAATTTTTTGTAATTTATTAAAGATCAGCCATGTATGTCTCATTGTATGTGTTGTTCTTGTGAGGGTCTATTTTTCAGTCACTGTATAACTTTAATATAAATAAAATTAAACAGAAATTCCAGATTAATTATATAAAATTAAAGTAGAAAATTCAAAAATAATATGATTCTAAATTATAATTTTCAATTAATATTAAATAATTAGATGTTTCGCCAAATCTGTTACATATACACAATGTGTAATAATTCCTATTAAATTACATATACATGTTTATTAAAATACATTAAATTTTATTTCACTAATAACTATTGGTTTTTTTTTATTGAGTAATTATTAATAAATCAATATATTTAAATTAAAAAAAAAATAAGTTAAAACCAAAGAAAAGGAGACGAAGTCTGATTGGAACCAATGTGTCTTCTCTTGTAAGATCAAAATGCCATTAATTAAAATTTGTTTGGCTCAATGAAAATAAGTTCAGCGTATGATATAAACACTTTTAATTCAGTCAATCTCAATCAAAAGGGGAAGTGCACAACTTGATTGTTACAACAGTCCTAAATATAAAATTTGAACATGCTTTGGCTAATCGTTTTTGAGTTATGCGAGATACATATGTATGTACGGTCAGACATCATGCCGAACCTAGTCAAAATGAATTCAGGGATGGTAAAAAATGCATATTTCTGTTGAAATCTGAAAATTGAAATGTTTTGTGGTCACAATATTTCCTTTACTTTGTACAGGGAAGTAAAAACAGTTTTTTATGATCTTAACTGTACTATCCATAAACAACCATTTTTCAAAATTGTGCGATATATATTGGATCTTATTCTTGATATATTTCTGATCAGCTACATCTTGATCCAAGAGTTAGTTCTTTCTTTAGAATCTTTTATTTCTTTCTCTAATATGATCTTATATAATTAACATAACTTATATTACTCATCTGCTATATTTTCTATTCCATTTGCTTGTTTCCCCATTTTATTTTATTCTTTACAGAACTGGTTTTTTTAAAAGCTGTCCAACACTTTACAAAAATGTTTAAACAGTGTGTTTTCAGTTCCATTTGTTGACCTTGGAATCTTGTAATGAAAATCCCTTTTTTCCAACCTACTTTAGTTTTGGGGGGGGGGGTAGTATTTTTATCCTGATTGCTTTAAAAGCTACACTCTGATAAAATTCTGATTATTCATTCTTTTATTTTATGTGAATATTATGTATATTTCATCTAATGTTTGCATAGTGTGTTTTATTTATTTTTTGTCTTTCAAACTGCTCTTTTCTATTATCTCATGTTAAATTTTCATCATAAAAAAATTGTAGTATTAAGAAATTTATAGTTTTTAATAGTTAAAATCTGTCTAGTGTCTTCTGGGTAATTGTGTTTATAATCGGTATTCCGAGGATCGGGCCCACTACTCGCAAGAGGAAGTAACAGTATAGTAGGTAATGGGGAAAAGCTGGTGTAGCATGTAACTTCAGTTTGTAATAAAAATCTACCTTGGTGATCGTAAACTAGTCAAATATTTCATTATTCCTAAAATCGAATTGTATTAGTAAATTTGCTTATCTTTTTGGTGGATTAGGCATCTCAGATTTTCATTCAGGAATCTGGTTAGGCATGGCGGTTTTTAAACCCTACAAAATTCCATTTCCACATACAATCTTCAAAGCTTATGTGAATGAATTATTCATCGAGCAAAAAATAAAAAATTAAACTGATTTAAAATCAAGAATGGAAAACTGGAATAATTATCCATTTGAGTAAGCAAATATTAACAAGAAATTGGTCATAATTGCGATGATTTTAATGTTAAGAATTTTAAGACTGTGTGTCTAGTGAGGGAGAGAGAATTAGTGACCTATACGCTGAGTGAAAGTGAAAAAAGATGAATTATCATGCAAAGAAATATTTCAAGGCTATTCCAGGTAGTGGGCATCCATCTTAATTAGATATTCTCAGGAGATTATATCATTATTTAGGAAATGATCAATAATCTGCGAGTTTTCATTAATTGACCAATCTATGGACAATACAGAAATACCAGAAAAGAAGTCAGACCTACTTAAGAGTGGAAATATAAGGTTATTACTGATGTTCAGTACCGTTAACCTCAATTTTCTTAAAATCTAAACAAAAAGATTATTTGGAAAAATAATATATTGTGCTTTCTTATTTTTGGTTTTGCTGATCGTCTAAATTCACATTTTTTCTCATTAAATTCTGTTCTTTTTCAATAAATTTGTAAGTGTTTATCATAAAGGTGTGTTAAGCAACAGTGAAAATTTCTGAAATTTTTGTTTTTTTACAGACTTTTCAGAGAAAAGTACAGCATTACTTTCATTGCATGTTAGGAGTGGGAGGGGTGAAAATGAATTTCTTTAAATTTTGAGATATCAGGTGTACAAAAATACCATTCACTTAAATTTGGTTTTCTTTATAGGTTGTCCAAACTATAGATATCTAGAGGTAATGGCCTATATTTAGAAAGCAGTCATCGTAGGCTCAATCAACAGGAAATCTCAACTGTTCTGTATATTTTTATTATTGTTGGTTCTGTATATTCTCAAGGTCAATCGAATACATTGGCAATACCAGCAAGACGACTCACAATGCAATTGTAATCAGTACTAGTCTGTCAAGATGTGGACCCCCACAACAGAAGGTTCAGCCTGTGCTTTGGTTAGTGGAGTTTCAATCGGTTATGTTTGTTCAACAACGTGTACAAACTGAATGGAATATCGATCTTCCTACATCCAAGTCTATTCATCAGTGGGACACAAGTTTAAGCAAGACTGGAAGCTTGGTTTCACAAACTGTAAATCATCCAGAAATTTAAATTAGAGATGAGATAGTGGCATGTGTACACGATGCATTTACTGCCAATGCAGGAAGGTCAATCAGGTGAGATAGTAGTAACTGCAAATTCCACTGTTCAAAAGCAGCTCCGTTTGCAAACATACAAGTTACAATTTCATCACATTAAACCAAAAATGATCACCACCTAAAATATTAGTTTGCTACAGAGGTAATGCACCAGGTCAAAAACAACCCTAATTATCTTGATGCATTGTTATTTAATAATGATAGACAACCTTTCATATGTGTGGGAAAGTTAATTAGCACAATTGTCAAATTTAGAGTACTGTAAACCCCTGTACAGTAATCAAAAAAGAAAGGGACTACAACTGAATTGTGAGTCAGCTTGCCTGTGCATGTGTATTCCGCCAACCTTGAGAGTATACAGAACAAATTTTGGGAGGGATTTCCTGATTGCTGGTTTTTTTGTTTTTAAATATAGGCTATTATTTTTAGCCCAGACACCCTGTATGTATATTTATAAGCCTATGTACTTTTGTTGTTCGAAAATCTCCAAAACTACTAGATCAGTTTCATTGAAATTTAGTTATGTTGCAGTAGTGTATCTGAAGTTGTGCATGTGGATGAATCTTTGCTAAGTTCATGAGTTAATACCCAGTTTTAGATCGAATAAATTAGTGTGGGACAAGTTAGACCCATAGTTTGTTACAACAATACTGCAAGTTGGAATGTTACAGTTTCTTTATCTGCGATAGCAATTGTTAGCAATATTAAGCCAAATTAAATTAATAAAAAGTCTTGTCGTTATTTAAAAACATTTCAATTTCCATTAAAAGAAAAGTCTTGTCGTTATTTAAAAACATTTCAATTTCCATTAAAAGAAGTTCAAACTGTATATTTTTTTTTTCATTTGAATTTTTTTATAATTATAAACATTATTTTATGTAATATTTCATGTCAAATCATAGGTATATATTATTACTGTATTTCTGTATTTTGATAATTCTTATCAGTCTCGGTGAAAGTACTTAAATTATCTTTTCTGTGACAATTCCAAATATTTGTTCATAAAGCAGTATGTTACAATATTCACAGTACTATCCTAAAATTCTGGCTTATTTTCCTTTCTTAATTATTCTTTCACTGCAGTGTTTCTCAACCACAAGATAATGCTACTGATCCCTGAACAAATTGGACCACAAAAAAAAATTAAAATTTAAAAATACGAGAAAAAATGAACTTTAAAAAATTCATATAAAGGTAATATAAAAAATGTATTTATTATAATTGTATAATGTTCTGTACATAAACATTGGCAAATACTGGTGCACGTTTAATTTATTGAATACAACATTGTATTCTTTGCACAATCTGCAACAATAGACTATCCCGCAACGCATGAAGTGTAGTAGCGGAAGTTACAAAAACACCACCACACTAGAGTGCGGCTTTGGCGGTAACTTTGTTTTATGATTTAGCTATGCGCATGTTCAATTTATTGAAAACACTGCATTTACAATTATATTCTTTACACAGTCGACTACTAGTGTTATAGTGAAGTGGTTTACTTTTAATTATTGCAAAAACACAAATTTTTATTCCTCTTTAAATGAGTAAAATAAGATGAGGAACTTTACACAATTTTTTCCGCACTGAAAGTTCTAGTGTGGGAAATAAATATGTAGGAAAATTGAGTGAAACAGAAAATAAATGTCCACCAAACAAGAAAAAAATCTGCTTTCACAAGATGCTTCAATAATAATTACTTGAAATATGGTTTTATACTTTGGCCGGATTCTATGGAAGACAATGTACATCCAATGTGCATAATACGTAAGGAACTTAAGAATAATGATAACATGAAACTACCCGAAATGTAATATTTAAAATCAAGACATCCCGACTTAAAGCAGAAACCATTAGAATATTTTTAAAAACAATTTTATTTCCAAGAGAAAAGATTTAAAGAAACTTTTATTCAAAATAAATCTCAGTTGAAATGTTGAATTGCACTGCGTACAGCTGTATAGTCCCAACATTTTTGATTCTTTGAGTTTGGTATATTAGTAACTATTACTTAAGCTGGAAAAATTGTATTGGTCTGTGTATCAACAGAGCAGCAGTATGACTGGGAAACATTGTGGAGTAACAAAAAGGACTCAAGAAATTGCTTCTCCTGACATATTACCAATACATTGCATAATACATCACCAGCAGCACTTAGCAGCCAGATATGCCACCTGAATTAAATATGTTCTGGAATTTACTAAAATTGTTATTTTATAAAGAAAAGAGATTTTAACTTTTGATTATTTGCCATTCTTTTCAAGAGGTAGGAGCAGAGAACACATCTCATACTTCATGCGGAAGTAAGGTGTCCGTCATGAAAAAATGTGCTTACCAAACTTTACGAATTAAGGATGGAAGTGGAGATATTTTTGGTAGAAAAACAGTCTACATTATCAGAATGTTTTTCCAGTGTGTATTGGATTGCAAAACTGTTTTATTTAAGTGACATATTTTCTTATATAAATAACTTAAATTTAAGTTTACAGGGAAATATGACAATTACTTTTAATTTATTTAACAAAGTTGATGGCTTAAAAAAAAAAATTTTGGTTTGAAAAATTGAAGAAAATAATCTTGATCTGTTTAATTCTTATTACTATACAAAAGGAATTAATAGTTTATAATCTGAATGGTAAGTTACAATTTATAATGATTTGAAAAATATTTCCCTACAAACAAACTTACAGGAGATAAATTTATGGTTAACTAACCTTTTATTGAAAATAATTGCAATAATATAAATTTTAAGTAACAAAAACCAAGAACATCTCTTGGAATTGGGTTCAGACATAATATTGAAAAACAGATTTTCAACTGAATTTAATAAAATTTTGTATTGTAATAAAAAATGAACATCCAAATTTACATAAGAAAGCCTCAAAAATGCTGCTTTGCAACCACATAATTGTGTGAAGCTGGATTTTTGACTATTACATTTATTAATATCAAAACAAGAAATTGTTCATTAATAAATTCATCTCTTCGATTAGGTTTAAGCAAACAAACCAACATTGAAACAATTGTGCGAAATGAGCAACAACAAATTTCTCACTAACTTTCATTATTAACAGTTAGTTTGTAGTTCCTATTTTTAAATAGAACAACTTACATTTATTTTTTGTTATTTATTTTCTGATTTTCATTTATATATTTGTTTGTTGTTTATAGATAGAAATCACATTAATATTCTGTATATGTAAATTTAATTACTAATAAAATAAAAATATAAGTATGGTTGTTTTTTGTTTTTGTTTTAAAATCTAAGCTGAATGTCTGCTGGTCCCTGTATATTTTTCTATAATTTTACTGGTCACCATTAAAAAAAAGTTGAGAAACACTGTTTTACTGGATAAGTGTCATGGAAATTGGGTGAGTTTCCTAGTTCCATTTGTGGTATCATGCTTGCACTTTTAGTTGCCACCAGTATTGAAGGTGGCAAGTGACTGATTGAGTGAGTTTGTGGAACTGTCCTTTAATTTTTTTGTGCTAATCTATAAAATTTAACACATCAACATTATGTAACCTCAGTTATTAGTTAACACTAATCTTTCTTAAGAACAAATTAAAAATACTATTCGTTCCTAAATATATAGAAATACACACTTCATTAATCATGTTGATACAAACTTAACTTCTTTTCTTTTTTTTTAATTGTCACATATTTTATCCTTTACACTTCTTTCTATAACTAACCCCAAATGCCTTATATATTTTTTCAATATTTGGTTCAGATTTCTCTTTCCTATTTCATCTCCAAATATCGACATCTGACATTTGTTAATTTTAACCAGTACAGCTAATTTTCTAATGTCAAATTTCAAAACCTGTTTTTTTGGATCTGCCCATTATTTAATGACGTAAACACTTTATACAGTGTCTTGTAATTAAATACTAATCTATCTTTGGTGATGATAAAATCTGTTTGCATATATAACTTTATTACTGTTATTCCATCCTTTTTACAAGGCATGTTCATAAAGTAAGGTTCAATTTGGTCATTTATAAAAATAAACTCATGAGAAAAGGTTTTTACTTATAGTTTTAGTTTACTTCATATCTACTTCACTTTTCCGTATAATTTCCATTCAGTTCTAATCACTTTTCATAACATTGCACCAGTTTCTTTAACCCCTCTGCATAGAAGTTTGCTGCCTGGGAATTGAACAGTTGACAACATGTCTTGAGTTCCTTGTTTTAAAATTGTTGTTCACCAAGCCACTTTTTCAAGTGCAAGAAGAACTAGTCGCTGGGTGCAAGGTCTGGACTACATGGAGGAGGAGGGTGGTCAAAATGTCCCCAAGGAAAATCTTGAATCTTCTTGGTTAAGGCAGCAGTGTGAGGATGCACGTTCTAATGAAGGAATATTATACCCGATGACAGTTTCTTGCATCATCAGTTTTGGTGAGCGTTTTGCAGTATATCTCAGCTGTAATTGTTGATCCACATTCCATGAAATCAACCAAAATGACGCCCTTTTCATCCCAAAAAACGGTAGCCAACATTTTTCGACTAGGAAATGGAGATTGCTTAATTTTTTTGGTTTTGGGGAACTTGAATGGTGCCACTGCATTGACTGTTTGATTTCTGCATTGGCGTCTGATACCCACATCTCATTGCCTGTAACAATGTGAGAAAACAATCATCTTCGTCTTCTCGATAGCGGTCCAAAAACACTAATCTACTGCACATTCTTTGCTTTTTGTGTTTGTTGGTACCCACCTTTTACACAATTTGTGATATCTGAGCTTTTTTGTGACAATCATCTAGATGGAGGTGCGTCCAACACTTATCGTCAATCGCCGATCACATCGCAGTGTTCAACGAGTGTTGAAGAAGTCTCAATACCATTGTCTTACCTTTCCTTCCCTCATTACTGTAAGTCCATACACTAGGCACAACTCCCAGTGAATTTCAGCAGCTGAAGATCGTTTTGCACAAAAATTCTAATCACGGCGTGCATGAAATGCATGCTGCTGAAGAAACGATTGCAGATATTGCGATCTGTATTCATCGGCAGGCAAACAACTATTAAATCAAAACAACAACTGCAGTGGCTACATAAATAGCCGATAGACAGCCCTGAATGTGTGAAACTGTGTTCAGAGCTACTAATATTTAAATATAAGCTGACAACCCTTACTTTATGAATATGCCTCAGTTTTAATACCTAAATAACAAAATTCTTCTTTTACTTCCTGTTTTATTTTAACTTTTTTTTTCAAAATTAATTTTCCCCCTTGCAGTGGATTACGTACCACTCATTACTTGTTTTAATGCAAGTTAAGGTATAGCTTTAGTCCAACATTTTAGAGAAATTATGTTTTTATGTGACAAATAAAGTTTTTATTGATTTTGTGTAATTATAGATCCGCTTTCTTCTGGTTTTGCAATGATGAGCGTAGTAAAGTGAAAGGTGCAAATCCAGAATTTGGTGTTGGTGATATTGCTAAAGAATTAGGTCGTCGGTGGGCTAATGCTGATAGTCAGACCAAGTTAAAGTATGAAGCTATGGCAGAGAAGGATAAGGCTCGTTATGAAAGGGTATGTATTTTTTTTTCCAATATTTTGTGTAATTTTTTATATATTAAATATATCTTTACAAGTTTTTTCGTTGCAATTTTTTTTTGTCCAAAGAAGAAAGGGGTCAAGCATTTTTGTGTCGCCTAATTTTTACTGCATTTCTTTATTTGTTTATTTAAACATGACTTAAAATATGATATTTAATAATATATTTGATATTTTTAATACGTAAAAGTCATTGTTAGTTACTGTTATAGTTTTTTTATTATTCCGTGCACTTCAGTCAAATGTCCATGAAATGGACATTTTATGTGCTTCAATTAACTTGTAAAAATCAGTTTTATTATCTCCTACCATCTTGTGTTTGTTACCTTTCATCTGGTGGTTTCTGGGTTAAAATCCTAATTATAATGTAATTGTTGGAGCGAATAAACCATCTATTGATTTATAAATTACAACTCATTTTCATTGACTATTACTCCAATAATCAATTTTGATGGTAGGTCATTGTCAATTGTTTTTCATTGTTTCATTCATCTCTTGGATATTAGTTTTTGTTAAATTGTGGATGCATTTTCTCTCATCTTCAATAAATGATTTTAAAAAAAGATAATGCTTGCATCATACAATCATCATATTAAATGAAACCTTTTTTCCAATTCTTCAGATAAACTAGTTTTGAGGTTTGCTATGTGCTTCTTAATTTTTATGCTAGCATTATTCTAAGGAAATTATTTGTAAAATGTTCTAATTTATGCTATTTTCTTCTCAATATTCAAAAATTGACTTTGGCAACTTAAAGTCTAAATTCAAAATAATTTCCCTCTGATTTTGTTTTACACATTGTATGCTTATATAGTTGTTTAGTGCAATAATTTCTGAATTAACAAATTAATTCTTATAGTTTATTTTAAATAGAGAACCACATTACTATAATTTGCCACCCTGTTTCTTATGTACCCCTTTTGTATCTACTGAGTTTCAAACCAAAAGAAAAAATTGGTTAATATTTTTTTAAATAGTCAGCTTATAGATAATTTTGACCTTTAATCATTTATATCCTTATTGATCCTCTAAAAATTTCTGTATTGATTAAAAAAGTTCTGAGAAAATGTGTCCTGCTCCAAATAAGTTTCATCCGGATTATTCTCCTCACCTGTGGTTATATTTCTTTTCTTTTTCACTGAATAATCTCTTATACTTCTTTATTGGCTTCTCTGATTCACCTAATGTCAAAAGTCCTTTCACACCTTAATCATATTCTCAACACATTTATACCTATATTTTCTGTAATCTTATCCTTTCAGAATTCCTCATTATTGTTAAAACAGGATTTTATTCACTGTATGTAAATCTTCAAAACAACAAAAACTTTTTTTGTAAAAGTTCTTATGATATTAAACAGAGTTCATTCAGAATTTTGATAAGTCTGTGAACTTGTTTTCACAGCAGTTCTTTGTGTGATTGGCCTGAAAGTATTGGTTTAGTAACTTCATTGACTGTTGAAGGTATAAAATGTTTATGTGGGTAGGTTGCAGCTGATATTTTTGCTTTATTATAACCAAATAGTTCAGGTTGGTTCATCGTCAATTGATTCTATAAAAATATATCATCCGATAGTACACCTCATTTTTCAATGCTGATCTGCCATCTAGTTTTTTACTGCATTGAACAACACATTTAATCTGTTACATAGCTTTCTTAATACGGTACTTTAATATATCATTTTAGCATACTTACAACCATGCAGTATTTATTGAATGAACATTTTAAATAACTAACTTTTCAAGTTACAATATATGTAGCAGAAACACCATCCAGACATGTAGCTCTTTTTCCTGTTAGCCTCTGGTAATTACCTTTCTGATAATACTTCAGAGGATGATATGTATGAGTGTAAGTGAACTGTAGTCTTGTACAGTCTCCGTTCGACCATTCCTCTCTGGTTAATTGAAACCCAACCACCAAAGAACACCGGTATCCACGATCTAGTATTCAAATTACGTGTAAAAATAATTGACTAGGACTTGAATGCTGGAACTCTTGACTTCCTAATCAGCTAATTTGGGAAGATGCATTTACCATTAGACCAAGCCCCGGTGGGTTTTTTTATACCCTAGGTGTGATCAAAAGTATCTGACCTTGGTTCGTATTAACAAAAATACTTAACTTATTTAGTTCAGTGACTTGACCACTTCAAAGCAGGCCTCTTCTGATGCAACACACTTATCCCAGCGATGTTTCCATTGTTAGAAGTAGTTTTGCAAGTAATTTTTAGTAAGCACTGTAAGTGCTCTTGTCAGATTTCATTTGATTACTCTTTCTTTTAAGCTTAGGAAAGGGTCAATGGCAAGGAGCCTGCGGTTGTTTGATCATGTTTTGCCAAGAATCTGGATAAGTTTGTCTGCATGGGTTAGAGCATTGTCATGATGAATTCTCCAATTGCCATTTTCCCAAAGCTGTGTTCTCTTGCATTGAATAGCAACTCTTAGCTGATGAAGAACAGTTATGTAATAATATTTATTGACAGTTTCATGCTCGTTAGGAGCATATTCTAGATACCTGCCTTGATAATCAAAAAAGACTTGGTGTGTGACCACATTGTTTCACAATTGCTTGGCTTCCTTTTTCTGCGGAAAACTTTGAATTTTTTCCAATGGGATGACTGTCTCAGGGTCAAAGCCGTAGACCCACATTTTTTCTTTTTTTTCCATAAAACCAGGATTACTGTTAGCAGCATATCTATCTCAACTTGCAAGAGTGAATAGTTTTGGGACAAATTTTCCTGCTATATGCCTCTTCCATTAAAATTGATTGCACTGAGGCAAATGAAATTCCTACTTCATCTTCAAGCTCTCTTGATAAGAACTTGATTGATTTGAACTTGGTTTTTTGGTGATTTTATTTAGTGGAACTTCTGCCAAGAGTTCATCACTTTCAATAGATATTTGACCATCTTGGAAATGGTGATTAGTCTTTAATTTGTATATTACGTATAGTTTGAGCACCAAAAGCTGTTTTAATCTTCCTTATTGCTTCTACTAGTGTGTCACCTAGTTTCTGGCAACATTTAATGCAGATTTCCTCTGCTTCAATCTATTTAGTCATTTTGAATGGCAGTGAAAACATAAATACTATGTACAGGTTTTACTTGTATTGGCAGCAAAACAGTTAATCATACACAACCAATACAAGTCAAGAGATTGTGTGTTTTTGGTTTTTTACGTCCAAGCATGAAGAGTTTGTTTATCTGTGGAAAACACTTTTTTCTACATTGTGTTAAATATAAAAGTGCAGAGTTCTTTATTTTGGAGAGGAAACAAACGGAATGATTGATAAAAGAATAAGTTACTATATATATATATTTTTTTTTTTTTGTGATTACATATTAGTCTGTCAGAAATTCATAATATACATTATACCTAAAATTTAAATAGACAGTGATTTTTTAATTAAAATTTTTTCCTTCTCTCTCTACACTTGATTAATAGGGTCAATTGATGAATTTAGAAAAACATCAGATACAACATAACTATTTTTACAATTTCTCTTTAACAAAATGTTATTCATTATAAATGATGTTATTGCATTAGATGAATATTTAAAAAACAATTTCCAGTAGATGTTACAGTTTTGTTAGCAACATTTTTGATAGATGAATAAAAAACTAATATTTATAACCCTTTCACCAACAAATTTCCTTTAACATTTTTAATAATTAGAAATTTAATGAGCGAGATATTTCTTTTGTTTGTTTTTTTTTTTTTTTAGTGTTGCCTTAAGCATTTTTCGGTGGTTATTTTTGGATTTGGAAAATACTCGTTTAATTCTTATTTTGGAAGTCAAAATTTGAAGCTTTTCCTTAAAAAGCAGCCCCCATTATCATTTTCTCAAAAATTTTTATAAGTATAAAAATATGCTTAAGTATAAGTATAAATATATTGCCCATATATCTATTTTAGAAATGTTAAAATTGAAAATTAATAAAGTTTGTGTTAATGATATAATTAAAAAAAATAAAAAATAGTTTTTTACTATATTTTATTGTTCCCATGCATATTTGTCAGATCATTTACCTCATCAAATCTCTTTTTTATATCAATTTACATGATGCTGTATGCATGTGTGTTTGTGATAGCAGAGCTCTGTTGGCCCCAGTAGGAAAATTAAAGGTAATGTGCTGGAGCAACTAATCTACATTAGCTTGCTGAAGGTTTTCTTTTATGTACTAAATTGTTTATATATATATATATATTTAGCCGTTTCTTTTTGTATGTTTTATCTCATTATGTCTTAGATGTAATATTAAATTTTTTCTTTCATATTTAGGAAATGTCAGAATACAAGAAGAAGCCTAAGATTATTACCCCCATGCCAATAACACCGAAGAAAAGTGAAAATAATGAAGACGATGATGATGGTGAAGATGATGAAGAGGAGGAAGAGGACGAATAAGAAATAAAAGATACATAAAATAATTAATAAAAACTCGGTGGGAAAATAAATAGTAAAATATTTTCCTTCCACCCTGTACATATTGGAAGTCCTTTATATATTAATTAATTTTAGTACATAATATACAGTCTGTTTATTATTAAAAAAAAAAAAAAACTTTGTACAGTATGTTAAAATGATACGAAGTAAATAAATAATAAAAACAAAGTACAGTACTTAAGGAAAGCCTGATGATAGCCGATTTAAGGTAAGAAATAAGTATAAAGTGATAGATTGATTGTAAATGATGATTTTTAATTATCATTTAGCCAATAAAAGGAATCACATGTGTACTAAATATATCAAAACAACGCTGCTAAAAATAAATATCGGTTTGTGATTTAATAGTTGAAAATTTTTAATCCAGAATTGTGTCGATCGGAATGCTCTGATGGGTGAGGCGGGTCGGCCATATTATCAGGAATTTTTTAAAAGTGTTTCTTGTTGTTCAGTTTATATATATATATATATATTTATTATAAATATATGTATAAATAATATTATAATGAACTTGAGTAAGAGATATTATGGACACTCGTAAATGTGTGGTGTAGAGTGTATTAATAAATAAATAAAATAGTTAGTGTGAATGTAATGTGAGATATAATTAAGAAATAATTATTATAATTATTTAAATAAAAAGAAACAGAATATTAAGTTATTTTTGTGTATTTTTCTTCTTTTTTTAATTATAATAAAATGAGAGGGCAAATTAAGTATAAATTTAAAAAAAATGATATAAATCTGTCAGGCTGTTATTTGTTTTTCATATTTTTTATTGATTTTTTTTGTCATTAAAGATGAGTATGTAATTATATTATAGTTCATATGCTCTGGCGTGTGCCTCAATGCCCTTTTTTATTATTGTAGTTATTGATTATAACATGTTTTATTATTACTATTTTTACTACCTGCTGTAAATGGCGTAGTGTATCAAGATTTGTACAACAAAAATGATCAATTAAGAAAAAACAACAATCAAATTAAAGGGCATTAGCTTTCTTTTCTTTTTTTATGTAAGATGTACAATTATTTAACTGAAGTTAGTGCTCTTTATTATGTATATTTTTTTGTGTACGGGTCTTATATAGCTCCACCATTATAATTTTTTTTATTGTTAATTACTTAATTATAATTTGATGTTTATTTATATATATGTGTATGTATAATTAAAATGCATTTTTTTATATATATATTTTTTTTTTTTTTTTGTTCTGACAGGGAAAAATAATGGTATTTAAAAATTGGAATAAGATTTTTCCTTTTTTAAATAATTACTATTTTCTGAAATGACTTTGTTTTGGCTTATTCTTAAATTATCACCATATATATATATATATATTTTATAAATAAGACCACCATATATATATATATTTTATATTTTTAATAATTTCCTATTAAAGTATACGTTTTTGTACTGTTTATATATCCATGTTGTTTTACAGTTTATATATGTTATATTACATTTGTGACCAGTTATTGTTGCTACCCGTCGATGAATTTTCAAGTACGAAAATAAACATCCATCAATGAGGGTGCACTGGGTTTAGTTCTGATCACAGAAAGTTGTGTAACATATATATAGACCTTTTGATTCAAAATTGCTACTGATATTAGATATATTCATACTGTTATATAGGAAGAAGTTATTTCAATCTTTTAAAAACAGCTGTAAAGAAGATTAGAATAGGTGGTTGTGGAAAAAGATAAATTTAGACTCAGGATGTAAGGGTGAATCAATATGTAAGCATTTTACAACTTATGAAGTCTATTCAAGTTCAAATGTAAAAATAAGATGGAAAGTTGATGAAATTAAAACCGTTAGATTTCCCTGTTGAAAACTGGTAAAATACTTTTATTTGAAAATAATTATTAAACAATAGTAAGCGACCACGCATCACCGGTATGCCTTATATTTACATATATATATTTTTTTATATATATATGTATACATAATTTTTTTCTATAATTTTTCAATTACAATATTACAAATTTTTTATTTTCTTTTCCTTTAAATTTTATTTTTACTAAATGTAATATATATAGTAACTATAATACAGTCGTCGATTCTTGTATAAGTCAGGGCTTTAAGATTAAAATGTTGAAAATAATGTAATGAAATATGTGTAAGCTATTACAATTAATTAATGTTACTTTGTTTAATATTACATTGCATTTTCTGATATATATATATATAAATAAATAAATAATATATATAATAGTAATAATAAAAAACAAAATAGATTCTTTTTTTTAGTTGATCTTTTCTTGCAGTGTGGCATTTATTATTTTTACAGTAATCACTTTCTAACTTGTTAACTTTTTTTTTATAATTTTTTTAGTAACATATTAAAAAGACAAAACATTAATTAATATATTTCATAATTTTGTTACCTCAGAATGATGGAATATTATTTTTGTTTTTAGTTCAGCTGCCTTTTTTTTTTCTTTTTTTTTTTATTAATAACAGTTGATATCTTTAAAAAATGTTTTAAGTTCAAGTTTTTTTATTGTTATATAAGGAGTATCAGTTATTATTAATTTTTTTTTTTTAATTTTAAAATAGTTAATATTTAGTTAGCTATTTTATTTAAAAGTATATATATATATTAAATTTAGAAGAAATTGTTGTACATTAACAGATTAATTTTATTAAAGCCAATTAAGTTATTTTGTCCTTCATCTTTATATTTATTCTTTTAAGTTGTATTTACTTTTTAGAGTATTTCTAGAAATACGCTTTTGTAATGATGAAATAGTTCTAAAAAATATGTGTGTGTATATATTAATATATATACATATGTATGTATGTGAGTCCTGTGATAATTAAAAAAAAAATAATAATTAGTGGTAAAATTTTCATTTTATGTAGATAAAAATATTGTTGTAAATTACCATACATAAATTGAGAGCAGTTGACTTTGTTTTGTGTTCCTCAGTAATAAAAATGTAGCAGATCTTTTAATGTTCAAAGATATTTTAAACTCAAAACTGTTTGTAGACTCGTTTTTATTAATTAAATGATATTTTTATGGCAGATGAATTGGTAATGTGATCTGATGATTTTGCCGTTTTATACTGAAAAAAAAGTAATATTTTATAAAAAGACAATAGTTATTTTTCATATATTTAATGCGGTAGTTCTAATTTTTATTATATACAGTTTCTTTCATGTAAACGCACATTTTTTTCTGTTTTTTACCTTTCTGATGTTAAAAAAATCATGTTCAAAGAATTATTAGTCGGTCAGTGGTTGAAAGTAGAATGCCTAAATCTTAATTTGCTGTAAAACTTTTAAGATTATTATTAAACAAAAAATACAAGAAGAAAAACTGGTACTCTTTTAAAAAATATGTTGAAAACTTATGAAACATTATTATTAACTGTTTTTTCTCACATTGCAGAAATTATAAAAATGTATATTAATTTTTGATTTATTAAGAATTTATTATGCTCTGGTTATAAGTCAAAATAAATTAAAATGTATAGTGAAATGTTTTTAAAATATATATAATTTTTTTTTTTTTTTACTTAATTTATGTTTGTTTATGATGTAAAAAAAATATTGAAAAATAAATATTTGTGATTTTTTATTTCCATTCAATATTTGACAGCCTATTATTTTATTTTTTCTAGTTATAAATTGTTTTATTTATTTATTTTTAATCAAAATTATTAGCTAACAAAACTGAAAGCGTGTAATTTATTCATAATATTGTTTTTTTACATATTTTTATTCAAGTTTTCATAAATATTACCTTTTTTATGTTATATATACTGTATACAGAAAACTTGTTATTTTATTTATTTCTTTGTTTATCTTTTGTGTAATTGTTATTTTTTAATATATTGACAACACAGACATAATACATAACATAATAAGATGGCTGTCTCATACCAAGACTGTTTATTATTGGCATTATTTTTTATAGACTAATAATAATATTGATTTTGAAAAAATGAACAGAAATAAATTTTCATGATTATTCTATTGTGTGTTCTTTTATTAAATCCTTTTTCTGCCTGGATAGAATTTATTACTGGAATATGTTGTGCGCTCATCTGAAAAACATAACGTACAGGTGTTTTTTGAAAAACTTTTTAACATTTTCTGAATATATTCACTGAACAAGAAAAAATTCCTTCCCACTAACTGTGAAGTAGTTGATATTGATTGTAAATGATTTTCATTTATTCAGTTCTGTATACTTATTACAGTATCCAGTTTTCTATTCAATTTGTGAATAGAAACCATTTTTGAAATTTGATTTAGAGTTATCAGATTCTGAAATTTTTATTTTGATGTAGATGTGGAATGCCCTCATATAGGATGTTTGTATAATAAATTGACATTGTCTTGCAAAGTTGAGTATTACTTATCAAAGTTTAGAAAGCATAGACAGATGTGTCAAGGGTATTTAAAATTGTATTGCTACTGCTAACAGTGGAGTGGATATGTACTCACAAATAGGAAGTTGGAGGTAGGAAGAGAAGCCGGTTCAGAAATCCATCCCCACCTTGTACATCAACAGAGCTTTCTAAACTTTGAAGAGTAATACTTGCCCCTTTTGAAATTGCATGTTGTTTTCAGTATCACCTAGCCTACGGGATACATATACTCTTGCTTGACACTTCTGATACTCATAGTCTTCAAGATGTATACAGTGAACATGGTCGGTTACCCCTATATGCAGATTTAAATTCTGTAATCTGTAGTAATCAACTGAAATAAATAGTATTCAATTGTTCAGTTCATTTTTACGTCATTTAGAATAATGGCATTTAAATATTCAGAACTAAAATGAGTATATGCTTCAGTTTTGGTGGTAAATAATTACATTGCTACTGTCTGCAAAGAATCCTATACAAATCAAGATTTCTTAATTTAACCACTTATCAAAATTTGAAAATACTGGAGGCGTTGCGATCCTCCACTTTCAGGTAGGCCTGTAATTGGTTGACCTTAAGAAAACAAAAAAATTGTTACAGACTTTAGTAATGAGCTATTAACCTCTGTAAGGGAAGACATCTCTATTGATTTAGTAATGTGGTTTGGTATGATTAAAAATAAGGGTACTTTAACTTTAGTGTTATAACATTTTTTTACTTAATTTGTTAGTTTATTTTGAAAAGCAGTATTGTAGTAATTTTCCCTGTTAAATGATTAGAATAAAATTTCCTAATTAAAAATATTTTCTGATTATTAAGCACTTGTGTTTAACCATTCAGCACAGCACAAGGAAAACTTGTATATTCACTAAGCTTGAACAGCATGACCCTAAAAAAACTTGTATAATAGGTTATCCGTGCTGAATTATCATTTTGCACAGTTAATATCTATTTCATATTGTATCTTATTTATTATGTTTGAAATAAAATTTTTATTAAAAGAATAACAAATTATTAATACTAGAATTGTCTTCACTTATTTATTAACTTCCTGATGAATAATAATTTATATGCTAAATAAAGATTGATTACAACAAATTTATAAACCAGTAAAAATATGAAATGAAATAAAATCTATTTAAATGTTAAGTATAATTTTCTAAATATGTGAATATATGCACACAACATATACAATATACGATGTTATCATTCTTCATTGGTATTTATTTTTTTAGGCCTATAAACCAAAATAAAAATATATATGTGTATATAAAACAAGATAAATAAAAATTAAATATATTTATTTTAAACATATAAGTAATGCCTGTTTTTGTTTCATACTTTTGCAAAACTGCTGTTTCAATAATAACACTGTATGGTTCATTGTTATATATTATAAAACTTAAAATAGTTTAATAAATAACAGTTACAATAGCATTCAAAATTTATAAGTAAAGATAAAAAAAACTTATACCATATGAGGTCAGAATTCTAATTTCGGGTGTGGAGTCTGTTGTTGGGTAGAGGAATTGAGATTTCTAGTAACTGTAGGTTGGAAAAAACTGTGGACACGTGTTACAGATAAACCGCATTCATACTTATTGGAGGTGAGAAACTTTTTTTTTATTAGGAAGAAGCAATTGACGAGTGTTAGGTGCCAAATGTGGATGGCCAGCTCTTATACCATTTTGATTGGATAGTAAGTTAATTGATCAGCAAGGTCAAAATAATATTTTATTAAGTAATCACTAAAAATATAGAAAGAGCACTGAAAAAAAAGGTTAAAAATTGAGGCTTAAGATAACCGTGAACTACTTTAATAGTAGCGCTGAAAACACTTTTTTTAGTGATGGCACAACATAAACTAACCCTAACAATTTGCTTGAGCTCAAATTAGAGCAATTTAAATATCATAGGTGTTTGTATTACAGTCCCTTGGCAGAGTTCAATATGTATAATCATTAGCACTCAGTATGTTGGTGACCCATTTTATAAAAAAATTTATTTACCTACTTTTTTGTTGGGTAGGCGGGTCTAGACTTTTCTCTTCCATTCTTAATAAGTAGATTTGTGTAGTTCTTTGTTTATAGAATATTCAGAGAAATAATTTTAAAAAATGTATTCAAATAAAATAATTATTATAAAGGAGAGTACTACTGAGTGGCGTAGATATTTATTTTTTTTTACAGATTGCAAATGGTAGTAAATATGAGTCGATAAAAAGAAGATGGATTCTAAAATTACTGGAAGACTACTTTTGTCCTTCTGATGTCTCTGATCAAAGTTTTTGCTGTGACTTGAGTCTGCCGTGGTATTTATTTAAACTAAACTGGTGGTTGAGTATGTACCTTCCACAGGTGTTTAATTGTTTATCAACTAAAGTTTTAACAGCATCTGTATCAAAAGCTTAAACCACTCATCATTTGCTCATTTTCGGTGAGATCTTGCTCGAACCTGGTGTTTGATTTGGATCTGCATCCACCTCATAGAGGACCTTGTAAAGCGATCAAGTTTTTATTCTACAAAGGTTCGTGACGATGATTACTAGTGTAAGGTCCTGTAACAAGCAAGGGTTCATCCTAGTCCTGCTTGTGTTCTTTTCAGAGCGAGGGCCAAAGTCAGTCTTTTTGTAATTGCCTGCACGTGCATAAATGATCCAGCTGCAGCTGTCACTCTTTGCAAAGAGTGACAGGAGGAAATCAGGCCTCCAGCTGCCTGTATCTTGCTGTGGGCAATTCTCATACTTGAGGGCTTGCTCAACAAAGGAGTAGATATCAGCGAGTAAGTAGATAGATTTACTTAACTATACAAACAGTGCTTTTTAGTATTGCCAGTCGCAAGCTTGAGGCCTTGTCATAAAAGTGATGGGAAAGGAGGAATAACAACCTCGTTAAAAAGCCAGGTTTTGGATTGTAACACCCTGTTATAGGGCTCTGCTTCCTAATGAAAACTAGCCAATGATCTTGAAACCAGATAAGGAAGACATTCCCAACAGTGGAAGATCCTAGGGAGTAAATCTGAAGAAATTCCAGGGTAGGAAGATATGGTCTGTGAGGTCTAGTGGAAGCAAACTTCCTGGGAGAAGGGAACTCCAAACAAACATCCCCTGGAGAACCACGGGATGTTAGTTCAGGATTTTTGGAAGTCTTGCATTGGGCTACCTCCTCAGCTATGTAAAGAATTTATTATAAGGAAGCAAGCCTCAAAATAGAGAATTAAAAGGAGTATATATGTGAATGAAGGATTATGGAAAAAAGTAAGGATGTGGAATGTGAGAACAATGTTGGCTCTGGGAGGTGGCATCAGAGCTGATTCATTCTAGGATGGACGTGATGGTGCTGCAGGAGATGAAATGGCACAGTAGTGACAAATTGATAAAAAGAATATATTACTCTATATTGTACATTGGAAAGGTTGATAGAACCAGTAAAGAAATAAGAAGGCTTTTAAGTTTTGAACCATTGTCAGAAAGGTTGTCTACAATTAGGAAGAGAGGTAAATTTAGAAATATTACTCTAATATCTGTATATGATCCTACAGAGGAATGGGAAAAGGAGGAAGGATTTCTATGATATGTTGGCAGGGAATTTGAATTAGGTCAAAAGTGTGACTGGGGAATTCTAAGGTGGAGAAAGAGTCATCAGTAAGGTCTGTTGTGGATCAGTATTCTTTGCATAAGAAGTTGGATAATAATGGCAGCTTACTGGCTCAATTTGCAGAATGTAATAGGATGGTAATTAAGAGCACAGGAATCCCTCATAAAAGGATACATCTAGGAACTTGGAAAGTCCCAGGATGTTGGATGTGGTCAATCAGATTGACCATGTCTTAGTTACTGCTAGACATGCATCAGGGACTTAAGATGTCCATGCGATGAGAGCCAAATTGCGACTGACCATTTCTTGGTTAGAGACATGATTTGATCAAGGCTGGCCTATATTTACATAAGGAAATGTGGATGAAGAGATGCAAATGGCATGTAGGTAGGTTGAAAATTGAGAAGGATAGAAAGAGGTACCATGAGAGGTTGGACAAGGAGTTTGCTGAAGTGATGCAAGACACAATGGAGGAGGAAAAAGTGGAATGTAAAGGGAGTTTTAGAAAGGTTGGCTCAGGAGACTGTTGGAGTGAGGCAGTGTGAAGAAGCGAGGGAGAGAGATGAAACTAGCCAAAGGGATACAAGAATTGCTCAGAATAGATACAATGAATGAGAAGAAGAGTCTATATTGAGGTGTGAGACAATGAGGAAAATGGAAGAACAGGAGGCATTATGTGGTAGAAATCAAAGCCAAAAATTATGGATTAGAGTTCTTTAATGTTTAAACTTGTGATTTTTGGTGGTGATACTTCATACTTTCAGTATAGAAATCTCATTGAGGAACATTTAGAAAAGTGGAGTAGAATTTTTGGTTTTGTTGGTAACTGCCCTATTGTGCTAGGGCAATGTATATGCTAGTCGCTTCTTTGGTTTACTCTAGTCACAGATGATGGTAGTGAATTAGTTAAAGGTTTTGTTGGGCAGTGTGGATTAGAGTTCTTTGATGTTTTTGGTGAGTTACCAATATATGCTGGAAGGATACTGTTTGGTGAAATGCCCTATTTTAAATAGGAACAATCAAACTGATTGATTCTAGTGACCATCGAATAATTATTTTTGAGTTGGTTAGGTAGTTGCGAGACACTTATAGGTTAAATGTCCCTGTTCATCAGGGATACTTCCTGCACAGGAAGGTAGACTGGCTTAAATTTGTTAATAGTCTCTCTAGACTTTGTATCTTAGATTGCAGTCTGGGTGATATTCATTTGGAAGACTAGGCAGAAAGATTTTCTCTAACTTTCATTGATGCTGCTGAGAATTGAATTTCCTATAGTTTTGGTCGAGAGAGAATTGCCCCTTGGGGGATTAGACAGTTGTCTTTTTGAAACAGATTGTGAACCATTGCAGAAGAGCTGCTCAGCAGGAAAGATCCTGAATGGTGGGTGGTTTTGGTAGATAATTATTGAAGCCAGAGGCCTGAATATTTTCATTTGGTCAGAACATCAGAAAGTGATTCTTGCCGTTCTTTTGTTGTCGTAGAGCATAAGTATAAAAAAAAATGTTCTTTTGCTGACTCTCAACCCAACAGGGTGTTGTTGTTTCTACTCATAATAAAGCTAAGATTTTAAAATATTTTACTGAATGATTTATTGTTGGATGATGTGACCAGATAATACTTCACAGGATGATATGTAAGAGTGTAGTCTTGTACAGTCTCAGTCCGACCATTCCTGAGATCTGTGGTTAATTGAAACCAAACCACCAAAGGACGACCCACCGGGTTGGTCTAGTGGTGAACGCGTCTTCCCAATTCATCAGATTTGGAAGTCGAGAGTTCCAGCGTTCAAGTCCTAGTAAAGCCAGCTACTTTTTACACGGACTTGAATACTAGATCGTGGATACCGGTGTTCTTTGGTGGTTGGGTTTCAATTAACCACACATCTCAGGTATGGTCGAACTGAGAATGTACAAGACTACACTTCATTCTCACTCATACATATCATCCTCATTCATCCTCTGAAGAATTTTCTAAACGGTAGTTACCGGAGGCTAAACAGGAAAAAGAAAGAAAGAAACCACCAAAGGACACCAGTATCCACGATCTAGTATTCAAATCAGTATAACATAACTGACTTTACTAGACTTGAACACTGGAACTCTTAACTTCCAAATCAGCTGATTTGGGAAGACGTGTTCACCACTATACCAACTGGGTGGGTTAGGATGATGTGACTATTGACTATTTGTGTTATTGTGATCTGTGACTATTTGTATTATCTTCTAGTTCAAGAAGAAGTTGCTGTTTTATGCTCTGATGATTTATCTGTAAAAATTACAGAGGCAGCCCCAGTTTCAATGGAATCATGGTGTTTGTGATGCTTCTTGTCCATTATGTCAGAACTTGTATTATTACTTTGACTAGAATTTTTCTAATAGGCTGCTCTTTGCTGGCTACTTCCCTGTTTGTTGGAAAAAAGTGCTCTTAAATTTTTAAAGGTGGTGATAGGGATCTCATCATAGTTCCTCTTATAGGTCTTTAACACTCCTACCAGTTATTGGAAAGGTTTTTGAGAAGATATTATATCATAATGATAGGTTGAATTCTAGGAAGTTGTAGATGGATGATCAGTACGGTTTTGCCCAGGTAGGGGCATGGAAGAAGCTATTCTTAAACTTATGCAAATTGTTTCTTTAGTGAGCCTGAGTATTTCTTAGGAATATTTTTGGGCATATCAGTAGCTTTTAATAATCTATGGTGGCCCTCCAACCTATTTTAGCTGCAGAAGCATGATTGAATGCAGAATGAAATGAACATGTTACATAGTTATTTCTAACAAAGACATCATTTTTCAAGATTGTGTTTTAGAAGTAGGAAAAACATTATGTAGGGTTGTTTTCAAGGTAGGTAAAGATTGTTCTGAGTTGTTAAATTTGATTCTTTGATGTAGTTGAGGTTACCCAATGGATGATGTGCTATCACGTACATGGATGTGGGCTTTTGTTGGTTAAAGAAGATTTGAGGATGAGATTGAATTCAGGGCAGCCCAGCTTGAAAGATACTCCATTTGTGAAGTTTGCAACATAAGATAATGTTTAGTCCAGAAAAAACAATGGTGATGTTGCTCATGGGCAGAGTGGCTGTTACACGACAACCTTATGTATCACAGGCAGGTTATAGAGGTAGGTATGTCTTGTTGCAGAAGTATTGATGAAGTGTTATCCTTGATGAGAATCTTCAATTCAAGGAGTACCTTCAATATTCTACCAAAAAGGCTTGTAATGATTTCTTCAGTGTTCGGAGAACACTTTACCCTGGTTGGTGGCTTAATTTCAGAATCATGCATGTTTGCGAAGCTATAATGCTGTATGCTGCACATGTCTAAGCACATCAAATGAGCTACAAATGTTATAGGAATATTTGTTGAGAGCCTCGTGTCCCCTATTGTTTTCTGTGATTGATGCCTATAGGACTGTCTTGTGAGAGGTGGTCCTTTTATTTCTAGCATTAACCCCATTGATATCCTTCTGATTGTGCACCAATTATTTTATGATGCCAAGAAGGTAGGCTAACTTACCTCTGGGTGTATAAAAGAAATAGATAACCAAGGTTTCCATTCATGGCAGGTCAGGTGGACTGAATCATCTGATGGTTGTTACATGCATGATATTTTTCCTGACCTGAGAAGTATGCAGATTGTTAGGTGGATTGACCCAGTTGGCATATTACACAGTTTCTTTCTGGATATCGTGCTTTTCAAGACAGATTGGCCAGATTTGGTTTGATTAATTCAGGCTTGTGTCCAGAGTGTAAGGCACTGATGATGTACACCATGTCTTATATGTCTGTCCCAGGTGCTAAGCTGGAGCAGACATCAGACTAGTTAAGAGAGTATCAAAGGAGTTTAAGAACTTGCAAGGATCAATTCTGGTTTTGATCTGAAAGTTAATTGAAAAACCAAAAGGAGATTAACATAGTTGCTGGCTTCCTGAGATTCTTAGCCCTGCAGAGAATGTCTGTTGTAGATGTATAGGTAGAATAGCAACCCGGCTGGCTTGGGGCCCACTTGGGATCTTACTTCATCAAGATAGGTGTTTTGGCATTGAGTGACAATCACTGTTAGAATTAGAATAGATGTGTGGAGAACTCTGTGATGGAGCAGCGGTGTGGGAGGGTGTGGCATTGACCTCACTCCCAAAAGCAGATAAGCGCATAAAGAAATAGGGTATGTTTTCATTTGAAGATTATTAAATTTTTGAATTTTTTTTTGTTGAAAAATCGAGAGGACTGAATTCAAGAGTAAATTGAATTGTACAACTTGTTTTGTTTGTATGAAAATAGTATCTTTGGTGTTTAAAGACTCAGTTAAGTAATGATCTGAGTGTATAGTCTAATTCAAGTTAGATATGGGAAGAGTTTTTGTGTGAAACCTTTGGTGTTAGTGGAAGGCATAGGGATTGCACTTCCGTGAATCAGTTAATTTGATAGTTGGAAGGTTATAAGTTATGGTGAGTAGTCGTGGTTGGAAGAAGCCACATGAAGGCGACCAGTAAGTTGTGTAAATACACTTATGGAATTATCTATAAAGGCATTTGCATCGGTGGCATCCTGACAGAGGCCAAACTGATAACTGTAAAAATGTGTTATCAAGGTTAGATGGTCTAAAAGATGACCTTTGATAAAGCCCATCAAGGTTAGGAACAGAGTGGGTGGTGTGGCGACTGGAAGATTGAAAATAACAAGTGAGTGCACATATTATGGCAAATGGCACTTAACATTTCTCCAAAAACATACCAAACAGTTTATCATATTAAGGATAAATTTTAAGCAATGGATATAGTGATAAATACACTGAAATCTGGATGTCCTAAGAAATCTATGATAAGAATGAAATGAGCTTTGTTATTTGTGAACAGTCAAAAGAACATTTTTTCAGTACCTATCCATGGGGAGAACATTCTTACAAACCTTAATGGTTGAATTGAAACTGAAGTTATACTATACAGGATTGTTACATGTTTTTTTCTGAAAGGAAACCTAGACCAGCAGTGCAATTCTGTGGGATGATGCATAACCAAATTTCTAATAAACCGACCTTATTGATAAGATTAGGTACAATACATACAGGGGTAACTATTTGTTTTGGGTAGATGGAAAACCTTTTCCAACCATCACATCGTAATCAAATCTTCTAGGTATCACAGTATTGTGGGTACACTATCCAGTGAAGGTGTTGAAAATAAATTATTCCACCAAAAGTCTTCAATACAACCATTAGTAATAAATAAATAGCAAAATATGTTTTGCATTGTAATAGTGTTACCACTCGGAACCACAGCTAATTTCACTGAACTGCTCTCATAATCAGATTAGGCATCTTCTCAGTATGCTTTTGTTATAAGCTTGACAACACATTCCCACAACTCTAAATAAAACATAGCTGCATTGAATGGTTACCACCCGACATAACACCAATGGACTATGTTTTTTGCAGCTTAATAAAGAATAAAGTTTTTGAGAGGAAACCAGAGGTACTGGAGAAATTAAAAAATTTCATCTTAGAATCATCATCTATGAACAATAATGCATAATAATGGAATTTGTGTTGTACAGTGTTTTGAATAGGTCTGAGAAATATTGCAAAGTTGGTGGTAGATATTTTAAGCACTTCTGATATTAAACAGTGTTTAAACAAATGTAAATGAAATAAAATACAAATAAACTATTGTTTATTTTTAGTTTGTACCTACTTTTGAGGCACCTTGTATTATTACCTACTTTTTTTTGTATGAAATACTTAATTAACCAACAGAAGCTTCTAGATGTAGCACAGTAGTTGTTAATTTTTTTAATATTTCTTTCAAACAATATGTAGAAAATATTCAGCTAGGAAACTTAAAAATTGTATACTTTAAAAGAAAAAGATTATATAAGCCTATAATTACAGGTTTATGTAATACATTAATATAAATTTACAAACTACAACCTCTGGTATAAAATATATAAGTAGACAATTATAACTTACCTGACATAATTTTTTGTATAATATGATGTGCAAAGCACAGCCATGATTTTCTCCCAGTCTTAATAAATTATTTTCACAAAGATTTAATATATACATCCATTAAGGGATTATTTGATCTAAAAAAATGAAAAAAGGGTCTCAAAAGAAATTTACTATGAGAAATTTTCCATTAATTTAATGTTCTAATAAAAATTTACAACAATTAGAACCTCAAAAAGTCATTTTGAATCAACTGTGTTTTTTTAAATCACTGATTAAAGAAATCTTAATTTTTTTAATTCTAATTATAGCCATATTTAGCCTAAATATTAGAAAAAATTTTAGAAATCTTTCTAAATTTTTTTTTTTTAATGATTAATTCCCCATATGAGCTAGCTCAAAACTTGTTAGTGTAAGAATATGAAAAAGGAATTTTATAGTCCATGAAAAATGCAATTCCTGGTTAGGATTTGAACCTGGGATATTCTCAATAAAAGTCTAATTGTTATCACTCTGCCTTACAGATTATATTTAATATGTAAATCTATGCAATGACAAACCAAACTTAATTTTATAATAAAGAATTTTAATAATTTACTTCAAATGTATTTCATCACCATATGAATACAATACATTATGAATACATCAATTATGATTACAGTGAAACATCATACCTAGCTATCACATCTTCAGTGTCTGGTGTTTTAAGGTTTATATTTTAGATTCCTACGTAATATTAAGTTTAGAGGTTCATATTATCAAATGGAATTTTGGAAATATTTTTAATTGCTGTTCAGTATTAATAACTTTCTTATAATGGTTCTTAGATGATATTGTTTTTAACAATTATCTATGGTTATCTATGTTTTTAACTTGATCAATATTGAAAAACTATCATATCAATTTAACTATTTATATTATCTCAAATTTTTAGAATTACAAATACTGGAATATAATTTAGATAACAATTTCTAGGAGATACTTGTTTAATTTTGTTAGTTACTTAATTGCATCATTTGATTAAGTCAGATGTTTAAATAATCTTTAAGATAAACCTTTGTAATATTCTTCAGTTTCTGTTTTAAATTGATATCTTATATAATATTGAATTAACAAGAAAAAATTATAAATTAGAATAACAATGAATGTATGTCAGATAAAACAAGTTTATTGCACTTGTTTTTAAAGCGATAACCATATCATTTGATTTTTTAATAATATTAGTATTTAAAGTGCACATTTAGCATAAAGATAATGTCTATAAATTATGTTAATGCCTGATAATCACCTAAATATATATATATATATATATATATATATATATATATATTATTTATTTGTAGCTTAAATTAACCATGTCTACTGATAATTTGATTAAAAAAAAATCAATGGCTTTCTGTTCTCATTACTCAAATACTGTCATTAAGCCATATCTAGGCTGTGCCTGATCTTCCAGTTGAATAATAATCAGAAGCTCCTAACAAACAGAAAAAGTACATATTTATAAATTTTCTGATATGATTTTCAAAAAATCATTACTTTAAAATATTTTCCAAAAAATATCTTTCCTTCTATTACAAGTTTCCAGTTTAGATCTTTAAAAATAATCTGTTATCTCAAAGGACTTTGAAACACTAAAAGTGTTTATTAAAAAACACTTTTTTAAATTAAAATCTTAATTTTTTAATTGTATGTTATACATTTATGGTTACTCTTTTACCTCATCTACAGCCATTTAGTTTCAGCTACAAGGTAATTTAATTATAATTATGTGAAAGATTGTTATATATATTATAAATATTGTAAACTTAAAAATCATGTAAACCTCAAGGTAACAAAAACAATTTGTTAATAACAAAAATTTTTGTATAAACTTCAGTATAAAAAAAAAGTAATTGAAATTTAGCGCAGCATATTTACTTTAAATTCTATATTAAAACTGACAAAGCTACTGGTATATTTTAGGTGTTAAAAATGGTGTGGTTGATCTGAAAAGTCAGTTGTCTTTAAGTGGAATAAGAAATTCAAAGGTGAGTTAATTGTAAACAATTGCCAAAAGCAGGGAGCCAAAATGAAAAATGATGTACACAAATTTGGACTGCTTTTGAGATTTGGTACAGTACAACAGACGATTAAAAATTGATGAAAAAGTTAATGGCACTGAAAAGATTATTACATTTTTCAAAGAAAAATACTAAATTGTGGCCCAACCAATGGATTAACCATCATGACATTGAACCAAGCTGTGTTGCTCACATTTTAAGATTTTCTGGTGATAAAATCAATTAATGAATTTGGCTACTCTTCTTATTCATACAACTTAGATTCCAGTGATTATCAATTTCTTCTAAAAGTAAAAATTGCACAAAAAATAAAGATTGTGGATATCTAGTTGAATTGTAAGACAAAATTGTTGTGATCAACACTTATTTTGTTGCTATGAGGATAGTACATTTGGTGTTTAAAGACTCAGTCAAGTAATCATCTGAGTACATAGTCTAATTGAAGTTAGGTATAGGAAGAGTTTTTGTGTGAAACCTTCAGTGTTAGAGGGAAGCGCAGGGATCATGCTTCCATGAATCGGTTAATTTGATAGTTGAGGGTTGTAAGTTACGGTAGGTGGTCGTGGTTGTAAGAGGTCATACGAAGAGGTCATACATAAGTTGTGTAAATATCTTGATGGAAATGTCTGCCAAGGCATTTGCATTGGTGGCGTCTTGATGACTGTGATGTATTACCAGGTTTGGTTTTATTCTTATTGCAATGATTCTACCACTAAGCTTTTTGAGATACTCTACCTTTTGTCCTATCTTTTTGTTCAATACAAAACCTACTCCTGCCTGCCATTTATTTGATGCTGAGTTAATTATTCTAAAATCACTTGACCAAAAGTCGTTTTTTCTTCCCACCAAACCTCGTTAATTCCTACTACATCTTCATTTTACCTATCCATTTCCCTCTTTAAATTTTCTAACCTACCAACCTTTTTTAGACTTCTAACATTCCATGCTCTGACTCGTAGAATGTTTTTTATAATTTTCTGGTGACCCCTTCCTTAGTAGTCCCCACTCAAAGATCCGAATGGGGGACTAGTTTACCTCTTGAATATTGTACCAAGGAAGGTGCCTCCACCTTTGCTACATGAAATGCAGAAAGCTACATTTTCTTATAAAAAAAAATACAGATGTTGTTTACCATTGTTTTCAGCTGCACAGTATTCAGAAGACTGAATGATGATATGGCCGTTTAACCTACGCCCTTAAGTACTACTGAAAGAGCTGCTGCCCTCTTTCAGGAATCTTTCTTTAGTCTGGCTCTCAAACAAATATCACTCTGATATGGTTGCACATTTGGTCCAGTTATTATGTGTCACTGAGCACTCCAGCACTCCACCATCGGTAAGGTCTCAAGATTCATAGAGAAATACTATAAAGGTCTTTGATGCTGTGGTTTCATCCACCTTTAGGATGGTTTCTTATTCCCAGGGCAAGAGGGTGCCCAGCGTTCTATCGCTTCTCCACCCACCATAGAGGCTGTTGGCCTTTGTAGAAGGGGTTCTCCCTATCTCAGGAGATGATTGGCCTTTGTTTTCATTAATTGCTATGTGTAATTGTTGCCCCCTCTCTACCACAGGGAGGTTAAAGTCCAAGCATTCCCTTCCTTGAAATCAGGACAACAAGGCATTTTCCTGATTTCTACAGTACGTAAGAGAGGATAAATATATCTAATATTCTTATTTATATATTATTTTTTTGAATATTCAGATAATTCATTAACATTTTGACCACTGGGTTAATAAAATTTAGTATGGAAGGTTTAATTTATCAATCACTGTGTTTTGGTGGTTTATATTTTCCATACAATGTTAAATTATACTATATAAGGAAATAAATAATATTAATAATAATAAATAAAAGTTTTATTAAACATTTTTAGCAATATTTTTGATAAGAGTAAAATATACAATTATAATTTAATTTATCTTGCAGTTTTGAAGTTCTAAAAAAAATCTACTGGTGAACGTTAATTCTACATTGTTCACTTTAAAATAATCTATTTTTTAGCAAGCATCATTTATATTATGAAGTTGTTTATTAATCAATCATATTCACTGAAATATTTCTTTATATAAGTATTTTTACCAAGGTAATTCTGAAAAGAATTGTGTGTTACTTTTAGAAAACAATATGGTTAAAGAGAAAGGTAAGTTAAAGTTTTGTAATGAATTAACTTATTTTGTACAGTTTGGCTAGAATGCTGAAATGGGGATTAACTGATGAGGGAAGGATGTGAACATTTTATGAAAGGGATTACATTTTTTAGTAATAAGTAGACATTTTCTAAGTAAGAACAAGAAAGTGTCATTGATTAACAATTCAAGACACTTTTTAAAGAATGTCAGTAAGAAAATTTACAAATTTCACATTTTGACATAAAATATATCTAGTATTCCAGGTTAAGCAATCAAAAAAGTACAAATTACATCTTTTAATATTAATGAATTAGAAAGTTTTTGTTATTTTCTGAGAAATAAGGCATTTTACAAATTTCTTAAAGATATTCTCAAGAAAGGGTTTAGATTTCAAAAATCATTAAAATTAGCCCAGTAGAACTTAGAGCTAAAGAATAAGTGTGTCTTAGCATAAATATAAGAAATAAATATAAAAATCTTAACTTTTTATATAATTTTTTCTTATGAGTAGAGGCATTGCATATGATGCATTGTTTCATAACAAAAAAGAGTACAAAAAGTTAAAAGCTTTATGTTATGTAGCCCTAACTTTATTTTGGGGATGTAACACATTTAAATTCTTACTCCAAGAATATTGATGTTCATAAGGCATTAAGCTGTGATAAGAAGAGTTAAGAGATAATTTTTTGGTCGAATGTCACCTGCTTTTTATTGTACTTAGTGTGTACATTAAACATCATTGAAGAAGATAGCAGAACACCATTTAATTTCTTACTTTCTTTAATATTTCTGGCATGTTACTCAAAGATGATTATATCGTTTACAGGAGAGTCTTGTGTCTCACGTCTAGTTACTTATTTGTTTATGACATCTAACAAAATATAGAGCAAGCCAAAAGATACGCAACCCTAAATTCGAAAACATATTGCGGAGGAAAATTTATTTTTTTGCCGGTAGGAATGGGTGTATTGGCAATGGTTGACCTTGTGGTAGAAGAGTAGCACACAACAGTAAAGTGATTTCCTTCCTTTTTAAGACAGTGGTAAGCCGTAAGCGGTCAAATGTGTGTTTCTCCCAGGATCAACGTGCGTTCATTGTTGAAAGTTACTTTAAATCACAATCATTGTTAAAATGTCAGGAAGACTTTAGGGTAGCTTTTCCTGAATAGCGGGTGCCTAATAAATCAACGATTTTACACTTAGTAGCTCGTTTTAGAGAAACATGTAGTGTGGATGAATGGTCCAGATGACCTATGGTTTGAAGATGTGTTCTTGGAAAGTATCCACATATTCTTGCTACATTCACCAAGAAAGTCGGTACAAAAACTGTGTCAACAAACCAGATTGTTTTATGGAGTGTTCGCAGAGCTACAAAGAAGCTGAAACTCCGTCTGTACGAATTTGAGACCCCGTTACATTCACAGAAGTTTGGAGTTTGGTGTGCAATTTCATTGAAAAGAATTGTTGGCTCAATATTTTTCATGGAAACAAAAACAGCTGAACGTTACCAGTACATCATGCAATTCGTGGCACTGTTAAAGGCTGATGAACAAGACTGCTGGCTGCAGCAAGATGGTGCAACAGTGAACACATCAAATAGCACAATGTTAATGTGCACGAGTTTCTTGGGGAATATTCATTTCACTGTGGTCGACTAGATCGCCAGATTTAATCCCCACTGACTTTTTTCTTTGGCAACATCTTTAGGATAATGTTTATAAGAACAACTCTCACACTCGACTAACTGAAGCACAACATCGAAAACGAAATATTTTACATAAGTGCAGTGACCATCTGAAAAGTAGCAATTAACATGAAAAGCGTACTGAGACATGTGTAGCAGCAGGTGGAGGACATTTCTAGCATTTATTGTGAAAAAAAAAAATTTTTTTGTTCAGCTACAAAATATGTATATTATATTAACAAAGAGTTTTTAAGAAAAATATTAATTATTGGGCTGTGTATCTTTTAGCTCATTCTGTATAACAAATTATCAATCAACCTATATGAACAACATTAGACAAAAACTGAAGTGCTTTCTATTGTTATATCATCATTGAAAGAAACTTTTATACATATAATATGATAAATAAAACTATATTTATTTGTATAATCAAATATAGCTTTAATTTTCTGGAACTGTATGAGAAGGTGGGTAATAGTCTAGAATTTTTTGCAAGATATTCTTACTAAATACCAAGGTAATCTTTAAATAGCCTTTCAAATTAAAATCTGAAAGGTTATTTTTAAATTTTAACTAGTTTCAAAACATAAACCAGATCGTTAATGATGATTTCTTATTACCAACTCATTTGCTTTTATTTTCTTAAAAATAAAAGCAAATAAAAGCAAATAAAATTAAAAGCAATAAAAGCATGGTGGATTCTGAAATCCACCATGAAAAAATGTTGTAGCTCTTGAAAATTCAATAAACATTATAAAAAATTCTCTTTCAAATTAATGAATGTTTTTGTAGAAAAGAACCTATTCAGAACTAATCAATAGCCATCTTCTTCAATGGAGTTAACAGGAGTATGACAAGTAAGTTAACTAAAAGATGTGTTACATACTAGATAATGAGGTTAAAAAGTCCTTTGGAAAAAAGTCTCCAAAAATTTAAAAGTGAGCCATTAATAAATTTTAATAATTTAAAATAATTAATCCAATCTGCTGCTGATTAAATTTTAATTACAATGAATAAATAAAATTACTAATGAATTAAAAATTAAGATAATTTATTTTATTAATGCATGAAAAAAAATCATATTTTAGTCAACATTCTCATTGACTATACGTCATGTGGCTTTGCATTATAAGTTTGAACTACCTACTTGTATTTATGCTATGCTATGTTAAAAAGCAATAAAGTTCATCTAGATAACGTACATTCTTTACAAAACATTTGGATGACTCCTTCTGATTACATTTTGGATTTGTCACGTTTTATCTTATTTACACAGGAAGGAGTGCTCCAATGAATTCCTTTTAACCACTTTTTTTAATTAACACTGGTCTCTATAGGAGCATAGTAAATACTTCTTTTTTGTTGGTATTACTTCTTTTTTTGTTCTCACAACATTTTCATTTTGTATGAGTGTTTTTGTTGCCTTTGCTGGGTCCTTGTTCTTTTCTTCTGAACTTGACTTTGTGTTGCTTATGTTTCTACAATTTATGAAAGTGATGACTCTTACCCTTCACTAGCGGTATGATTTCTTGTTATGTAATTTTATTTTGTTTGTTTCTTGTTCTGTTTTTTTTTTATATTGTTTTTATCAGTTGTGGGACTCTACACCTGCAATAGTTTTATTATTTACTTAAATGGTTTTAAGTTTTATATGATTTTTTTTTTTTTAGGTTTTATTTAGTGTTATTTGATTGTACAGTTCTGATGTTTTATTTATTATTTTTCTTCTTCCTTTTAATTATGTTTATTGTATTTTACTGAGGGTAATGATAACATTTACTTGTTTTTACCCATATACAAAAAAAAAGAATTTAAATATTTGGAGGGAATTGCTTACTCTGAATCCATTCTGAAAACTTGGTTGGGTAATTTATCAAGAAAATTAATAATTATCTACATGTTTACAATGCTACATTCAAATAGAAAAGAAAAAAGTCAAAATGTGGTAGAAAGAAATTAATAATTTGAAACATTGCAAAAATTTCACACAGCTGAAAAGATATGATAAAATAGGGAATGCAGGAAACTGAAAGAGGATGCACTAGATATGATAATTGTAATAATATATTACATAAGTTTAAATAAATAGGGCATGACAATAACTCTAATTATATATATAATGTAATATGGTGATTAATTATTAATCATTAAAACCAATTTAATATTTACAATGAAAACAAAGAAAGGTCATCAAACTCAAGTTGTATGATTTGTTCATTACCCATTTCCTTATCTAAAGATAACAATTCAATATTAAGGTGAAGTAGGCATTAATCAGTAGGCTATAATCCTATTCTTATTATTCATGTACTTTCTGATAAATCTATCCTTTACTATAATGTTTATCACTAAACTTTAAGATAAAGCACAATCTGCTTCTTTTTTATATCATTATGAAGTCAAAGTCTGTACAAATTTTTGTTTACTTTTGTCCTGATTTCATTTTAGAGTATGATCAGTTAATTTTATTTGAAAAATTAACTGTATTGCAATTAATATTTTTAAAATGTACTTCAACAGTCTATAACTATTAAAATTTAAAACTACAACTATAAATAGATGTGAATTTTGGAGAGAACATTTCATGTTCCCTATTCAGAAGTCTCATAATAAAATATATCTGTCTTTAATTTAATTACTGGAAATAGTGAAGAGATGGAGGAATGAAGTGAAATTTCCTGTTTCTACTGCTTCTTCATTGAGTTCAGTATATAGTGTGTATCAAAAAAATAACCAGATTTCAAAAACATACATCTATGCAATCATGCATGGTCAGTGAATGATATTTATACAATTTGGAAATGCGTTTCCCAGAGTTTCAAATACTACCCACCAGATTGTAATACTAATGCTCAAATGTATGCTAACCTTTCTTGTAAACAACGTGGCATCTATACAACAGGAGTTTTATGTTCTACAACTTAGCAAGACAGTCTTTAATAATGGTTCAGCTTGTCGATAGCGTTTCAAGATCAATCTATCGTCAGCTAAGAACATTCATCATTGGTGTGAATAATTTGAAGAATCAGAATGCTGCTTATGTCAAGGAAAGAGTCCAGGGCAGGCATGCACTTCAGAGGAAAATGTACAACAAATTCAAGAAGCTTTTCAGCAAAGCCCGAAAGTCCACCAATCTCTTTGGTTGAGAATTTTCGATCCCTCATACAACAGTTTGGCATGCATTAAGATACTTGTATTTTAGGCCATACCGATTACAACCGACATCTTCGTGTAAGTGACAAATGCAACCTTAAAGATTTCTGTGATAGGCTCTTAGTTGATGTGGAAGACGATAGGTTCTTACCGTGGTTAATTTTTATTATGAAGCAATATTTAATTTAAGTGGTAATGTTCCATGTTACAATGCTTGCTTATGGAGACTTGAGAATTCACACAAGATCATACAGCAGAACTTCGAGATTCACCAAAGATTAATGTTTTTGTGCAGTTTCATTTAAAAATATTTGTGGCCCTTTCTTTTTTTTTAACACAGCATTCTTATCTTGAGATCTATAGCACTGGCTTTTTCCACAATTAAATGAAGACTGTGAAGAATTCATTTTTCAACTAGGTGGGTCTGCCACATCAGTATAATCAAGTTTGTCTGTTTCTAAATGAAACATTGCCTCAATGCTGGATAGGATGTACGGGAATCCAAGACTTGGCAGTACACTCTTAGCCCCCAAGATTCCCAGACATTACACCTTGTGACTTTCTTGTGGGATTATGTGATATAAAGTACTACTAAGTACAATAAAGTAAGTACTATTAAGTAGTAATAAAATACTACTATAAAGTACTATTACCTGCAGTTTGGATGAGCTGAAAACCAGGATCACAGTTGCAGTAACCTCTGTAACAGAAGACTGTCTACAATGCATTACAGAAGAATTCAGCCATCAACTTGATGTTATCTATTCCGACCACAGCAGATGGAGGACATGTAGAACATTTATAACTTGAAAGTGAAATTTTAAACAGTTTTGAATAGTATATAATTTATCATGTAATTCTAACACATTTTTATTTTGAAATATATCTGTTCGAAATCGGGTCACTTTTTTTGATACATGAAGTATTACTGAAAATCAGCATGTTGAGCATGTTGAAATGGAGATGATTTTTTTTTTGTCTTCAGTCATTTGACTGGTTTGATGCAGCTCTCCAAGATTCCCTATCTAGTGCTAGTCGTTTCATTTCAGTATACCCTCTACATCCTACATCCTTAACAATTTGTTTTACATATTCCAAACGTGGCCTGCCTACACAATTTTTCCCTTCTACCTGTCCTTCCAATAATAAAGCGACTATTCCAGGATGCCTTGGTATGTGGCCTATAAGTCTGTCTCTTCTTTTAACTATATTTTTCCAAACGCTTCTTTCTTCATCTATTTGCCGCAATACCTCTTCATTTGTCACTTTATCCACCCATCTGATTTTTAACATTCTCCTATAGCACCGCATTTCAAAAGCTTCTAATCTATTCTTCTCAGATACTCCGATCGTCCAAGTTTCACTTCCATATAAAGCGACACTCCAAACATACACTTTCAAAAATCTTTTCCTGACGTTTAAATTAATTTTTGATGTAAACAAATTATATTTCTTACTGAAGGCTCATTTCGCCTGTGCTATTTGGCATTTTATATCACTCTTGCATCATTCATCTTTAGTAATAACACTTCTCAAATAACAAAATTCTTCTACCTCCTTAGTCTTTTCTTGTTTGACTTTTTTTTATATTCAGTGGTCCACCTAGCTTACTTCTACTGCATTTCAATACTTTCATTTTGTTCTTGTTTATTTTCATGCGGTAGTTCTTGCATAAGACTTCATCCATCCCATTTATTGTTTCTTCTAATTCTTTTTTACCCAGGAAGAATTACTATATCATCAGCAAATTGTAGCATCATTATCTTTTCACCTTGCACAGTTACCCCTGGATTTAAATTGTTCTTTAATCTCATTAAATGCTAGTTCTATGTAAAGATTAAAAAGTAACGGTGATGGGGAACACTCTTGTCTGACTACTTTTTTTATTACTGCTTCCTTCTTATGCTGTTCGATTATTACACTTGCAGTTTGGTTCCTATAAATGTTAGCAATTGTTCTTCTACCTCTATACTTAAACCCTAAATTTTAAAAAATGCTGAACATTTTATTCCAGTCGCCTTTTCTAAGTCTATAAATGCCATGTATGTTGATTTGTTTTTCTTTAATCTTCCTTCTACTATCAATCTGAGTGTTAAAATTGCTTCTTTAGTCCCTATACGTTAATCCCTGAAACCAAACTGGTCTTCTCCTACGGCTATGAAAGCACCAATGAATGGATACAAGGAGTCGGGTTCCAAATGGCACCTGAGAAAACAGAGGCGATTATGAAATCAACAGCTAAAAGGCGACCCAGGCTGACAATCACCATCGAAGGACAACGCATTATGTCCAGGCTGGCCGTAAAATATTTAGGCATCTGGATTGATACCAGGCTGCCATTTGGGACGCTTGCGGTAGAGGCAAGCAAGAAGGCGGACAGGGTCATGGGGCTAGTTGCTGGCCTGCTGCCTAACTGTAATGGACCAAAGCAACCCCGAAAAAAAATCCTGGGAAGCGTGGCCCATTCCTCACTACTATACGGTGCAGAGGTGTGGGTGGGAGCCATGGTATATGCCAAATACAGGGAAAACTAGCGACATATCACAGACAGTGCTGTCTATGGGTCATATCCCGATACCGGACTGTCTCAGAAGTGGCTGCAGAGGTTCTAGCAGGACTTCTTCCTATCGATCTGGTGGTTAAGCAACGGAGAAGGATGTGGGAGATTAGGGCTCTCCCACCAAAAGAGAGAAGGCAGCAAAATAATAACATAACGGTCTAGTTCAGAGGTTCCCAAACTTATTTTTCTCATACACCACTTTCAAAATTTTGCTGGTTCTGGTGGACTCCCTGCAGCTACATTTCTACCATATTTCCAGTAGACGGAAAATGTGAAGATTAGATCTAACTATGAAAATTTGCGTTACCGCTGAGTTCCACGAACTAACAGCTTCCGAAAAAAAAGTGAGAATTGATTGGTTAATTTTTGATTGACTGTGCTGTGAGTGGATGTCAAAAAAGTAAAGTTGGCTAATCAAAAAAAATGCTTCCATCCAACTTTTCATTTTTGACATCTACTTACAGCACAAGAAAGCAATCAATTCTCACTTATTTTATTTAGAAAACTTCCCATTCAGAGTGGTAAAAAGCAAAAGAAAAATAGTATATTTTTTTGTTGCATTTATTCAAATATGTAATCATTACGCTATTAATTATTATTGTTATCATATTGCAATGTAATATAATAAAATTGTCGTAATATAATTAAAATTAAACATTAATAACGTAATGCAATTTCTACAATGACAATCACAAAATAGTTACAATTTTAATGGGAGGGATGTACTTGATGGATTGACAGCAAATTATCAATATTTGGCTTAAGTTTTGTTAGGAATACGCGCAAATCTCCCCGTTCTGTGATATTGAATCTGCTCCTTTTTTTGATAAAAGGTTTGTAACGACACTAAAACTTTTTTCGACAAGATATGACGAGGGAAACGCTATCAAAAGCTTTCTCGCAATTCCCCACAGTCCAGGATATTTTTCTGGTATTTCTGCCTGCAGCCAAAATGTTTGATACCCTCTTTTAAATTTCACCTTCAGCTCCTCATTAGTGCTAATCTCAAGTAGCTCCTCTTGTAATATCACATTCTCCACTTCCGTTTCATCAAATGGATTTATGATCCATGATGATATTTCCATTGTCAGAATATCTTCAATACTGATTTTGAAGTCATCAATGAGGGCAATTATATGTTAAACCTATGTCTGAATATCCTCATCAAGGCATTCTACCTGTGACAAGTTTGAAAACTGGGAAAATACGCGCCGACTAATATTTTACTTCATAAATTTTAATTTTCCAAGAAAAGCTGAAATTACACACTTTGTTTTTATTAAATTGAGACTGTCCCCTTGTAATTGTAAGTTAATGTCATTAAATTTTTTGAACAAATCTGTCAAATACGCGATGTCAGCTTTCAAAGTGATCAGGTTTTCTTTTAAATCTCAATCTTTACCTTCCAGAAACTCTAAAACTGATTCAAAAAGTGAGTAAAATCTTGTTAAACATGCACCTTTCGACAACCAGCGTACTTCAGTATGTAATCTCTTGGCGGTCTTACTTAACAGGATATGACTATTTTAACAGAATAGTATTAATTAATTATTGCAATGAAATAAAGTACCAGCGGCAAACTGATTCTGATTATTAAAAGCAATAAATCGGTAAGATCCATAATAAAGTTTTATGAAAATGGCTGAACCGATTAAAATGTAATGTAAAACTTTTTTCATTAATTATATTTTGATATATTTCTGTAAATTCTGTAGAAAATACTTTTAAATAACCAATATTTTGATATCACAACTGCGATTTTAATCATTTATTTATTACTTTGATGCACGTTACGAGTATGTAAAGACAGGTACAATTTATGAAAATAACAACGTCTTACAGAATAAGGGTTACAACCGGGAAATGGTATGTTGAGGATCAGTTTTTAAGTCGATTCCAATAGTTTTTTTATATATCTGAAAAAAAATTTAACTCAAAATTAATAAATCCTTAAACGGAGACAGTAAAAAGTGGTCACATTACAATATTGTGATGTTGCGTAGGCAGCGTAGCCCCCGCGGCTTTGACCGCGCCCCGCGCGACGTTTCAATATTGTGATTTGACCACTTTTTACTGATTTTTTATTAATTTTTGGTCTAAATTTTTTTTCAGATATATAAAAACAAACTATTAGAATCGACTTACAAACTGAACTTGAATATAACATTTCCCGGTTGTAACCCTTATTCTGTAACACGTTGTATAAATGTATATAATTATTACTGAACCACCACACAGTCGGGTAAAAAAAAATATTACTAATAAAGTAGGGATAAAAAGTTCAACCTTTCTCGGCTTTCTGTTCTTTTAGGGAAGTCTCTAATAATGGCTCTGTTCAGTATTTAATTTTTAATACGTACCTACTACACGCAAACATTACAAATATACTTATTACAACATAAATATATCTTTATCGCACGTGGGTTGGAAGAGATTTCTTTTTGGAATAATCCTCGCCTTTTGTATCTACGTATTTTTTGTAATTTGTGCATTTTTTGTTTACTGACGTGTACAATAAATTGTCAAATAAATAAATAAACAATAAATAAAATAAAAGTAAGTATAACAAAAAAGCAGGTTACTACTTTTTCCGACACTGGCAAACATCTATTCACTTTACTTTTCTTTTCGATATTCCGGAAACAAATGAGTAACGCTTATCCTTGGCAATCGTATTTATATTAGTGAAGAATCAAACAAGTTCATGCAAGATTGCTAGCACACACATCACAAGTCGTATTTCATCCCTTTGCACGTCTGAACAAGCGTTGCGGACAGCGGCGGCGGCGCTTTGCAAGTCTCGACACGTTCGTTGTACTGAATATGGAATATGCAAGTTTTTACAAGTAACAGTCGCTGAGCTTCTCAAAGCATTATCTGTCTAGATTGATACGCAAAGTCAAGCCAACATTTTAATTCTTCACTATCGAAACCAGATGAATTTTCGAGGACTCCCGCTTACGAATTGTGAACCCCCATTTTTTTGTCACGCCAACGTAGACCCCCGTCGAGTTTCCCGTGGACCCCTGGTTGTCCACCTGGACCACTTTGGGAATCAATGGTCTAGATGAACAACATATGGCAGTGGAGATAGAATCGGTGCGAGAAGGGACGGTGGACACATCAGATGCTTGGTGATGTCAAGCGATGGAGCAGCAGACGCCACAGCTCCCTAGATTATTACTTAACACAGTTCCTGACGGGCCATGGAGGGTTTAGGTCCTACTTGTTCGGGTTCTGCCTGGACCATTCCGATGAATGCCCTGTCTGCCACGAGGAGGAAACCGCCTACAATATGTTTTTTAAGTGTGCAAGATATGATTGTGAGAGAAAAGATCTATTAAGTGTTTTATATAAAGAGGATATGTTCACACCAAAGAAGTGCAAGATATATTATTGCACTCTGAGACAAACTGGAAGGCTGTCACTGACTATACCAGGACAGTCCTGCAGGACTTGATTACCTGGGAGGAGACCCGCATAAGAGCTAGATGTCGGAGGACATGTGGGCGGACAGGTTCTTGGCCGAACGCCTAGGGGCCCCTCCTTGCGCGTAGGGGTCGCCTTGGCACAATGAAGCTGCGGGCACTTAGCACAGGTGTTGGATGGCAGCCTGGGTGGCTTGATATTTTAGGAAGGTACTGTATCTGTGAAATGAGTAACAGCTTCTGTGGGTTGCGCTTCTGGTGTGATATACTGTATCTTTTTTTTTTTATCTTCTAGTACGTATATAATGTTTAGTTTTAGATATTATGTAGCATGTATGTATCCTATTCTGAATGATAATATGATGTTTAGTTTGTTTTTTAAATATGTAAAAAAAAAAGCTTACATTGTTTGTTGTATATGGTCAGCTTATTTGTACATGTATCATGTATAATTTGTATTGTGTTTGTACTGACTATTTAATGATCACATGCAAGAATCTGTATTGTGTTTTTAACTTAAGATCTGTACTTGTAGTATGATATAACGTATGACTGTGTGTGTGGGCAATCTCCCCCTACCTTTTCTTTCTTTTTCCTGTTTAGCCTCCGGTAACTACCGTTTAGATAATACTTCAGAGGATGAATGAGGATGATATGTATGAGTGTGAATGAAGTGTAGTCTTGTACATTCTCAGTTCGACCGTACCTGAGATGTGTGGTTAATTGAAACCCAACCATCAAAGAACACCGGTATCCACGATCTAGTATTCAAGTTCGTGTAAAAATAGCTGGCTTTACTAGGACTTGATCGCTGGAACTCTCGACTTCCAAATCTGCTGATTTGGGAAGACGCGTTCACCACTAGACCAACCCGGTGGGTAATCTTCCCCTACCTGATGGAATGCATTATTAGCTATGCCAGGGAGGGTGGATAGCCAGGGGTGGAAGTTTAGTCAGTAGTGTGCAGGTATACATACGCTCTTTCTAAAACCTAGTGGGACCTGTTAGCTAACCCGACACTGCTTCGGCGTCTGTAAAATGGATTCCCCACCTCTACAAAAAAAAAAACTTCTTCCACTCTCCTGTCTGTACAGAATTCTAGTTAAAATTTTTGATGTACGAGTAGTTAAGCTAATTGTTCTGTATTTTCACATTTATCTGCTCCTGCTTTCTTTGGTATCATCACAATAACACTCTTTTTGAAGTCTGTTAGAACATCCTCTTTTTCGTAAATATTACATATCAGTCTGTATAATCTGTCTATCGCTTCTTCAGCTGGACTGCGCAGTAATTCTGCAGGCATCCCGTCCATCCCAGGAGCCATTCTTTCAGGATCTGAATGGCTTTCTTCCCAGGAGCCATTCAAATCTTTTAATAATCTATTAAATTCAGACCTCAGTATTGTATCTCCCTTTTCATCCTCTTCGACTTCCTCTTCTTCCTCTATAACACCAGTTTCTAATTCATTTCCTCCATATAACTCTTCATATATTCCACTCACCTATCGACCTTTTCTTTGGCACTATAAATCAGTGCACCATCTTTGTTTAACACATTATTAGATTTTAATTTATGTACAACGAAATTTTCCTTAACTTTCCTGAATGCTCTATCTATTTTACCAATGATAATTTCTCTTTCCACTTCTGAGCACTTTTCTTTAATCCACTCGTCTTTTGCTAGTTTGCACTTCCTGTTTATAGTATTTCTTAATTGTTGATATTTCCTTTTATTTTCTTCATCACTAGGATTCTTATGTTTTCTATGTTCATCCATCAGCTGCAATATATCCTGATATCCAAGGTTTTCTACCAGTTCTCTTTGTTCTTCCTAAGTTCACTTCTGCTAATTTAAGAATTTCCTTTTTAACCCAGATAAGGCTGAATTTTTTTTGTTGAAAATTTTGTAATTTCTTGTATAATTGTTTCCAATAGTGTTAATATGTCATGCAAATTATAATTTTTCTTTTATTCAAGTGATAGTTTTCAAAATATTGCCCATCTTCCAGAAGGATTGTAGCCTAATATACCAGCAAGTATATTGAATATATAAATATACACTATTTACATTCTTTTGATACTTACAATACAATACAATGGATGTACATTAAACAAGTTCAAACTTTTTACACCCTGCAGTATGAAGTTTTGGCACAAACAAACAATAAAATACAGTACAATGGACATAAAATAAAATACTTTTAAATCTTTTTTAGTTTTGAACACTACGCAACGAGTTTATATTTTGTTACAGTCTCCAATATGAAAATAGTTTTGCAATATGAAAATATGTAAATAAATTTTGGCTTTATTTTGCATGGTAACCCATGAAACATGACAAATGGAGTGCTAAAATACACTTTGTACACTGTACATCTTTTCTTGCACAGCCGACATTATAATTGTTTCTTTTTCCCTGTGCGGACTTCTGAAGATAAATCTGTCACATAATGCTCCATTCTGTTGAACCAAGTTTTTTCCACTTTTGACGTACGAGATGACCGTCCCTTTTGAGACAGAATTCGTGATTTGATTAGAGTATTGCAATGGCGACTTTTCTACGAAATGCTAGGTTGTCTAATCTTCCATCATCTTGCCTATATAACTGCCAGGAATTGTGTTCTCCAATATCAGTCAGGTGTGCAACTATTGGAAAATACCACTTCTTTCCCTTGACTGTAACTCAATAGTGAGAAATGTTTTGATCAGCTCTGTCGATGCCACCTATGTGTAAATTGTAATTATAGATTGATTACATGTGGCTGTAAAACTGAAATTTGCTTTTTCTCTTGCTGAGAGTAATGTGCAACCTGACGAATGGGTTGTACACTGTCAAAATTACTTGCCACACAAATAGTGATGTTATCATTCCATACAGTGGAAAGTACATTGGAACTGTTAGACCTGTAATGATAAGTTACTCTTGGCTCTTTTTTTAATTCAACCATAAGTAAATCACAGTAACTAATTACCATGCTCTCATCTATGGAATGTTCTTGCTTGAAAGAAGTAAAATCCCTGCACATCTCTATATTACTTCCAAAAGTGGCCTGACTTTGGCAAATTTGTCATTTTTGTCAAGTTCGTCATTATTGCAGACATGAAGATTTGGCATGATTTACTTGACTCTGTCTCGCGCAAAGTTACTGGTTTCCTAAAATAAAATAATAATAATTATAGTAATAGAATGGCATATAAAGTGTAATCAAATGTTCAGAATAAACAATAAAAATGTAAATGTTCAGACGTAAAAGAAACCTAATCCAGCACTATGAAAAGAAATTCTGATTATAATAATGATGGGAATGGAACTAAAATATTTGTAACTGGATGTTGATTTTGGTTTGCTGCTATAATGACTTGTTTTATTTTAGAAAAAACCTTTACTAAACAATGAACAGTGGTATACTCAAAAATATTAATAATAATTACAATTAAAATTTTTGCCTTTATTTTGCAGAGATTTACATTTATCTTAATTTCATTTTCTTATTTTCCTTTTGTGTTCAGTTTAGTCTTCTCTTTTTATCATCCATCAGTAGTCACTCATGACCCTAAAAATTTACAAAAATTTATAAAAACAAAAAATATGTCAAAAATATAAACAAAGAGGTACAAAAAGATAGATATTTTAACATAAATTATTATCATGATCGTAATGTATTAAATATGCATTTATATTAATAATAGACCTGCAGAGTTTTGAATTAGATGGTAAACTACATCCTTATTAATTTGATGGTTCTGCAACAACTATAATATCTAATAGAGTAGCATCTTGGAAAATTAATAGTGTGAAATAAAGAAAATATCACTGGTCTAATGCATGTTTAACAAACTGGTACCGAAATTACTGAATTTAAACTAAGTTGAGTGCTGTTCACTATCAGCTTTTAGCATCTATTAGTAATGACTGTAGCAGTTGATGCCAATTAATTTTTTTTTAATCCTGTGATAAAAAAAAGAATTAATCTGAATATTATTAAATAATCATAAAATATTACAATGATAACGACCTATTTATCAGTAGTCAAATTCACTTATTGTATGGAACACACAAATCCATAGAATATGAACTGACTACTGTTAAACATACTGTTTTAAACATTAAATTGTCATTTAATCAGTAATATATCCACAAGTTACATTTTAAAAATCATTTACCCAATTATATACTTACATTGAGTTATGAATTTCATGTGTTAATAAACAGCTTCAAAAAAATAACGTTCTCAAATTTATCCTTACGGGTTTTTATTTTTAAGTTATTCTTTACTATTCAAGAAAGCACTAGTTTTAATGATTTTTTTTTTTTATTTTGTGAAAATTGCTCCTTTGGTGGTTGGTCTTACTTTTTCCATATACCTTATATTGAACATTATTTTTTTATGAAAAATAATGTGTTCAGAGATGACTTGAAAATATTCTTCAATTTTTTTGACTACATAGTATTGAATTTTTGTGAAATTAAAGCATTTGGCCGTGTCAAAAAAGACAAACTAATGAACTATTAAGAAGCCAAGAATATATTGGAAGATAGAACAATAACACAGGTCAACATAAAAAAATTTGGAACTGAGATAAAAGTAGGTAAATTAGAATGTATTTTTTACGCTGAATCTTAAAATGAAATCAGTTTTTCTTCATCACCCTAAGATTTTTTGTTATGACCCTTTAAAATATTGAGAAACTTCTTAAATAATAGAATACAAAAATATTAATAATAATTACAATTAAAATTTCTGCCTTTATTTTGCAGACATTTATATTTATCTTAATTTCATTTTTCTTATTTTCCTTTTCTGTTCAGTGAAGTCTTTTTTATCATCCAGCAGTAGGTCACTCGTCATAGATTCATCCCATCTACCTTGATAACGTTGCTCCATTTGCAATATATCTTGGTGGAACATTTCTATCATCCAGTTGCTGATGTCACCTGAATTTAAAGGGAACAAGTCCAAATGAGAATGGAAAAAGTGAATTTTCAATGATATTCTGCAACCTAAATTTCTGTAGTTCACTAAGAGTTCATTTATAAGCTAATTATGGTATTCAGCTTTTTAGTTTCCAAGAAAACCAGTAATGACATCTTTGAATGACTTCGATGCTGCTAGTTCTTTAGGATTCAGTTTGCTGTCAAATATATTTTCACAAACTAATTTTCTTGTTTGTGGCAAAGTGAATATTCCTTCTTTTAATTTGACTTCAATTAATCATGGAAAAACTCAGCTAATTATTTAAAGCTGTTTCCGTCATTATCTAATGCTTTTACAAAATTCTTCATCAGGCCTAGTTTTATGTGTAGAGGTGGTAAAATGATACGATCTGCTATGACATGGAGAATATTGACAACATTTTTCTTTCCTGTGGTAAACTGATTTCTTTTTGGTCGGTTTTAACCGAGTAGTATTTATCTGCATGTTAGTCAGTCTCAGGTCGACCATTCCTGAGATGTGTGGTTAATTGAAACACAACTGCCAAAGAACACTGTTATCCACGATCTAGTATTCAAATTCGTATAAAAGTTACTGCCTTTACTAGGATTTGAACCTTAGAACTCTAAAATTCAGAATCAGCTGATTTGTGATGACACACTTTTGTGGACACACTTTTTATATTGTTACTAGCTGACGCGGCAATGCTTCGCTATTGCTAGATTTGAGTATAATTATAGATTAAATGAACACAAATGAAAGTTTGATAAAACATTTAAAAACTACATTATGGAACATCACAAAATTTAACCTTTCCCCTCTTAACCTTCTTCCATTTTTCGCAAAAATATTTATTTTCAAGAACTATTATATACGCTGAATATAAGCCAAATAGGACCATAAATACAGTTTTTTTTTCAATTATTTCGACCCCAGCGCCATATAGCGGGTACAAACTAATTCAGAAATCTTGGCGGGCGGGCGTGCGCACAAAACTCACGAAAGTTTATTGCAATCGGATGAATGGTATAGGTACGCATACGGGACAAACAGACAAATATAAAAGATTAAATGAACTTTTTTTTATTTCTCCATCAATTAATTCAAATAGTTCTAATTATAGAATAAAAACTTTACCAATCTAATTTATTTCTGCTTTATTTATTCCTTTTTTAATAAAAATAGTATAATCTCTTGTAAACTAATACTTTTTTTTTAAATTAGTGATGGGAATTAAAAAAGTTGTTTCATCTTCAATACTTTCATTTATATAGCAGCATTTACTATTAAAACAAGCTGTAGAGTATATTTTCTTTTAAATTTTATAATTTCAAGTACATTATCAACTTTTTGTACGCTACGTAGTACTACTATCAAGTACTGCTATCTAGCAGCGCGATTCGTAAAGTCACCTTAAAAAATGACATATTAGAGTCCCGCGGTTCATCAAATGTAAAAAAAAAGTTATATAACAAAATTCGAGGTATTTTTTTAAAATTATTCTTTATTACAAATCTAACTGAACTATAATGATGTTTTCATGCTTACTTTTAAATTTATTTTTCCATTTTCATTTCACGTTTAGGTTAGGTCATGTTTAGAACTGTAAGCAATAGTTCGCTGACTTCGCCGTCCGTCCAGTTCTGCGGGCTCTAACCGTCGAACGAACTTCGTGATAATTAGTCTGCATCAAAGAATGTAATAATTGAACCAGTAAGACCATACAAACACATATATATATCTAATATTAATTAAAGATTGGAAAAGTGAAAATTAAATAAAAACAAGAACAAATAATAAAGAAGCATCTAACTGGAAGAAATAGTAAAATTAATTATAGCTGATGAAGTGTTATGTTCAGAGTGTACATCTGTGTGGCTGTAAAACACAGATACTAAGCAAAGAAAAAAAAGGCAAGCTGATAGAATTTTAAATGTAAGGATGGAGGACATAAAATGGACTGACAAAATGTAAAATTAAATAATGAGGGAAAGTAATGAATTAACAAAAATACAAGCATTATCAGAACAATTCAGAATAGGAAAACTAACTGAGTGATATATGGGAAAAATTTGATTAAAACAGTGATACATCAGTTAGAAGATGCAAAAAAGAGAGGCCAGTAAAGGTTAAAGACAATATATAAAAAAAAGGAACTATAAAGATCATGAAAGCTGCTGGGAGCAGAAGGCAATAGACAGATATAAGGCAAGGGACATGCCTCTAGGTACATAATCACATTATGGTGACAATAATGTATATAACCAGATGGAATTGAATGAAATGACGTGTATAACCAGAGCAATCATTAATATTCAAAGTATTACTGTATGAAAATTTGTTAACTTAGGAAAAAATAATAGATATTTCTGCAATCCAGAGTCTTAGTTCACTTTTACTAGCAATCTTGCATTCTTTTTCATATTTTTATCAAGATGCAGATTACACCTTTTCGTGAATAGTATTTTTAAAAAAGAAATTTCTGTGAAAGAAAAGGTTCTAGTATTTTTAAAGTGAGTCACTACTAATCTTATCATATTAATCTTGTTTTTTAGGTGGTGAAAGAATTAATGATTTTAAAATCGTATCATGTTGTTCAATAGAAATAAATTTAAAAAATAATAAAATCGACTTTAAAAATGTACTAAAAAAAATTTAGTAAATAATAACAGGTCAACAAAGGAAAAGTTGTTTGAAAACTAATAACTGATCTTATAGATTTTTGTGTCCTGATTTCAGGAAAATAATCAAAATTCCATCATGTACTACTATTTTTTTTACTAAATCAATTCTCTTAATAATCTCAAAATTGATAATCAATACCTTTTTGATAACGTTTTATAAAACGTTGAGTAAAAAATTAGGCGTGCGTTAATTTTTTTACTACAAGTAGTTTACAAGTAGAATGACTTCATGAGTCATGATTTATTTTTTTGTTGTTTGTGGGCGAAAAACGCCTGGGCGTTATCATCGCCCGGTAGTTATTAGTAAAAGGGTAAAATAACTCCGAAATAATAAACTATACAAGGTGTAAAACGTAATAGTTACCATATAATAAAAATTTATTAAAACAAGCCAAGAAGGCAAAATAAAACTCAAGACTAATACTACAGACAAAGTTGATAAAATATAAAAGTTAAAATAATAGATTAAAGAAAGTATATAAATTTACCTAACTCCGATGGGTTGTGTAAAAATCCCCTCCCCGGATAGTAAAATTAAATACATAGAACCAAAAAATCAAATTGAAAATAAAGGTTAAAATTATTAAAAAAACTCTCCTACAGATAAACATATATGAGCATATTAAATCCCTTTGCAGTAACCCGGTACTATGTAAAAAGAGAAACACCCGTTTCAAAATTCCGCTATCGTTGCACAAGATATCACGGATGTTTCTGGGTATATTAAACTGACGAAGCAACGCCGCATAACATATGCAGTCCACGAGAATGTGGCGCACAGTCATGCGGCAGTTGCATCGTGTACATAGGGGTACCTAATGTCTCCTGACATTAGGTATTCGTGCGTGACCCTCGTATGTCCCAACCGTAACCGGCAGAGGACCACTACCTCACGACGAGAGTTTCTGTAAGAGGAGCCCCACGACAACACTGAATCTTTAATTCGTCGGAGTTTATTATCGACGGTAGTCGTCCAGTCACTTTGCCACCTTACTCGGAGTGATTGTTTTATATGATTGATAAAATCAAATGTAGTAACTCGGGTGGTGAAAGGAAGCCGAATACACGCTTCCTCGGCAGCAGAATCTGATCCTTCGTTACCTAGAATTCCAACGTGGCCAGGGATCCAGCAAAAACCTACCTCCCTGTTGCGCCTATCTAACTCACCGATTTTATCATAAATGTCAATGACGACAGGATGTTTGGAATAAAGGTTTTCTAACGCCTGTAGAGCACTGTACGAGTCACTGCAAATAATAATGCTCCTATATTTAGGGCCAATGATACTTAGAGCCCTATCCACAGCAAGTAGTTCCGCGGTGAACACACTCGTAACACGGGTAGGCCAAACATATAAGTCTGTTCATTGATAACAACAGCACAACCAACGTTACCGTCATACTTCGACCCATCAGTGTATATCACCATGCCCGGGTTCGACTTGGCGAGGAGAAACTGAAACATCTGCCGGAAAACAATAGGTGGCGTGGAACGTTTATTGTACGTTGTAAGATCAAACGTAAAATTTACATGGTTTATTCTCCACGGGGGGTTCGAGCACGGACATGACGGAAAGAACGAGGGAGTGTCAACACTCATACGCTGCAGCAGACGTCGTGTACGTACACCCACAGGCGCAGTACAACGTGGACGGTCCTCATACTTCCTCAAATTAGGATTCTTAAGAACTGGGTCAAAAGCTGGGTGATTCGGCTGTCCGCTGAGACGGGCAAAATAAGACAACAAAAGCTGGTTTCGTCTATCCCAAAGTGATTGCTCGCCACTGTCTACAAGTAAGCTTGCGATAGGGCTCGATCTAAAAGCACCTGTGGCAAGCCGAAGAAAAGCATGATGCACACCGTCCAGCATTTTAAGTACGGTTTGACGAGCTGAATAATAGGCGACACAACCATAATCCAAACGGGAACGAACAAGTAGTAAAAATGTAACATACATGACCGATCGGCCCCCCAGTTGGTGTTACTAAGGACCCGCATCATATCTAAAAGTTTGAAACATTTTGTCCTCAATTCCTTTATATGTTTGATCCAGGTAAGACGGCTATCAAAAAGCAAACCTAGAAACTTAACGTAAGGAGAGACAGCAATAAGCTCTCTGCCCAGAAAAACCCGCGGATTAGAAGGGTTAGATCCCTTAGAAGGGTTAGATCAGATTAGAAGGGATTAGAAGGGAAAAGACTACATATTTCGTCTTGTCGGGTGAAAATGTGAAACCAGTAGTTCTTGACCAAGCCTCAAGGCGAAATATAGTGTTCTGTATCAGTCTCTCCATAGTGGGTGTAGAGCGGCTTGCAACGTAACTAACAAAATCATCAACGAATAGAGAACAAGAGACAGGAGCCTGTACGCAATTGGTAATACTGTTTATGGCCACAGAAAACAAGGTGGCACTTAATACACTACCTTGAGGTACACCATTTTCCGAGACGACACTGTCTGAAAGTGAATCGTCTACACGTACACGAAACGTTCGGTGATTTAAGAACCCCCGGATAAAAGCAAGCATATTGCCATTGATTCCCCACCTCCTAAGGGTGTCAAGAATGCCAAGAAGGCCGTGTCGTACGCCTTTTTTATATCGAAGAATATAGAAACGAGGTGCTGGCGGTTCAGGAAGGCGTTTTGTATGGCTGTCTCCATTGACACCAAATGGTCAATGGAAGATCTCCAAATGAGTCATGATTCCTCACTTATTCCTATTCCCCTTCACTCTACTGAAATAAAAATAAATCAGTTGCAATTAGATCATTGTGTTGAAAGGTTTTGCTTGTGTTAAATAATTTTCTAAAGCTTCTATAGTGTTTTAGTTTTCTTTCATTTTTGAAGTTAATTTATTTATGCTGTCCTTGTGTTTTTATATTTCGAAATGGCTTCAAGGGGTTGTGTTAATTCACCTAATAACTTCTGTTACCTTTGCAGGGGGTTTGTAGTAAAGAAAGAGGAAAGAAATATTACAGACTTTGTTATAAAAGTGTATTATGCCTACTTTGGGGTAAACTTTGGTGACCAAGATGAAATGTGGGCCCCTCACACAGCTTGTTCTACTTGTGTGGAAGAGCTACACAAATGGCAAAAGCTACACAAAAGTCTTTTCGGTTTGGAATACCAATGGATCTGGAGAGAACCACAAAATCACAGTAATGATTGCTACTTTTGTTCTTGAAATGTACAAGGGTTCAATCTAAAAAGTAAGAAAAAAATTGTGTATCCAAATTGTTGTTTGGCAATATGCCCTGTACTTCACGACACTGGTGTACCTGTACCTACAGTTCCAGAAAAAACTAGAAGATTTACTGAACAACTCCAGAACAGACTCGCAGGATGATAACGATGATAATAATTATGTTGATTTTATTTCTGGTATTTCCAAACCACAACTTTTTTCATAGCATAAACTGAATGACTTGGTCAAAGATTTAAGTCTTCCTAAAAAATGTACTGGCCACTGCCACTTCTTCCTCATTTTACAGAAACAGAGAAAAAGTCTCTACTCCGTACTTTTCTGAAAATGGAAAATTAATTTATTGCAACAATGTTCCTGGTCTAATGGAGCAGTTGAACATAAAGTATGATGTGAATGAATGGAGGCTGTTGATAAACTCATCCAAAAGAAGCCTCAAAGCTGTTATTCTTCATAATGGCAACACATATGCTTCAGTGCTGGTAGGATACTATATGTATCTGAAAGAATGCTACGAGAATTAGTTCTATCTAAACTGAAATACTATGATTATGAATGGATAATACATGGTGACCTAAAAGTAATTTCTATGCTTCTTGGACAGCAGGGAGGATACACCAAATATCCCTGCTTCTTGTGTGAATGGGACAGCCAGGACAAGAAAGAACATTGGAACAGAAAAAATGTCCACATAGAACCTGGGACCAAAAATGTAATACGGAAAAGTTTAGTTATCCATGGAAAGTTCACCTCCACTTCACATTATATTGGGATTGATGAAACAGATTGTAAAGGCTCTATCTAAAGAAGGAGAGTGCTTTAAATACATATGCCACAAGTTTCCACAACTCTCACAAGCCAAAGTGAAAGAATGCGTTTTCACTGGTGCAGATATTCATAAACTTTTTAAAGATGAAGTCTTTCAAACTAAAATGGAGGACATTGAAAAAGAAGCATGGAAAGTATTTATAGAAATTGTAAAGAGATTTCTTGAGAATAATAAGGACCCAAATTTTAAGTGTATAGTGGAAAACATGCTAATGAAATTCCAAGACTTGTGTGAAGCTTGAAGGTACATTTTTGCATTCTCATATTGATTTCCCTGAAAATCTTGATGCTGTAAGTGAAGAACAGGGTGAAAAATTTCACCAAGATATAAAGGAAATGGAATGCACATATCAGGGAAGGTAGAATGTGAACATGGTTGCTGACTACTGTTGGTGCATCCATAGAGATGATCTGCAAGCTGACTACAACAGAAAATGTGAAGCATTGAAAAAGGAAAAAAGGGCAGTAAAAATCTTCGTAGAGGTAAGAAAATGTATAAAAAACCTTTCATTAAGTACTATTACTTTTTTATAAATGAAACTTTTCCTAAGGAATAAATATACAATACCTTTTTTCCATTTTCTTTTTTTAGTGCCATATTTGAAATCAGCGCACAAAATAACATAAAAATCAGTTATCAGATTACAAACAACTTTCAAATTCCTTAATTTTTTTGACTAGTGTAATTTTTCAGTTATTATTTTTATTAATCTAAAGTGAAAGAAGTTGTAACACTCTTTTTACACCTTTTTCTTTGTAAAGTTGTATACTTTGCAGAGCAATAATTACACTTCTACTGATGAGAAAAATATTATTATAATTATTTGAAATGAAAGATATCTTACCTTTATTTAAAATATAAGATTAAGTAAAAATTATAAAATTTAAATTAAAAAAATTTATAATTTAAAAAACATATTCTTAACTTAAAACATTAATTATTATTTTGTTGATCATCATCTGTCATAAGTAAGAAGTAGCGATTATAAAAAAATGTAATCCTTTTGAAATGAGATAATAAAAATTTTAATGACATTTTAGAAAGAAATATCGATGTAACTTGGTAAAGAAGTGGTGTAGTAAAATTATTTTTAATTTGTTGTAAAATATAAAATAAAAATGTTATTAAAGAATTACTGAATAAACACGATTGATTTTTTTTGAAAATGTCATTGCTGTGCGATATTCGGTCGTGAGTGATTATAGTGTACATTTAAAAGTAGCAGTTTCTTGATAACCAATCACGTCACCAAATAAACATTACGTAGCGAACAGCTGATTAGGTAATAATAGTAATATTACAGTTTTGGTTTCAGACGTAGTTGAGTCGGAAAGTTAACCAGTGCGGTGTAGGCGCGAGACAGACTACTTGTTCTGTTACAGAACAACTGATTTTATGCTCATATTTTGGTTGCTGATTGACAGTTAAATTTATTTTTAAAATGGAAGATGTTAAAATAATTAAATTCTCTAATTGCTGTCTTTTAAGAGATCATACGATTGTTAAGGAAGATTTGTGGATACGTAGAGGGAAGATCTTAAATCCCCAAACTTTATTTTTTTCAGAGAAAAAGGCTCCTGATGAAATCATTGATTGTTGGGGGGCGTTAATTTCACCAGGTTTCATCGATCTTCAAATTAATGGTACGTTTATATAAATTTTGCACTCTTTCTATTGACAATGTGGTGAAAGTTAAGTACCGATTGATATGGTAATTATACCTGATACCTTAACGTCTGTTTACTTGTGTAATAATCGTGTATTTTCACGATTGTTATTAGAATTTCTTTTCATAAAAAAAAAATGTATTCAGCTATGATTCTATCCTAAAAACATGTTAAAATGTGAATGTTTTTATCATAAACAGCATAAAATTTCGTGCTTTTAGAATTGTAATAAAGAAAAAATGAGATATGTTACGATTGTAAGATTTTTTAAAATTTACAGTAGAATATATTTTGAAAATTCACCTTCCTTATTATTTTGTATTTTTTTTCATGATGAATGAAAAAATTATAATTAATAATCTTTTATCTTTGCTGGTTTATACGAGTATAAATCACTTTTAAATCACTTTAATGTGACATGGACTTTGATTTATAAAACTGTTTTCAAAAGAGTTTTAATTTGAGAATGTATATTAAATTTCATGATTCTATTGTGTATTTTTGTTTTTATGTAATTTTCAGTCAATAGTTTTCATTTAATCATAGATTAATCTAGTTTACATATGTCTTGGTCTTAGTAATAGAAGTTTTAAAGTGACAGTAAATGTCTTTGTTGCAAAAAAAAAAACATTGTAAATTTGTTATTTTATGTCAATAAACTGTACTGCAAAAAAAGTAATTTAAGATGTATGTATACCACTCAAGGTAATTAATATTTACATTTAGTGTCAAGGTTAACATGATTGTTTTGTTTGCAGTTTTTATGTCTGAGTTGTTAAATTATTTTATTGCCAAAGAAAATATGATTTATATATAAAGTTTGTAAAACTTATATTGAAATATCGGTTTTTAAATAATTAAGTGCATCTATTAAAAATATGACTAATTATGCAATTTAATCTTGTAAACTTCATCTTTTGGTACTGTTTGTACCCAATTTTTTTATTCTTTATGTGTGTTTACGTCTGACCTGCTGACCTAGTTAATGTTTAAAAATTATAATTTTTAGCTGCAATTATTCATCTAATTTAAAAATGTTATTGTTGTATTATTATTCAAATCCTCTTTATTCCTTATTTTATCTTTTTTCTTATTCAAGAGTTTTTCATTTGACACTATTGGAATACACATAAAAAAAAGTTTTTCCATCCTTTGTAAATTTTCCACACTTTTATCATACAAGATTAGTAGTCCAATTAATTATGTTACCATGTCATGGTATTATTTTATTATTCTAATTTCAGAATTAACTTTCTTTGTTTTAATATAAAACAGAAAGATTTTAAGTATATTATTATATGTAGATTAGTATGGAAGAGTTTTGTGTAATCATAATTTTCTTGTGATGCAGTCAGTGTGATTAAAACTATTAAAAATACACTACTACTTTGTAACAGAGATTGGCATGTTTAGAATCCAAATATAAGACAAAAATAAAAAGTACTCTTTCTTAAGACAGAAATAAATAAATTAATAAAATAAATAAATAAATTCAATATTTTACTTACAAATTTAAAATTCAAACATAAAATGAAATATCAGTTAGTCTATGAATCGGACAGTTTATTTAAATTATACTCAATTAAGTTTTAATGGTGATTTGAGGCACTTCATTTTACACTATTTTTACCTTTTAAAGCAACTGAGGTACAAGCAGTACCAAGTAGTGTTCTTTTACTGAGAGTAATGATGATCACTTTATAACTAATCCCTGCATGAACTGTGAGAAGATTCATCAATTTTAGGGTTGGGCAGGGGTTAAATGTCACTTTTGAGATTGTCATCCTTATGATTGTGAGATTTGAGAGTGATTTGTGACTAATGTCAGGTTGCCTCTAATTGTTATGGTTATGACACTTAACACATATACAGTATTAAGAAAATTTTTAAACTCTAATATTGGTTACACTGAAAGTTTTAATGAAAAAGACTTTATTTAAAAGAAAAATATGTCTCTTCTGTATTTGTTGATTCATTTCAGTAGGAAAACTTTTATAAATTGGAATGTATTCTGCATTTAAAATATGTGTTTGTCTGCAGGAGGTTTTGGTACTGATTTTACTCATGAAAAAGAAAATGTCGAACAAGGTGTTACTGTAGTGGCCAAAGGCGTTGTTGCTCATGGAGTCACAGCATTTCTTCCTACAATAGTATCATCAAGCCCAGAAACATATAGCACGGTATGTTTGTACTGTTTATATTGATAATTAATGTAATTAGTAATATTGAAAATTTGTAAGACCAATTACAACTAAAGATAATTTGTAATTATAACTATAAATAATTATAATAATTATTACTGATAATAATAACGCACATAATTATTACTGATAATTATGTGTATTATTTGGGTTTTAATTTCATTATCTTCTTTACTTTAATACTAAATTACTTTAATTAAAAAAAAAATTTTAATACACAGTGGCAGGTTTTATAAACAACAATTTTATAACAATTATTTATTGTTTTATTAAAAAACAGCAAAGAGTTGCGTATTGCTGAGAAAGTGATGGTCTGGTTACTCAGGGCTTCACTCTTGAAAGACTTTTTGTAGGATGAAAATTAGGTGGAACATTAAAGTATGTATATAAACAAAAAAAATTATGTAAAAAAGATTATTTGAGTAAAATTTGAAGTACACATCCCATGAAATCTGTACCTCTGCTCTCTTGCCCGATCTTTAGACCAAAATTTAAAGGTATCGGTGCTCCATCTACAGAAATCATTGTACTAAATTTCACCTAAATTTGCCAATCCAGACTTGAGATGTCAAACAAACAGCATTCATATATTGTCCAGAATTTTTCAATACTAAATCTGTATTTTTTGGTTAGAGATGAAACATTAAGAGCTGCAAAAACCCCACAAGCAAAATTTGACCTGATTACTGTATGTCCTGTATATACTACACTGCATAGCTGTACAGTGTAACTACATTATTGGGAAAGTAATAAAAACCTTAAAAAATTACTGTTTATAAACACCAATTTAGTAATTATTGTATAATTTTTTCTCTTCACCTCACCAGTGTTACCACTCCTATTTTTATCTGCCACACCACAGTGTTTACGATTGATTTTAAATAGTTCTGCCATATCAAATTTATGTTATCTGTGTCTTTATTTTTTAAGCGTTCTAAACAATTTGCCAATCCACACAAATAATAAATCTGATCATAAATTCAACTGCACTAATGTTTCATGAAGTGGTAGGTTCAAAATCGCATATTGTAAAAGTCTTATATTTCAAAATTGTAAAATGCATATATTAGCACAATCCATCTATGGTTTAACTTCGTGAATTTGTTATACTTCTTATTTATAGATGAAAATATAGTGTCATTTTTACAGACTTTTCAAAGAAAATTATGGTATTATTTTAGGTCATATTGTGTGTGTGGGGAGTGGGGTGAAAATGAATTTTCTTTATGTTTTGAAGTATGAGGAGTATGAAAATTCCATTCACTTAAATTGATGTTTTCTTAAATTTTATGTATATATATTATGTATTAAATTATATATAAAATAATGTATAATAAAATCAGATTCATTGAAAGTTAGATATGACGCTCAATTTAAGGTAGAAAACATTTGAGCAGGCTAAGGTAGAAGCATGGTTCATTATGATGCTGCAAATTGGAACATTGACGTTTCTTTATTTGTGGTATTAGCAATAATAAACAAAATTAAAAAAAAAATATTACATTTTTTTGTTTGAGCGATTGCATTTGACATATGATAAATTACTTTTATTATAAATATTATCTTTAAAAAAAATATTAAAAAAGAATATTATATTATTCAATAGATTATAATAAAAAAGATAATCCATAGTGGTTTGTAATGTATTTTAAATAGTTTGTCAAACATTTTGACACTTGTTTATAGTTTGATAAAATTATGTATTTTACACTCATTATTATACCACTGATATCAGTGCATGCATATATTTGTGAATCTAATATATGGGGTCTGTAACAATTTCAGATTTACATTCAACAGTCAATGTTTAGTGCTTTTTGTGTCACAGTTTTAAGAAAATCTGTAAAAATAGTCAGATGATTAGCATTACTCATAAAAATGGTTTATTCTATATTTCTATCTCTTATTTATAGTGTACAGACTATATTTTCAGAACAAGATATGATTTTTACTTTCCCAGCTACTTAGCCATGTAGTACATTTTTCATTATATAAGGGTAAGTATGATAATTAAGTTAAATTTTGCATGTTGAAGTTTTTGTTGCAGATTTAATGTTTTATGACACTCTCCATCAACATATCATAAGTTTAGAATAATATTTTTAACAAAATCTTTTACCAGCAGACTTATATACTTCAATGTTCCACTTATTTTTTGTTGTAAGTAATAGTCTGTCAAGGATGAACTCTTGAATAGCCAGAACCGGGGCTTGGTGAAGCCAGAAAATTCAACTTTTTTTTATATACAGATACAACCAATTTAATTGTAAATTTATTATTTTATATAATTGTTTTTTTTTTATATATAATTTAATGCTTTTTTAAAGTTTATTTAAAAGTAAAAGTTATTACTCTTATATAAAATGTAAAGATATATATATTAAGATTTTTATCCTCAATAATAATTATATAATATTTTAATGTGTATAAAATGTGTATATATATTACTATTACTATTATATATTATTATTATGTCTATTATATTACTATTATTATTTAATGTGTATATATATTTATACATATATTTTATTTTTATTAATATAATGTAGTACCTGTTGTTAAAACAGGCACTGATAAATTGATTTTTGAAAGCAATAATTATAATGTAGGATATATATTATTTTTCTAAAATCAATCCTTTCAGGAATCATATTCCTCTACGCTATACAAATTATATTAATCCAATCAACCCAAGTACAGAATAATAAAATAAAGTAGAATGACACCAACCTTAATCCATAATTCAAGCAGCAGTGCTTTTGCAAATACCCCCTCAGTTGTTCTATATCATTTTTCAAATCATTTGTACTAAATTACACATTAAAATTGAAATTTAAAACCAACTTCTGATTACATCATTTATATAAATATTAAAAAAATTACGTGAAAGACTGCAACCTTGTCGGACAACACGATTAACTAAAATTTCCTCAGATACTTCAAAGCTTGTGTCAATAATTACTTTATATTAATCTTATCAACCCTAGTACAGAATAATAAAATAAAATAGTATGTCGCCTACCTTATTCCGTAATTTAAGCAATAACACTTTTGCGAGTACCTCACATCCTCAGTTGCTCTATATAACGGCATGGTAATGCTTTATGACAGGCCAGATGGAATGAGGCAGAGGGTGGACATTATACGCATGATCTCTTCCCAGGCATTGTTGGTTTGTGGGACGCCCGTTAGGTTTACCCTAAGAAGTATGTGATGATGTAATGCAATTTCTTTCTAGTCATGGCGCCTTCTGAGACAGACACAGACAGACTCCAGCGATTTGTCCTGGTGAATTCAGGTGTGTGTCCAGACTGTGGACAACTAGATGACACATACCAAGTAATTTTCGAATGTGCAAAATGCAAACATTTGCGCACAGAGACTATTTGTCAGCTCGACATTATCGGGTCGATATTAGATCTCTGTGAGAGTTGGAAAAACTGGGCCGAATGGGTAATCGTTGAAAATTTCATCAGGTATCTGGCAAGAGAACAGATTACCGAGGGGATTTAGGGTTCTGCCTGGTCATTCCTGTGTCTTGGTTTTGTTATTCTTATGTTATAAGGTTTGATGTTTTTGTAGTGTTTTGCTTATTTTGTTTTATTTTTAAGTTTATTTTTATTTCTTGTTTTGTGTATGTTATGATTGCATATTGAACTCAACATCTAACCTATTGGGTAGGTATTTGCATTTTTAATTTAATTTCCTTCATGTCTCTCAGTGTTGTTAAAAACTCAAAGTAGATGTGTTTTGTGTTAGAGTTCATTTCCTAGTAGTACACCGATGGGAATACCACATGTGGCATTTGCATCAGAGGCATCCTGACTGAGGCAAGAACAAGGCTGAGAGTAGCCTTTTGTCAGGGTTCAGAAGATGACCTTTGGTAAAACCCATAAGGGCTAGGTGGCCAGGTGACTGAAACTGCCACATGGAGGGTGTCTTCCCCTACGGGATCAGGATGTAATTATACTGTTAATCTGTTTATTATTTGTTCCATTGTTATTTTATTTATGTTTATGTAATCAGTTAATAATTGTAAAATTTTTATGTTATTTTAAGATTCTTCCTAAACTGAGGAAACGAATGGGTGGTGAAGAAGGTGCAGCAGTATTAGGTGTTCACTTAGAAGGACCTTTTATTAGTCCTTTGAAAAAGGGTGCACATGATGAAAAAGTACTGCAGTCATTTCCTAATGTATGTTATATATTGTTTTCTTTTTTAATTTAGAGTTGATTTGTAATATTTTTTATGTGAACCAGTGTCTGCTTGTATGGTTGGTTATTTGATACTTTTTCGTTAACTGTACGATTGTCACATTTTTCTACTTTTGCATTGCAACATTACAACAGTATTGGCTTAATTTTCTTCCATGTGTTCTTTAGTGATTTATTTAGAATAATATTATTATTCTGTATTTTTGGATTTTGTAGATTGTAAAAAATGCCTTGCCTGACCTGGACGTCACAGAACCTGCACTTAAAAGACAGACGATGCTCTCTGACACAGAGATCAATATATTTGTTATTTAGAATATTTTCAATGTCTTTAATGTCTTTTTTATTAATAAGCCTGTTTTTATCATAATTTCTAACCCTTTTAATATCAAATAGATCATGGGTTGAAAGGATATCTAAACTATTAATAGACTCAAACATTGACCCAACAAACTCAATAATCCAGTTCTTTTATTTCTAAATTTATTTATTTTTTTAATTAGTAGATTTATTGTGTAAAATATTGTAGCAGTTGGGAGACAGCCAGAATCATCCATTTCTATTATTTTTATCGTCAATGAGATCATGGCTTTAAGTTTAGTCACTTAAATTATTATAATATATTATATAGACTTTTATATTTATATAATATTATATAGACTTTTTGTGTGTTGTAATAGTACACGTTCTAGCTTATCAAAATATACAGAGTGTATCATGAAGTTCTTCTGCTACTTCCATAACTGTTCCACTCGTGAAAATAATGAAAAAAGTTCACATGCATACTAAAATCATTTACAACTTATGGCTAGTGAAAGATCTTGTTTGGATTTCAGCTACCTGGGTGAAATGAGATCATACTGAAATTTTTAGGATGTTAATTAAGCAACAGAATTAGAGTTTATTCATGGTTTTTGACCTGAATCGAATACAGTAAGAAAAATTTATAAAAACAATATTTTTTTTTTTGTCTTCAGTCATTTGACTGGTTTGATGCAGCTCTCCAAGATTCCCTATCTAGTGCTAATCGTTTCATTTCAGTATACCCTCTACATCCTACATCCCTAACAATTTGTTTTACATATTCCAAACGTGGCCTGCCTACACAATTTTTCCCTTCTACCTGTCCTTCCAATATCAAAGCGACTATTCCAGGATGCCTTAGTATGTGGCCTATAAGTCTGTCTCTTCTTTTAACTATATTTTTCCAAATGCTTCTTTCTTCATCTATTTGCCGCAATACCTCTTCATTTGTCACTTTATCCACCCATCTGATTTTTAACATTCTCCTATAGCACCACATTTCAAAAGCTTCTAACCTTTTCTTCTCAGATACTCCGATCGTCCAAGTTTCACTTCCATATAAAGCGACACTCCAAACATACACTTTCAAAAATCTTTTCCCGACATTTAAATTAATTTTTGATGTAAACAAATTATATTTCTTACTGAAGGCTCGTTTAGCTTGTGCTATTCGGCATTTTATATCGCTCCTGCTTCGTCCATCTTTAGTAATTCTACATCCCAAATAACAAAATTCTTCTACCTTCATAATCTTTTCTCCTCCTATTTTCACATTCAGTGGTCCATCTTTGTTATTTCTACTACATTTCATTACTTTTGTTTTCTTCTTGTTTATTTTCATGCGATAGTTCTTGTGTAGGACTTCGTCTATGCCGTTCATTGTTTCTTCTAAATCCTTTTTACTCTCGGCTAGAATTACTATATCATCAGCAAATTGTAGCATTTTTATCTTTTCACCTTTTACTGTTACTCCGAATCTAAATTGTTCGTTAACATCATTAACTGCTAGTTCCATGTAAAGATAAAAAAGTAACGGAGATAGGGAACATCCTTGTCGGACTCCCTTTCTTATTACGGCTTCTTTCTTATGTTCTTCAATTGTTACTGTTGCTGTTTGGTTCCTGTACATGTTAGCAATTGTTCTTCTATCTCTGTATTTGAACCCTAATTTTTTTAAAATGCTGAACATTTTATTCCAGTCTACGTTATCAAAAGCCTTTTCTAGGTCTATAAACGCCAAGTATGTTGGTTTGTTTTTCTTTAATCTTCCTTCTACTATTAATCTGAGGCCTAAAATTGCTTTCCTTGTCCCTATACTTTTCCTGAAACCAAATTGGTCTTCTCCTAACACTTCCTCCACTCTCCTCTCAATTCTTCTGTATAGAATTCTAGTTAAGATTTTTGATGCATGACTAGTTAAACTAATTGTTCTGTATTCTTCACATTTATCTGCCCCTGCTTTCTTTGGTATCATTACTATAACACTTTTTTTGAAGTCTGATGGAAATTCCCCTTTTTCATAAATATTACACACCAGTTTGTATAATCTATCAATTGCTTCCTCACCTGCACTGCGCAGTAATTCTACAGGTATTCTGTCTATTCCAGGAGCCTTTCTGCCATTTAAATCTTTTAATGCTCTCTTAAATTCAGATCTCAGTATTGTTTCTCCCATTTCATCCTCCTCAACTTCCTCTTCTTCCTCTATAACACCATTTTCTAATTCATTTCCTCCGTATAACTCTTCAATATATTCCACCCATCTATCGACTTTACCTTTTGTATTATATATTGGTGTACCATCTTTGTTTAACACATTATTAGATTTTAATTTATGTACCCCAAAATTTTACTTAACTTTCCTGTATGCTCTGTCTATTTTACCAATGTTCATTTTTCTTTCCACTTTTGAACACTTTTCATTAATCCACTCTTCTTTCGCCAGTTTGCACGTCCTGTTTATAGCATTTCTTAATTGCCGATAGTTCCTTTTACTTTCTTCATCACTAGCATTCTTATATTTTCTACGTTCATCCATCAGCTGCAATATATCGTCTGAAACCCAAGGTTTTTTACCAGTTCTCTTTATTCCGCCTAAGTTTGCTTCTGCTGATTTAAGAATTTCCTTTTTAACATTCTCCCATTCTTCTTCTACATTTTCTACCTTATCTTTTTTACTCAGACCTCTTGTGATGTCCTCCTCAAAAATCTTCTTTACCTCCTCTTCCTCAAGCTTCTCTAAATTCCACAGATTCATCTGACACCTTTTCTTCAGGTTTTTAAACCCCAATCTACATTTCATTATCACCAAATTATGGACGCTATCAATGTCTGCTCCAGGGTAAGTTTTGCAGTCAATGAGTTGATTTCTAAATCTTTGCTTAACCATGATATAATCTATGTGATACCTTGCAGTATCGCCTGGCTTTTTCCAAGTGTATATTCTTCTATTATGATTTTTAAATTGGGTGTTGGCAATTACTAAATTATACTTCGTGCAAAACTCTATAAGTCGGTCCCCTCTTTCGTTCCTTTTGCCCAGCCCGAATTCACCCACTATATTTCCTTCCTTGCCTTTTCCAATGCTTGCATTCCAATCTCCAACTATTATTAAATTTTTATCTCCTTTTACGTGTTTAATTGCTTCATCAATCTCTTCATATACACACTCTACCTAATCATCATCATGGGCACTTGTAGGCATATAGACGTTAACAATCGTTGTCGGTTTAGGTTTTGATTTTATCCTTATTACAATGATTCTATCGCTATGCGTCTTGAAATACTCCGCTCTCCTCCCTATCTTCTTGTTCATCACGAAACCTACTCCTGCCTGCCCATTATTTGATGCCGAGTTAATTACTCTAAAATCACCTGACCAAAAGTCGCCTTCCTCTTCCCACCGAACCTTACTAATTCCTACTATATCCACATTTACCCTATCCATTTCCCTTTTTAAATTTTCTACCCTACCAACGTTTTTTAAGCTTCTAACATTCCATGCTCCGACTCTTAGAATGTTATTTTTTAGTTTTCTGGTGACCCCTTCCTTAGTAGTCCCCACCCGGAGATCCGAACGGGGGACTATTTTACCTCCGGAAAAAAAAAACAATATTTACTGCTAAAAATTGCTGTTAAAAAATTTAAAAAAAATTAGAAATTACACAATAATAATTGTAAAATAAAAACAAATGAAAATCACTTAAATAATAATTTTTTTATTAATGACAGAAACTTTCTTCAAGAGGAATTGTCCCAGCTGCATAAAGATGTTCCTCTAGTGCTTAGATGCAAAGTATACTTCCAGCATAATGGCATACCTCCCCACTTCTCTTGTTCCATTTCTACTGACTTAAATCATCATTTCCCTGAGTGTTGGATTAGTCATGGAGGTTCACATTCCTGGCCACCAAGATCGCCTGATCTAACACCTTTATATTTTTGCATCTGGGGATGGATGAAAAATATTATATACAAAACAAAAATACATTTTTGTGAGGAATTAATTCTCCGCATTATGGATGCTGCTGAGCAACTTAAGGAGAACCCTGGTGTTCACCCCATATTTCTCAAAAACTACTGCAGATATGGTTCTGGAACCTACTATTCGATTTTTCAGATAAAAAACCATGAATAAATACTAATTCTGCCCCTTAATTAACGTCCTAAAAATTGCAGTAAGAACTCATTTCATCGGGGTAGCTGAAATCCGAGTGAAATCTTTCACTAGACATAACTTGCAACAAAACATTTTATGACATATGTTTATATGAACTTTTTCCATTATTTTTACAAGAAGACCTAGGTTATGAAAGTCCCAGGAGGACTTCATGATTCACTCTATATATGCCCAGAATTCTCATGAAGACATGATGAGTTTTATTATAAAAATTTAAATATTCTTCTACAGCAAGTGTTGTCTGGTAGCTACTAAATCTATAAACCATATTTTTGCTTTGCTAATAGCCATACTTCCCCTAGTTATTAAATGTCTGAAGAATTGAATTGGTCAGATGTACTCAAGTAAATTTTAGGAAATAATCTGAAAAACTGTATTTTACTTAAAATATATTTAATCTATAAATATTATTTTTGCTTAAATGAGTTTTATTTTTATGTTAATTTAGTGTTGTTCCATATAAAACTTGATGCAAAAGGGCTTTTCTATTATGTTTATTTCAATTTCTTCTCATTACTTCCTCCAATTTTCTACCATTTACTGTACTGGTTTATGTTTATTGTACATTTATAGCCTATACTATATAATATTATGCATGAAGATCATGCTGTGTTTTGAACAAAAATTGCAGGTTGAATTTATTGTGACACGTCAGTAATTTACAAAATTGAATTATTATCATTGACTTCGATATTTTCATCTGAAATTTTGTATCAGTAGTCGCTCCCTTTTTATGAAAAATAAATTTTTGAAATTTATTTTCTCAGAATGGACTTATTAAAAAATGGGTAAAAAAATTCACTTCAATCACTTTTTGACTATTTTTTTTTAACTTACATCATTAGGATTAATTTTATAGAGCCTGTTATAAAATCTGAAACAATTTTACCTGGAAGTTTTCATTTGTTAGATTGAAGTTTTTACTGAGATTCTGTTTTGGGTATTAAATTACGATTTGACATCCTGAAAGTACCAGAACACTGGGTAATTCAGCTTTTTCAGGATAATTTACTCGGATAATATTATGCAAAAGGTTATTTATTTACTGGTGATGATTTTATTGAATTCTAACTTGTACAGCATGTATAAATTAGATAAATAAAAATAATATTTAATTATTAATGAAGTTATTATTTAATTATTAAGGAACCTTACTAGTATTAAAAATAACTAAAACTTACTTTATTGAATGTTTATGGATTATGTTTATTTGTAATTATTTTAATTTTAGGGGTATGAAACATTAAAAGAAACATATGGACGAATGCACAATGTTGCCTTGTTAACGCTAGCTCCTGAAATCCCAAATGCACTTGATGTTATAACAAGAGTAAAAAAAGATTATCAAAAATTGATTATTTCAATTGGTAAGTTACATTTTATATGTGTCTGGAAAATTGTTTAATTCAGCCAGTTTATAAAATCGTAAAGTACTAGCTTCTCTTCCACTAGTCCTGGGCATGTATCGTAGCAAGATTCTAGTTTTACTTATTATTATTTATCTGATTATTATTATTATTATGATATAAAATACATACACATAAAAAAGCTGACAACACATTTGTCGGACTCCGTCACACAGCTAAAGCTGTGTCTGATATATGGCTTACACACACAACTTAATTTAAAATATTTATCTTTTTTTTTAAATATAATACTTTTTCATTTATTTAATTCAATGATTCTAAAGTGTATGCGCATACCGTATTTAATTTGTTTGGGTGTGGTGATACTAGTGGTGACAGTCGGCACTAACTAAGCTAATGTAATTTCACAACTTTCATAGAACAAATTTCATTTGTTAGGTTGGCAGACTGGTGTAGCTGCGAGGCTTAAAACACAAAGTACCAACTCAACCAGGCGATCGAGTTACTTTTTACACTTCAAATATTATTCATTTATTTAGTTCTACTGCTCACCTGTGACCACAACATAACAGACTACTACAACAGCATTTTTTATGGTGGGGCTGTGATTTTTCAAATGGTTTTTGCAAATATTGTTATTTTTTAATTGTTAACAAATGTGCCTAAGAAAAATATGACTTTAATTAGGCAAAATATTGACATACTGAGGGTGACCTTGCTCTACAGCTTCACCTCCTTGACTTTTAAGTTGAAAATTTAATGGGATTAATGTCTCATATATAGAAGTAATCTGACCAACTTTGGTCAAAATCGTTCCAGTAGTTCTGGAGATATAAGGTGATTTAGAGGCCAACATCAAACACATGTACATATGAACATTAACATTCAGAAAATTTCTATCTGGTTTTTTAGATTCCTAAGGTGTCAAAAAGTCAAGATCCGGTGAAAACTGCATATTCCCGAATTGGACCAATACAATACTTTTCCTTATATTATATTTATATTTTTTTCTTATATTTTCTTTTATTTCTTTCACTTTTACAGATGTAATAATTAATGGAGTAATCCTAATACTAATTATAATATTACTTAACTTAATCATACTTAATTTAACATTGTTTTATAATACAATTTAATATTTATTACTTAACTTAACTTAATTATACTTAATTTATATTATTTGTAAAAGATGAAAGATTAGGTGTCCACAAGGGTTTTGTGGAACCATCTCTTTCCTATTAATCTTTTTAGTTTGAGTAAGGGGAAAAGTAAACAGTTTTATCTTATGTAGGAGGATTAATTCATGATTTGCTCTGGTGGAAACTTATCTTTTCTGCAGTTAAGTATAGAGAAGATCAATCGTCGCCAAATATTTATGTTTACTAATAAACCTTTCATCCAGTGCTACCCGTTAAGTTATAAATGTAAAAAATCTATTACTGTGTTAAGACCAATAGTATAAAGCATTATAATTAATTATATATGTAATCATAAATCATGTAATTACATGGAACATACTTTCAGCGTCATCAATATTAATTAGCCATCGTCTTAGTAGCTTTAAGAAAGTGTTTAGGTTTCTACTGGTCTTTATATGATTAGGAAGTATGTTATACAATCTAGGAGCAGTACTTAAAAAGAACTTCATATAACTCGTTTTATTTGCTCTGGGGACATATACATTCCTTTTACTTCTAAGTTCGTACTCGGTTATCATACTATCTCTATGACCGCTTCTGATAAAGAAAATTTTCATTACTTTATAAACATGTAAATAACGTAGCGGTAATATAGACAATTCCCTAAATATTGGCAAAGAATGATCCGTAGTTCTTTTTTTACTTATCATTCTAACGAATCTTTTTTGGATTTTGATTATGGAATCTAAATTTGTAACATAAGTTCCTCCCCAACAGCTGATGCCGTAGTCTAGTCGACTATGCACAATAGCAAAATAAAGTTTCCTACTAGAGCTATAGCTCTGCTATAACAGGAAAGTAAAAATATAAAAGAATATATGTTTGTTTTAAAGTATAAATACATATATATATATATATTTTTTTTTTGATTTCTAAATGCAAATTAATTTATATTTAATCAACCCTAAGCACTGAACAATTGAAATAGGATGATTTAACTCATTTCATTACGAATAGAAATGCTTTCGCAAATTTGATTCGCATCATCAGCTGCATACATTTATACATATATATATATTTATATTACAAAAACATTATCATTGAGAGTAAATTCAGTGAAAAGGCTAGCACATGAATTTGCTTTGCTTAAGTTTTTGTTTTTATTTTAAAAGTTTTAATTCTTATCTGTGTTTTAATTACATTTTTACATTTTAATTTAAATTTAATTGCTTAAATGTATTTTATATTTTATGTTTTTTATTTCTTGGTTTGATTATAATTTTTAAAAAAAAATTCAATTTAAATAAAAGTTTTAAAAAACTTTTATATAAGATTTAAAAATATAAGTTAAATTTAATTTAAAGATTTTTAATAAAATTCAATTTGTTATAAATATTTTTAATATAAGTGAATAAGTGGTATGTTATCATGGATTGCAAGTTTATGATGTTTTTATAATATACCAGGTGTGTAAATATGAAACCGGAATTTTTGTATAGAAAATACACGTTTATTGTATGAAGATGATAAAGAATATTTTATTCAAAATATTGTCCATCGCTAGCTATATATTTTTCCCATCTCTCTGACAATCTACAGATGCCACACGAAAAAAATTGATGCTCTTTTGAGACAAATGAGTCATCGAGCCATTTTCATAAGAAGTGAAGAGCTGTTCAGCAGGTATGTGTCCTGTCGATGCAAATAAATAGTAGTCGGACGAAGCCAAGTCTGGTGAGTAAGCCGCATGTGAAAGTATTTTCCAACTGAACGCCTCAATTGTTTCCTTGACCGGTTTTGTGTGATGGTGCATTATCATGAAGCAAAATCACTTTGTATTGGCTTTTTTGATATTCTGTTGTTTTTCATGCAATGCTTGATTCAAATTGATCATTTGTTGTCGGTAGCGTTCAGTATTAATGGTTTCACCAGGTTTTAGCAGCTCATAACAGATCACACCCTTCTGATCCCACCAAACACAGAGCATTGTCTTCTTTCCACAGCGATTTGGCCTTAAAATCAATGTCGATAGTTCACCTGGAGTTACGCTTAGGATTCTCAAAATATATCTATTTTTCATCACCTGTCACAATTCAATGGAGAAATTAATTTCTTTTGTAAGCAGCATTTCGCAAGTGGTTTTTTGGTTTTCTTGCTGTCTTTCATTCAGTTCATGTGGAACGCATTTTCCCATCTTCTAGATCTTTCCAGAAGGTGTTGCGTTTGAGGATCATCCTCATCCAACAATGCTTGCAATTCGCTGTCTTCAAACTTTTCCGGTGGTCTTCTATGTTCTTCGTTTCTTATGTCAAAATCGTTACTTTTGAATTTTTTTTTTAAACCACTCAAAGGACTGTGATTTACCAAATGCTTGCTCACTGTAAGCTTCGACAAGCATTCAATGCGATTCTGCAGCAGTTCTCTTTAAATGGTAACAGAAAATCAATGCCGTCTGCAAATCGTAGTCTGATGGTACAAAAATTGACATGTTCAATGCTAATTAAAACCATGCTGTTGTATGAAACTTGTATTGTTGTGAGTTGAAAATCTTTGTCAGCTGTCAAGGACAGAAAATAGCACCAATGATGCGCTTTGATGGTAACTACATTAACATCTATGGTTAAATTCTGGTTTCATATTTACACACCTGGTATATATATATATATTTAAATGTATGTAGCTGATGATGCAAATCAATTTTGTGTAAGCGCTTCTGTTTGTAGTGAAATAAGGTAAGTCATCCTATTTAAATTGTTCTGTGCTTAGGGTTGATTTATTAAATATAAATTTATATATATATATATATATACTGGGTGGGGCAGAACAGTTGGATGAAGTAAAAGTCGCGCCATGCCTACATTTGTGTAGCTAGTAGGGAAAATACATGATAGCTGAGTTATACAGTTTAAAGTCTTCAGTGATGATGCAGTATTAGTTGGAAGAGTGTTGCGTTTTTGCAGCAGAAGCATTTTACAAACATTATGGTTCAGCTATTGTTAACATAATGAGTTTTTGATGAGATTTTAAATTGGAAAGAATGGAAAGATTCCCACTTGCCAAATATTATTGAATTGGGTCAGACAATTCAGATCTAATGCATCAGTTATCAAGAAGAAGCTTCCTGGTCACCCTAGAAGTGTGCGAACCTTGGAAAATGTATGGAGAATGGCAGAAGTGTTTCAGTATAGTCCTCAGTGTTCTACTTTTTACCATTCAACTGCCTTGCACTTAACGTGTAAAGCCATCGGACGCATCTTACATGATGATTTAATGTTCTATCCCTATAAAATGCAAATAGTGCAACAATTCTATCCATGTGATTTGAATTATCGGAGTGACTTCTGTAGATAAATGTTAAACTAATTGAAAAAACATCGCAATTGCTGGATCATCTGCTAATATCCAATGAGGCACATTTTCATCGAAACAGATACATTAACGAGCAGATCTTCAGGTACTGGGATACAGAGAACGCATGTTGCATGAAAAACCATGCATAGTGGTGGTGGTGTGGTGTGATAAAGTTACAGTGTGGTGTTAGTACATTTGGAGCGATTGGGTCGTACTTTTTTGAGAATGCTAATGATCGGTCTGTTACGGTCACATCAGATTGATAAGTGGTGCTGTGATGAATGTTTCTCCATAATGAACTTCGTCGGCACATGTCAACAAATGGCTGGGATAGTTCTACAGGATTATGCTACCGCCCACAAGCACGAAATTCCATGGCAGTCATCTGAGAAATGTTTCCCAAACATGTCGTCTCCCTTGTTTTGGAGATGTCACATGGCCTCCCCACTCGCCTCATTAATCGGCATGTGATTTTTTTCTTATGGGGTTGTTTGAAAGAGAAGTTTTATGCCAGCGGAACTGAAAGATTTCATCCGAGCAAAAGTTCATGCAATTCTAGTGGATAGGCTGACATCAGGTGAGATGCCTTACCGCTAATGGTGGTCACTTGCATGATGTTATTTTCAAAACACGAGTAGAAAATTAAATGCTTTTCCTTGTTCTTTACAGTAATTTACTTAGTATGTAGTATTTTGTGTGCAATTAAATTGTTCATTTTGAAGTTTTAAATTACTTGTTTCTGCCCCGCTCATGTATTTATATGCATCTGAATTTTTAAACAATATTTTAAAAAAAATTCAGACAAACAAATATCATTTTCCACTCATTTAGTTTCATTATAAACATATGTAAAAACATTTCTTTGCTTAAATCACACACCTACAGTTAGATAAAAAATGTAAGTCAGAAAGTTCATGAATCATACCAGTAAATACAGTATGTAGCTTAGTAGGTAATGTATATTTTTTATAATACATATATCTAAATTGTATATACAAATTGATTGAACTTTTGTATTTTTTCCAATTGATTTTTGTATGAATTTTAAGTATTATTTATCAGATTTAAAAAGTTAATTGATACAACAATTTTACTCATTGTTTAAATGTTTTATTATGAATTGTTAATAATGATTGAAATCTAGACTAATTTTCTTGTATAATATTAATAGAATATTATTTATTAATCTCTTCATTTGTTTTTATAGTATGTATTTACAGTATCTACTAAAACAATAATTCTTAACAAAATAATAATTATATCCATCTCCATTAAATCAGACAACAAAACTGTTTTCATATTACTAAACTCAATTCTTTGGTTTTTTAGAAACCCTTTTTACCATATTATACTTTCATTGCCACTTTTAATAAATAATTGACCCATTTAAAGGATCTTCCTACCTACTTAGTTAAAGTAAAATTGGATGGTTTTATTTTACGTAAACATTATAACTTTTTTAATGAATTTTTAAATAATGCTGATAAATAAATGAAAGGCAAAAAAAAAATTCACTCTGCATATTTATTTAATATATGTAAATATGGACTCAAATAATTTTCATTAATGTCTTTTCAGTTAATATTTATATTGTAGTTATTTTGTATCTTCACATGTTTAATTTACTGTCACTTTATGAGTTTGTATTTTTAAATTGTTTGATTCAACCAGACAAATGCTGGGGCATTTTCGTTCTTTTTTGTGTGTGGAGTAACATTCCTAACCAGTCTTGACATCATTTATATAATGTAAAAACTGATCATAATAAAATGTTAATTCATTTATTGGTTGTCAGTGTTGCCAGTTGTAATAATGTATCCTACTCAAACTGAGCTTGATGGTTTATGATTTAGATTTGCTTTTGTTTTAAAGATATAATATTTTGTTCTTGTATTTAATAAATAGAATCAGCAGTTATTTCTAAAATATAGATATTATTTTCAATGTTTATTGTTCATGAGGTGTTTTGCTGTATCAGGACATTTTTATCATTATTCGTAAATGCAATGTAAAGCTCATTAAATCTTATTTTAGGTTTGTAATAAATTTAATTCCTCCAATAAAAAAATAAAATTTACTTTAAAAATTTAAGAAAACAATAATATTAATTCTTTGACATATTTATTACCACAAGTAATATAATAACTAAACACACAGTTGCATTAAAAAAAAAGAAAACATATATAAAATTGTGATATATAAAAATTTCACTCAATCATGTAACAAATATTTTTTTGTAATATAAATTACTGTAATAAAAACTGGATGTTGTATAAATGTTTTTTTAATGTTCATGTTTTTCAGGTCATACTAATGCAGACATGGATACAGGATTAAAAGCTATAGAATGTGGTGCAAGTTTTATAACGCACTTATTTAATTGTATGAATTTAGTGAGTAGGATTTGCTTTTGTTTATTTCTGTACTTCATAAGTAATTATATATTGAGTGAGTGAACATTCAGTTTATCCAATAACTAATAATAAAATAGTTAATAAAAAAATTCAACAATTGTTTTTATTACATGTTTAATATACATCGGAGGAAGTGTTCTAAATGTTACCTTTCTGCACTTTTATATTCATGTCAGGATTTAAGCACTTGAACATTTTTTATACTAATTTTTGTTCTGTCTTTTAAAAACCACTGGAATTATGAAACAATAGCTTGGTGGTTCCGATAATTTGGATTAGAAGATCTGAAGATTTCCCAGAATCAAAAATTGCAAGGTATCAAATCATATGAAATCTTGGTCATTTCAGCGACCTATCCGTAAAGGTAAAGTTTGATCAGGGTAGTCTCTAACTTGAAAATCATAGTCAGGAGGTGTCCCACCTTGCTACCAAACAATGGTATGGCCAACGTCAAATACAGGGTTGTTTAACAGCCAGGTAATAACCAATATTTCATGACACAAATTCCTTGTTTTACCCTAAAAAAAATAAAGTTCTAACATGGCTTTTTTTTGTTAATCTAACACCAAATATATATTACAAGTACATTCTAAGTTCCTTCTCCATATGCTAATGGTTTTCTGCCGACAAACAAATTTATAACAGTTCAATTTATGACCATTCATTTAAAATCGTGCTTCATCCAACCATATCACCAAGGTAGAGAACTGAGAATCTGCTGTCAACAAATGATAAATTTCTTGCAACATTCCTTTTGTCTGTCAAAATCATTTTCGCAAAGTGCATGAAGTAGTCTTGGTCTGATTTCTTTCAAATCTCTTCTTTCAAATCGTTCTCAAGAACTTATTCTGGGTATTTCTAGCCTAATGTAAATCTTTCTGTTTATATAAGGGCTATTTACTAATCTCTTCAAAACAGTTTATGTTCTAAGTACAACTAGTTCTAGGCTTACCTGTTGATCATGGAGCACCTCTATTATTAACAAATTTTATGTAAACTTTCACAAATATTTCAATATTTGTGAAAGTTGTTTATTTATATATCAGTAGAGAAATAGAAAATCATGCACAAAATTCTTCATGGATGGCATTTTACCTTTATTATTTTTCCATCAACAGTGAAGCATAAAATCAGTAACTGAATAATAATTGGTGTTGTGTAAATTATTGTTGTAAATTGTATGTAAATTAGCTGACCAGAAACCAACAACCCAAAACCCAAATTTCCCTTCAGTTCAAGAATTTAAATTTGCATGCTAAGGATTTCACTTCCTCTGCATTATATTTAAAAGAAGGTATTGAAATGAAAAGGTATAAAAATAAAAAACATTCTTGGAAAAGGAAATATACAGAGTGATTCCAAATTACACGGCAATCTGTTGGGAGATAATTCTGTAGCCAAAAATAAGAAAAAAGATTCATATAAATATAGGTCAGAAAACGGTTCGTTAAACATTTAGCCCTGCTTTCTACCCCCTCTATGAAATTAAACCATACTAAAATTCATGGTGTACAAATCAAGGGGTAAATTTGATGCTTCCTTATGGTTTTTGATCTAAGAAATTGAGTAAAAGTCCCAGACTTATATCTCACTTAGGTTTAAAGAAAAACAGGGTATGAAATGATTAATCAACAGATTGTTTTTGAAGATGATGCTTTAATTAGAGACAAAGTGAGTTGTAGCAGTTGGCAACAATGTTTATGAACAGTTGCATGATGTTTTAAATTTACATCATTCCAGTTGGCAATGAAGCTGTGATCAAGTTTTGTGGTTGTTAGGATTAATGTTTTCTAATTTTTAAGTTTTTATTTCTTTTTTGTTTTTATTTTTGATGTAATTATAGAATTGTGTACTGACTGATGATGATGTGGGATCCCATGAAAGTTGTCTTTTGGTATTAATTTTTTAGGTTTTTCTGTTATTGTGTTTTAAGCTAATTCGTTGTTTATTTATATATCAATATATCACAAAGTTCTCCCGGGACTTTCATAACCTATTCTACTCGTGAAAATAATTGAAAAAGTTCTATAAAGGTATGTCCTAAAATGCTTTGTTTGAGAGTTATGGGTAGTGAAAGATTTTGTTTGCTCAGATATCAGTTATGTTGGTGAAATGAGGTCGTGCTGAAATTTTTAGGACTTACTTAAGGGAGCAAACTGAGTGATTTCTTATGGTTTTTGACCTGGAAAATCCAATAAAATAGGTCCTAGAATCTTATGCTGTAATCTTTGAGAAATCTAGTGAAAACCCATAAGTAGGATAAAAACCCTGTTTTTTATGTTAAATTGTAATATCTTTGTTTAATGAGTAACAAACACATAAAACTTTTAAACAAAGCTTCTAGAGAATTTAATTCTGAATAGTTTGAAAAGTTGAATAAAACAGAGAAAAATGAGAAAGTGTCAAATTTTATTTAGAAATAGTACACTTGACCAAAGTGTACTGTATAAATTTATTATACTTCTGTCATTAATAAAAAAATTATTATCTAAATAATTTTTATTTTACAATTGTTGTGTAATTTCTAGTTTTTTTTTTAACTGCAAAATTTCTCACATCACAAAAAAAAGTTGATCTTTGTTTATATTAAGTAAGTACTTTTCTGACAAACATAGTAATTAAGTATTTTTAAATAAAATTCTAATTTTTCATTGTTTTATTCAACTTATCTTACACCATTTTCTTCATAATCAGATTCTCTACAAATTTTGTTTAAAAGTTTTATGTGTTTATTACCTGTTTAACAAAGTTATTGTATGTCAAACATATAAAAACTGGGCTTTTACCCCCATTTATTGGATTTCACTCCAAAAATTACTACAGATATCCCTGGGTATTCCAGTTCTGGGGCATATTTTATACTGTTATGAATGTCCTGGGAGAACTTTGTGATACACATGTGTGTATATATATATACACACACACACATACCCACCCAGACAGACACACATGCACACACACACACACACACACACACACACACACACACACACACACACACACACACACACACACACACACATACACATGCTTGCACACATACACACACACATACACACAGAGGCTACGTTAGGAAGAAAAGAAAATTATTTGGGAACTGAGCTAGAGCTTAAAGTAAAGAAAAAACTTTGTACAAACATACATCTGAAAACGCCATATTATCAGTGAAAAATCTCTCCCCCCTGTTGAAATGAGGTCATACTGAAATTTTTAATGTGTTTTATAAGGGGGTAAATTTTACGGTTTCTATGTTTAACCTGAAAAATCAAATAAAACAGTTCCCAGAACTTTATCTCTCTAAGTTTTCATGATATCTTGTGTAAAATAGAAAATTCTGGTGACAAAGAATCCTTTTTTTTGGTTTGAAGTAAAATTACTTTGTTTTGACTAATAAGTGTGAAAATTTTAAAATCAAAACTTGTAGACAATTTAATTCTCAGAAAACTGATGTAATAAATTCTGTGAAAAACAAAAAAAAATTCATATTATTAAAAACAAAACTTAACAGAAAATTGTTAGGTTAGGCCCTTTTCAATTTGTTTGCTTACATCTTCTTTCACAAGCCTAATGATATCTTAGTGTTCCTTGATGAGGCAGCAGCATTGAGAATGCGAGCAATCAGTTCATCATATGTGTCTACTTTTTGCTTGTATATCATGTATTTTATCAAACCCCATAAACAGTAATCCAAGGAATTTAGGGCCAGTGGTCTAGGCAGCCAGTCCATTTACCAGTAAATTTTTCATCTAAGAATTATCTTTCTTCATTCTTCAAATATGTTGTTGCTTCCATATATTTTTTAGTACATTTCAATTTGTTTTGCCAGCGAAAAAATTTCAAGCAGTTCAAGAAATTCATTGTTTAAAAATTCTAGATATTTTCTCCCTGTGAAACGTTCCAATACACAAGGGCCCATTAATTGGTTGTTGTTCATGCCGCAATCAAACTTACAGTGAAAATCATTCGTGGAAATTTGATTCATCTATAGCAAGAGGACTTTCTTCAGACCATCGAAATGAATTACATGTGTTGTTTATGCCACTATGGATAAAAGCAGCTTCATCATAAAATAGTATTAACAGAATTAAGTGATAATTATTTTTAACACATTGACAAAACTGCAATCGTTCAGCATGGTCACAAAACTGTTGTTGTTAAACTTTCATAAGGTGTTGTTGAGTAGTTGAGGTGGTTTCATGAGGAGATGTTGAGCATCTTGATAAGAATGTAGTTGGTGAGCATGTAATTTCCTCTACACTGTACCTTCTTGAATGTTTAGTCGTGTAAAGATTCTTTGCGTGTTTGTTGTAGGACTAAGCTATACCACCTGAAGAATGTTTTCCCTTTCATCATCAAATATCAGTTGACATTCAGATGAAACATGAGCACTACTGGGAAGTGTACCATTCTCAAAAAGATTATTAAAAATTCTACGGAATACTTTATGATTTAAAACTGTTTGTTCAAGATACCTATATCAGTATTCTTTCACCGCAGCTGGCGCACTTCCATTGCAAAAGTCATACGAAAATCATACATCATATTCTGCAAGAGTGAAAAGATGCAGCAGTTTTTAAAAACAAAGAATTTATTACAGAATTTCACTTTTATAAATTCAAATTCAACTGGAAAAATATTGGTACCGTTTTACATTATAAAAAACAAAAACACTATAGAACTTTTTTCTCAAAAATAATGGAACACAGTGAAAAGTGTTTATTGTGTAACACATAACAATAGCATATAACACATAACACATAACAATTTTATGAAAGAATGAGTAGTATTCAAATTAAAGCATACAGTTATTGTTGCCAACCTAATTTTTCAAAGGTCTATATTTATTGTATTAAAACAGTTTTTTTAATTTTTACAAATTCATAACATTTTTCTGTTAAGTTTTGTTTTTAACAATATGAGTTGAACATTTTTCTGTTTTTCATAGACTTTATTTCATCAATTTTCTCAAGATTAAATTGTTTACAAGTTTTGACTACCTACTTCAAGCTCTAGGATCAATTCTAAATTGATTTTTCTCCTGAATTATTCTGTGTAATATTTTTTTTTTTCAGCTCACCAGGTGAGCTGATAAAACAGTTTTGAAAAATTTAATAGTTTTTCTGTTTATGTATTTAAAAAAGAAATCTTATAACAGAATTGGCAGTTAATTTAACAACATTTAACCATATATATTCTAAGTTCTAAATATTATATCCTAAAGTTGACCAGCATTGTGATTAACTTATTTTTTTAAGTTGGGTTTGTATATTTTACATCATGAACATCACTGCACCTTTTACAGCATAAGTTTTTTTCAGATGTAGATATATTATTTTGTTTAACAGAATGCTTCTTGCTCAGTGCTGAACTAGTGTCTTCAAAATTTTGAACCCAGCTAACTATTAATGGCATTAACTGACAGCCGTGTGTCATTCTGATGGCCAATGACGTGGCTTCAAAACGGCCATTGTGCAGTCATAAAACTATTTCCATTTTTATAGAATGCTTTAATTTCAAACGCACACATCCAGTATCCATAATAACTAAATGCTACTAGAAGAAAAATATAATGTTACCAAAATCTTGTGTTTGTAATTATATATTTGTAACAGTTTACTAATTCATCATAAATCAGCTGATTTTGAAGTCGAGAGTTCTAAGGTTCAAATGCTAGTAAAGGCTTTTGTATGGATTTGAATACTAGATACTGTGAATGCTGTGAACCGGTGAATACAGTGATACCGTGAATACTAGATACTGAACACTGGTGTTCTTTGGTAGTTTGGTTTCAATTAACCACATCTCAGGAATGGTCGATCTGAGACTGTACAAGACTACACTTCATTTACATTCATACATATCATCCTCATTCATCCTTTGAAGTAATACCTTATAGTGGTTCCAGAGGCTAAACAGAAAAAAGAAATTATAGTTAATATGAATAATCTATATACAGCCTAAATAAGTATGAGCCGAAGTAATAACTATATTACTTCGGCTCCTACTTATTTAGGCTGTATATGTATTACATATGTATACTGTATTTCATGAAAACAGTACTGAAGTGACTACACTTCAGTACCGTTTTCATGAAATGATATATATTTAGGTGCTTAGTGGTTAGGTAAGTGTGTAGTCCTAATATTACTGCTAAACTTTTTTTCTTTTCAACCTACGGTCTGTAAAAAGAGAAGTTTTTGTTTAGGTGTAAATGTTATTTTTTGATTTATTGTACATTTATATTTGTTAGTGTTTATTGATATTATAAAATTCTTGTTATTAAAGTTTCATCACCGTGATCCTGGTTTGCTTGGTCTTGTTGCAACAGTTACTGACAAACCATTGACATTTGGTTTAATACCTGATGGTTTGCATACACATCCTGCTTCAATACGGATTGCTCATAGAGTAAAACCAGAGGGTATGCATTTTTTCTATTGTAATTATTTAAAAGTTTTCTTTTTAACAAATTTCAATAAAAATAAAGAAAGCTCATGATTTAAGCTGTGGAGTCTTTCTACTGTTGCTGCATAACTAAGTAGAAGAATCTGTTAACAAAAAATCTGTTGTTTATATTAATCATATGAACATATCTTATGTTCATATGGTCAATGGGGTCACGGCGTTCAGCAATGAATAAGATGAGTATACTTAACAGGTTTTTTTTTACATCAAATTCATTGCATAGTATTTGTTTTTATCGCTTAATGATAAGTAATCTGATGTCATTGTGGAATTAAAAACATTTTTGAATGAAAATCAAGAAAATTAGTTAGAAAACTTAAGATTAAATCTATAATTAAATTTTGTCCTACATCCCAAGCCTTATTGTATTCTTGTAATTTCTCTATGTTCATTTTTACTTCCTTGTACAAAGTAAAGGAAGTATTGTGATGACAAAAAATTTCAATTTTCGGATTTCAACAGAAATAATCATTTTGACCATCCCTGAATCCATTTTAACTAGTTTTGATGTGACATCTGTATGTACATATGTATCTTGCATAACTCAAAAACAATTAGTCATAGGATATTGAAATTTCTAGTAACATCTAGTTGTGCACAACCCCTTTTGATTGCAGTCAACTGCAAAAATTGTCCAAAAAAGCTCAAAATAAAAAATTTTAGATTTTGGACTTTTTCTTAACTGCAGTTAATAAGTCCACATTGAGAGCTTTTTAACAATATATCATGTGTTTATTTTCATTGGTTCCAGAGTTATAGCCAAGTAAAATTTTAATTAATGAAATATTTGGATCTTACAAGGGGAAGGCATATTGGTTTGAATCTGACTTCAATCTCCTTTTTTAACTTTTTTTTTTTTTTTAATTTAAATGTATTGATTTATTAATAATTATTAAATTCTGACTGTGAAAAAAAAATTACAATAAATAATAATTGAATAATAACAATAAAAAAAAATTTATGAAAAATATCAGATGTTATTAATGAAATAAAATTTTATCTACTTTTCAGTTTAAAAAAAATGTGTTTATGTCATTTAACAGGCTTTCCAGGAAGTCATGTGGTGTCCACATCAAATTTTTTTATAATTTTTTTTTTAGTATACACAGTGTATTTTGAATCTTTTTATTGTAACATAAAAATGACATTAAAAAAAATACACAATAAAATGATATTAAAAAAATTAAACCACTTTAAGTACTCAAAAATGTAAAAAAAAATAAATTTGAATTTTGATACTTAAATTGGTACTAAATGAAGGTTTATAAATTCTTCATAGCTGTTATTTAATTACTTCAAAATTAAAAAAATCTGAAATGATTATTTACTTTTTTGTGTAGTGATTTTTGTCAGTTTTATTACTTTTAAAATTTATTTCAAATCAAGTTGCATTTTTCTGTATGTGTATATAAATGGGGGGGGGGGGGAGGGGTGTTTTTGGTTATGTATAAGTTTTTTTTGTGTAATAACCAAAATGACTAAACTAAAATAATGAAATCATCTAATTAGTATAAGATTGTTACTGAGTCAGAAACAATAAATAAAAAAAAAAAAATTTTTTTATATAAAAAAAAAAAAATTTTTTTATCCTTATCCTTTTATGATGGTTTTAATAAAAGAAAATACCATTAGAAAGTATTTTAGTTAACTAAATGGTATTAAAATATGTGACAAAAGTTTCTTACTCAAGTAAAATTTTGAGACACAGGAACCATAAATGTCTGTATCTATCTGCGCTTTTGATATTTTGTGATCAAAATTACATGACTTGTGCAAATTATTTTACCAAATTTCATCCAAATCTGCCCATCCAGTCTGCAGATATAAGCAGAAACAAAGGCCATCCTACCAGAATTTTTCATTGCTAAACTCATTAAATTTGCTTCATTGCTAAATTATTGCTTCCAGTCTTCTTCTTTCTGCATTCCCAAGCGTCCATATTTCACACCTTCAGACATAATTTTTAGTGAACTGTTTCCTTATTTGCATACTCCTTTGATTATCAGTCAGCACATTCTTTTTATCCTGGAAAGCTCGTTTTGCTAGTGCTATTCTTCTTTTTACTTCTGTGGCACATTTATTATCACTAGTGACGGTGCTTCCCAAATAACAAAAACTGTCAATCTTCTCTATAACAGTACCGTCTAATTTAATATCTATCTACCTTTGTACCTTCCTTTGTTTTTCCTACAGTCATAATCTTTGTCTTTGCCTTATTAATTTTCAGTTTAAGTTTTGTTAGTACTTTAGATAGTGTTTCTAACATAAAATCCATTCCTCTTAATGATTCCGCCAGTAATACAATATCATCTGCAAAGTAGATACAATGCATGGATTTTCTATTAATCTCATTCCTTTTGTTTTTTCTTTCATTTCTACAATACCTTTTTGAATACAATAATTTAACCTGATTAAATATTGTAAAACAAACCAAACTTTATTTAATGACAGTAATAAATAAATAGATATTTAAAAAATATTTTATATATAAGTTTCGAGTATATTTGTATTACTTCTCTACATATTTGACAACTAGGCACTTATCACCACAACAGCTTTTTAAAAATTTCCAAAAAATTCCACTACTAGGGTCCCAAATCAATTATTTACTTTATTCATTAGTTCTTTAGCAATTTAATTGCTAATTAGTCAGTTATACTTTCATCTTAATGAAGAAACTTTGTCTCTCGGTTCCAGTTGATTGAAGTATTTCCTCCTGAATTGCTCTGAGTACAACTTTTATATGACTGGCAGAGTGGACATGCATTTTCATATAAAAGAACATGCTTTGAGAGTATACACTTACCATTTATTTAAGATAGCCTTCACAGCTTTTTTACAACTTCATAATAAACTTCTGATGTTATTTTGGTCACAGATTCCATGAATTTCTTGTACCTTTTGCTTGTAAAATGTCAAATATATCACACATCTCATAGTCCATGGGTGTGACTATACATGTTTCATCAGTTGCTACTTTCTAGTACTGAATAGAACTTAAAAGACAGTACATTGGCGTATAATGAGATTATTGACTGCTGTTTGCAGCTCCTGCTGTTAGCTATGTTTATTGGTATTTTCCGTGTTATTTTGGCAGCTGTTTATTTTTAACAGCCAATCAGAAGTTACTGTTTTAATATTCCTTATTGCAAACCTCTATTTTATTTAAAGTTTATCTTGAATATAATTATTTATGTTGCAGGTTGTGTAATAGTAACAGATGCTATTTCAGCATTAGGATTACCAGAAGGAACACATCATTTAGGAGTAAATAAAATTGACGTAAGGGATGGTGCAGCGTATATAAGTGGTACAGAAACATTATGTGGCAGTATCAGACCTTTTAATCATTGTGTTAAATTATTTAAGACATCAACTGGTAAATTTTTTCATGATTTATTTTGTTAAATATGATGTACACTTATTTTTAAAAAAAATATTTTAAGTTAAAAATTCTTGATTTTTGTGATATTCTTCTTCGCTTAAGATTTTGTCATTTTGTTGTATTCTACTGCCATTTGGTCTCTTAGTTATACATACAAAAATGCAGTAGTTCTCACTGACTTGACTCATCTCATCACTAATTTTCGTACTTCTTGGATAAAAGGAAAGCTGAAATCTGGCATTCCCTACAGGATGTATAGGAAATGTAAGGAAATATTTTGATTAACAATCCCTAAAGAATTAAATTAAAGGAGGGTTGAAAATGGATCATGAGAGTAGAAGAGCTAGAAACTTGGCAGATATGATCCGTTTATGGAATAAGCTGTGGCTATGAAGGAATTAATTTTTTTACTCATCCTTATACAATAAAGCAATTGCTTCAGACTTATTTATCACTTTCACTAATTTTCCCTTGTATAAGCAGAGTTGAAATTTTGGTATACTTATTCCTGAGGACGTATCTAGGAAAAGTTAGCAAATATTATTTTAATCAGGTTCATTTTTCTGTTAGCTAGCAAGTTTTTCATTAGCACTGTACTTAGCTCTCACTTTGATATCATTTGCATTTTGTTTAAAATCTACAACTTAAATAAATAATCTTTTTTATACATAACATAACTCTTAAAAATCTAAAACTAAATTATGTATATCTTATATACAGAGTGTTTCTAAAATGGTGAGTTGGCTATACCTTTTCAAACTCTACTTGTAAAATTAAACAAAAAATATCCTTAGGAAAAATGGGAATTTCTCCTTCATTCTCCCCCTGTCCGCCATTTTGTTATTTTTATATAAAAATTTATATCTCAAGTTTGGATAGAAGAATCACATTATTATTTTGTAAGGATCTTCGTAATAAGTTTTAAAATTAGAAAAAAAATCAGGACTTAAATACCCTTGCAAATTACAAAATGACAGCCATTTTTACTTATCAATCCCTATATCTCTGTAAATATAACTTTTAATCAAAATGTATGTTATTTGCTAAATATTAAGCCTTTTTTATTTTGAACAAAATGATATTTTATTTTTTTAAATCAATTAACAAATAGCCGAATTATGGCAGAAAATTAATGTAATTTTGTGTCTGTTTTCATGTTCTCCACTTTAAATTCAAGTCGATTAAATATTAATTGTTTTTATTTATTAATTCTAATATTGTAAATTAGTGTCAAATTAAGTAATAATTTTCTCACAATAAAATTTAACATTACGTAATAATAAAACAATTGATCTTAATTTTTCACTTTTGAATAATTTTACGCAGCGACTATTACTGTTGATGAATGTAAAAATGAACCTTCTTTCAACAGGAATGCTGTTAAAAACTATCATAACCAGCATATCTGGAGCAACGAGAATCATGGTACCTTCCACAGTAACCATCAACAAAGATTTTTCCTGAACATACGGGCAGGTATTTTTAATGACTAGTCATTCTACCAATTCATTTAAATGGAGAAAATTATCTTGCTCATTTTCCGAAAATCTTCTACATTTTTTGGAATCTACAATTAAGAGGAAATATATGGTTTCACCACAAAGTTGCTCCAGCACATTTCAGCCAGTTGGTATCAGATTTCCTGCATGAAACTTTCTATGAAAAAAGGAAAGGAGGATAGGTTGCGGAGGGCTAGTGCCCTGGTCTGCCTGATCACGTGACTTAACCCTCTTGACTTCTACGTGTGAGGCCATTTGAAACATATTGTTTATTCAACATTGAGAATCTTCAACAAAGGATCCAAAATGGATTTCAAGAAATTAGGAATACTTCTGAAATTTTTGAACAGTTAAGACACACTCAGAAAAAGACTGAAGACTTGTGTAATCTCTAATGGTGGACACTTTAAACATCTCTTATAACTTTTAACAATTTTTAACTGTTTATTTTAAAAAAAAGTATACCTAATGTTCTACAACAATTATGTAAGATTATCAGAGGTAGTTTTATATTTTTAATTATTAGGTCTATTATTGTGAGAAAATTATTACTTAATTTGATACTAATTTACAATATTAGAATTAGCAATAAATAAAAACAATTAATATTTAATCGAATTGAACGTAAATTGGAGGACATGAAAACAGATACAAAATTACATCAATTTTCTGCCGTAACTCAGCTATTTGTAAACCAATTTTAAAAAATTGAATCTTATTTTGTTCAAAATAAAAGGCTTAATATTTTAGCAAAAACATAATTTTTGATAAAACTTATATTTATGGAGATATAATGAATTGAAAAATAAAAATAGTCGCCATTTTGTAATTTGCAAAGCTATTATGTTCTGATTTTTTGCTAATTTTAAAACTTTATTACAAAGATGCTTACAAAGTATTAATGTGATTCCTCTATCTGAACTTGAGATATAAATTTTTATATAAAAATAACAAATTGGCGGACAGAGGGAGAATGAAGGAGAAATTCCCATTTTTCTAAAGGGTATTTTTTGTTTAATTTTACAAGTAGAATCTGAAAAGGTATAGCCAGTTCATCATTTTAGAAACACTCTGTATAACTGTGAAAGTTTGTCTGCAACATCACGAGAGAACTATCCGACCAATTGCTTTTAAATTTTCAGGATATATTCATGTTATCCCAGGGAAGGTCTGAAGATGAAGACCCTAGCCCCCTTGGAGGCGAAATTCTGAAATAAAGATTTGTTAGACCCAAAAATTAATACTTTTTCTCCATTATATTTCTATCACCATGGCAACCAAAGTAATAAAGTAATGAAAATGATTATTGCATCAGGGGTCCAGACAGACCCTCAAATGCCTGACTAGACAATTGGTGAAGCGAGCCCTGACTAGCTAGTTAATAAATAAAATTAAAATTAAATCTTTGTAATAGTGGCTTAAGAAAAATATGATGATAATAATGGCAACAGATTGTCAGGAATGTTTAATGGATGGTCAGTAATGGGTTAAGCTTACAGCTGTATTACCAGGCGCAAGTAAAACAGCTTGCAGCTGCTTTAGCCTACCGGGCTGGTCTAGTGGTTTTGTCATCACAAATCAGCTGATTTCAAAGTTGAAAGTTCTAAGGTTCAAATCCTAGTAAAGGCAGTTACTTTTATACAGATTTGAATACTAGACCGTGGATACTGGTGCTCTTTGGTGGTTGGGTTTAAATTAACCACACTTCTCAAGAGTGGTTGACCTAAAACTGTACAAGACTACATTTTGTTCACATTCATACATGTCATCCTCTGAAGTAATATACCTTATGGTGGTTCCAGAGGCTAAACAGAAAAAGAGAAAAAAAAGCTGCATTACTGAAGTAAGCAGTAAATATACTTATAAGTTTAGTTATGAAGTCATGTAATAATCAGATAGATCTGTAGAAAAGTTACTGTTTATTCAATGAAATGAAAACTATTTTACTTTTTAACTTAATTCCCAATTATATTTAGGGTATGATACAGGGTATCATTCAGATGAATTAACAGCTTTTGAAGGAGAACCTGGATATTTCCTCATTTTGGGTTATACTTTATTTTATAGCATGTCACAATAGTACTTACTGTTGATTACATTGTTTTTCCAAATAATTGCAATAAATTGGGCCTTTATAGCCCCAAAAGACCATTAGCATTACTTTACTGGCTGATGTTAGGTTTTGAATTTTTTCCTGCTGGGTGAACTGAGATATTTCCATTACATATTCTGATGTTTGGATACTGGCTCAAAATGATGATTCTTAGTTTCATCATGAGTTAATGAGTTGTGGTTTTGAGTCGATTGCCTCGGAACCCATCTTGAACATTTTTGTGGTATTCAACTTAAATGAAGTAAATATTACTGATACTCATACTAAAAATTTTTGATAAATTCTTAAATTTTTTATGCATCTATTCTTGTTAAATTAGCTTATTATGCAGTTGAAATTTTTTCTCCGATTTCTTTATTTTTACTAATATAAGTCACAATATATTCAATGTTGTAAAAAGAAAAAATATCTGCACATGCATGTCAAGGTTGATGCACAGTAAATAAATATTGCACCATATTCTCTTATTGAGGTTATTTCTTTTCTTATAATAATATGGTAATATTATTATCCAACTGACTGTTTATAAATATTAGATAAATATCTCAATAAACTACCTAGTCAGTTCTGTTAAGCACTCACCTTTGGTTGAACTTACTGTTTTCTGTGTATGCTGTCAGTTATTATATATTACATGTCATGTGTAAAATATAATCAAAGCAGCAATTTTATGTTATTAAAATGTTTATACATACTCTCTACCATAGTTTGAAAGAGATTAAATTTTCCTCTGGTATTTAGAATAAATATTTATTCCTATGGGTACATAATAATACCAGGTGAGCGACCTAAAGTTGAATCGAGCCGGCTCAAATTTGTGACTGTCACCTTTAATGCTGATACTACTGGCACCAGTTTGGTTGTGTTTCTTTACTATTCTCATCTGTTTTATCAGTTTTCTCATCTGTTTTGTCAGTCATAATTAATGCTTCAATACCAAATGGTTTCGTTCTTTGCCCTACTTGATAAAGGAGAGGGTTGATGTAATGGAAGCTTACGTGCGTTCCAGATGCTTTCTCAAGAAATGTTTCAAATATTTGTGAAAAAATTTCCAACTGCCAGTATCCCAGCAAAGAATAGCTTACACAATCCGGTTAAAAAATAGCAAATAATGAGGGTGGTTTCAAACACAAAACAAAATAGGCATACTTTTTGTAGGACTCTAGAGACCATAACTTGGTATTCAAAGAAGAATTTCTGCAAGTACAAAAAAATTTATATATAATTTATCCCATCAAAAAGGTGTAAAATATACATCTTGTCTTAAGATTCTTCATGATTTAAATTTGAAATCGTATCTTGTAATACCTTAAGAGAATAGACGAACCAAAATGTCTTAATTATTGAATCGACTTCTGAAAAAGATTGTCAATGGACAGATAGGCCTGATGCTGTATTTCATGTCAGACAAGACATGGTTTTATTTATCTGGGCATCTTAATTCACCTAAGATTGGGTATCAGATTAAACACCAGATGTCTCTGCATCCACTTCTTGATGACAAAATCAGTTTACAGTGTGTTGTTTCTCATAATCAAACACTGGTGCCAATATTTTTTGATCAGACTATCAATACAGAAGTGTACCGTATAATTTTTGAAAAATTTTAAGCTCAGTTAATGGATTATGAAAAAAGTATAGCTTCCTCCAACATGACAGCAGCATGATGTCGCACATAATTCACAGACATTGGCAGTGACCTCTGTGTTCTCCAGATTTGTCTAGTGAATTTTGTTTGAGGCTATTTGAAAACAGAGTTAACAGATTAAATATTCACACTATCGATGAACTGAAAGTGAACATTTGGCAAGAAATCTGTGGCATCGATAACATTTTATATCAGGGAACCCTTAACATGATCTCTACAGCACGAAAGTGCATCGCTGTGCAGGGTGTTATTTTGATCATATTTTGTAAAAATATACTAAATATGTAAAATTTTGCTGAAGAGAATACAGAATTTAAGTTTTTATTTTTTTCATTTTATTCATAAAATGTAGATGTCATAATTGCATTTAGTCTGTAGCATTAAGACTGGGAGTCTATAGCGTTAAGCTATAGACTCCCAGTCTGTCATAAGCTGCAGTAATGTTTTTATTTTGTTTGGTTTTAAGTTGCTCATTTGGTACATTATATAAATCTCATAGATATACTGCATCATTTGATATAAATATTTTTCATAGATTCTGGTCTTATAACTTACAGGTTGTTCACTAGTTGAAGCATTAGAAGCTGGATCGTTACATCCCGCTAAAACATTAAATATTCAAAAACATAAAGGAACATTAAATTTTGGAGCTGATGCAGATTTTATTTTGTTAAATGATAACTTGGATGTAATACAAACATGGGTCGGAGGTAAATGTGCTTACAAGAACAGCGCCATTGAAGATCACACATTCAAATACAGCGTGAACTTTGAGAACAGTAATAATAGTTATGAAGATATTTTTGAAAAGAGAGTAATACGTGGCAGCAAAACAGTGTATTTCAATCTAAATCCTGAACATATTCCATAAAATAGTATTTTATTTTCAATTGCATATATAAAAAATTAGTTTTAATAAATTTTACAATATTAATAATAATGTATACATTTATTTATAATTGAAAATAAATTATTCTATTTATAAATTTCTTTGCTTTTATTTTTTTCCTCAAATAGAAACTTTATATATTATATAAATTCAAATTCTTTGTTAATTTCTTTAACATCTTTGAAAGAATCATATGATGCTTCTAAAATGATAAATTTTTTTAATCGTATTTTGTTAAAAACAGCCTACAATTAAAATATGGTCATATTTCTATTTGACTGCTGAGTAGTGGAAATAAGTTATCATATAATTAGTATGAGAATGGTGAAGGAAGGGGTGCTCCTAGATGCCCAAGGGTTGTGATCCAAATCCCTAGTACGATACAGGTTGACGTCAGTTACCATAACATAAGAAGAAATACAGTGATCAATGTTGTTAAAAATTCTCAGAATCTGGTTGCAGATAATAAAGATACTGAGATTAATTCTTAAGCATACATTTTCCCATTCTTTAACTGAACTTATCAGATCTCTGATGAGGATGACAAGGTGAAGAAAAGGTAATAATCGGTTGTAACTGATTCACTCTGATTCCAGAAGGAAATTAACATAACGACATTTATGGAATGTATTTATTAAGAAGTTTATTGTAAAATTCTGTTACTTCAAACATCAATGTAAAACAAATGGTGTGGAACGTCAGATAATGGTGTTGTATTTCTGTATGACACTGCACAACCCCACTCCATAAATCATCTAGAAGTTTACTTGAGCAATTCAGGGGATAGATTTTCACTATTCCTTACAGCCTGGAATTAGCACTAAATGATTATCATCTCTTTACCAGAATGAAGCTATATGCACTTTGAAAGGAATGAGAAGTCATGGTTGTGTTGTTGGCTGGGTACAGCGGTGACAGATTTCTTCAAGAGTCTGTATCAGCCAGTGTCTTAGCATGGTAAATGCCTGAATGAATGTAAATGGCAACCTCTGCAAAATAATAAAGATATTTGGGCAACCTCATTAAAATTGTTGTAGTTCAATAACTTTGACAATGGAGTGGTTACGAAAATGTGTCAACATGTAATAAAAGAATGAAGCTAAGGTAAATAGTACTCAACTTAGAGAATATACAGAGTGCCCCATATAAAACGCAGCCCATCAATTACTTATCCATGAAATTTTAAAAGTCAAGCTTACTCCCCTACTTGTTACTGAAATGGACTCGTCCAACATCTGAACATCGCCTCGACGCAGTAGAACACTACCGATAGTAACAACAATGCAATCATAACGTTCAGTGTATAGCTAGAGACAAGATGGTGTTTTCGCTAGATGAACGTGTTTTCATTGTTGATTCGTATTTCAGTACGAAATCAGCAGGTGCAGTGGAAGATTTGTTTCGCCATAAGTACCCAGATAAACCAGCTCCTAACAAAACATCAGTATTATGTAATATTAATACATTAATATAATGTATTCATTTTTTCAGCTTATACTACGCATTCTTATAACTAAACAGTTGAGTGGCTGAAGAGGATGGCAGGAGGGGTCATTGACCCCTTAATTTCTAATGAAATATGCCACAAAATAAGCCTAATTTTTCCTATTGTAGTGCATTTTTAAATTAATTTATTTAATTAATTTTCATGAGGTAATCATGCCTTTGGAAACCACTCCCCTTCTTCCCCTTGTTCTAGAAGCATCAATATTATTTTGACGTCGCCTCATCTAATCCACTTATGATTATTGCATTTAATTTTATTGAGAACGAATTCGAAATTATTGTAACCCTCTTTTAAATGGACAGAATGTCCGATAGGTATTGTCGGATACATATTTCCATTGTGAAGGACAACTTGAGGCTTCTTTTGGATGAATCTATGAACAGCCTCCAATTGGTACTTTTGTATGGAATGTTAAATTGAGTCAAAAGTCCACGTACATCAGTGCAGAAGACTAATTCTCCTTCTTCCAAAAAGTGTAAAGGAAATCCTTTTCTCTGTACCTGAACCAGAAAAATGAGGTGCCAGCTGCTAGTAGGTTCTTCTCTTTACGCCTCGAACTAAGCAGTTCTAAGTTTTCTCTGGTCAGATGTAAGTCTCGAACCAAATTGTTTAGTTCAGACTGTGAAAAAAGCTCTGGTGCATATCTATCTCTGGGTTTTGTACTCCTCTATGTTATCTTCATTTAAATCATTTGTGGACCCGTCTATTTCAGGTAAATTTTCTGGTGAAATTGGCACTGATATGTCTGGACTAGGAGGAACCGGGCATATAGCGAATGGCATATTTGTATAGACGATTCTTTTTTATTCATCAAATCGAAACCGTGAACACCAGGCTAACAAAAGTAACAATCATTGATGTGATTTCATAGCCCTAGTCACACCATTGAACACTTTCTGTTTACCCTTTGACCACCATCTAAGTCCTTCAACACATATGTAACAAACATAGTGGGGTACCCAAGTTTTGTCTTGATCTATTTTCACTCCGAAATACGTGAGGTACACTTGTCAAACAAGACTTGTTACATTTCTTTTTTCCCTTTCCACCATTATCTCACCATCAATGTAACAAAAAGAATTTGCAGAATTTTTGCAGCCTCTTGAAGCCATTCTAGAAATGGAAAGTTTGTTATGGTCTGAAAATATATTTCCCACCGACAAAAATACGTTTGATCTCGGACATTGAAAAAAACTTGATTTATGAACGCTGATGGTTGAAACAGCCCTGATGGTAGTTGGACGGTGCATGAGTAGCGTGCACAGCTACCAATTAACATGTTACATCTCATTAAGTCTTGTCAGAACCTGTCAGCCAAGCTTTCCTTCAGTCTCATCATCTTCAACCCAAACCCACCCCGTCCTCTTCAGACCACTTAGCTGTTTAGTTATAAGAATGCATAGTATAAGCCAAAAAAGTGAATATATTATATTCATTTATTATAAAAAAAGTTTTATCTTTATTTTACAGTATCCTATATTTGCAATTTTCAACTTTTACAAATTTTGAAATTTGCATTTTGCAAAAACTCCTGATGTGATGTACAAAATGAAGGTGATTTTCTGATTCTATGGTAAAAAATACGTAGGAATCAATTATCAGAGGTTAAAAAACATTCCAAACTCCAGATTTTGAGTGTAATGATTCAGTGGTTATTGATCATAATATCTATTATTTTGTTGATATTGTGTATGAATTGTTTATGTGTTAGGATGGCCAACACTTTTGTCATCTTCATGATCTTGAAATTGTAATCCTCTTAAACCCTTGATGTTGGCATTACATCCTTACCAAAAACCTCTAACATCTTCAATGCACTTTATTCCATTTTTAATGCCAATTTTTTAATTGATGTATATCTTACAGTACTGCCATTGTTTGAGAAAAACTTGAAGTTTGTTGAAAAAATATATTGTGCAGAATTAAAAAATTCTCTTTATTTTTATGATAATACTTTGTAGACACTCATACTAATTAGGCATTATTGTATTATTTGTAGATACATGTATTATTGTTGTTAGTTGTTTTATTGTTAAAGAACCAGATAAATGGAATGTAAATTCACAGTGAGCTGTATTCAAAAAAGGGAGTAATTGAATTAATGGTAGTTCTTTTTTATGCAGGTCAAGTTATTTTTACAAGGATTCACTGAAGTTTTATTTTCTGTGGTGTTAGTTATTTATTTTTTTTACAGGTTTGAGATCAACTAAAGTTGGAGAACAGAGTGAAGCTATACAACATTTTATTAGATTATTTGAAAATATTCCGTCTTCAAAATTGGCTGATGTTTTTAGACAAGGGTATGTTGAATTTAACATTATTTTTTATTAATTAACTTTGAAGTAAAAGGATAATTTTGAAAGTAATAACCATTTTTCAGCAATTTCTTTTATGGAATTGCCAAATCTGGGACTCAAAGGCTGTGTTTGTTCATTTTTTTCTGTAGTTTACTACTTGTTGTACTCTGTTTTATTGGTATTGACTTTTGAGCAACCAACACAATCTGATTTTACATATATGTAAAATCTCTCCAAAACAGAATCTGAAGGGACCGTGTATGAAATCTATTTTGAAGAGGTGACCACTTTGCAGTTTCATTAAAATTCGAGTTAATTTATAGTGAATTCATGTAGAATGAGTTATATAAATATAAAATGAAGTTAGACAACAATTTACGTTTGGAATATTCCAGGAACTTATAAGTGGGGGATATCAAAACGTTTCTAGACTAGCTCTATTGACAAGAAACTACTTTATGCACATGTACACATTTGTCACCTTCAAAGTAACAGCAGTATGGTCACCCTTGCACAACAGTACAGTATTCTGCTACTTCTGGTATGTGTCCTGGGAGTCTATTGCTCCAAGAATGGCAAGCACCTTCTGTGAGTCTGCAGGAGCCAATTATGAAGAATACAACATACGTATTATACTGTTTACTGTATAAATTTTGATTTAACTAGAGTAGTAATGAGAACTGTTTTCGCAGATTTAAAACACTTCTATCAAGTTATTTACAATTCACTTGAAAGTTACTCTTAAAAAATGAGAAATACACTTTCTACCACATGAGCATAAAACACCACACAAACTAACAGTGATTCTAAAATAAAATAATTTTCTAAAATTTTTTAAAATAATCAAATTGTTTTATGCTTTAATTACTTACTCTTGGAATTTTTGTTTTCTATAATATTTTTAGCAGTTAACATATTCTGTCACAAATCATTGTTATTTTCAGAATTAAAAATTTTCAGAAGATGAATTTCTTAAGTTTTAGTGTTTTTTCTTACATTTTTTTAGGTAATTAGTTTTATTTTTAGGTTGAGTTTTATAATTTAAATTAAAAGTTAAATATTTATATTTTAGAAATACTTTTATTTTTTATTATCTATTATTTACATGTTCTAATGTGGTGTATAAAATGATTTATTTATTTTGTTTTATTTTTTTGTCTGTTTGAACATAGTAATAATTTTTTACATTTATGGCGTCACCATCTTTATCAACAAATTAAGAAACATTTGGATAACATTTCAAATTATGAGTTTATGCAGAGAATAATTAGTTCTACTGATTCCAATGATCTTGTAAGTTATGCATTAATTTTCATTGCTGAAGGGTAGGTGTAACCAAGGGGTCAAAAAAAATTGTTTTTTGGAATTTCTTCTCAGTTTATTTTTCAATATTTTCTGAGTCATTTGATATAAGATTCAAAAGTGTAAGTTCACAAATAGATTTTGTTTAAAAATTGCGTGACAACTGTTTTGCAAATAATTATGCTCTCATTTGCTACTAAAACTTTCAAATGTACCAGTAAAAGTTGTTTTTACTTATAAAACTTCTCTACCTATGTCTGTTCTTCAAGCTATAAAGCCAACATTTCAAAGTTTATCTGCTGAAGATTTATTGAACAATGTCTCCGTGGACAGATGCAGAACTCCTAATCTCTCAACTACATAATTTGGGTTGCCAAAAAATATTTTTGTAGGAAGGAAACACTTTAGTTTGGAGTACATGATACAGTGTCAACATTTAATAATGGAAAAATTAGCAAGTATAAAGTTCTGCAGCATCTTGGAATCAATCCCATACTTAATACCGTAAAAATTTAAAAAAAGATTGATACAGAATGGGTAACCGAGGTGGAAAAAAACAGTTTAAGAAGTTCAGAAAAAAGGCAAGACAGATAAGCAGAAATAAAAAGCTAAAGCTAGAAGATCAGGAAGCTATCACTGATGACCCAGAAAATGAAGCTGGGAAATTTTAAAACGGGTAACTTAAAAAACTTGTTTAATTTTTAAATCCAGTTATCCAAAAATCTTATTTTTTATATTTATGACCCATTATCTTAGGAACCACTGATCATAACAACTTGAATTTTTTTTGTAATTATTCTATATGTATATATCTTTCAATAGATTTAGAATTATGAAAATATGTGAACCATTATTGGATATGTTATCCATTAAAAAAAAAATAACAAGTCCTTAAAAATGTATTATTTTAATTAATTCATATTTCATTAGGGAAGTGGTTTATAGTTGTAATTCTAGATGCATCTCATCTACTCAATACCAAGTATCCAGAAACAATTTTGAAGCCTGTAGCATTAATAGTTCCTGAGATAATGGGTCTTAAGTATAGCTAAAATTAACATGCAATGAATAAGTGGTTACAAGTAGCCTTAAGTTTCATTTAAATATTTTTATTTACTTATTCTGACATTGTTTACTCTTTTAGGCTAAATTTTTAATTAATTAATTAATTCTTTATCTCTGATTTTTATCCTAGGTAATGGTGAAACATATAATTTATTTATTGTAAATCTACTTATTGGTAAAAAAGGAGTTAATAGTCTTTTTTTAAAAAAAGAGGTTTGGTTTTCATGCCATATAAAATTTTTTTGAAGTGTGAGGAAGGAGGCAAACTTTATTGTAGCTTTTCCTTTATCAAAAATAAAGTCTAATAAGGTCAGGAATACAATTTTTGACAAATTTCACTCTAGTTTAAATGAAACAGTTGCTGAAAATATTATGATTATAAACCAAACCAATATCAATAATTAAACATTAAAAAATGTGATGTGTGCCCACATGACTTACATGCCTTTTAAATTACATTATACATTTTTAAAAGTACGTAAAATTTTATTTCACTAATAACTTCTGATTTTTTTTATATTATTATTATTTTTATTGTTATTATGAGATTATTATTTATTGTACATTTTTTTTTACAATAACAGGTTAATAATTATTAATAAATCAGTATATTTAAATTTAAAAAATTGAAATGAAGCCGAATTTGAACTGTTGAGCTTTCTCCTTGTAAGATCAAAATATTTCATTAATTAAAATTTTATTTGACTATAAGTGTGGAACCACTGAAAATAAGTACTACTTATGGTATATTGTTGAAAAGCTCTCAATGAGGGCTTATTACGGCAGTTGAAAAAAAGTACTAAGTCCAAGTTTTTTGGATTTTGGGCTTTTTTTTTGGACATTTTTGGTCAAGTTGATTGCAATCAAAAGGGGAGGTGCACAACTAGATGTTACAGCAGCCCTAAATCCAAAATTTCAACATCCTATGGCTAATTGTTTTTGAGTTATGCAAGATAGATATATACGTACAGACATCACGCCGAAATGTCAAAATAGTTTCAGGGATGGTCAAAATGGATATTTCTGTTGAAATCTAAAAATCAAAATTTTTGCAATCATAATACTTCCTTTACTTCATACAAGGAAGTAAAAAGGAAAATTTTTATTATTGTTTAAAGTTGTCTTTCTTGTTTATAGAAAGCCTGGTACTATGTTCAACATAGTACTTGTGCAGTTATCATTAACTGTAACGTTATCCTTACTTAAGAACTTAAAATATGTTGTTTGGTTGATAAATCTTACTGTTTTAATTATGTGAAAAAATTTTTTAAATTAATAAATTCAAAACAAGAAAAAAATTTTGAAATAGAAAACCTATAAAAAAGTACTTTATTTACATTGGAATATAATTCATTCATCTGTCAACTTTTGTGTTTACAACAGCACTTTGTTCTACAGAACTAAAAATCATAGTAAGCTTTTACACTAATTATATGTGTTTTTTTTTTTTTTGTAGTTAAAACTGCTTGAGTATTTATCTGATCCAAGGTGAGCAGTGCAATTGGCTGTTTTAAGAGATTTATATCGGTTAGCGGTACATGCTCCTCACATATGGTCAGAAAAAAGTATTAATGAATTATTTAATGTTAAAAATCCAGCATACCAGGATTTAATTGTATGGATTTTAATTGAGCTCTGCAAGTCACAATCTCTGTACTATATTTTTATTAAACTAGGTAATCATTTCTTTATTATAATTTTTTGTCTTATTTTTTAATTATGTCTAAGAGAAGCAACTTTATTGATAAAATTATTATATAAAAAGCTTTTTTCATTATTAATGGAGTGTTGTAGATTATGTATTTTGTGTTTATTTGTTGTGTGCATGAAATGCACACGATATATACACTGCTGTGCAGTTTTTATTAGTTTTAATAGGTCTCTTTTGCAGTTCAAATAACTCTGTAATCTGTACACATTCATTTTTATAAATTAAATTTATGTGAATGAGAAAAGTTTTCACAGTATGCATGTGCATACTGATTTTGTTCGACATTGAAAAAAATAATGCATTGAAGTTTTTTGTGTGGTAGTTTCTTTCCTTATGAATGTTTATTTTCCTGTTACAAAACCTGCCTTTATTTTTGCAAAAATAAAAAGTTATTTTTTGTATTTAAGATATATACCAATAACTCTAGGCTTACAAGGCAATACATTTTTCTCTTTGACTGTAAATTCAACTCAAGTTTTTTAAAAATTAAACATTTCATATATTTATGTTTGAGAGAAATGCATTGGAAAATTAAAAATTGTTTAATAAAAGTAAATTTGAAAACCATTTTTGGCACCTCAGTGAGAATTTATTAATTTTTAAAATAGTAAACTAGTTTTTTTTTTTATATTAATGTAACGGTATACTAAATTCCAGTCATATTTATATTTGAATCGACATTATTTTTTATTAATGATTCTTTGAAAATTCAATTAATAAAGCAACAATGTTTATTAACATTCTTACAGATTACTGCTGGAACTCACTGGGTTGGTCTAGTTGTGAACGCATCTTTGCAACTCAGCTGATTTTGAAGTCAAAAGTTCCAAGTTCAAATCATAGTAAAGGCAGTTACTTTTATATGGATTTGAATACCAGATCGTGGATGCCAGTGTTCTTTGGTGGTTGGGTTTCAATTAACCATACATCTCAAAAATGGTCTGAGTCTGCACAAGACTTCACTTACATTCATACATATCATCCTCTGAAATACCTGACGGTGATTCCTGGAGGCTAAACAGGGGAAAAAAGGTTACTGCTAGAGTTGTTAAAGAGAAAACAAGATTTTACATCAACTCAGTCGCCCAAGAAAATAGCAAGTAAACATTCTCTGATTGGGAAAGTACAATACTTTCATAATAATAAGGATGTTGAAAAAACATATTCACTCTCCACTTATTCTTTCGACAAATCTCTTGATGAATCAATCACACTCCAACACCAATCCATCCCATTTTTGGTAACTAAAAGTTTTTTCCCTCAAAAACCTTCTGCTTTACTATTTGAAACATATTTATCATACTGTGAAGGATAGTCGCTTGTAAATATGTTTTAAATTTTTAAATTTAGCATAAGCTGTATATGTCAGATATTTTGTAACTACAGTATGTGTTCGTAGTTCAAAAAACATTTTATTAGGTATGTTGTACATGCACAAATATAAATATATTTTATTTTTATATATATATATATATATATATATATATATATATATAATATATATAATAAGACATTTGAACAGATTAAATTCTTATAATAAATATTTTAAATTCACATTTGGAATAGATAATATCATAGACTGTTAAATTGTTTAGATAATATCAAAATAAAGAAGGATAACCAAATTGAAACCCATCAGTTAATAGAAAGCCTGTATAATAATGTAACATTTCATAAAAAATCAAATCACCCTTGGTCTCATAAAATTATACTGTTTGATTTATAACTGAAGATTATAAATTAACAATTATAAATTATAACTGAAGATTTTGTTCTGAAATTTAAAGGGTAGTAATTATTAATAGGAGCTACCTTGTATAGAAATTCTATTGTGATCAGTGCATTAATAAAGCTAGGGATCTTCTACTCTAAAAATCTTTAAATATAATTTACTAATGGGTAAATATGTAAAATATGTTTATAGGCTTTAAGAAGTGAAAGATTATCATGAAGGAATTACCATCAGAGATTACATTCCCATAGCTAACGATTCTATTAGGCATTGGTACTAGGCACTTGCCCTTACCCTACTCGTATAACCCATACCCTACTCTATAAGTATTCAAGTTGCAATATAATTTTAAAACAAAATAAAAACTTGTTTTGATAAGGCTCAAAGGATCTCTCTTGCTCATGATGACCTGGTTTGAAGTCCCTGAGTTCATACAAGTCAGTGGTTTTTCAAGTGTATAGTTTAAATGGATTTATACGGATTCATCAGTCAATAAGTAGGCCAATATATTGACTACTACAGTCTTTCATATTTATAGTTTAATATTTTAAGAAAATCTATCTCTTATTAAGTGTGCTACATAGATATTTCCTTTTATGTTCCAGGTATTTCAGTACGTATTTTAAAATTGTTCCCAGTACTTCAGAATTTGTTTTTAAAATCAAAATTATAACAGAACTAGCTTAAATCATCAACAAAGCTGGTTGATGTCATTCTCATCAATAAAAAAATTGAGTGATATAATTTTTTATTATTGAATTGTTTTATCTCTTTGTATACAAGGAAGATTATTTTTTAAAACATCTCCTGCTCAAGATTTGAAGGAAGAAGACATCTAGTATCATCAGTAATCAATGTATTGAAATATTTCAAACTTATTCAGTGTTATGTACAGAAACCATTAATATAAATTGTTAATATTAAATAAAATAAAAACAAATTTAATTTTAATATAAACAAGAAAAAAAAATTGATACGTAGCATTTTTTTGTCTGTGCTTTAAAATAAGTTGTTAAGCCAAATGTTAAAACTAAATAAAATCTTAGTAAACTTTTTCTTGTATTATGTCAAGATAGAATTTGTTTTGGGGGATACCTCATCAAAAGTGCAATTATAACATTGTTGAATATGAAAAAAAAATCTTATCAATGAAGTTATTTTTTATTGACTAAAATTATAATAATCAAAAGACAAAATATTAAAAAGAATGATATGAGAGTTTAATTAGTATGTAATTCTTTACCTGTGTTGTATTTGGCCAACCACCACATGTCATGAATTCTGTCAAGCAAGTTTTACAATTTTCCATCGGTATCTTGTCATAAAGTATTATGATAAAAAGTTTGGAAATAAAGGAAATCACATTTCTCTATTGTAAAATGCAAGTGAAGGATGTGATGGTAAGAAAATGTATAATAGAACAGTAAACATCTAAATTTACTGAGCCCACTTTACATTTATGGTATATGTTGTAAAACTAACAGTCAAACCAATTATTAATGATGCAATTTATATAACCTTATTTTTTTGAGTTAGGTGCCTTCATTTTCTTTTTTTATACTAATTATTTTTCTACATCTGAACAATTATAAATACAAGGATTTATAGCTTATTAGTGTCTAATTCATCTTATCTATAAATTGGTACATATATCTGGGTCAGTGCCACGCATTATTTTATAGACATAGGCGAGTAAATATATCATTGTTTTTGTTCAATTTATTTTTACTTGACTTTTGTTAATCACAGTTTAATTTTTTGTGTAATCACTTTGGAAATAAATACAACTGCATTTTCTGTTGCCTCATTTGCTTTTCCTAACCTTACTTTGATACCAATGATAATTTTCTTGTTTTTAAACGTGTTCTTTGGTTTTAAAATCGTACCAAATTTGTTTCTTATATAGTACTGGCTTTTGGTAAATTGCTCAATTTTTCCTTTTATGCATATTTTACCTTTTCAATCCTCATAGTGCCAATAGTGCCCTTATTTCTTCTAGCATACACAGCAATGTCTTTGGCCACTGCACACCTGACATACCACCCTAGCAGGTTTCATTATTTTATTGTATTGACTATTTTTATTAGTTAAGCTATATTTATATATTATAAAAATATTTTTATTAGTAATTGACCTTTTTTTTAGTTAAGCCACTTCATTTTACACTGTTCCCAGCCCTTTACCATAAGTATCATTCACCAGCAGAAATTGCCAATAAGTAAGTAATTTCCAATAAAGTAAGTTACTTTACTGGAAGAAATCTACAGATTACTTAGACTATAACTTTTTAAAACATTCTGATTGGAAACAGAATTCCAGTAAAGGCCCGCAAAGAGTTTCACCCCAGTAGAGAAGCAGATCCCCATCTGATGGGAGAAACATCTGCTGGCTTCCCAATACAGCATGGTGACCGATATCATTTTCCATGACACCTACCCTATCAAAGGAAGAGGATATGAAGTATCAAGGACAATCTTTTTGTCTTAAATCTTTACTTTAAAAAACAATATTTTTTTAATCATTTATTATACAATATTACATGTCTTGTAGAACCAACAACATTTTTATAATTGTTATTTTTAATAAATAATAATTTATAAGAATAGGATTTACAATAAAAAAAGAAGAGATGAAAAGTATATTGCTGACTAATGGAAAACTGTAAATATTATCTTAGAACACCTGACTCAAAATATTTAATTGTATGCAATTTTGAAATATTCTTGTACACATAATTTGATTTTCAATATAACGAAATAAAAAACATTTATGTAAAATTACATTATTACTAGAGTACCCCTGATAATCCATTCGCTGATTAAAGACACTGCATATCTCAATCTCTTCATCAGCATCATTGTTTTCAAATTCTAAAGTATTATCAGAATATAATAGTCTTATCAGAGGCTGCAAAAAAAGAATATATTTCAGAAGAACAATATAATTGTATATTGCAGAATAGCAATTTTTTTAAAATAATTATTCACTTGACAGGTATAATGTATTCTTTTACTTCTTTCTGCTCTGTGCTAATTTTTAAATCTAAGCTTATCTTCACATAATTTTTAATTATATACATTACGCACTCTATCTACTTAGTTCTGTTTCTAGTGAGAATATTTGCTGTAATTCATTTTTCCCCAAATGTGTTAAAAAGCTCTTCATTCAAACTTTTAGCCCAAACAACTTACATTTTTCTATAACACTAAATTTCAGAGTCCTAAAAGTTAAGCGACTCTCACAGAAGCTTCCCAGAATTTATTGCTCTTATATAATCGGCCCAAAAAATCTAGCACCTCATTTTTATTTAAGTACCTATTGTGAAAAAAAAACGTAATTAATTATTAATATATTTGTATTATTTTTATGAATACAATGTAACATTTAAATACAGTCAATGCTCGGTTTAATGGACTTTTTTGGACTAATTGGTGGATGCCAATGTCCGTTGTTGTGAAAGTGTTAAATCAGAAATTACATCGAGTTGAGCAGTTCTACTGCTTAAGAAAGGGTTTGGTCAGATTGTAGACTAAGAGCTTTTAACATAAAGTACAGTCTACAATAACTTAAAAACTAAAGTTTAAGACGATAGTAATAAAAAAAAAATGTACAATTTGTTTTATTCACATAAATATACTTAAACACCACCAAATCTCATTAATAATACTATAATTTCCACAAATACACAAAAATTATAATTCTCTAATTATACCATAAAAAATTTTTGGAAGAAACTAAAAACAAACCCAGAAAGTTTGTTTCTAAGATTTTTGCATCCCTAAATGAGATGTAAATTTTTTTACATTTTTTTTTGAGCTGTGTTCATAAACCATTTAAAAACACTATCTTCTAAATGTTGATTAGTTATAAGTTTCATGCGCTTTTGTTAGTTTTTGAATTTCTGGAAGAAAAAGTTGATGAAAATTTAACGAGCTTTTCTTTTGATTTTTTAATATCTAAAAGTTTGCTTTTTAATTCCATATTCTATGCATAAACTAGAAACACTAGTTCTATTCTCTAATTTTCTTAGCAACTGCAGTGTCTGTCTGATGGACAAATTAACATGTTTCCTTTTGACACCCATACCATTAGAATTATTAGTAGACATTTTACCAATTAGGCTGAGATCTAAGAAGCAACTTAACAAAATAAAATAAATTTAAAAAAAAAATTCTAATTTCAGCAAACTAAATTTTTAATTCAGTATAAGAAACTAGCTCCTAAATTACAATCAGAATTCTAATAAAAACCTAAAACAAATTAATGCTAAACAATAAATTAAAATGATGGACATGGACATTACTCTAAAAGCATTTGACAGTCTGTATATCATGGGCATGGCATCGATGAAATAGCATGGGCAGTTTGCAGTGACACCAACATGAAATAGGTTAATTATTATACATATTAGTTAATGCATCACTTCATCTGAAATGAATATTTTTCTAAATTGTGTGTAAAATGAAAAATTGTTTTATATGAAAATTAAGTTCTGAATATTTGATGAAATTTATAAGCTGTTTTATTTGTATAAAACTAGTCCATTAAGTTTGGTCCATTAAATCAAGCATTGTCTGTAATGTTTATAACTTGTATTATAATGTATTTACTTACATTAACTCATACAGGAAATATGAACTTCACAACATCAACTCATCAATTAGGGACATTTTTTTAAAGAAACTTTCAAAATAAAAATAGAGTATAGCAAAGTGTATTAAATATAAAATTTAATTATAAAAAAAGCAGAGTTGTTATTATTTTTTAATGGATTTCATGTTATAGTTACATTGAACAAATAATTTTCTTAAATTCTGTCAATCTTGGCATTCAGAACCCTCTATACATCTTTAACCTCAATAAAATTTTTGTACCTACCTGTCAATAAATAGAGAGCATTTTTTTAATCGTATATGTGTAATATATAAAGTTTAATAGTGCAATCACAACTACAGTTTGTATTTACTTTAAATACTAACTCTTGAAATATAAAATATTTTAGTAGAATAACTTTTTAATTTATCTTGCATTTTATTTAAAAAGTTTCATTAAATTTTAGATTCTAATTTTGATATAGTTATATGGACACTATAATATATACATAACACAATGTACGTAGAATTGTAAAAATTCTACATGTATTAATAAATCAAAAAGAGATTTTCTTTGTGATGTATTGTCTAGAATTACAACACATGTACAAAAATTGTGATTGAAGGGGAATAAAAATAAATTTACAGGAAAAAAGTGTGCAGAAAAGTGACTGATGCTAGCAAGTGTGAGATCGATCAGGTATCATTAAACTTAAACTTTCTATGTTATTCTAGAAATGTAGCCTGTTGATAGAAAAAATCAAAAGTTCTATCCCTTTTTGAATAGTTTTTTCAGAAGAATAAACTTTAAAACTTGTTTACCTGTGTGTGTGTATATATATATATAATTTTTTTTTAAGAATACCACAAAACCATTTTGGGTGAGTTACTACAAGTAGCAATTATTGTAAATTTTTATATCTTTTACTTCTAACTGTACTATTGGTTAACAAAACGGTTTTTAAGGCATTAAAAAAATTCATTTAAACAGCCCTACTCTATTTTTATTCTGTTGTTTAATAACCACAATTTATGTTAGCAATTAAGTTTTTTAATACAAAATTGATAAAGATTTGTTATCTGAAAATTTTGGCCAGTCAAGCTGCCTCCTATAGATACGAAGAAAAATGTAGAGTACAAAAGTTAAAACCATAAGGAGGATTGTTAACGATAACATCCCAAATTGCAGGTTCTGAATAGCACACCTCAATCTTAAAATTGCTTTATAGAATCCCTGTACTGGATGATTGTTCCAGACTTCACACCTTTTACTGTCCACGTCATTAAGATCTGCATATCTTTTCTTTAAATTCATTTTTGGGCGGTGGGGTGGAAAACGCTTGCCCGTTATCAGTGCCCGGAGTAAAATAAAAAAAAATGAATGATAGACAACAAAAACTACATGATTAAAAAAAACTAAAAAGATAAACAAACAGCTAAAATAACATTAAAACTCATAGCACCACTGCCTTACCTTCCTTCTCTTACTACCATGGACCTATAAATGTTACATAACACAAAGGATTTGGCATCATTAAAACCTTTTAAATTGAAAAATTGAATTGTCGATCAGACTATCAATACCAGTCATTACTCTCTGTCGTAGGAAAGACAACAGATTGGTGACAAAGTGGCAAATAACTAATAAACAACCAGATGAATTATACGAGGTGCTACCCAAAAGTTCGGGGAATTTGTATTTCGCGCGCGAACCATTGCTGGTACCACCTACTGCCGCTAGATGTGGCTAACAGTACTCTTTGTGAATCAGTGTTCCAACCACTGTGACGGTAATTGGCTGAATTGTTGACTTTTGTGCGGTTGTGTTTTACAGCTTCGACGAAGTTCTAAATGGCAGATTTTGAAGAGCAAAGAACCTACATAAAACTTTGCTTCATGCTTAAAAACTGGTGCAGAAACCCATCGCATGCTTGTGAAAGCATTTGGTGACAATGCTATGAGTAAAAGTAAAACTTTTTTCTGGTACAAACGATTCAAAGATGGACGAACGACAGTCGATGACGATGAGCGTTCAGTAAGAACATCAACAAGCGCAACACCGGAAAACATCGCGAAAGTGCGAGAGGCTGTTGTTGTAGATGGTAGCCAAACAATTCATGATGTTTGTGCATTCGTACAAATGCCATATGGGTCCGTGCAACGCATCTTGTCGGACAATTTGAACATGAGACGCATTGCTGCAAAATTCGTGCCGGAACTGTTGAACAGCGATCAGAAACAAAATCGGGTAGCTGTCTGTAGTGAATTGAAAAATTCAGCAAGAGATGACCTTACCTTCATCTCCAACATCATAATCGGTGATGAGACATGGGTGTATGGGTATGACCCTGAAACTAAGCAGCAGTCGTCGCCAAGTTCACCGCGGCCAAAAAAAGCACGCCAAGTTCGCAGCAACGTGAGGTCCATGATGATTGTTTTTTTCGACATCAAAGGCATTATCCATAAGGAATTTGTTTCTCTTGGTCAAACTGTCAATGGGATGTTCTATTGTGAAGTTTTGAAGCGGTTACGTCAAAGCATTAGGCGCAAACGTTGAGATCTGTGGGTTAACAACAGCTGGGTTCTGCACCATGACAACGCGCCCGCGCACACATCGCTAGCCGTTCGGAATTTTTTGGGTTCCAAAAAGGCGGTAGTGATTCCCCATCGATCCTATTCGCCTGACCTTGCCCCGTGCGACTTTTTTTTTTTACGAAAATAAAATTTCAATTGAAAGGCCGTCGTTTTAACACAATTGAGGAGATTCAGGAAGAAACACAGAACGTGCTTCGAACACTTACATCGGCAGAATTCCAGGGATGCATGGAATCATGGGAAAAACGCTGGGAACACTGTATCAATGTCCAAGGGGATTACTTTGAAGGAGACAGTGGAAATTATAAGTTATGGTAAACTATTTTATTTTTACCGTAAAATTCCCCGAACTTTTGTGTACCACCTCGTATATGCAATATATGATTTACTTTGGCCAATCACTTTATTGTTAGAAACAATCCACTTCTTTTTGCATACTCTCTGTACTTTAAACAACAGTTTTACTAGAGAGAATGGTTTCCATAGTCTAAGAAAAAAAATATATATTAATTTATTTTAATATATATGCTAAAATTAAGTACTAGAAATATTCTTTGTTAATTGAAAAACCGGCTGGAAAAAATTAATAAGCTCCATGTCAGAGCACTAGAAATAAAATTAATGTTAGAACAGTAGTATCTTGAATCCCTCATGATTAAATATTTTTCATCCTTTGGTTTCATACATACATCAATGATGTGACGAAGTATGCTCTAGGCATAGACTATATTCAGTGTAATCTGAGAAACAAGCTTATTTGGTTTGTTCTGTTGTGAGCAAGGGATGACATGCTTTGATGAATCCCTTAAATGTGATTTACTTATACTGTATATCTGTAACAGCAAACAGGACAGTGAATCAAAGGTGTTTAAATAATAAAATTTAAACCTTAACTATGGTAATCAACATAACATGTTTCACATCATAAAACTTAAAAAAATAGCAATAGAATACAAATAAAAAAATGTAGGAATCATTCTGAATGCTATACTATTACACCAAAGCATTCAAAACTTAACAACCCCTCTCTACTACTGTAACAACAAAATTAATAAAATCATTGAACCTATCTATTCCCTATTAAAAATTATGTAACCATTTTACTTATCTATTTAAATTATATAACATTTTTTATTATCTCTAATAAAATCTAGTAAAAACTCTGTCATAATATTTTACAAAGGATGGCCAATACATTATTAGCAGCAGAATGCTGAGTGTGAAATGTAATTTAATTTAAACTATCATTATAAGTAGCAGAATTTGAAAACAAATTGGTCCAGATTACAAATATTTGCCTTATCCTGTAAGTTTTTCTATCCAATATATTGCAAACAACATAATATAAGCCCCAGTATTTTTTACCTTTCTGGCATCATAGCCCTAGAGCTATAATGCAAAAAGGAAAGTATGGTACAGTCAAAAAATTGGGTATAGGTTTTTTCATTTCTTTAAATTCCATGACCCAGGGATTCCAAAATTAAAAAAAAAAAATTGTATGTACCTATGTTCATACATAGGTACATACAAACAAACCCAATGGTTTGATCTAGCGGTAAACATATCACAAATCAGCTGATTTCGTAGTCGAGAGTTCCAACATTCAAATCCTAGTAAAGGCAGTTACTTTTATACGGATTTGAATACTAGATCATGGATACCGGTGTTCTTTGGTAGTTGGGTTTCAATTAACCACTCATCTCAGAAATGTTTGACCTGAGACTGTACAAGACTACACTTATACATATCATCCTGTGAAATAATACCCGACTGTGATTCCTGGAAGCTAAACAAGAAGGAAAAGGTACATACAGAGAAGAGTTGGCATGTTTGAAGCTTAATAACTTTTGATTAGATAAACAAATTTTGATGAAATTTTGTACAAGACTTGTATGTATGGGAAAAATTTTGGTCAATATCTCCAGGTGATGAGGGGGTTTATTGGGGGTCAATTTTCTCAAAATTTTGCAAATAACCCCACTTTATATTAAGTTCCATACGTGCATGCATGCTTATCTTTTTTAAAAAACCTTTTGCCCCAGAATTACCCATCCACAAAAATTATTTTTTTTTATTTATTGCATATTTTTTAACAAAAAAAAAAAAAAATGAATGTCTCATAGGCATAATAGTAGTGCAATGACAAAAATAAAATACTTTGGGTGTTAAAAAGTATTGGTTTCTTGAATTCTTCAAAACTTTTAGTAATAACCTTATTTATAAATGAATATACTGTTTGTTCCGTTTGTGTTCATATACCATTCATCCGATTGCAATGAAAGTTTGGTAAGTTGTGTGCTTGCCCGCAAAGCTTTCTGAATTAGTTTGGCTCATTTAGAATATGTATTACTTATATGGAAAGAAATACGTCTGCAAAAAATGGCCCCGCTTTGCAGTCGTATTTCTTTCCATGTAAGTAACCCATATTCTGAATGAGCCAAATCGGAGCATAAATATAATTTTTTGAAATATCTTGACCACAGGTGGTCTTAACTAACTCAGAAAGCTTTGCGAGCAAGCACACAACTTACCAAAGTTTCATTGCAATCGGATGAATGGTATAGGTACACAAACGGAACAAACAGTATATTCATTTATATATATATATATATATATATATATATATATATATATATATATATGTTATTACTAAAAGTTTTGAAGTATTCAAGAAACCAATATTTTTTAACACCCAAAGCATTTTTTTTGTCATTGCATTACTATTATGCCTATGAAAACATTACATTTTTTTTTGTTAAAAAATATGCAATAAATTAAAAAAAATCATTTTTGTGGAAGGGTAATTCTGGGACAAAAGGTTGATCTTTAATCTCTTTATGTTTCACAAAGGATTATAAAAATGTTAAGATAAATATACTAGCTTTTATTTTTAACATTTATGTCAAAGTTATTTTTCACAGCAATGAGTGATTTAAAACAGAATTTTATAGTAGTTATTGATTTTTGGCTTTAAGTAATATATCGAAATCTTTTTAATAATTGAGGTTATGAGTGAAATTTATTGTACTTGAAAAGAGTTGATACTTACTTAAATTATATCTACACGTAATTCTGGTTATGAAAAACTTTTCGTTTAGATCTTAGCAAACAATTTCGGTACAGTATTATTATGATAGTTTAAAGAACCGATGATTTCCCTCTGAAAATGGCACAAAATGACGTCATGCTCAGTGTAAGTTTACTTTACGTTTTTATAACACCGATACGCATATTGTCGTCGAAATTTTATGATAGAAGTTATGGTAGTGTATTAATAGGTTTAGTTCGGTACTATCTTTGTAAAGTATATACTTACAGAAAAATACACATACCTTAAAATAAAAATGCTTAATGTTAGAGCAAACGCTTATAGTGAAGCAGGGTTAGGTGAACCCGAACAGGACGCTAATTCGGCACTCACAGAATTAGATAAAGGTAATGAAGTTCTGAAATTATTTAATATTTACAGAAGTACCAAAATTTTACATTATGACCACCTAAGGTATTACTTAAAATTATGAATGAGTTTTATGGATATGAATGTAAATGAAGTGTAGTCTTCTACAGTCTCATGTCGACCATTAATGAGATCTGTGTTTTAATTGAAACCCAACCACCAAAGAAAACCGGTATCCACGAGCTAGTATGTTACATTATGTCATCTCGTTCCGTAAACTTGTACTGTCCTATTTTTCTTTGTATTTATGCCGGGTATTATTACAGGATGAAGTCTGTTATTACTGTTTGTTGATAATTTTATTTTTAACAGGACTTTACTTTTAAGTAAAATATTTTTATTACACCAAAAATAAATAAATTACCGCCCAATATAACTGAAATTTCCCCTAGAAAGTATTGTAGGTTAAGTCTGTTATTATAGGTGTGCTATCAACATTTGTGGTTTGAAGATCAAAAATGTATTATTATACTGAAGAATATTTTTTAAACCTTACAGCAGTTTAGTAACACAAATCTGACCCCACTTCCTTGACTATTTTACTGTTGCCCTAATTTGATTGGACAGATAGTTGTAACATGTGACAAATTTTTTCTGGAGTTGCGCAAGTACTCAGGATACAATGAATTGAAAGTTAAACTTAAATCTTATCCCAACCCTTCAGCTCTATAACCTTTTGATTGGGGAGAAGGCATTCTTGAAAGTATATTAGCTTTATCCATTAAAACTTTTATCACATTTTCCAATCTCATGGTAATTTCTGTATAAATTTTGGTCATACATAAATAAATAACAATGAAATAGTGTTCTGTGAACTTCCACTAATCTGCTTGTAGTTTTCATTGAAGTTTGATTAGAATGCCTAAACTTCTGTTAATAATCTGTCTGCATAGAATTCCTTACAATAGTAGTCTGAATGCTTAGTTTTACGAATTCCTTCTCACCCCCTTTTTTTGTCAAGTTACACAGCTGTAGGGTTGGAATAAAACCCACCGGGTTGGTCTAGTGGTTAGTCTTCCCAAATCAGCTGATTTGGAAGTCGAGAGTTACAGCGTTCAAGTCCTAGTAAAGCCAGTTATTTTTACACGGATTTGAATACTAGATTGTGGATACCGGTGTTCTTTGGTGGTTGGGTTTCAATTAACCACACATCTCAGAAATGGTCGAACTGAGAATGTACAAGACTACACTTCATTTACACTCATACATATCATCCTCATTCATCCTCTGAAGTATTATCTAAACGGTAGTTACCAGAGGCTAAACAGGAAAAAGAGAGACAGCTTACAAGATATTGACTTGCAAGAGGAGTCTGAAACTTTTCAGGAGCAACTGAGAAAAGAACGTGAATTAATAGTCAATGGGGTTACTGGTTTTCAGCAAGATCAGATTTTAGTGAAATACACAACTAAAAAACATTAATTCAATATGAAGGTCAAATTCATAAGAGGTGTTGAAAAAAAGTTGTGGACTGTTTATTTTGTGCACAACATTTATAACAAAACTTTTCATTGGCAAGATGACGATGATGTAGATAGTACACATGACAGAAATATTGTGCAAAAATTACCAGCACCAAAAACATACATAAAGAATCAGAGGAAATAAATTCGGTTTTTTCAGTTGTGTTATGACAGTTTAAATATGGAAGAGTAAGGCTTAATACATTTTTTTAATTATAAGTCAGAGATACTTATTAAAGGAGATAGCTCATGTGAATTCACCATAAGCAGAATTAAAAAAAAAGTAAGCAAATGGATTAATGGTAATTTTTTTATAAGCAGTACAAGCTATTATCTATAATAGGATTGCTGAACTTTTATTTCTTGTAGTTATAGTTATTTATTTTTTTTACAGGTTTGAGATCTGGTAAAGTTGGAGAACAGTGTGAAGCTATAGTACGCTTTCCTAGATTGTTTGAAAAGTATCCGTTCCCAATTTTAATTAATTCATCATTTTTAAAATTAGCTGATGTTTTTAGAGAAGGGTATGTTTACTTTAACATTTTTATTATTATTATTATTATTATTATTATTATTATTATTATTATTATTATTAATTAACTTTGAAATAAAAGACAATTTTAAAAGTAATAACCATTCTTCTACAATTTCTTTTGTGGGTTTGCCACATTTAGGATTCAAAGTCTATGTTTGTTAATTTTATGTTTTAGTTTACTTCTAGTTGCAATCCTTTTTATTGGATACTTACTTTTAGGATGTGAAGTTTTATTAAAATGCAATAAATAAATAACATTACCATCTTTGGAGTTGAACAGTGATAGACATTTTAGATTTTCTAAATGTGATACTAGCAGTAATTTATTGAAAACTGGTTTCAGTGTTTTATTGGAATAAAGTACAAAAATAGTATAAAATTTTAGAATTGTAAGAAATTAATGAGTTTTGGGCAACTCTTCAATTTTTACTGACGTGAAGAATTGTGTCAGTGTAAAAACAAAAATAGAGCCGGTCATCTGTTTGGTTTTGAAACTAATTTTTCCAGATTTTTTTTAGACAAAATTTTTTAGATCATTTTTAGTTAAGATTTAGGCAATATTAAGATTAATGTAATTTGGGTTTTGCATATCTTAATGGAGGACCACAAACAAACGTGTAAAAGGTGTGCTTTGAATTTTTGAGGCAATTTAAAGGAGGAGGTAATAAATTTCTGAACTTGTTGAAACATATTGTAACAAGACCGGTATAATGGACCTGAATAACAGATTCTTGCTAATTAAGAAGAAAGTAGTAGAAAATATAATAATGGGAGGAATCCAGAAAGGGGGCTAAAAGGAAACGCTTTAGTAAAGCTAACATAATCGTTTAACTGTATACCTAACATAATTGTCCTTTGTAATACTGCCTGCTGACATATCTAAACAGATGTTTTTTTGTGAGAAGAGTTACTGGAACCAGAGTAGGAAAATGAAAGGGCATGGTAGATCATTCTCACACTTACCTGGGGTCTGGTTCTGTAGGTCAAGAGGATAGGAGTATAAATACTCTAGGGAAGATGAGTTGAAAGGAGTTCTACAAGAGAGTTCTAAGCAAGGAATTATTATGTGACTTTAAAGTGAGTATTTTGCGACGAGATCAGTGAAGGAGTGACTTTCTAGTACAAGTTCGATGCGATTAAGGTCATATCACAAGTAATTCCAATACATGAAAACAAGAAGTGGTTCGGTGAGTTACTGTTAGACAATTAGTGAAAAACATGATGCACTAAATTCATTTATAAATTGTTAGGGTAGTTTTATTTGTGAACAGCAAAGCTATTTGTAGTGAAAGAACTTTATACTTACCTTATCTAATGTACTATTGTTGTTAATACAAGATAGTTGTTGAAACTGTATTAGTGATCATGCTAATGTCTTTTGTCACTGGGACTGAATTCTGGTTTTTAATATTTAATTGCCTGTAAATAAATCCTGACGATTACTTTAAATTCTGTTTTATTTATAACCACTGTTTTTATTGTATCATTATTTGTTGCTGTGGTTGTAATTACCATTATTATTATTTGTTTATTATTGTAGTTTGTTGTTTTTATTATTATTACTGATTTGTCTTGTTTTACTTATGTTTTAAACTAATAAATTGTAATTATATAAACATTTTCAATTGTTAATCTCTCAAGATCCAGATCGAGCTGCGAACACATGGCAATATTTTTATATCATACAGTACCAAAGAGATGAATACTAGTCACTTAATAGACCAACACCGAAATCTGTAAATGCATCTGAGAAATTTTATTGCTTCAAGGTATGCTAGAAATGGGAGGCTTGAAGCTTTAGGATTGATTTGGTGTCCTGTTGATTACTGCATAAGACTGCTATCAAACCCTTTATTTTGATGTGCTCTTCAAAATTGACTGATTAGGGGAAAGGACAGCTGACAGTATATAAATTTGTGGTTGTGATTTGCAATTTGCTGAGAAAGTTTAGATGGAATGTGGGCAGTCATGTTATGATGCAGTCTGGATTTGATTCAAGTGATTTCCATTTATTCAAAAAACGGAAGAGAAATTTTTGTGAAAAATAGTTCACAACATGATAGAAGGAGAGTTTTGAAGCTTTGGATTGCTATGAGAAATACCTAATGTTGAAATTAATTCTGTTGAAAGTTAGGGTGAGGTTTTAGTAAGTTTTAATAAGAAAACATTTGTATTATTTATTATGAAACATTTTTATAATTAAGTAAATGGTTCTTATTTTTAAGATTGTCTTTCATATTTTCAGCCAAATGCCCATCAGAATGATCTGATAGCAATACAATTGAAATACAACAATAGTATTATGTTGTTCAGAATTGTATGAAGGTTATCATAATATGAGTCCACTGACATGGTAATACATTGTTAAATTACAATTGTATCTATTGTAAGAATATATGTTTATATTAAATAAATATCTTAATCAGAAAGATGAAATGGTGTAAGAGTTTTTAATAACTTAAAAGAATATATTCCTATTCGTATGGAAGAATACTTATAAAAGTTTGAGAACTTTTGTTCATTATCTGCACCTGGTGCTGCTAGTTGTTATGAAATAAAATTTTCAGAAGATGAATTTCTTAATTCTTAGTCTTAGTGTTTTTTTTTTTTACATTTGTTTTTAGGTAATTTGGTTTTATTCTAAGGTTGAGTTTTATAATTTAAATTTAAAATTAAATAATTTAGAAATACTTTTAAAATTTGTCATTTATTTATATGTTCTGTTGTGATGCATGAAATGATTTGTTTTATTTTTTTGTCTGTTTAAACGCAGTAATAATTTTCTACGTTTGTGGGTACTCCGTGTTTGTCAACAAAGTGAGAAACATTTGGATAAAATTTTAAATATTGATGAGTTTGTGCGGAGAATATTTAGTGTTATTCATTCCAATGATCCTGTAAGTTATTACTTTTTTATGTTATGTATTCACTTTCATTGCTGATAATTTAATTTAAACATTCTTATTCTCTGATTTTTATCCCAGGGAATACTGAAATGTAAAATTTATTTATTATAAATTTATTTACCTACTGAAAGGAATTAATAGTATTTTCTAAAAGAAAATAGCTTTGGTTTTCGTGTCATGTTAAATCTTTTATAGTGTAAAGGAGTAAAATTCTGTTGTAGCTTTTCCTTTATCAAACGTTCTCAATTAGTCGGCACTTTCACGCATAGTTGCTCTTTTTAGAGAAACCAGTAATGTAGATGAACAAAAACAGTCCGACTGGCCAACAGACTTAAATGACGACTCAGTGTGTCCATCCACCTTTTCAATGATGTCAAAAGTCAGTAAGACTATCTTAAATAAGTCCATAAGAAGATTTATCATATAGTATTTCTGAAGCCACAAAGAAATAAAAATTATTTCAGTACCATACTTTCATATCGTACAGGAATTACGAGAACTTGATCATAGAAAGAGACTCAATTATTGCAAATGGGTTTATGCATTTGTTTGCTGCATATGTGGATCATGAATAATATTTTATTTAGTGACGACATATGGTTGGTTTCATGTAAGTGGCTACGTAAACAGTCGGAACAACTGATAGTGAATACAGAGAACCTTCTTGTTTCTGTGTGACTACATTATCTTTAGAAAAGATTGGAATTTAGTGTGCAAGTTAACAGAAGAAAATTATGGATCCAGTATTTTCCCAGAAACATCTGAATGCCACAAGCAGATTACAACTGACTTCATAGCACTGCTAAAAGAAGTTGAATGTAATTGCAGATTACAGCAAGACAGTGTAATAGTCCATATAGTGTATAACACAGTGTTGCTGCTACATGATCTCTTTAGGGAGAAAGTCATTGTGTGTGGTATTAGGCCACCCATGTTACCAGATTTATATCCCATATAATTTTTTCTTTGGGTTTATTTAAAAGAAAAAGTGTTCAGAAATTTTACACGATTGATACAAACAGAACATTGTAGTCAAACTATCCCATATCAGTGCTGCTACCATAAAAAAATTGGCTACTAACCTAACAAACAAGTTTATGCCTATTTTGCAGATTTTGAACATTTATAAAATTACTGACAGCTATGAAATTATTTAATATTTATTTCTTAAAATTTAAGTCTTAAAATATATATGATATAATATAATATATTATAAATTGTAATATAATGTATTAATATATTATTTATAAAATATATATTGTAATATATTATAAATATTATATATGTATGTTTTTCATGTTGGTTGTGTAACTTTTCACTTGTCCTATTATCTTGAATCAGTTAATTGATTGCCCCTAGATTTTATGAAATGTTCTTGTGTGTTTGGTCTAGCGTATGTACATGTGTATATATATATATATTTTTTTTATGTTGGCAGACATCAATTGCTGACTGACTTTACAAAATAATATAATTTAACAAATTAATTTTTTCTCTGTTATTTTGACTGATGAATTAATTCACCACAGACCCACCAACAAGCTTGTATGTGGAAATATGAAAATGAAAATCTATAGTGAATGAAAATTGCCATGCCTAACTGGGATTCAAATCCTGAACCTTCAGATGAAAGGCTAAGACGCTACTGCTCAGCCATGTAGATCGGCATAACAATTATTATTTTGATTTTTTTTCAGGTTGCTAGAGCTCTTAGTTTACGCACATTAGGAAGTATGGCTGGTATTATTCCAGAACGGCAACATGTTCATCACAGCATACGTCGAAGTCTGGATTCGCACGATTCTGTTGAAGTTGAAGCAGCTATACAAGCTGCCATGCAATTTGCTGCTCAATCTAAGTAAGTCTGCCTCTGTATCTTGTAATTTTATTTATTTCTGATTAATAGAACATATTTTGAAATTTTTAAATTGTTTGTACTGGTGTAAATTAAAAAGAAAAACTCTTTTTCAAAATGTGTGGAATTGTGTTTATTGAGAATTTTTCTAGAAATATTTTATGACCTATCATTAGGGTTGTATAAGGCATTGTTAATAAAGCCTTATTGATGACGTTAGAAAATGACTGTAATATACAATAAAATTTTGTATTTTATTGTATTTGTTCATTTAACCCTTATTTAAAGGGTAGTGGTACAAAAAGTGCCATCAACTGTATATGACAGGTTTTCAGAAAAAAATTTAATGAAATTTGGTGAAATTTGTTAAAGAGAGAATCTTGCATTTATTTTTCAATTAAAAATTTTTTAGTGTATTTATAGAAGTTTTTTAAAAATATTATTTCCATAAAATTGGAGTAAATGAATTTTTTTACCAGTAGATTAACAGACTTTTTAAACAATTATTTTAAGTATGTATTTGCCATGTCAAATATGTAAACTTTCTTCTATAAATAATATTTAAACAAAGAAAGAGGATATTGAAATGATTTTTTAATGTAATTTTAATAAAATTTTGATCAAAGTAACCAAATAATAAGCAATTTAAATTGAATAATTTATAAAAAAATTATTTTTTAAATGCTATATGATGTTTTATTAAATAGATAATTAGAGAAAGATAAAATTGTAATTGTTAAAATATTTTTGTAATTCTTGTTCTACTTTTCTTAATGTTGCAGCCATTTGAATACAATTATTTGATGATTTAAATAAATTGATTTAGTCCCATTCAAAGTAGTTGCCCAAAGAACATACACATATGCCAATGTTTCTTCCAATCCTCTAAATATTTTCTTTTGGTGTAATAAGTTCATTTAGCGATTGTTATTTAATTTTTTTTAACTATCACCAAAAATTGTTGTCCTTTCAATGTTTTCTTAATAAGTTGGAGCAAGAAAATGTTACAGGGTGACATGTCTGGATCAAATAAAGACTGCAACATCAATGTCATGTTATATTTGGCTAAATAATCACAATTAATTATGAAGTGTGAGTTGGAGCAATATTTTCATGCTCAATTCAAGAATTGTTTGCCTATATTTGTGGTAATTTTCTTTGGATCACCTAATGAAAATGACATAAAATTGATAATACTGCTGTTGACCACACAAGATTGTGGTAAGGATTCACAACTGGTGATATCATTGTAATTGAAGAAAAAACAATAAAATTAAAAGAGTCAGGTTAAAATATATTGCAATTAAAACAATTCATAACTGGTAATGTCATTGTAATTGAAAAACCAGTAAGGAGAACATAAGAAATTCTATTGAACGAATTTGTGTTCCTTTTTTCAGTTTTGGTTCTTTAGCAAGCTTCCATCACAGGATAATTGAGCCTTTATATCAATATCATAACTATATACCCGGTTATTATCATCTGTTATGACATGTTTGATTAATTCTTAGTTGTCAGCGATATCAACTAACAATTGTTCTGCGATGTTGCTTTTGTTGAAAAATCAACAGTTTTGGAATGAATTTTATTACTGCTTGTTTCATTCCCAAAGTGTCTGTCAAAATTGTTTCAAACAAACCATAAGAGATTCCCACCTCTTCAACAATTTCTCTGATAGCGATTCTTTGATTATGGATTATATTATCCTTTGTATTGTCATCATTTTCATTGGGTGTTGATTTGTTAGAGTACTAGTCCTTTTGTCATCTTCAATGACTTTATGTCCTTCTTGAAACTGTACCATTTAAACTGTTTTATATCAACCCTTTGTGATGACATAAAATGCTCGCTGAAAACCTTTCTTCTTACATCTTATTTTACTGCACTTTATTCCATTTTTTACATAAAATTTATGCAAATCTTTGTTTTGTCATTTCAAACAAAATAAATCGGCGCTTGTAATAAAATATGTCATTATTACTCAGCTGCAAAATTTGAACTACACATTTAATATATCTGAAAACGTTAAATTAATTATAGGTAGTGCTATTATTGCGTGGGATAAAGATGAGCTTTGTTAAGGTACCATAGCATGCAGAATTGAAAAATTCTTGCTGATTTTTTATCACTCCTTGTATACATTTAAGTGTTAATTTAGAAAAATTGTTAAATAATGTAGAATATGATTTATTAGTCGGTTTGGATTTGGGCATGATGAGAGAAGAAAGAACGTCATTGAAAATAGGAAAAGGTGCTAGATTAAGTTGTTGGGTATTATAAGGAAAGTGTATGTAGTAATGTTTGGAGGTAGGTTGATGTATGATTAGAACAGCATGGCAACCTCTAATAGATGGGAAGAACATTTTTATATTATTTCTATTTTACTTTTGTAAATTGTTCTGTAAATCTGTAAAATTAATTTTGCGCTCTTTTTTGTTATTCAGATCCTTTGCATTAAGTATGTGCAATAAAATATCGGATATGATTCAAGGGCTTGCTACACCAGCACATATGAAATTGCAATTAATTCCTATATTACAGCATATGCATCATGATACTTCTACTGCTGCAATGGTAATAATCATATTCATGCGTAAAAGTGTAATGATTCATTCTATTTAAAAATGTGTGGCCTTTAAATGAAACCTGGTACATATACTTTAAATGCAAGTTATCACTGATTATTTTGTTAAAAAAAAGCACAGCAAGAACAGAGAGATATGTTAAGACAAAGGTTATGAAGTTTAGACTTGTTCCTTTCTACTTTAGAGATATATACAATGACGGATGATGAGTGCTGCATCAGCTGGATAAAAGTGTACACATATACAAAATTATTGTGTAATTTCACCCTCTGCTAGTTATGCTCTACCATGAATAAATTGGCTTACATTTTATTGAATAGTGTTTTAAAATATTGCACAAAGATTAATTCATTTTTAAAGCTGAACAATCAAATTAAAATTGTAATAGAAGGTTTACTGAATTGAAATGTTATTGGCTATGCATTATTATAGGTCTTTTGTGAGGACTTTTTGTGTAAAGTTCATAAGAAAAAAATCCTTTTACATAATATTAATTTTTAACTTTATAAAAGTTTATGTTTGTAAATTTTTAATTTGTTTGTATTTTTTTCATAATTATATAAGGCCTTGAATTCATCTTTTAATATATTTATGTCAGAACATGCAGATCTGCATGTTCGGTTTTAATTGAACCAAATTTAATTTGGTTTAAATTAATAAAATATTTCTATTTGTTTAATTTTAATGGCACTATAATTCTATCTTTGATTGTTTTTCTTTTATCTGGTTTGTAAACCAATTGTTTTGAGGAAAAAAGAATTTATTTTTTTTTGAAAAAAGATGCTACTTTAAAAAAAAAAATCTTTCTTAACATTTTTAAGACTTAAAAGCTTTTTTGCCTTCATAAGTTTTATGAAGGCAATTCATAAGTTTTGACAATTCTTATTCTAACTTAATAACAGTGATATTTTTTGACCTTCTGTGCTTAAAAAATAAATATAAATAGTAATTTACTAAAGGAGTTGTACAGTGAAAGATGTTCTCAATCTGTAATTAGTGTCATTGAATTCACTACCAAATTTGTTTAGCTTTTTTCATTATATATGATTTATCCAACACATAAATTCCTAAACACAAGGTTTGTAGGAATATCATATGTAATATTGGATTTGAGGTATCTTGACCGTGAAGGGTAAGACACCTGCCACATGATGGATCCAGTTGTCACTGAAAAATGCCCAGCCTTATTGGGATTCAAATCTAACAAATACTTAACAATGATTTGTTTCTATTTGTACAGGTACGCCAACTGTGTACTGATTTGTTACCAAAATATCCTGCTCAAGAATTTGTAAGAGTTACTCTTAATACATTAACACAGTTGGCATCTGCAACACTTGTTGAAATACCAGATCAGGTTTGTTGTGTAATAATTTTTTGTTTGTATTTCTATTATAGTAACATAGCAGGACTGATGAAGTATGAGCTGTAATATTGCAGATGACTATCACAGTTCATTTTAATACTTTTTTGTTTACTCCAGTAAACTTTTTTATCTACTTTTGGTCATTTACTTTCCAGTTCTGAATAAATATATAATTAGGTTAATGTTTGTGTTTAATAAAAACCACATTCTAAGTAATAAATTAATTTTATTCAGTTCACTTTTTTGTGATTTCTATTTATAGTTATTATTGGTCATAAAATGAGAGAAATGTTTTAAAATCTTTTCACTATTATTAAATACTTAAAAATATTCACTGATGCTGATGACATTTCTTTTTTTATTTCTATTTAGTTAGTATATTGGAATAACTATTTAAGATACGAAAGTCCATCCATTCTAGGTTAACTCCACAGAAAGTACATGTTTTAATAATCTAATATAAACAGTAAAACATTTGGCCAATTTTCTTTCTAAATATCTTATTTTATATTATAGAAAATTGATGAAATCGAAGTGTTTTTATGTAATTAAAAACAGGGTAGTTAAGTTCAAAGTTAGTCTTGGAAGATGTGGTAGACTCCCAGTACCAGATTATGCTTGATCAAATAAACAAACAAAAGATTAATTTATGAGTTGTAGAGTATGAGTTCATATTAATACTATTATTATATTTTTATGGAATTTGTGAGAAAAATATCAGATTAAGAAAAAATTTTACTTTTAAAACAAAGAAAAAGAAATATTTAATTTTAAAGTTTACAAAAGGTTTGTTCTAACATCTGCTCTAAAGGTAAAATGATGTTATATACTAAAATTCTTGTGAGATAAATTATATGGCTAAAGTAGTAGATTTGTATTTATTTGACCTGGAAAAAAGCACTGCTCTACATAAACTGTATTATATTAAGTAAAGTAAAAGTATTTACAACAAATAACTATTTTTGAAGTCGATGTCAGCCAACACGAGTAAAAAAAAAGAAAACAATTTTACATTGTTTGAAGTAGGATTTGTATTATATAAATCATAGGTTTTTTAACTTGTGTTGGCTAGCACTGACTTCAAAAATAGTTATTTGTTTTAAATACTTTTACTTTAGTTAATAAATAAAAATATAATTATTTGTAATTTTTTAGTGTTATATTTTGAAGTCGGTTTTTATTTTTATTTTCTTTAAATTATTTTATATCGCAATATTTAGTGGTATCTAGTACCTGTATTTAATATATTGTATTACTAGTCGGCTTGTCTAGTCAGAACCTGCACCCCTAGGGCTCAGTCAGCTCAGATGAATCCTGGAGCCAACTTAGGCTTCCCAGGGCCAAGGGGCCTATCCCATAGCCACAAGAGTTCGATTCATTTACCATTTCCAATTTGCCTGGGGAACTGGCACCCTGGACACCCGCAGAGCTTGCTTCAGTCGCCATTTCCATCTACCTAGAGGGCTCCACCCCCTGGATCACTATACATTATCTTCATGGTTGTGAGAATAATACTGATAAATAATAATTATACTATTCCGGCTTTATAGTAACCTGAAAAAGAAACTAAATTATAAAAGATAGAATAATAGTATCAACTTAATTTAATTTACAACTTCATCCTCCATGAGAGCAAAGAAATAATGAATATTTTTAATATTTTAACCATCAAGGGAGCTAGGGCCTTGATCGATGACTTAAAACCTTTCCTGGAATAACATAAACGGACACAAATGCCTGATTTCTCTAACCCATGCTTGGTGATCTGTGACCGTTGTCCTGGCCTCATTAAGTTTTATCCTGTGTTTTTTATGTCATCTTCTATCTGCTTGATCCATGTTTTCTTTGGAGCTGTTCGTTGGACTCTCCAACAAGTGGGTCGTTCATGCCAGAGTAATTTGTATGGTAATCAGTTTTCACTCATTCTGCAGATATGGCCAAACCATCACAAATTTTGTTTTTGAATCTGTTCCTCGATTGTAGGCTATTGTTTGCAGCAATAGTGGATATCCTCATTTCGGATGTGGTCGTGAAGTGAGACTCTGATGATCTGTCATAGGGATTACATTTGGAACACTTCAAGTTTGCTCGTGCCTGTCTTAAGTAGTGTCCACGTTTCTGCTCCATACAATAAAATTGGCAGGATCAGGATTCGGAAAAGACAAACTTTGGTTTTCAGTGAAATGTTGCTTTGTTTCCACAAGCACAACTTCAGGGAAGCAAATGCTGCGGTTGCTTAACCAATTTGATTATGGATTTCTATCGTAGCTGCTATGTTGTTGATACGAGGGTTGTTCGATAAGTCCTTAGAAAATCCAAGAGATGGCGCTTTTAGTATCGAAAATGGTTTGCTTTTAGTAAGCGTCATTTTTTGCTAGAGTGCAGTTAAAGTTTCAGCTGTATCCTTCTCATAGTTTCATTGTCATAGTCGATTGAAGCAACAAACTATTGTTTATTTAGAAAAATTGAAAAAGTGAGTTTCAAGTGGTGATTAAACACTTATATTTGAAAGGCTTAACACCGAAAGAGACCAAAGCTGAGATGGATGAAGTTCATGGCACATCAGCTTCTGTGTTTGCAACTGTTTACAATTGGGTAAATGAGTTTAAATGTGACTGTACATTCATAAAAGGTGAACATCATTTGGGATCTCCAGTGGATATGACCATCCTTGAAATTCACGATATGGTTTTGAGTAATCGATGAATCAAAGTGTGTGAATTAGTTGAGGCCACAGACATATTGCAAGGTACAGTGTTATCAATTTTGCGTGAAAAAATTTTGGCAAGATGGGTGTTGTGTTTGCTCTCAGTGGAGAATAAATGCAATCGTGTGATTGACTCTGAGGCTCTTTTGGCGCTTTTCCGTTGCAATCCTGATGAGTTTCTGCATCGATGCATAACTGGGTAAAACATGGATACACTACTCCACTCCAGAGACAAAGGAACAGTCAAAACAATGGGTTTTTGATGGTGGATGGGCTCCGAAGAAGGCAAAGATGGTGAAATTGGCCGGTAAGGTGATTGCCATGGTTTTTTTGGGATGCACATGGTATCATTTACACTGATTACTTGGAAAAAGGACAAACAATAATTGGAGAGTATTATGCGTTGTTATTGCACAGAAATCAAGAAGAAACATTCTCATTTGAAAAAGATAAAGATCCCCTTCCATCAAGACAATGCATGGGTGCACACCTGTGCAGTTTTGATGGCCAGAATTATGAAATTAAAGTTCAGATTATTACAACATCCACTGGATTTGGCCCCTAGTGATTTTTTTTTTATTTCCAAACTTGAAAAAATGGCGTGGCGGCCAATGGTTCACTCAAACGAGGAGGTCATTGCCCAAACAGATGCTTATTTTGAGGACCTTCTGAAATCCTGCTGATACTTTTTGAACGGATTAAAAAAGTTGGAGGAATGCTTGGAAAAGTGTGTAGAGTTAAAAGGAGATTATGTTGAAAAATAAAAAAAATCTACACAAAATAATTTGTTTTTCTGTCTTCTTCTAATTGACTTATTGAATGACCTTCTTACCAACAATAATGTGGTCTTGGAAAAATATGTGGCTAACTCATCCTCCATTACATTTATAAGAAAAATGAAAAAAACCAGTGGAAAATGAACAAATACCGACTGTGTACGAAAATAGTGATTTCAGTCCTGATGCTGAAATAAATGACATTAGTGAGTAGTTAGCCCAGCTCTGCATTCTGGAGGACTCAGAAGGATTGACAAGGCGACATAAATGAATGGCTGACCAGAATTGAAGATGAAAATTATCAATTGTTGACTGATTGGGAGATAATTGAAGGTGTGCTGGATTAGGAAGAAGATGATGATGACAGAGAAAACATGACACCTTCGCCATCGATTAATACCTTAGGTTACAAATTGCTTTGAGTGCGTTTTCTGTTGGCTATTCCATTGAAACTAGGGTGATTCCAGTAATCCAACAAATTCTTATAATCTGACACCAGGGCTGTCTGATATGTGTCAGATTATTGAGAGCCTATTGTATTATTAACAGTAAAGTTGTCCTTACCTAAGAAGTTAGAATCTGTTGTGTTTGATTAATAAATTTTACTGTTTGTTTGGTAATTTTATTAAGTAATGTGAGCAATTTTAACAAATTAAAATTTTAACAAAATAAGTACAAAAAAGAAATCATTGAAAAAGAAAACCTCTAAAGAACTGTATATAATTCATTCATCTGTTGACTTTTGTTTTTACATAGGCATATTGTTCTACCTAACTAAAAATCATAGTATGCTTTTACACTAATTTTATATGTACATGTATATATATATATATATATATTTTTTTTGTTTTTGTAGGTAAATCTACTGCTTGAATATTTATCATCTGATCCAAGGTGGGCAGTGCAATTAGCTGCTTTAAGAGGTTTACATAGGTTAGCAGTACAGGCTCCTCATGTATGGCCAGAAGAAAGTATTAATAAATTAGTTAATGTTTCTAAAAATTCACCGTACCAGGATTTAATATTATGTGTGTTAGATGTGTTAATTGAGCTCAGCAAGTCACCATCTGTGTGTCATATTTGTGTTAAACTAGGTAAGTTTATAATTTTTTTAATTTCTAGTTTTTAATTAGGTTAATAAAAACAGTTTTTTTATTGATAGAATTAGTATATAAAAAGAAGCTTTTTTTTTAATTATTAAATGGACTGAAATAAATTATGTGTCTTGTGTGAATGTGTTATGTGCATGCTTTAATACTTTCATTACTGTGCAGTTTTTAGTAGTTTAAATGTATCTTTTTTGTGTTTTCTATTTCATATAACTTAATAATACGTTCATACATTCACTATTGAGAATAAAATTTGTTAAGACTCAAACATTTTCACAGTATGCGTTAAATGTATGTCCAATACTGGTTTTTGGTATGGTACGTAGAATGATACAGTGAAGTATTTTGTGTGGTACTATTATCCATACATATTATATATTTTCCTGTCACAAAAATCAAATTTCATAGATTAACATATGAAAGAAATGTATTGGAAAATTAAAAATTCTTAAATAATATTAAAAATAAATCTGAATTATTGTATTTATGTATGAAACCCATACATCTATATGCAGAAAGTTAATTCCCCTGATATAAATTCGTAAATTCACAGAAATTTGTCGCCATAGGAATTTGTATGCATATCTATAGATATTATATATATATATATATTTAACCCTTTGCAATCATCAAGCCAATATTCCCATACGGAGACAATATGTTTCCCCACAGTTCGACTTGTTTCTCTACGGAGATATCAAAATATATATATATATATACACAAGATAAAAAGTAATTCCTAATTCTCTGATATAAATATCTAAATTTAAAAGAATGTAACTGCATTATATTGAAACTATAATAGTGTTAAGTGAATCTTTCCACAATTTATAAACCACGTTATATCAAAATCATATTTATGAGTAACATATTAAACAAAGGATTGTTGCATTTTGATTTGCATTATATGTGCAGTTGGAATGTTGTTTATACGAGGATCGTTTTTTTTTTCAACCTCCGATTGTTCATCAGTAAACAAGAGATAGGTGGGATTCAGGTCTGTGCATCATGCGATTGCGCTGACCCCCACCATAACCTCTGCCATTGCTGGCTCCATTGTGTCAGTCTTGAGTTGAGCTACGTGCGATTGAACTTGTCCACTATATGCTTCCACCAAGTGTAAGTTGCAAAGTGTGATATGTTTTCTGCAAGCAGAAGGATGCAGTACTGCTGAAATCCATCGCAGAATGAGCCTAGTATATGGTGGAAACTTTATGAGTGATGGTAATGTATGGGAATGGTGTAGGAAATTTTAAGAAGAGTGCACATCCATGACGAAGATGGGCAAGGATTCAAGTCTGTCGCTACTGTATGCCTGATTGAGCGTATTGATGATTTTGTCTGTGACAAACGGAGGCTTATGATAAGTGAACTTTCTGCAGAAATCCAAGAAATTTCAAGGTCTTCTCTAAAATAATAAAAATAAAAGGTCTCTAAAATAAAAGTCTGTTCTAAAATGATCTTTAATATCTCTTGAATGGGTGGGATAAATAGTTGGTTCAAGGCATGTTCTGTTCAGAATCACATTATTTTAATTTTCACAGATAATCTGAAAGTAGTTTTTGAATAAATTAAAAAGCCTAACTGCCATGTATGAAAGCATGGGAGATTTTCTAGGAACCACACCATCGTCTTGTTTATTCGACTACTCTCACAGCTTGACTATCTCTACATCATCTTGTGATTAATCTCTACATTATCTGCTACTTGACTGATCTCTACATCATCTTCTTTATTTTTGGTGAGCACCATTCATAGTTTATTAATATAAGTTTTATTTGAAAATATACTGTTTAAATATTTCAAAATATTTATTATTTAATGTAATGTTTTATAAATTTCTTGTCAGTTTTTACATTTAAATGTTAATTATTATCAATAACATATTTTCTTTGTTTTTAAATTTATCACATCATGATTCTATTAAAATATTATTTAATAATAGATCTTGTAATTATTTGTATTTTTTTAAGAGTTCTAATTTTTTTTTATTAAGTTGGTATTTAATCACCACATTTTATTTTGGAGTAATTTTAAGATACTAGCAGTCTTTCTGTGTAGCTATTTGATTATTTATCTGTATGTTTATTGTAATTATTGTTGGTATTCTTGATTTCAGATGTTGAGATTGTAACAGCTTGTGTGAAACCTCTGTACTTGGTCACTCCAAAACTGCATATCATGTTGACTAGCTGCTTGGATGAGACCACAGTTTCTACTTTTTAAGATGTTGAAGGAGATGCATGAGTCACCTTTAGATGTTTTGCCAGCCATCCAAGTATTGAATTTTATACGTGAGATGTACTGGTAGGACAAGGATTATACTTAAGAGTGACTGCTGGTTTAAGTGGTGAAAATGGGAAGATATCAAGAAGAGCGAGGAGTGATGGTGACCCATTCACTACCGTTCATAGAAGAGGAGGAGTGGAATGAGGAAGGTGTAATAGGTTACCATTATCAGCCTTATTCCAACAACTCCAGGACTACAAGGCATAGATTGCAGCGTTATATTCTATTTAAGAAGAGCAATCCAATGTGATGTTACTTCCTCTTACACACCTCTTAGTTGAAAATTATCATATAATGTGATTTGGAAGACTATCATTTTACTACAGGACATGGAAAAATTTTTTTATTGCTGTTATTGACATTTTGGTGTTTCAAGATAAACTATGTATTCTTCTGATACATATCATCGACAGTGAATCTTTTGTGCAGGAAAAAATTCACTTGCTAACAACTCCAGTAGTCTGTATTCCATTCAACTTAAGAGCTTTAGCTGCTGCTGTGGTGATTAGAGAATGGGTGAATTAATTGATATTAATAAAAGGTTCCACGCTGTGACAGCTTATGAAATGTTTATTTAATCATAAAATTCAGTTTAATTGTATTGCACTTGGTCATTTGCAATATATTTCAATCCATATGAAAAAAGTGTGTACACAGTGTAAATTTGATGTATATGGTAGAGTCAGACATTTACCTTGTAGCTAAATGTGGACATTTACCTGGTAGAGAAAATATTAAAACATATGGTATTAAATTGTTTGCCGCCTGCTGATCAGAAATTGCACATGTTGCTTAGAATTGAATGAAAAATTGATTCTTAGTGATTGATAATGAAAAGGGTTGCATACATTTAATTTTGACATTCTTGTCAGGAAACTAGATTATTAACAAATTGTTGCGTGAAAATTTTAGGTTTTACCTTGACTTGTGTGTCAGCTTCAGTTATCATGCATTGATAATTTATGGGAATTTATATCAAGACCTTCAAACAACATGCGAAATAAAAATGAAATAAATGTTTTTAAACTTTTATAGTAAGCAATGTTATTATATGTATACCTTACTTTTCAAAACATAGGAGAATTAATTACACTTGATTTGATGACATCTGATATATTTCTTTAATAAATTTTTATCTGTAAGTTAAAATAATACACAAACATCTATCACTGACCTGAAATTAATTATTAAATACTTTTCATAATTGCAAGATATAAAACTTTTCTAAAAAATAATTTAAACAATAATGATAGCACTGTTTTATAAATTGGTGGCAGATCTGTGCAATAGTCGTACTGAGTTTAGTGTACCTATTTTGAGGGAAAGAACTAACCTCTGCATGATTTTTTCTTCTTCAGCAGTCTACTTTTAAAACAATTCAATTCTTCATAATTTAATATTAAGTTCAAGTTAGCGGTAACTTTTATGAAATCTCCATCAATTTAAAATAACATTGAAGACAAAGAGTCTTTGATCTGTGTTTCTATGTAGAGTAGGAACAATGATAAAATAATTCTACTGATTAAATAACAGCACTAAAGATATAGTTCTGAAATTTAAAGGGTGATATATTGATAGGTTGGGCTACCTTGTGTAGAAATTTCATTGTGATCAGTGTATTAATAAAGCCAGGAATCTTCTACTCCTTTAAAAATCTATAAATATAATTTAGTAATGGGTAATAATTTGTAAAAAAAAAAGTTTGTAGGCTTTAAGAAGTGAAAGATTATCATGGAGGAACAGAGATACATCAGGGATTACATTCCCTTAGCCAATGAATTTTGTTATTAGACACTTTTCCTTCTCTTATTAAGCATATGATTTGATGGTGGTTGCAAATTCTGCCCTAGTGATTTTACTGATATATGTTGAAGTTATTGGCTTCAGTTGTAATTAGTGAATACTCAAATCAGCTATTTTTGCTCCAATGATTGCAGGTTGCTACTCTTGAGATTTTTCTAATGTTATAAACCATTAGGTTTTAGTGGTTTAGTCTTGTTTGAGATCATTATTATTTTTATTATATATTCAGGTTGCAAATATAATTCTAAAACAAAATAAAATGTTGTTTTGATAAGGGTCAAGGGATCTGTCTTGCTTATGATGACCTGGTACTTTTTATTCATTTCTTATATAATTCTTCAAAATTGTAGATATTTGAAGTCCTTGAGTTTATATGAGTCGATAGTTTTTCAAGTATATATTGATTACTACAGTTTTGCTTATTTATAGTTTAACATGTTAACAAAATCTGTCTTTTTTTGAGTGTGCTACATACATATTTCCTTTTATGTTCCAGGTATTTTAGTCATAAAACTTGCTTACAGGAATTTTCTTTTAAGATCAAAATTATAACCCAGCTAGCTTAAAAATTTGTACACTTACCACGGATTAAGTTACAGTGGGAGGGGAAAGATAAAAAAAATTTAATTCATGGCTGCCTAGGTTTTGAAATCACAGTTCACTGAATATCTGAATTTTTACTTCTAAGAGAAGAATCTGTCTCAGAATTGGTCGGAATATATTTCAATAATTAAACCTGAAGAGGAAAATTGGGTTATGTCTGAACAAAGTTGGTGATTTAACAGAAAATTCAATTAATTTAGATTTTTGACTCTATTTGACTGTATTTGTCATCAATCAAAAAATTAAGTAATTAATTTCATTGAAGATGGATGCAAAAGTGAATGAAAATTTTATAATGTGAGTTTTTACTTTGTTATTAAGAAATTAATAGTTTTATTTAGATGATCTTAATTATTGATTTACTTTTGTCTTTTAGTATTTGCTACCTTATCTCATATATGCAAGCAAAATTCCTTTTTTATTATTTTTTTAACATCTCCCATGAAATGATGTAAAAATGGCCTGAAATATTTCCGTTTTATTCAGAGTAGAGATTGTAATTGTAAATTTAAATGTAATATATATTTTATATTTCACTGAAACCATTAATTTTTGATAAATATATTAATATTAAATAAAGCAAAACAAATTTATTTAATTTTAGAATAAACTAAAACAGTAATAAAAACAATCATAAAAATTAAAAAACACGACTATCAAAAATTAAAAAAAAAAAAAAAATTAATTGAACAAAAAAAGACAATAAATTGAATTAAAAAAACAAAACAAGGTATGGAAATAAAAGACTAAAGACTAATGCAGTATTTAATAAAATAAAATAATGAAAATTTAAACCAATCAACTTTCAGACAGTTTTCATTTGTTTAAATATATTTTTCATGTTGTAGAAATAGCAGGCATTTAAGGTTGTCTAATGGTTAAGTTCTCACCAGGTCTTATATCGATAAGAAAAATTTGTCCTTCAATGAAAATATTTAAATGGAGTTGGGGGCTCTGAATAGTAAATTGCCCTGTATTAAAGAGCTCTGAATAGTAATTATCCTATATTAAAGAGCTCCCTGAATGCATTTAAATATTTTTGTTTGACAAAATCTTCTTATCAATGCAAGACCTGGTGAGAACTTAATCATTAGACAACCTTAAATGCCTGCTATTTCTACAACATGAAAAATATATTTAAACAAACTAAATAAAACTCTCTGAAAGTTGATTGGTCACCCATTTTTTTTATTTAATTAAATACTGCATACCAATGTTTATTTCTTTGTTTCCATACTTTGTTTTCTTTTTTTAATTCAATTTAATGTTGCTTTTTTTAGTTTAATTAATTAATTTATTTTTTTTAATATTTTGGTAGTTGTGTTTTTTAATTTTTATAATTGTTTTTATTATTTAATACTTTAGTGATCATCGAGAAAAGTTCATGATTCGAAAACTTATGGGTATAACATATTTAACTTACTGAGCTAAATAAGAAAACTATAAACATTTCAATTTATTCATTTATTTAATTTATACCAATCTAAACTTATAGATTTTTCAAGTTGCTGAGTTCTTTGCGAGACTTTTTATCATATGGATCAGACAGCAATTTTCTGGGATCTAAACAACTGATGCTAAACTCTCTAATTGTCTCACACGACTCAATGCTACATACGTAGGCCTGGCCCTTGGCAAAGATATGAGTGCTCAGATATAAGACGACTCTAACTAGGTACTCCCTTGTAGTTAATGCACAATCACAGCCCAGAAGTGGCAGCATACAGTGTTTTCCTTTGCTCTGCCCTCTAAAGCATCGAATTCGACAGTAGCGAGTTCGATCCTCAATACAATGCTGGCAGCATTTACCTCTAATTGTACTGTTATCAAACTCTACAAAGACAATGATCTTTGTAGAAGCCACTCAATTTTTTGGCGGCTACTCAAAAAAGTTGAGTAAATGCCTGATTTTTTGCAGGCCACTTGATTTTTCTGAGTATATCAGTTAATTTTTGTTATGGTTTGGTTTCATCGTGATTCTGTATTATACTAGCAAATACCCTGTTTGAATTTTGAAAATTGAAAGTTTGATCTTAAAAAACTAAAAGTCGCTGTCTGAAAATTACTTGCTTGTATATCTCAAAATTCATATTTTATTATTTGATTAGATTAAACAAATATGTATAAATTATAATTCTTAGAATGTCAGAAAAAAAAATACAAGAAGAGAGCTAGATTTTTTGTTGTGAAATATCCTTAATTCTGATAGGAATTTTGTATCGGTTAATTTTTGGATTGAATTTGGCAACTTGTTTAAAAAAATTATTCCCATTATAAAACGGTACTTCCCCAATTGAGAAAATTTTTTTTTTATTTTTAATAAAATAATAGAATTCCTCATGGAGCAGTATCTATGAACTTCAAAAGTTTATTTTCCTTTGTACTTTCTGAAATCTGTTCCAAAATTAATTTAATCAGTTAATTAATTGTCTTATTAAAAATATTGCTCTATTTCCTTTTATCCGAAAAAAAAAAAAACAATAATTATAAACTACTATTTCCTATACAAATGTTTAATGCCTAAGAAATAAAACCAAAGAAGTTGAGATGCAACATTTTTTCTTGCAGTTCATTAGATTTTTGCATATTTTTCAGAACACCCGCTGACCAGTGCAGAAGCCGTTTCTGAACTGGATAATTTCAAGCTTGCTGAAACAAAAAAAAAATGTAGTCTTGATATTCAGTTGTAACATGTAACAGTTGATTAGTGTTGAAGCCAGCCGTGCTTTAGTACAATGAGTTCTGAATTTAACATTATAAAGTGACAGAACCTTTTTTTTGAATTTATAACATTGAAAGTACTCAATAAAAAATAGATCCAGATTTGATGATTTACTGATGCTTAAGCTTCCTTTTAAAAAAAAGGATTGTGTAAGTCTTTTAAAAGGTTATTTTACTCATTTAATTTTATGCTTCTGATATTAAAGAAAATACTTTTTCCATTTTAGTTTTTCTGGTTTTTTTTTCCAACTGTGTATAGTTTGACTACCAATAATATATAAAAGCTAAAAATAAATGTGGGTGGAAAAATAATTATCATATATATTGCAATAGTATGATGTATTAAATCATCACAAATTACATTTATAAAATAAGAAAAGTATTATTAGAACATAGTAGATGGCATTAGAGATAAAATTTTTAATTAAAAGAAATTGTAATACTGATGATGAAGATATTAAATATAAATCTGTTGAATCAGTGAAAATAAACTATAAATAAAAGAAGTTAAATTTTGAAAAAAAAAAAATTATGATTTCTAATGATGAAAATTGAAAAAATCCTTAACTTTGAAATTTAATAAGATGATAAAAGAATAAATGGTGGCTAGCCCATGTTGTTTGACCAGATTGTCTTGCTTTTAGGATTGTGGTGATAATTAGGATTGAAATTATATTTGTGAAATAAACTTTCTGTTAATAATGTATCAATCAAAGTTGTGTCTGGGATTAGTCATCATCTTTATACGGGATTAGACATTGCTTGTCAAAGTCAGTCAGGAATGATTATGTAGTATTACAATTTGAAGGTCCTTGGATGGCTTCAGATACCTTCACTGCTTCCTATCCCTCTTTACCATGGCTGTTTGACTTAACTGATTAAGGTATAGAGAGAGAGAATCTTGCTCCTGGCAAGCGCTGGGGCTTGTATAAACTCAATATCCTGACAGTACATTGAATGTTCTCAAAACAAATAATTTAATAATAAATGTAGGGCATCAGACCTTCCGGAACAACTTTTAAGGATGAGATTGTTTGGACAAGTAGCTATATTCCACCATACTTTTACATTAAATTTCCTTATAACTAATTGTAATCGTGTCATTATTAATATTTTTACAAAAAAAATAAATAAAAATAATAGCAATAGCTTTGATTTTATTTAATTTAAGACTAATTAATGTAGCATATTGTCATAATACAGATTAACAAAGATAATTTTTAGTTTTTTATTGTAATGATGAATTTAAAATAGTAAGTAATCCCCTCTTTCTGTGTGTATTTTTTTAACATACATTTTTTAATCTTTTATGAAATGATAATATTCAATTATGAAGGGGTGGTGCACAGTTTATTTTACTACCTCCTTCATTGTGTCGCTTGATTCCCTATTTTTTTAAAAATAAAGTAATTAATAATTTTATTTAAAAATATTTTAATATAAAGTTGTATTACATCATGCTGATCAAGCATAGTTATACAGTCAACTTATTTAATTTAAAAGTTGAAAAACAGCTAGTAAGTTAGGATATTATATTTATTTATTTTTATTGAATCAAATAATAAAATTAATATATTAAAATTTTCATTTGTACACTAGTATTAGTAAATTTATAAATATTAATTAAAACTTATGAAAAATAATAATATTAAAATAAAAAGTAAAATATTAATCTTTTTTGTGGCGTTCTAGGGTGTCAAAATCCTTTTAAAATATACTACTGTACACAAAATTATATAATTATTATTAATTAAAATAAAATATATACATATTTTGTAATTTCAGATTTATTAATTGAAAAATAAGAAGTGGAAGTTTCTATCTTTTCTCCCCTTTCTCAGTCTGTGTTTATGCATGCATGTATCTACAGGACAGAAGCCTGTCTCTTGACATGTACATTACTACTTTTCTGTGATCATTTAAACATTTTGTAACAGTTTAATTTTTTTTTTAAATTATAAAAAAAGTAGTGTAGATAAAACAATATGTGTGTTCAACCAACTTCCATCAATGAAAAATATGAATTTAAGAAATAAGACTATTAGAAATAACATTAAAGAATGGATCACAATAAGAAATGATATGTGTAATACAAATTTGAAAAATTCTAATTTGTCTATTAGTTTATAGGTTAGTTCTAAGTTCGACTTGTGTTTTTATTATTGTAATATCTCAACCTCTGTGCACAGGTATCTGCGTGCATTTCTATAGCAATTTTACTCATATATTGTAAAATATTTGAATAAATAAATAAATTTCACTTTTCCTTTCATTTTGTTATTTTATTTTTATATATTTATACAAAATGTAATAAAATTAACATTTATTTCATATGAAACATTTAGCTTAAATATAAAATTGTTATTTACAATAACAAGTATTCTTGTAAACCAATTTAAAAATTAAACCTACAAAATATTATCACATCAATCAATCCCAACCATTTCATCTGATAATAAATTTCCTTCTTGGATGACTCAGATTCTTCATTGCTTCTGTTGGCATTATTGAAACTATCTTCCTTTCAGATTGCATATCCATAATCCTGTCTGATTCATTTAAAATGTGAATTTTTCCAAAATTTGGAATCCATTTCTCTAAATTTTCATTTAGAGAATTCATTTATTTCAGTTTATTGATATCATTTGTTGCAGTATGTGAAGCAGTGTCATTATTTTTTTTGATGAAATTATTTACAAAGGGTTTAGCTTGATATGGAAGGGTACGAGTCTTAATATTTTAAGACCACCTTGTTCCAATATCTGATTAAAGTAACATTTCTCATACCGTGACTTAATAATTTTCACCAATTTAGAAAGCTTAGAATTGAGCATATTTTCAAACCAAAGAAACATGGATTTTTCTTAGGCAGTACTGAATACTGCCTTTTTATTCAAATTTAGTAGGATTTATTTTTTCTTATGATACAGAGAGCTCAGAAATTTAATTTCCAGGAAGATTTCTGATAAACTGGGCTTTTAATCCATAATTTTCCATTTTTGTTTCATAGTCAATAAAATAGATTATTGATATAAATTATTTATTGTAGTGATCCCAGTATTTTGTCTTCATTATTTCATTTATAACTATATTAAAGTTAGGTTAGATTTTTTTTTTTTTTAGAATCTTCTGTCATGGAACTATGTCGGGATTCTTCATATTCTGGAAATACTCGTATTGCAGCAAAAGCTATTAAAATAATAACTCAACTTGTATCTTACTGGTAATGTATTTATTTATTTGTTCTAATTAACCTGATAAGTATAGGAATTAAATTTAAGTGTGTTTAGGTGCATGGGAAAGTCAAAAATTAATGTAACATTCTGTTTATTCTCTTAGAAGGCTGGTAACACTGACTGTTTTAAACATAACTTCAGAGTATCACTGTGCTCAAAGTTGTGCTTCATTGTTTAATTCTCTTCTATTACGGTAACAAGTTCCTAATAAATATTCTATTATGATTATTATTCCAGTATCTTTGCTCCAAAGAAGATATGCGAGTAATGGAAAGTGGACTCGATTGATGAACTACCAACAAATATCAACAGCATACAATGAAATTGCATCCAATATGTTTTAACTTTAGTGTTTTTTGGAAACTAGTCATTTCCTTCAATTTCCACGCTGCCACTCTCGCAAGACATTCCTGGCATTAGGAAACTTAATCAGAAAGTAAGTGTTGCAACATCTTACTGAGGGGTCAATAAACGTCTTATCCCAGAGAGGGGATCAATACTATAAACCATTTCTTCGAGCACATACAGGCTCTGTGAGGTAATCTTATTAACAAGAAATGCAGTATTATCATCCTCCTACATAGGGAGAAACTGTTCTGTAATTTTTTGCAATTTCCTTATTTATTCATTGTTACCATCAGCAATGCTACCTAGAGTTTTCAAAGCCACCCCATTCATGATTAGGAGAGAAATTTAATCATTTATTTACTAGTAAGTAACCATATCCGTTTATAAAATGAGTTCTTACATTTTCATACACATTAAATGATTGAATCAAAAACCAAAATCTACAAAATAATAGTTTTTTGTAGGTTTGTGATTCACAGGATCTTACTTTAAAATTAATAACTAATAATAATTTAATGTGTATTACTAATTTTAATAATTTTTTTAAAACAACAAAAGACAAATAAAATTTCTAGTAATAGCTATATAAGTTTCTTTTTTAGATAGTTTTTTAATGTGTACAAGAAAAGCTTTTTTTTCTTGTAACTAACCCATTTTTTTGTTTTTATAGTTATTATTGACAGGATATATTGGTAGGGTTGTAAGATTACCCTGCTTGGCATGAAACGTCTTATCTTCTTATTTGTCAAAAATGACAACTGATAATTTTTTTATCAGTTTTCTCTTGGCTGCTGAACTACTAAAATGAAACTTGACACTGGTTGGTGGTACCCTGCGTTCCAATAAGAAAGAAATCTCAAAGGAATTTTTGCCCGACAGAAAGAAAGAAGTTCATTCCTCAATGTTTGGTTTCACAAATGACTTGACTGTAGTTTCCTGTGTTCCAAGAAAGGGCATGTCGGTAATCTTACTCTCTACTCAGCATCATCAGAGGCAAGTGAGTGGTGAAGAAAGTGAATACAAACCTGAAATAATACTCCATTACAACAAAACTAAAGGTGCCATAGATTATTGGAGACAAAGTGACAAAAGAATACAGGTGTGTTGGAGGAACCAGACAGTGGCCACTAAGACTTTTCATGGAGTTGGTAGATATTGCAGCACTGAATGCATATATTTTATACACACAAAGATTTCCTGATTGGCAGGAGAATAATCGGAGCCGATGGAAACTCTTCATGACTGAGCTGGCATTTAGACTCAGCAAAGGCAACATGGAGGAAAGAGCTAGAAATATCAATGATCTTCATTAGGATGTACAAGATGCACTGTAAGCATGTGGTATTGAAATTCTGACAGCAATGATCCAACCCCAGAGTTCCAAGTTATCAACACCACAGTGATGTCAAAATTGCAAGAGAAATGAAGATCGTTAAACAAGATTCTGTTTTGTAATTTGCAAGAAATCTGTTTGTAATATACACAGAGAAAAAACTGTTATTGTGTAGTGCATGTTGTGCAAAAATGTACCTGAATGAACAGTTCAAAAATGTTATTTAATATTTTGAGGGCAAGTACTAGTTTACTGCAATGACAGCCAAAATGTATACATTTTTAATTTTACAGGTGTCCAATATTGAATTTCTCTTATTAATGATATAAAATTTATTGTACTTTGCATCTATGTTCAGTTTAAATACTTTTAATAATTTGAAAAACTGTATTTCAATACTAAATAAAGCTATTCATGGAGAAGAAAAAAAACAGAATCTAAAAACAAATATTATCCTAAATCACAAAATTGTATTGGGGTAGTCAAAATACCCTGCTTTGTAAAATAAAGGTGTCAAAAAGCTTGGCAACAGGAAGGTTAAAGTACATTAAAATAAAAAATTACTAAAAAATAATTCACAATTAAGATGTTACTATTGAAAATTATTTTGAACACATATTTATGTACATGTTGAATGGGGTGTAGATAAAATTATGTTTGCATTATTTAAAGATTCATCAACAGAACAATATTGTATCCATAAAAGAAAATCTCTTACCTGTTTTTAAAGTATTGGTGAGAAGATTTTTAAATGGTTCAGAAATTTATTAAAAAGTGGCAACAGTAACAGAATAAGGCCCTTCCTTGTAAATCGAAGTATTATGTTGAGTTGCTCAAAAGCAGTTACGTGTCTAATTTGATAGAGGTGAATATTTCTTTTTAAATTAGTGGTTTTTTTTTATAGCAAAGATTACAAATTTTTTAGCAAAATTTAAACAAAAGTTTAAGTTAACATTATAGATTTTTTTAAGTACAGATCCACACGATTTCTACTTAAGGGTGACAGATAATGATTTGTCGTTCTATTTTGTGTCTTAAAAACTCAATTTGATGTTTCTAGGGAGCCCCAAAAGATGATATTATACTTTATACGAGATTATATGTAGGCATAATAAATATTTAATTATGATGACGAGCTTAGTGTTTTATTAAGTCGTTTCAGAGCAAATCATTATGGCTTGATTTTGTTATAAACAAAATCAAGATCATCCCACAAGAACTAATAAAACAGAATCTAATAGTGTTCTAAAACACCTAAAAAGTTTTCTTTGTGGGACATAGAGATGCTAGCATTATCATTAATGGGAATTCTATCCATGTTATCAGCAATGTTACATCTACCTCAGAAGCACACTACTGCAGTGTGCTTCTGAGATACGGATAAAGCCACTGCGGCTTTATCCGTTTTTAAGTTTGGATGGTTGTACTCATTGAATAATTTTTTGAGCTGTTATCGTATAATTTTCAATTCCTTTCAAACATAGATACAGTTGTGTCTATAGAAAGAGTTATAATAAATGGCCCAAGATTTTAAGACAGGTCATTAATAAACAATAAAAAAAACAAAGTGACCGAAAACACTTCCATGAGGCACTCAGAGTTCTACATTTTGAAGTGAGAACAATGAAGGATAAAATTTCAACTACTTGTTTAGTGTTTGTAAGTCAATTGTAAGCAGCTTCTCTGATACTATAACTACTAAGATTTTTATCAGTAAAAAATGTGGACTACTGAGATAACAAAAAAATGAACATTAGATCTTTTTGTTACCTATATAATTTAAAATACTTTCTAATTATTGGGAAATGTCTGTATCAGTAGACAATTATTTTCTAAAATAATCTTGAGAGTTTGTTAATGCAGTATGTTTTTCAAGAAATGCTGAAATCTAATTTTTGTAATTTTTTAAAATATTTAAGAAAATACAAAAAATTAATTTTAATTTCACTATAATTTTGTAAATTAAGTGTAGAGCCATTTTTTAGGAATGGAATAAACAAAAGTCTTAAGATTCGTTCAGTCAGTCTTAATGAATGTGCAATTCTTTTTTCACATTCCTGTGTATCCTTAATCAGTTCATCATAAAGGTGTTGTGTAAGTTTTGGCTGCATATTGACTAGATCTTTCTTTTTTAATATTATTCTATGTATTTTTTAAAATATAGTTTTATTTTATTATTTATTAATTATGGTTTTTTTTCTACTAATGTAGTTATACAGAAGAAATACCTGTACCTGATATAGATGAATTTATCGCTATGGTCGAAAGTTTATTTTTAATGGTTGCATGTACTGAGGAAACAGATGCAGGTGATGGTGTACTTAAAGTTTGTCTGCAGTGTGCTGTCAGTCTCTGTCAGTGTCATCGACCACTTTGTCCTAGATTTGTTGATCTCATTGCTACATGTCTCATAGATTCAGCTGCGACTAGTAAGTTATTTCATACTAATTATTTGTTATTGAATAAGGAAAAGTAATGAAAAAAATAATATTTTTCTTTCTTTTCTTTTTTTATACCTATAGTTAAATATAAAAACCTAATATTGTTTTTTTGTGTTTTTAATTTTGGATGATATCAGAATGTATCTGGATTAGGTGTACCTATCTGGATTACAAAAATGTTGAAGGTTAATGGTTATTAAGTTAATCGTAATCAAAGAATTTATTTTCTGAAGCTTCATACATATTCCAGTGCTATTTATATCATTTGTAACATTTTTCATAATCATGTTTGGAAATTGCAATCCATTCTCTATTGCAGTCTGTTTTATCTCTATAACACTCTTCATTCATTTTCAAATTCTATTTGATCTTTGGTTAATGGAGAAAATCAAAGAGGAAAAGATGTGGCAGTATTTACCCATCCTACTGGATGGTTGTCAGACCTATGAAATGTTTTGGTTTATAACAAACTTGTGAAATAAGATTTTATAGATTTTACAGAACCTGAGTATAATATTCATTGTTGATTGTTTGTTTAAACTGAATACTGGTAATTTATGTGTACCATTAATTTAAAAAAAAACAACAAAAAAGCAATGCTATCACTAGTAGAAATGTTCATTTAAAAATAGAAATTTTCATGAAAATTCTTCAAAACATAAATTTTGAACAGTAAGTTGAGAACATTGAAAATTTTTGATAATTGTAATAAGAGAATAAGAAATTATACAGTTGCATTGCAAAAATTATATATATATATAGAATGTAAAAGCAAAATGAAATATAATTAGGAATTGTTAAATTAGCTAGTAAAATTTTTAGGAAGGACTGCTATTCTGCTTTAATAATATTTACCTTAACATCTAAATACTTAAAAAACATAGTGCAGTGTCCCTCTGTGAAAAAAGACAACGTTTTATTTCAATTTCTTTTATAGAGAGCAATTTAAAATCGGCTCCAAATTGTAATTTATGATTGCTGCCTGTATCTTGACTATAGCGTTGTTGGTATTAGCACTACTATCGGTTTCTTCTGTTAATAATTTTTTTTTTATTGTCAGTTAAATTCTTTGAACAGTTCAGGGCAGTATGCTTTATCTCGTGTTTTTCCAAAGTATTTTATTCTATGCAGGCTAGGACCATATCATGTTATGTCAATGCAATAACGTAAGGAAACAGATAAACCAAAGTGTCTTAAATACTATCACTAGCTTCTCAGAAATTGCAATGCTGTATTTTATGGCTAACATGGAATGGTTCCATCCTAGGAATGTTGATCACAAAACACCCATATTGGGTCTGCAGATAACTCTTGTTTGAGAAACTATTTCATGATGAGAAAATCCTGTCTGCTGTGGCTGGTAACCATAATTATGAGGGCAATTTGTTCATTGACAATGAACTTTTTTACTACTTTTTTCAACAATATGGAACATGTCATATGTCTTACACTTTAATGGTCTGCATTTATACAAATTTTATAGAAGAATGAACACTCTGTGAACGTTTGTGGCCTCCATGTTTCCCAGATTTGTCTAATTGAGATTCATCTGTAAGACTACTTAAAGGATAGATAAAATCTATGAAACAAAACCCCGGACTTTGTATGAATTGATTATTCAACCTACTATTGAAGTAATTGACTGATGTTTTGGATTGGGTATCTTTCAACATGATTACTTGAAAAAAAAAGCTGGTGAAGTATTTCATGACTTACCTGACAACCTTGGTCAAGTCATATTTACCAAAATAAGATTTAAGCATCAAAATTCCCAAATTTTAAATAACATTTTTTTTTTTTAGGGGTTTCCCTACTCTGTGGGGAAAATTTAGGAAAAATTTATTTATAAAGTGATCTCTGAAAAAATAAATTTAAAATAGAGTTGTTTAAAAATATTAAAAAAATGAAGTACTCTTATGAAAGTGATGAAAAAGATTGCTTCTCATGTTGGGTTCTGAATATATTATAGTTGCCAAAGCTGCTTTAATGTTATAGTCTTAAAAATGAAGAAAAATACAACAGAAATTTTTAATAATAAAAATTAAAATAGAGCCAAAAAATAAAAAACAAAAAAGCAAAGTATATAGTTTTTAGATGTTGAGAATAAATCTTAAGAAAACTTTTTCTAAAATATTTATATAGTTAAGCCTAACAAATTCAAGTAGTTTTCTCTAAATCAACAACCCCTCTTCAAGAGAGGCTAAAATAAAAAAAAGAAAATTTTCAAAAAACTTTTCTGCATTTTAGGTTTGTCTATAATTTTTAAAAAATTATATACATTCTTGATGGCTCTACATTTGAATTATAAATTTTCAATAAATTTTTGAAAGACATTTAAACCAAAGTGTAATAGTGCAAAAGAGTAAAAAAAAATATTTATTGAAATAATATACACGTATAAAGAAGAGTAATAAACAACTTTTGAGCAGTGCAAAGTATGTACGCACATACATATGGTTTTTGGTCTAGACAATTGGGATGCTCAAAACATAAAGATTTGCAAAAAACCTAATACCCCATTTTTGACTTGATCACCATACTTTCCACTTTAATGTAGCTATTCTAGCTATATTTGCTGTGAAAGTAAAATGTACCGCTGAGCTGGGTGATGATTTAAATATAAATTTTAATTATATTAAGTATATGTAAGTTTTTTATTTTTAATCTCTTTGTTTATTCATAAAATCATTTTATGACTGGCTGTTCAGCTGGGACTTCTGCAGTAGACTGCTTTTAAGTTGCTTAACTTACATAAGCATATGATTTTTTAAATTGTGAATGTGCCTCTAACAATGAATCGTAGAGATAAAAAGAACAAAGTAATTTAAATTATTAACAGCTTCATAAAGGATAATTCTTTTATTTCTTAATTTTAAAGAATAAGACAACTTGGGTATTCATCGGGTACTGGGTATGGGTTTTTTTTTATTTACGCCTTTATTTGTTTTCAGATTCTTCCAACATTTTGTTATGTGAAGCGTTAGGTGCAATTGGTGGATTAGAACCAGGTGCACTTATTACATTCCTTCCAGATATTTTAGAAAAGATATGTCAGTTGTCTGATGCTTCTGAAACACATACTAAGGTATTGTGTTTTAATATACTTTATTATTTATATTTGTGTATTAATATTTGTTACATTAGTTAAAGATATTTTTGCATTTATGAAGATTAGTTACCGGAAATAATATCTTTAAATACCTTAAAGTTTATGTAGTATCCAGATCCTAATTGCGTGGACGTGCATGTTATTCTGAGTATTTTTGCTAAAAAAATTGTTTTTCTTAAAAGTCTTCCTTAATCGCTGCATTTGATTTCATTTAGTAGTTTATTGGCTTATTTAGCCTTTCACTGTTGGTTAATTTTTTGTCCTATTCCAATATTGATTTACTTTTATGGCAAAAAAATTTTAGTGTATAAATTTTTACTTTTATTATTATTATCTTTTATGATCGCATAGGATCACTTTAGTCAGTCCATTATTTAAGTCTCTTCGATGGGACTGTTTGGACCTTGCGATCCTCCCAGAACTTTTTCAAATGCTTTTACCTTTGTGCCCTTTCTAATGTTGAAAATGTTTGTGTTGCAAGTTTTTCTTGGAAGTGTGAAACAAGTGTTTTTGTTCTTGATTTTCTTGTTTAATTTTATTTTATCTGTGGTGTCTTCTGGTGTATTCCAATCTCCTTCAGATCCTCTTTTATTTCTCTGATCTATCTGCGATCCTCTCTTGGTGTTTTTTGAATCTTTTACTTTTTTAAATATTATGAAAACCTTCTTGCTGTATTTATTTTCCCAAATATTACAGTTTTTATAAAAAAAATTGTTGAATGAGAATTTTAAAGTTAAATTTTTGTTTTAAGTTCAGATTCTCAAATATGCAGATGTCTTGGTTCTTTATATAAATAAGTTGTTTTTTTTTCTGTTTTTTTTTCTGTTTTTTTTTTCACTTAAAATTATGTTAATCAAAATAAACTTTACAAAATAAATAGCTAATTATACCAAAGGAAATAAAAAAGTTATTGATAATATCTTGTAGCACCATAGAAATAAAAAAAAGAATTAAAAAATTACATCCATTTCTTGCATTTAAAAATGAAAAAAAATAGATTATTATAATTTAAAATATCTGTTTACTAAATTAAAAAAAAAATTAATTTGTTTTTACTCTTAAATATGCAATTGTGTAGCTTAAATGTTCAATAATTCATATTTCACAAGGTGGCAGCACTTATCAGATGCTTGTGCAAAGTACAATCTATAGTTAAAAAAAAATAAATAAATAAAAAAAATAGTGGCAAAGGAATCAAGTGAAACAAAGTACTGAAGGGAGAAGTTCTATGAGTGAGAAAAGTTGAATAAATCAATGATTAACCTTCCTTAAAATTAATTCTTATTTTCAATTAAGATCATGGGTGGTCAGTCATTTAAATAAAGAAATAAAAGTAAAGTAGTTGTATTTTTTAAGATCATTAATTGTTGAAAAATTAGGTTAATGTTGGTAGGTACATTTTTATAGAATATGATGTGTAATCTTTGTGCAAATCATATTGTAGATTTTTAATTTTATGACCTGCCATAGAACAGCTGTGTTATTACTTATTTACTCTGATTCTTGGTAATTAATTGTTTAAATTTTAATTAATATTTATTTAGAGATGAAGAACAATTTTTTTACCTATTTATGGTTCACTCTTATCCATGATCTTTTGTGTTTAAAAGACATTTTAAAACTTTTCTCCACATAATAGAGTAATTCTGTTATTATATTCAGAGTAATACTAAACGGTAGTAAATTATTAATAATGGATTGTAAATATAGTTTTTAATTTAAAAATCCATTTTTTTTTAGGTAATGTTATGTACTTTGGTGTTTCAAACGTTAGCCCCTTCACAATGGACTGACACTGCTCAAAATGCTATTGATTCTGTTATTAGTAAAACTAACCTTTGGGCTAGTTATAGATTGGGTAGATCTGCAGCCAGGTAAGTTTTTCTACACTATTTATGAACTTTTATTTATTATTTTTATCTCTTTATCCAATATTTTTTTAATGAGGGCTGTTGGTTCTTTGACCAGTTAAAATTTTTGATCTGATGGATGATTCGGCAGCTAACTACTGTAATTAGTATCTCATCTTTGTTGACGGCAGCTATGTTTAAATCAGTCTAGTCGAAGTGTAATGCTCTTATTACTTCCATGCGTATTAATAACTGCCTAATGTGTAACATTTGCATTGTCTAGTGCCTTTAGTTTTTATCAATGAATAACATTAAACAACAAAATTCTTATCTAAATGTTTTTAAAATAAATTTGAGAATCATTAAAACAAAGTGCTTTGTAACAGAGCTCTAGTGCTCTGTTACCTTAATGAAAGTTGTTTATTAGAAGTTACAGCTTAATGAAAGTAGTATAGTAGTTTTGTTAAATTGGGAGAGCCTGTTAATAGACGTCTATTGATTACAAGGGGAAAATGAATAGTAGAATAATGTTATTTTAATTTAAGAAAAGTAGTATTTGAATTATAGAAATTAAAATTTGTTTCCCTCTTGAATGATGAACGAGGGTGTAAGATTTTGAGTTTTGGGAAGATTGAAGTCTGAGGGAGCCAAATCTGGGGAATAGGGTGGATGATTTTTTTTTTGACTAATTTAGAATGCAAGCTTATGGCTTGTATGTAAGATTAAGATTAGAACAAAGCTTAGTATATGAAAAGTTCAAAGTTAACTATGATTCAAATGTTGAACATTCCAGATGTAAAGAAGAGATGTTAACCACACTATTATGGGGATTGGTGAATTAAGAGGTAGGAATTAAAGTATAATAGAAATGAAAGAATGTCATTAAAAAGTAAAATTTCTAAGGATAGATGAAACCATTTATAAAATTTATTGTAAGGTAGTTAAAGTATGAGGTCCAGTTATAAAGCCAGCCCAGGCTTATGTAATACATTAGTATAAAAATGTGACCTTTTCTGTTATTGATAGCACTGGTAGAAGTTTTCAGTTGACATGTTTCTGAAAAGCTTTAGCTTTTTTTGCATGTCATAAACCCAAAATGGGTTCTTTTAGAAAATCTTTGATTTTTAGTCATAATAGAAATCATTGTGCTAGTTCTGGTGAAGAGTTTTCTTATTAAAAACTGCTTGAAATACAAAATAAAAGGCAGAATTGAATTGCTATGATAGGAAATTCAGTTATTATTATTTTTATGCCATTCTTTTCTCTTGTTCACAGGGTTTTTTAAGATTTTGAAGTAATATTATTGATTACCTGTGTGACTCTGAGGTACTGTTAATCATAATACCAGTAATATTGAAGAAAATAGTGAGCATAAACTTGAATTTTAACTTTCATTTGCACTTTTAATCCTTAGTGATTATGGAATCTTCCAATGCATAGATTATCATTAATTTTCTTTATCTTTATTGAGTTATACAAATCTCACTCATGTAACCATCTTTTCAACTTTGGTTGCTTTTTCAGTTGTTTTAGGATGTTAGAACCATTCTCTTTCCACAAGTCCAATTGTTCTTCAATGAAGGTTTTTAGTCATCTTGTGTAAACCTTTTTCATTTTAAAATTTTGTTCCATTATTTCTGTCTATTTTTATTTCTTTCTGCTGTCATTCTAATACTCGAGCATTGGTTGTTTCAAATGATTTCACTGATTTTTCTGGACATTTTAATTTGTGAAATTTTAGATGTTCAGTGTGTGAGGTATATTCAGTTTCTTTTCAGTTCTTAAAGAATCTTTTTGCCAATCAGAAACAATTGAATATTATGGACATTGTTCCCCTGTAAACTTTTGATGTTTGAAAACATTTCGTTGAAGATTTTTAAAGTTTAGTGAAAAACTTGCGATCCACTGTTTGATTTTTACTAAGCATGAATTTAAATATAGTGTGAACTTCAAAGAGCACTGTTACAAGTAAACTGTTTAAGTTGGTGTGTTGAATTAAGTCTTATGTAAATCTGTAAAAGTACATTAAAAATATCCCCACCAACTTCTGATAACACAATTATAATTAAAGCCACATATCTAGCCCTAGAAGTGAGTCTAATATGAGTCTAATACCACTCTGCTATGTTATTACTTAATAATAACTAGTATTATTAATTATATTAGTACTATATATTATTATTATTAATAACTATGTTATTACTTAATTTTTCTAACTTTGGTGTGAATTATTATTTTGCATAGGTATGGTCATTTCCGGGTATGCTCTCATATAATGTCACAACTCTATGAACAAGTATCATCAGAAAATTTACACTTTTGGTTGGTCACTCTGGTCGAAATGAGTACTGGAGAAGCTATCCTGTGGTCAAATAATGATGGTCTTTTAGATAGATTAGGACAGGCTGTAGTTCATTATAGTAAAGCATTAGCTGCTATTAAAGTGAGTATTCTAATAATTTCTTATTAATTATACAGATCATGCTGATCTTTTTATGAATTTGTTTACACAAAAGTAAATAAGTAAAAAACATACTCATTTTTTATCGGTTATGTGACATTTGTATATTCAGGCAGTTAAATTTTTGGCCAGATTAAGTTGGCTGTGAAAGTATTGTACAGAGTATTCATCTACCATAATCCAACACAGACAGACATTTACAGATTTATTATTAAGTATGTAAAGATTTTAATATTCACTTATTTTCAATATAATCTCGCCCTTTCATTCCATCTTTCTGCGAGATTAGTTTTCCATCAGTAAAAAATTCTTTGGGTTGACCTCAGAACCATGTTTGCATGGCTGTTTTCACTTCTTCATTGTTTTGAAATTGTCTTTCATGTAAGCAGATTTTAATGGATCAAAAGTTTGATAGTCCTATGGTGCTAAATTATGACTGTTTGCTGAATATGATAAGACTCCCCAGCCTTTTGGTGATCCAAAAGGCTATTATGTGTTTGTTTGGCAACATGAGGGCAAATATTGTTGTGTTGAAGACTTATTTCTTTTCTCAATAGTGCATGCGTCATTTAGTACAAATAGTGAATTTTAAATCTTTTTCCAATGACAAAGTAATTGCTGCTGTTGATGTAAATTGGACTACCAGTGATAAAGAGTAGGACTTTTCATGTCTAAAAAGATAGTAAGCATTACTTTACCAGCAGAAGGCTGCTTTTTAAGTTTCTTTGTTCTTGGAGATCTGGTATGTTTTCCACTTTTTATTCTGTTTTGAATCTGGTTCGTAGAAGTGTATCCATGTTTCATTACAGGTCAGTATTTGACTAAGAAATGCCTTGCCTGATAATGAATTTGTTATTTTCTCAAGTAATTCTGTAGTTTTTAAATAGAATTCTTACTCTTTTGAGTATTTTGTGTATTTTTAAAAGAAAAACATGATAAAAACAAAAAATCTAGTAAATGTATATAATAATATATGAACCTAACAAGCAGTCTTAAAGGATTAATTAAGAAATACATTAGCAATTAAATAATTTGTCACTTCTGGTAGTGAAATATGATTAATTAGGTAAATTATTGAAAATTTGTCTTTGAAAAATTACTGAATACTAATCAATTATTTTGATTGTAACTGATGAGTTTTCTACTTTCCTTAAAAGAAAAAAACATTATTTAATTTATCACAAACTGTTTACAAACTTATCTAAATTTTTTAGTTTTAATCGTTAAAAAACTAGTAAAATTTCTTTTACATTAATGTGTTTTGCCCTTTTGTAATTGCTTGATTATACAGTTTTGCTGTAAAACAAGTAGTTCTAAAAACTTCAAGTCGTTTTACTGTTTGTACAATTTAATACAATTTGCTAAGGTTTTTAAATGTTTTTTGTTTTTTACTTATTCATGTACTTTATTGTTGAAAATCTTAGCTTTCCATATTTAATCAATTATTTATAGCACCCTGTTTACTGGAAAAGTAAAATCATTCTTTGTATATATATATATATATATGAAAAGCATTATGCAGGGTTTGTTCATTTTTCCATATTTTATTTTTATAGGTGCACTTTAAGACAAAATTCTATTAGATTTCTAAGTAGTGTATTTATTTGGAACGTCCCTTGTACTAGCTAGCACTGTTGGAACTTATACTTTTAATTAAAATTTAAACAAGATGATGAGTTATAGAACTTACAAGTTATGAAGTTTTCACTGTAATATTAATATGAAAAATATGTTCTATAATGCTTTTTACGTTGTAGAATGGATATACCATTTTTATGAACATTTGGGTTGTCGCCCACAGCTGGATCTTGGCACATATGTACATCACTGAATATTAAATTGTGTAGAAAATATATACAGTAGTAAGTAAATTAATCCAAACACACAGGTAATTATAACAGCAGCATCTTTTATACCCAGACTGTTCTTGTTATTTATATTTAAGTTTTGTTTTAGGTTTTACTTAGTGTAATTTAATTTTAAGGTTTTGATATTTTTATTTAGTTTCACATCGTGTACATTAACTTTTACGTCTTTTTTGCCCTTTAAAAAAATTCTTACTGGAACACTATCTAAGATATATATTTTATTTATGATGTATGTTCAATTAATTGGCCTTCTGCGGTTTTGTGCAGGCAGCTAGTTCAACGGCCCATGCGCTGATATTTCAAGCAGAATATATACAGTTGCGATGTGAAATGTTACAAGCTTTTGGACAACTTGTCGCTGCATGTAACAGTCTTTGTACCGCTCCACCACCTGCCATTACAGCTGCTATTGTTCAGGCTACCAGAGATGATCTTCAACGTTTTGGTCATATAACTAATCAGGTAATTATATTTAAATCTTTATTTCTTCTGATATCTTGTGTAAATACTTTTTAAATTATTTTTATTGTTTTGTCTCGAATAGAAACTATTCTCCCTGAATGGTTTTTTGATATAACTGTCCTTAGATAGATACAAATTAATTTTGCACTTTTCTATCTTGTGCTGATGATTCTTTATGTTTTCATAATGTGTTTACATCAATATGGTAATCCCTTTCCTCGTTCTCTTTTACTCTCTGTCCTCTTACCGCTGTTAAAAACTTAGTTTTATCTATTTTAACGTATGTTTCATATGCACTATCAAATTGTACAATTCCTTTTACCATTGCTTACACTTCTATTTAAATATAATTGCCAGGTCATTTATTTAGTTTATTATTTTTATTCTTTCTCCCACAAGTAAGATTTTTTTTTCTAATGCTCATTCAATCAACTTTTTTTCATTCTTATTGAATAATAATTAGTAAAAGGAACTAAGAAATGAAATAAAAATAATAAATCCAAGTTCAAAGTATGTTTTATAAAGCAGATGAATCATATGTGAACGTAATGTGCGATCTAACATAAATAGATGTCTTCAGATGAAGCATAAGATGACTGTACCAGGTATTGTAAGGAATAAGTAAAGTAAGTAATAGTGTGCCCATTATTTATATATATAAATAATAAATATATATATATTTAGTGTTGCTGGAGAAATAACTTGGAACAAACAGTGCGGAATGATAAGAAGACTGAATGAAGTGAAGAACGTATAATTGCTGAAAGTAAAAATGTAGTTAATTTATTTAATTCAAATAATCCTTTAAATTTGATAATTTTGTGATAATATCCTTGATAAATCTATTAATATGATTAAAAAGTATAGAAATATATCTGATTACAAGGTATGCCTACTTTGTTGTATAAATAAAACAAAAAATATTGCACCATTTCTCCTATATTACTTTATCAAAAAGCACTTTCTATTAATGTTTAAATTATATTTTATATTAAATTTTTATGGAATATATTTTATTAATATAATTTTTCTGTTTTAATAGTTGAGGAAGAGTGCTAAGGAATTCCGTGCATGTGGTGAACTTTATTGGAAATTGTACCAGTCAGCATTTGATGCTGACCCGATTTCATTAACCAATATTCAAATGTATCCTTTTATTGCTTTCTTCATTCACATAATTCTGTTTTGTTCTTTTTATTTTTTTTTTATTGGATATGTACAGGTAATGCAGAGCTGTTTATTTAGATACAAAGGCCAGTAAATATTTTTATAACACTTTATTTGGAAGTTGAGGTATGATATAATGAAAAGTGATATATGCTCTTTCATTTTTCATCGTTATCATGGATCCTAATGAGATTAGGATCCTGAGATTGAGTATTGGTTCTGATATAGAAATGAAGTTTCTCACCTATTCTCTGGTGGCTGTAATTATTGCAGTTTGAAAAGTTACCATAAAAAGTCTTTAAACTTGTAAATAAGTAGAATTTGCATGAAGTAAGAATTGGCCATTTTTACAAAAAAATTAGCTAAAAATTTACCACTTGAAGATCTGTAACTGTTGTATAATACAAGCAGTGTGTAGATGAGGGTTATTATATAATAACTTTGTTGTATAATTTGTTATATCACCTGATGTTCATTTTTTTAAAGGTCTTAAAGGAAACATCAGTGCTTTATACTACTCGAGATTGAAAATCAACAAGAAATTGCCTTATACTGTCTTAAAAGGTGGTTCCTATTATTTTTCCTTAACCAATTGATTGAACTTTTTTATTGACAGCATTGGGCACTCTTCCATTGGTTTTTAATTTTTTTTATATGTTTGGTAAGATGACAACTATGTTTTATGTCTTAAAGCTATTCAAATGTTTATTGACTTCGTTTTCAACATACAAGAAATCCTTATGCTGCAGCCATTTAATCTTCTGTCAGCATTTTTAATATAAATTTACACACAGTTTCTGGTTGCCCAATCTTCATAACTATTTTTGTTATGAATGATTCTTAAAATCTTTCAATATTGTTGAATAAAAACTATGATTTTTTTTATCATAGGATTCTCTAGCCTGATATTGGTTATGGTGGCCATGCCTTAAATACAAAATTTATTTTTTAATAATTGCTTGTTTTTCTAATTACTGTATACTCAATGTCAATAAAGACATTGGAACCCATAAACTGAATTTTGAATTATTTTTACGTAAATTTGCTTTTCAATCAATATTGGCCTTAATATATTACAGATTACAATACATGTGCATGCTTATGGCATACCAAATAGATTGTGTCGCTCAGCCCAATCATCAAGGAGATGAACCTACATTGGATGTTGAGTAAGCATTATTGTTTTTATAAAAATATAATATTTAAAGAAAAGAAGCTATTTGCTAGGATTTTAGCTAGATTAATTTCTGAAACCGTGTAGTAGAACTGGATTTCAGTAACATTTTTATGATGTTTATATTTTTTTTAAATTTTTAATGAGTAAAAATATAATAATATTTTTGTTTGAGATTTCCCCACTCTTTCACCAATGTGGTTAATGTATGCCTGACTAGACCTGAGCATATACTACTGAGTGAGCACAAGCAGTTCGGTTGAAATGCGAAGTGCCTCTGTCATTATCATATAGATTTTACTTTTATAATAACTGAACTCCTTTTATTGTAAATGGTTCATTCATTAATTACGCAAGTTAAGTTAATTTTTTGCGTTTCAGTTATTTCTACCTTATTAATATGTACTAAACTGTATTGAGTTTTTTTGGTTTTTTTATTAATCTGTGTAATAAGCTTTTTAATGATTTAGATAAGTCATTGACCATAATACTTTTTATCCTTACTATAAATGATACCTATATCACAATATTAAAATACAATTTTTGTTTTTGTTTTCAATATTATTTAATTAATTCCCTGTATAATGTGTTTTAATACTGAAAATTACTGTAAACTTGTTGGCTGTCAACAAGCCTCTATTTAAACTATTTCCATTTGTAAATTATTATTGTTATTACTGTGTCTGGACAGTTAATACATATTTAAAACTGTAATTCTTTTTAAAGAACAACTAAACCAAATTTAATAAATTTAAGTTGCTCTTTAATTTTTATCTGTGTTACTGTTCACACCTTTACATCACAGTGCTAAACACAGTTTTAAATAAAACAAAAATGTATGTGTGTTTGTGTGTGTGTATATGAACAATTGCGTGACCAATTAATATTGTTGTTTCTAATAAATTAAACTTATTACCTGAAAGGCATATGAACAAAATAAATTATAATAACAATTATGATGATGATGATAATAATGGCAATACATATTTGTAACATACAAAGTAGTAATTCAAATAAAAAGGACATTTGTTTATTCAGTTAAATTATAAAAACCAGAATACATTTTAATTTACTAAAAACATAATGATTGCTAGAATCTGATTTTGCATTAACAGCATGATAACACTAGAAAATTCTTAATTGTATACAATTCAATTGTTTGGAAATATTATTACTTTTACTGTTTACAATAGAATTACCTTACATTTTACGAATGAATAGAATACTATCACTTCACTACTATTTACCAATAATTCAATGAAGAACTTCCTACGTTTACCCACTGTCCACGCTGGAATACTCCTCTTGTTACTCTTCACTTGTTACCACACGCTTATGATACCACCATTACCGCTACTGTGTTGAACTCGGGCTTGCAAAACTACTCTTATTGCTGTTATCATGACTACTCTGAACACGGCCTTGCAGAACTATTGACCATTCTCACTGATCTGTTGCAGTATTTATATCCCTGGGCTTGTATAACCAGCACTCACCTCATCGATTTGATTGTTGAAGTGTGATAATTTTCATCAACCATGTCCTTATATTTTTTTTTTATAAATTCTTATTCTGGTCCAGTAACCCTCGTGGTCGAACAACAGCTTTTGGAGGTGCCATTGTCTGTTAAACAGACCTGTCAGTCTATGAAAAGAATCCCTTTTAATAACTTCTGGATTTTTCTTTTCATTATCTTCTCTTTCTTCTTAATTGGAAGAAATACATTATACTGGTCCTGTTACAATATAGTATTAAGAAAATCAGCATCGTTAGAATTTAACTTCTGCTACTGGCTGTAACTTAAGCATCAGCAGAAAATTGTGTACAGAAATAATTAAGTTGTTTACATAAGTTAGATTTTAAATAGCCATAAAAAAGATGATGATTATTATTATTATTTTAATAATGGTTTTAAATTTGAATATAATTTAATAAGTTAATGTTTATAATTCTGATTTGAGATTTTAATCTGTTTGATTTTGTGTTTTTACATCTTAGATTTCCAATTAGTTTTTGTAGTTATGTCCCTCAGTCCAGAATATGATCTGGACTTCAAAGTGTACTATTTTTGTGCATATTAATATAAGCTTTGTTTGATTTAATTTCTGTAAAACAAGGATGTAATTAAAGTTTTTGTAAATCTCAAAAAAAATTCAAAATTATCCAACACCTTTATAACCATTCCAAAAAATATGAAACATTCTAAAAGTAAAATAACTTCTCTTTGTATCTAAAATGTAAAACTGACAAAAAATTAATATATTTTAATAATGGCAATATTCTAATTTTGCTTTGGTTAATTTTTTATAGACTGACCCACATCTAAGACTTTAAATTTAACTAATTAAAAAAAGAAAAGCCAAAGGGATTCTATATTATGTATTTCATCTAAATGAATGATAAACCTTTTAGTGAATACAATCATGATATGTACCTTTATCTGCTTCTTTTTTTTTTTGAACTCTACTCTAAAAAAAAAAAGTACCTTTATCTACATCCCAGTACATCCTTATTGGATAAATGATGGTTCAGCAGATGAATATATTACTTTTATAAAATTTAATTCTTCATTGTTTTCATTAATGATAATACAGTATATAATAATATTAATAATAAAGTGTCTTAATGTGGTTTTTTTCAGCTTGCAAACAAGTTGTTTAGAAACACAATTAATGATTCGTACTTGTCAGTCAATAACAACATTAGCACGATCATTGGATCCAACAATTAAACCTATTACACATCAACATGTTGATATATTAGTTAAACAAGTCGAAATACTTGCTAAAGGGCCATTATGTCTTCCCAGATACTTTTTCCAAGTTCTTCAGTCAACAAGTGTTAAGGTATTATTATTATTATTATTGTTGATTTCTGTAACAGAATGGTAGGGTTTCTTCCTTGCATCCAGTAGGTTCTGGGTTTGAATCCTAATCAGGCTGGCATTTTTATTTGCTGCAAAATTCATTTTTCATTAGTAATTGCAACCATTTTTCATTAGCTTGAAGTTGCTTAATAAATAAAAGTATTATTGTTGTATCAGCTTGATCCTATAACAAATTACATGAAGTTCTTCGCCCTAATTTATGGTTCTATTGATTTTTTTTTGACATGTGCTGTTTTGGTTGTATCAAAAAGATTCATCTGATTTCAAAAGGCTTTTAGCTCTACATCCATTCACCACTAATTAACAAACCATATAGCATATAAAAGAGGGGATTCTAGAATTTCACTTGGTTGCCAGCAAATCTTTCTCATGTGACGTGCTCTCTTGCAGTCTGCAGCAAGATGAAAATCCTGAAACAAAAAGATTCTGTATTTTTTATTTAACCACTTTGTCAATTGTGCAGCGTGATTTTTATCAACTCTCCTGACATTGCATCTCCTACTACTCAGAGCATTTGACATTTGCACCAACAATTTCAAGAAGGTTTATTTAAAGAGAAATCTGCAAGTTGCACTCATGTGTCAGACTAACACATCAAGGACATCCGACAGAGTTTTGTATTTAGCCCAAGAAAGTTGATTCGTCATGTTAACTGTTTCTAATATGACTGTCAGGTACGTTTTATGACAATATTTTTTATTTGAACCACAAGGATTTAGTTGGTACAAGCCCTCTGCAGAGGTGATAAACGACGAGTTTTGTAAATTCTTCCTTGACAACCAAAATTTCCCAAGAAAAGATCTACGGTCCATACTTTTTTTATGAAAACAGAGTTATTGGAATCTTACATCTATGAAGGATATTTCTAAAGTACAGACCGCTGGGAAATTTCGCTTCTTAAGGTTGGCAAACCTGTGTCGTTCAAGGCCACACTAGTAATGTACACACTGCATTGTTGTCTGTAAGTAGTTGCATTGTAGTATCTTTGATTATGTGTGAGTTATTACATTATAAAATGAATAGGAAAATCGATGTTGCCGCCGACTGTGAAATACGCGGAGTCATACATTTTTTAAACCATCAAAACTTTAAGCCGGCTGAAATTCAGAGGCACTTGGTTGCTGTGTACGGTGATAATATAATAATGAAAGAAACATCTGAAAATAGTGTGAAAAGTTTAGAAATAAATAATTAATGTGCATGATGAAGAATGTTCGGGGAGGCCCTCAATGATCACAGAGGACTTGTTGAAACATGTCGATGATGAAATCAGAAAAGATCGTCACACAACAATTTCAACCTGATGTTTCAAGAGCTGTTATTGGTCGCATTCATGACCATTTAGGCTTCAGAAAAGTTTGTGCACATTGGATGCTGCACAAACTGTCTTAATGGAATGCCACAAAAAAATTCAGATGGGATCTACTTTGAAATTTTTGATGTGGTACACAGAAAAAGGTGATGAGTTCTTTAATTCAGTTGTTATCAGTAATGAAACATAGATTTCATATTACATGCCAGGGAGGAAATGGCAGTCAAGTGAATGGTGTCATCCTCAATCACTAACCAGACCAACAAAGGTCAGGCCACTAGTCATTTGGACGCAGACTGATGGCCACAGTCTTTTGCAATCGGTTTGGCATACCGCTGATTGATTTCATGCCACATGGAACAACTATAAATACAGAAGCCTACTATGAAACTACGTAAGTTACAATATGCCATTCAAAATCAGCGGCATGGGCGGTTGATTGATGGCATCCTGCTGCATGATAATGCACGTCCACATGTTGTAGGTCCAACACGTGATTTACTGAAAACATTAGGTTGGGAAATTTACAATCATCCACCATATAGTCTGGATTTAGCTCCTACTGATTACCACTTGTTTGGTTGGGAAATGAAAGAATTTCCGAGTGGTAAGCAATTTGCGGGTGATGAACTTAAAAAATGCTGTTAATCAGTGGCTAAATGGACTGGCAGCAGAAGAATACTATGAGGGTATATTGAAGCTGGTGTTTCGCTATGATAAATGTCTTAATTCATGTGGCGATTATATAGAGAAGTAGTATAAGTATAAGGTATGTAGTTTTAAAGAAATAAAAAATATTTATAAAGTTTTAAGAATACATTTTTTTACAATGAAACGGTCTTTATGTCAGAGATAACTTCTCGTGTATTGCAGGAGTAGCTTTTCCAGGTGTTGCAAGTAGATTCTGATGAACTCATTTTGCAGCAGGATGATGCATCACCGCACTCCCAACTGCAAATTTGAGCATTTCTTAACAGTGAGCTTCTACAATGATGGGTTGACTGTAAACGGCTGCTTATGTGGCGTTTCACCAGTGGCCAACAAGATTGCCCAATCTCACTGTATGTGATTTTTTCTTGAGTGGGCTTGTGAAATCCTCCATGTGTGTGGCCATCTCCCATCCATTTGGATGAACTACAAAACCACAAAATAGAATGACTGCAGTAACCACCAGACATGATCACTTGAGTGTTACACAAGTTTAACTATCTTGTAGATTATGTCACGCTTCTGAAGGGAAACACACTGTGCATTTGTGAAAATTATAAGCAAAATCTCATAATCATGTTTTATAATTAACCGCAAGGTTATATATTTTTTTATTTAAAAATAGAGTCTTTTGAAATCAGATGAATATTTTTGATACATCTATATATATAAAAATGTTAAGTTCGTTTGTGTACACTTCAAAAACTCAAAATGTTCTGCACCGATTGAGCTCAAATTTTAGCACGATATATAACCCGCATCAAAGATTGTTTTCATCTATTTTTAATAAATCTATCTACCTATTTTTAATTTGTACATTTTTAATTTGGAAGTGTAAACGAAGGAAAACAAATCAGATCAATGAAAAATGGCCACTGTCAAACACAACGACCAAATTTCTTTGAATTATATTTAACAGCTAAAACATCTGTATTTTATTAAAAAAAAAAAAAACACGATAAAAAACATTTTAGCACGATATATAACCCGCATCAAAGATTGTCTTCATCTATTTTTAATAAATCTATCTATCTATTTTTAATTTGTACAGTTTTTTAATAAATAAGAGGCTAATAAATTAGATGGAAATGTAAACAAAGGAAAATCAATCAGATCGATGCAAGATGGCCACTGTCAAACACAACTACCAATCACAAAGAGCCCGTATGGCCATTGCCAATGTAAACAAAATCACAACTGATTAAGTAACAGATTTCTTTGAATTATAATTAACAGCTAAAACATCTGTATTTTATTAAAAAAAAAAAAAAAAAAAAAAAAAAAAAAAAAAAAAAAAAAAGAAAAGCCACCAAGAAGGATGACTTACAGTAAATAAATTAAAACACCCAACTTTCTTATAGCCCAGATAGACTTAAGACTATGCAAACAAAAAAAGTCGAAATAACCAAATACACAGAAAATAATATCCCTACATAATGACCAAAAAATCCTTTGTTAGGTTAAATATTCACTTTTGTCTGAATTTACAGAAGGTATTTACAACAAAGCATTGATAAATATTGAAAACAAGCGCTTAGCTAATGCAAATAAAGTTCTTAGTCAATTGGGAATGCCAGCACCCACCCGAGCTGCGATTGCTTCATTTGATGTGGATTTACACTGTGAACAGAGTTACAACATTGGTGATCTTCAGTCATATGTCCAATCAAGCATTCCCAAATTAACGCGTGAACAGAAAGGCATTTATGATCGCATAATGCAAATGATAAATGACGGAGTTGGAGGGGGACCTTCTTCTTGGATGTGCCAGGAGGAACTGGGAAAAAATTCCTCATTAGATTGATTCTAGCAACGGTTCGATCAAAAACTGACATAGCCTTAGCTCTTGCTTCGTCTGGAATAGCTGCGACATTGTTACCAGGTGGAAGGACTGCGCATTCAGCTCTGAAGTTGCCATTAAACATGCATTTCTCATCCATGCAACCACAATGTGCCACAGCGAAGCGTGGCAGGTACAGCTAGTGCTGTATATAATCTTTTAAAGTAATATTATTAATTTTAAAATGATAATATATTTTATGTAATTATAATGATGATTCATTGTTTTAAATTATATGTCAGAGTACATAACTCATTCTGAAGAAAGCAACAGGAATCCACTCTTCTTTTCACTTTCTCTCGCAAGCTTAGCAAGGAATGATGTTACTCCAGAGAATAGTTATATGTAGATTTTAGGGTTCTTATAACCCATGTTTGATCATATACAACTGTTACGGTTATGACACTTAACATATGTATTTACATGTAATTTTCACATGTAGGAAAATTGTGCTTACTGTTACTATTTATATGTAATCTACTGTTTATTAGTAGAATATAAAAAACTTTTTTTTGCTTTACATATCTGTACAGAAACTAATCATCATGAAGAATAGAAATATTCCATGCTAGGCTTAATAATGGCAATAAGGAGTATAATGGTTTTTATTGCCTTCTTTACAGAGCCAACATACACTGCTATACTGTAAATGTTCAGAGAAAGACTGGTAATATTGCAGTCTTCATCCCAACAAGAAGTAACAAGCCGCCTGGCATTCCAGATGTTAAGGAATAAATTCATTTGTACTATTGAGAATTTGATGTGTAAACTTGGCAAGTTGGTGGATCATACTACCGTTACTGTGATATTGGCCAAATGAATGCTTGTATCCAATCCAGTTCACTTTCTGAACCACCTATTTGCGTGGCTGACTCTGAGGCAAATCACTATTACTGATTGAGAAGTTTTCAGAGACACATCAGATAAGGTGTGAGGGTAAGGTTGCTGAATGCAAGGTTAGGTCGATGCACAAAAATATACATGATGAAGATGACATAAACGTGTATGATTCTCATTCAATAAGCAGAGATCTAAGTTCAGCCTCAGTCGATCAACTGTAGTGCCTCAGAAGAGCATGATGTTGAGCCCCGTGAATATTGATGGGCTTTTAAAGTTTCTATTTTCTACTTATATCTCAATCACTAACTTAATAAATGTGGGTGTCTTCATATGCAACCCACTAACCTAGTTTATATTTTCATGAGATTTGGCCAAAGATTTGTTTCTGTCTTATTAATTTTAAGATCACTTCATTTTGAATTTATCAATCCATCTAATTTTCAACATCTTCCAGTAACTGATTTCATATCTTAATGTAACTCTAAACTTGTTTTATAAATTAGGTCTAATTGTGGCATAACTCTTGAAGCTTTTAGACAATTATCACATTTATTTGTGTCTTTTAGAGGCTTTGATAGTTGATTTATTTCTATGATTTAAAAATTTGTTTTTAAAAAAACAAAATAATGAGAGTAATGAGATTCCTTTCTCTTGGAGTAATGATGCAAATGCCTGTGATAAACAGAGTGAAAATTTTCTTGTAGAATTGGATATAATTGCTATTTCTGTGAGCTGACTTGGAGAAAATAAATGGAACAAATGATTGAAAAATGTTTTAATATAAATTGTAGAATGAGAAAACCAGTTGACCATTGACAACTGGTTTTTTTTTCAATTATGAAAACGTTAAATTTTTTTTGTTATTGTTTTCAGTTGGCGGTTACTCCTCAACCACGTGTTAATGGTGAGTGGATTAATGTACCGAGTGGTTCACAATTGGCGGTTAAAGTTGAAGGTGTTATACTTCATGGCACTTGTCCTGGACTATTCCGTTCAGTCAGCGGTGTCGTATTAACTTTAAGTTCTCAAGCAACTGCTAGACCTGCTAATCATGAAGGAAAGGTAAGTGTATTTACTGTTCTTGTTTATTCAAACAAGTGAAAGTAAAATTTGAATGTTCACAGTACTAATGACAAAATGTTATCAATATTCAGTTAATAGGGTACTGTTTCAAGACCGGTTAGACTGAAACGTAGGATTTAAACTAGGTCTTGAAAAATCTTTGTTACTTATATGTTTATATTTTATGTACAATTTTAAATTGTACTCGTTAATTTAGAATATTGTTTTTATGTGTTTGTATATTTCAAGTTGCTTAAGTGTATTTTTGCTGTGATGTGTGTTAAGTGTGTGTTATCCAACGTTTTTGCAGGTGTGATTTGTTCCAATGAAGTGGTTTGTGAAAGTGGATTCAACAATGGAGTGGAATGGAATGGAATGCAAAGTTGACGGGAGTTTATTTCTCCCTACTTATCGCAGAACCTGGACAGAGTCCCTTGCTGCTGGATCATTCTAATCGGGCTTGTTTTTTTTAAAGGGTTATTTTATATAGCGGGTCTAATTTTCTCAAGTTTTGGTTATTTTTATTTAGTTAATTTAAGACGGATTTAATTGCATTCCAATCCGTTGTTGAACCAGCGTTATCGAACCCATTTTATGGGCCGACCGCGGAAGGCTAGGCTTATGAGGCCTGTCCTCCCGACGCAATTCCCCTTCAGACCGTCTACTGAAGTCCTTTCGGTGCTAACGCTTAATAGGCTAGCAGGAATACGCCACAACGGGGCACTAACTATAAGGAGGGAGCAATGCGACCCCTACTCCGGAGGAGTCCCAATTGCTGGTTTATTTTTATCTAACTAGTAAGTTTTAGAAAGGAAAGGTTATGTAGAAGTTCTTCATCCACTTCTGTTATGGCTGCCTTCCAGGACGCATCTCTGCTGGGCTCTGTTCAGGACTCTAGTCCGTGATGTTGGGACGAGTAGAGGGTCTTCCTTCTTCTTCTCCCTCTTCTTCCGAAGACCTCTTCATTCTTCTTTGGCCTGCACTTTCCAAGAATTGGCAGTAACCGAAGTTATATGCCGTTAACCTTGAAATTCCCGAGGCCCCGAAGGGCTGAACGGGGGAAAGTGCAGGTTTCTTCTTTCTTCCGTGCTGTCAGTGGCTGCTGGGCGGGTGACTGCTGGGCTGATGGCTGCTGGGCTCATTCCCTCTTTCTTCTATCTTGAAAGGAAAGGAAGGTAATAGGGAACTTACAAAATGGTGATACCTATTCGCGATCGCGGTTTTGGGGCGGCGATTTTCTTAGAAGAAGTAAACAGAAATTATTCACTCTACGTAATTATTAACCTTCAGACACACGTGTGTCCGAGAAGGGGTTGGGGGGACCGCGTGGCCGCAGTGAAGAAACCATTTGTTTTTGTGGTGGCTGTTGGTATCTGCAACAAAAGAAGCAGAACACACACACACACAAAGAAAAAATAAAAGAAATAAATAAAAATATAAAAAATAAAAATTTGATTTTTACTTTCCTTTGGACCGGCAGGATGGGAGGAACGAAAGGCCGTTTCCCAAGACGGCACGACGAGTCGTTCCACATCCACGTTTCTCCCGTTTCTGAAACAAGAGAAACAGAACAAAACACACGCGGAAAAAATGAAAAATGAAAAATTAGGACCGCGTTTTTGTTTTATGCGCGACTTACCGTATTTTACTGTATTTTCTTCAGACTGTATAACTCGCGAAAACTATTCACTCGCGATCCCGGAAACGCCTCTGACGCGCTATTCCGTTTATGGCTCGTGCGATATGAAGGCCCCTAAGCCTGGTTTGTCGATTCTCGGCTCCCGCACCGCACCATCACGGTGGTTCGTCCAGTACGGCGTGAGGCCGCTTCCTTACAACTGTCGGGGTTGGGTTCTCTCGGCAGATGTCCCGAAGATGACTGTGTTCGGACACAGCCGCTCTCCCGAACAGTCTGCGCGCCTGCGCCACCCCCACCTCGGACACGGATTGAAATCTCGCATCAGATCGGAGAGTGGCGTTCCTGACGAACCACGGAGCTCCAAAGATCGTCCGCAACGCGATGTTTTGGACGGCCTCGATCTTCTTTTGAAGCGAGGAGCTCAACACTGCCCCCCATGCCGGGTAAGCATATGTCAGAATCGGCAGTACGTACAGCCGAAAAATGAGTAGCTTAGTTGCCAGTGGGTACGGGCTGGCACTGTTCAGCACTGGGTATAGCGAGGCTCTGGCGGCCTTAGCCCTCCGGGTCGCATAATTTACATGTTCGCCGAAGGTAAGCCGCCTGTCCAACACCACCCCCAGGTACTTAACCGTTTTCTCAAAAGGGATTTTCTCCCCTGAGATTTCCAGCTGTCTGGCCGGTTTTCGTGTCTTGCATGTGAACATCACGGCCACCGATTTTTCACCGTTGACCCTGATTCTCCACATATCGAGCCACGGTTCCACTAAGTCCAGCTGCCTTTGGAGCCTCCGGACCGCGTAATCCACATTTGCGGATTCGTAGAAATATGCCGTGTCGTCTGCGTAAAGGGCCGTTTTGACCCCTTCCGACAGCGGCATATCGTTCACGTACAAAGTGTACAAGAACGGGGAAAGCACTGCTCCTTGGGGAACCCCAGCGGCTATTTCTCTGGTAGAGGAAATCGTTTCCCCTACGCGCACGACAAAATGTCGGTCTAGCAGATATGACCGCATCAGTCTGACATAGCGGTAAGGGATCGCCGATCGCGCTAGCTTATAAAGCAGCCCCCTATGCCAAACTTTGTCAAAGGCCTTGGCCACATCCAGAAAAACGGCTGCAGTCACCGCTTTCCTGTTCAGGCCTCCGACAAGGTCATCTATTATTTTTACCAGTTGGAGGGTAGTTGAGTGACCCTCCCTGAACCCAAATTGCTCGGGCCGCACTTCTCCCTCCATGTATCGCCTCAGTTTTTCGAGGAAAATTCTCTCGAACAACTTAGACAATACCGGTAACAGGGAGATTGGCCTATAATTCCGTGGGAAAAGTGAACTTTTCCCCGGTTTGGGTAAACATACGACTTTGGCGTTTTCCAACAATTCGGGAAATATCCAACGTACAAAATGGACGTGAATATCACCGAAATTGTTGTAATCACGGAGGCCGGTATGTTCCGGAATGCACGGGCGCTGATCCCGTCGACACCCGGGGCCTTGTCGGGGCTTGTGGCCTTAATGGCTGCGGAAACTTCCGCTTCAGTGACTTGGTCAATCTCTAGAGGGGCGTCCTCCACCTGTGAGAAATAATCTACAAGAAAGGATTCCACCTCGGTTGTGTGCTCGTCGTTCGTGGCGGGAGGGGGGTTTGGAGTGAATTGCTCCTCCAAGGTATCGGCGAAAACCTCGGCCCTCTCCGCCTCCGAGTAGGCAAGAAAACGTAGCTGCCCCACAACCGGATGGCGAGGCTTCTTCCCTTCTCGCAGTCTCCTGTTCAACCTGAACACCGAGGAGATGTCGTCAGAGACCGAGACGAGGTATTCGTTCCACGAATCCTCTCGATGGCTTGTCAGCAGTTGTTTCACCCTGTCCGTTTGATTATAAAAGGCCCGCTTATCAGCGGGGGACAGGGTGATTCGATATCTCCTCCTCAGTCGTCGTTTCTCCGTTATGGCCTCGGAGATATGAGGAGGGAGGTCGTTTCGAACAACTGCTCGAGTTTTGGCCGATGAGCTGCCTGCCAGGGCCTCGGTTATTGACGACGTGACGCGCCCGACAGTGTCGTCGACCTCCTCCGGGGTGTTCAGGAGCCCAGGATTTACCGGCCTGTACTCCCGCTGGAGGGTCTCGTAGAACCTTTTCCAGTTAACTGACCTTCGGGGTATAGGCGGAGGATCTCGGCCACGCCCTGCCTGTCCTAGCTCCAACAGGACAGGAGAATGGTCCGAGCTGAGGTCTTCTATCGTTTCAATCATGAACGGGAGGGTACCCCCCTTCATGACTGCGATATCCAGCACGTCAGGCCTACATCTGCCTGTATTATGAACGAATGTGTGCACCTCAGGGCCTACGACGACCAAGCGGCGGGCTCTCGCCCTTTCGTACAGCAATCTGCCATTCGGATTTGTCAGATTGCTGTTCCATGACACGTGTTTGGCATTGAGGTCGCCCATGAGTATCATGGGCCCATCCCAATTTTCCAGCACGTCATCCAGATCTGCGCCGGTTACCGCATCGTTCGACTTGCTATAAGCTGAAACCAGCCGATACACCGTGCCTAGATGCTCCACATGCACACACGTTTGCTCCATCACGTTTGTATGAAGAACAACGTGCGTATGCATGTGGCGTCTGTGGACTAAAACCGCAGTTCCACCAGAGGCGCGGCTTCCGGGTCGAACTGGCCTATCCGTCCTATATGTAAAATAGTTCCGAAGGGTCAGTTGCCTGCTTGGGTTCAAGCACGTCTCAGACAACAGTATCACGTCTATCAGTAGATCCTCGGCCAGACGGCATAGTTCCTCCGTCCGGCCTACTACTGAGTTGGCGTTCCACTGCAAGAGTCTGAGGGTGGGCCTAACCATACCTAGACAGTACGGCCATGAGGCACTCTATTAAGGATTGGATACAGTCCTTTAGAGATTTTGCCTGGAGCAGGCGTGGCAAAACCATCATTATGTCTGGCAGGACATCCCTCGCTGTCATCTGTGACAGGAAGTCCATGCCAGTGGTCTCCAACGGGGTAGCCGGTTTCGGTTTGCCGCTGGAGGTGCCTTTTGGCGCGGCCGCCCTTTTGGTGGGGCGCGGGGCCACAGGGTTTTTAACGGCCTGCTTGGCCTTCCCAGCCGGAGCAGGCTTTGCCTTTCCCGTCGAGGAAGGCTTGGCCTTCTTCGCTGGGGCCGGCTTTGGTGCGGCCTTTTGTTTTACCACAAACAAAAGGTTTGGTGGTTGCCGTCGGTTTTGGCTTGGCGGGTGTTGGGGAGGGTACCTCCCCTTTTTTCACGACCGCCTTGGCCACAGGTGCCGGCACCTCCGGTTTGGGGGCTGTTTTTCCCCCACCGGCAATACGGGCCCAGCTGCGGCTGTCAACAGTCGCGGGCTTTTTAATACCCTTGACCCTGTTCACTTGCTCCTTATAATAGGGGCAGCCCCTGTAATTGGCCGGATGAGGTCCCTTGCAGTTAACGCATGAGGCTGGTTCCTCACGCGGCTTAACACATCTGGCAGTGTCGTGGTCCCCACCACACTTGACACATTGCTGGGCTCTCCGGCAATAATTCGAAGAGTGCCCAAATTTTTGGCATCTGTGGCACTGGGGCGGCCCCCCTCGTGATACAAAAGCGGTCACTCCGACCTTGCAATAAAAAATATCGCTGAGGTCATAAATTTTGTGGGCGCTAGGGGTCCTTTTCAGGGCCACTAGGCAGGTCGGGGTTTCCCGACCGTCCCTTGTGAGGAGCTTCTTGACCGAAGTCACCTCAAAGCCAAGGGAGGTCAGTTCCTCCCTTATCTCCTCCGGGGTAGCCCATAGGGGATCCCCCGTATTACTACCTTCAGCTCCCTGTCTTTTGGGAGCTGGAAGGAGTGGAAGGCGACTCCCTTCGAATGCAGAAAACTCTGCACCGCCCGGTAGTCCGCCTCGCTGCCCAGCTACAGCCTGATCGACAGCCCGGTGCTTTTTGCCACCAGGCGCCCCCCTATCCGCGACTTAATGTCGCGCGCTAATGCTGGCCACTCCTTTGGGCAGTCCAGCATTATCGGCGGGATTTTCCCCCGCCTGACGGTAGCAGGCTGTGATGGGGCCCCATCATCAGCCTGCGGGTTGGCGGCTGCTGCAGCCCGCTACGGGCTCCGTCTCCATAGGAGGCGCGGAGTCCCAGCGTTTCTGGCGCTTCCTAGCGCCAGCCCCGCTTTCCTCTCCACCGTCGGACAGTTCCGGGGTGGGAGAACGAGGGGGGGCGGCCTTATTTTTCCTTCCATGAAGAAAAAAATAAGACTAGAATTAAAAATTAAAATTAAATCTTATATTATCACTTCTTATAAACTACACTTGCTGTAACAAAATACACAACAGAAATAAAATTGGAAAGTTTAATTTCCTGTTAAAATAAAAATTATTTTAGATGTATCACAATAGTCCTATAATGTTAGGCTATTAGTCTAATGTATTACCAATGACTACAAGAGTTCACTTTACATTGTTAGAAAAATATAGAAATAAAATTAAGAAAAGGATTATCCTTTTCTTAATGTGACTGGCCTGGAATCCAGGTAGCTGGCCGCCCGGCGGATGTCCTAGCAGACCCTTCTCACATTGTCTGGCGACGCAGGTAGAAGCACTGTTGAACACCTGGCTGGACTGCTTACAACTCACAATTCACAGAGCACAATAAGGAGACAACCTTTCACTGTCAGATCAAAGGATCCAATGGAGTGGAATGTGTTATGTGTTCTTTGTATTATTTTTGAAAAATGTTTCCTCTTTGTCCTGTTTATCTGGAGTATACAAACCTGATTGCTTAGATTATAATAAGTTTTACTTAGGTCAAACAGAATAGAGTGATTTATAATTCAAAAAATGTATATAAAAAACACTTAACTCCATCAGTTAATCCATTTGCTAAACTGCCTGACTAAAGCAAGTCAATATGCAAAAAAAATTGATATTTTTTTGCATATGTCTGTTCGTTTAAAATAACATCTTAAATGAACAGACACAATTTAACTCACTCATACTCTTTGATTGTATCGTAAACAGTAAGAGTTTAATAATTGAAATATCATATTTCACATTCAACAGCACTACTGTACTTAGCACTTCTAATGACAAACCCTGTAGAAATTTCATGTGAAGCAAAAGGTAGCTCAGATATGGGTAAAGGTTTTTTAAATTAACCATTAAAGAAAATTTACTATCAATAGTTAAAAACCTTTTCAGTTTTAAAACATCGCTATCAAAATTTAAACTCTTAAACAATGTTTTTTGTTTAGGTTCCAGATTCTAACATAGTACTTCGTCAAAGCGTTACACCCCACAGAGATTTCTTCACAGCACAGTTTTTATTAGCTCTTGGTGGTGGTGGACAGCACCAAGTTGTAGTTGAAGCAGCTGTCATTGACAAAAGTGGTAGCATTTGGAACACTGGTCCTCGTATGACACTTGCTGTCAAATCTCATGAAGAAGCAACTGCAAGTAGAAATCGTAACTTTTGAAATGTGTAACTAATTTTTTTAATAATAAAAGTATTTAAAAAGAAAAGTGTATATTTTTAATTACTTTTAAACATAATATTCTACTGTATTTTATTTATAATCAATGAATTAATCTATTTATTAATTATACTTCACAGTTTACTTACAGTTTTCATTAGTTATACTTCATTTATTTTTCTAGTTTCAAAATTAAATATGGTTTTTTAGATACAGAATGTTTGAGGAGTTTCTACTACACTTTATAGGTGTACCTTTCATCAAAAGTGAAAAAAGTTTATATAAATGGAGGTTTGGAAATATTGTTTTTGAATTATGGCTAGTGGAAGATTTCTCCTCCAAATGTAAAATGTAATACTAGTCATAATTCAAAAACAAATTGGTCTGTCCACCGTCAGATATCATGAAAAAACAAGCCAACATGCATCTTTTTGGAAATGTTCAATGCTAAATTTTTTATTTTTTAGGGAGCGTCTGAACCATTAAGCTCTGCAAAAGACCAGATTTGCATACTTGTAGTATACTGTACAGTTACATATAGTTAGGTAGCCAAGAAAGTAAAAATAAAATGAATATTTCACAAAAATTCATAACATATTTATAACTAACAAATATTTAAATATATGACAAAAAAAAAATACAATTTAGTTTATTAATCCAAAAAACCAAAAAAAGAAATGAAAATAAATACATTAAATGTGAAATTTAGAATATAAAACATGGTCAATATTGGTAAGTAACTAGCCATTAAAACAAGATTTATTGAAGGCACACAGTCATAGATCTCAAGGACGATTCTATGGATCACATCCTTATCAAAACCATTCAAATCTATCAGGGGTTTATTATGTGGTTTTGTCTTCAGAGAAGAAAGAAATTTACACATGTTTTATTACTTTACTGGCTTTCCTTTTGGTAGTGCCCTTATTACCTTCTGCAGTAATTCTGCAGAATTCTGAGTAGTTCTGAGAGAAACACAATAAGCATTTGCTGTAGCTTGTTCAGCGTTGGAAAAATACTCATTAAAAACATTGGAAGTTTTTAATGAGTTGTTATTTTTGTTGAAAATAACAATAAACATTATCACCTGTTCTTACTCTGACTTTGTAAATCAGGTGAAACTAGACATTTTTAACAATAAACACACAAGAAAACACTCCTACAGACACAGTTATAAAGACACAAACACTGCACAGTGAAAGCATGGCATTGTTTTTGCAGCAACTTGTACATGATCACGTGGAGTAGGAGAGTTGGTTCATAGCGGGGATGAAAAGCAAGTAGATGGTTTTCCCCATCCGACAGGCGGTGGGGAAAACCGCCAATATAAATGGTAAAGAGTATAATCTTTTTAAGACATCATTAAACAATGCTGCTATTTCAGATTTCCAGATTCCCTAATGAAAAAGGAGCTGATAATTAGATGCAAAAAAACTTTGTAGAAAAAGTTCTAAAAATAAAGAATTATGGAAAACAGTTATCGAAATAATTTTGAAGACATGATTACACTCAAACCATTCACAAAAATTTTGTTAAAATGTAATCGAAGATATATGATTATGAATGTGACAATAATTACAGACACTTAAGAATTGATTAAAACAAATTAAATTTATGACTTACCAAAATGCTAATGATAAGACTTTTATAGATATTATTTACAAAAAATTATCTGAACAGTTAACTGTAAATAATAGTAAGTTTAAATAAGAATATGTAATATATAATTACAATATTCTTTAAATAATACATCATAACAGTATACTAATAATAAGTATCTATGTGAAATATAAGAAATAAAGAGTATAATGACTAATACTTTATAATATACATTGCTGAAACAAACTGATTATTAAGTGAAACTATTCTCAAAATATATTAGGATTTAGTGTATATAAAAATGGAAATTCAAATTAACCAGCATGAAAGAACATTTAATTTGTAACAAACACAAAATAAATTAGAAATACTTCTTTTTTAAACTGGAAAAAGCATAAACAGAAACAACCTTAGAAATCAGTATCCAGCATTTACCTGGAAGTATAAAAAAAACCTAATAAAGGATCAAATTCATGCTAGCAGATTTCTTTTCTGAGTGAAAGTTATTATTATCTGTGCCAATCTGCTTTTGATGTCTATATTACTTGATTCTTCTTTGAAATTTTACTATGTAAATAACAAAGTTACTCCTATTTCTGGTATATTGTGTTCCTCTATCTTAATATTTAAGTCTTTGTTATCTATCTCTTGTCAGTCCATTACTTTTGTTTTACACCTGTTTATTTTCACATTGAAAAACTCTCCCAGCAATAAATCCATTCCATTGAATATTTTATTTAGTCCAAACTTAATTTCTGTAAAGTAACAATATTATTAATAGATATTGATCTTGGCAGCTCTACTTTTCCCATCATAAAATAATTTCTTATTAGAAAAATATATGTATTTAAATAAAATTAAAAAACCTGACTATAAAATTATATTCACTTTTTACTAATTCCTACATTTGTTCGAATATAGGTCAAAGTTTTTCCCTACATTTTCTCCCTAAAATGGTGGGTTGACCTATATGCGGGGCTGATCTACAGGATCAGGGGGGACTGATATGAAGGGCCGACTTAGATTTGGATTCGACAAGGCTTTTAAGATGTTTTGTAGTTTATTTCATTTCTATATCCATAATGAGGAACTTATTACAGTTTATATTTAATAAACTGTCCTCCGTTCCTAGCCCGTATGGGCTTTACCGGAAATCATCTTTTAGACCCTCTAAACCTGACAACACAATGCAGTCATCGTTTGGCCTTTGTCAGGATGCCACCGATGCAAATGCCTCGGCAGGCATTTCCATCACTGTATTTAAATAACTTACCATCACCTTCTTACGAATTCTTCTGACCATGACCAACTATCAAATCGTACCCGTCAACTATCAAATTAACCGATTCATGGAAGCGTGATCCCCGCGCCTTCCTCTAACACCGAAGGTTTCACACAAAAACTCTTTTCGTAATTAACTTTAATTGGACTGTGGTCTCAGATCATTACTTAACTGAGTCTTTTAAATACCAAAAATACTATTCTCATACCAACAAAACAGGTGTTGATCGCAAAAACGGCAATTTTTTCCTGCAATTCAATTTACTCAAAATCCTCTTGATTTATTCAAACATCGAGAAATAAATTAATAAGTTTCATAAACTTCTAATAAAACCATATCTTATTCCTTTCTGTTCAGGTTAGCGTTTGGGAGCGAGGTCAATGCATAGGCAAAGTAAGCACCCAGGCGATCTCATAGCCACCCAGGTTGCTGTTCTATCTATACATTCATCACAGCATCAGACCCCCTTAGCCAACTTCCGTAGGGCTAAAAATTTCAGGAAGCTTGCAACTATATTCCATTCCCTTTCACTTTTCCAATTAACATGCAGATCAAAACCAAAATTGATCTTCGCAAGCTTTCTAACTACTTTTGGTGCATTCAGCTTTGTGCTTGGGGCAGATTTATAAGATATGATCCACATCATTCATCAATGCCCCTACACTCTGGACACAAGCCTGAATTAAACCAAATCTGGCCAAACTATCTCAAAGCACCATGTCCAGAAAAAAATTGTTTAATATGCCGATTGGGGAAATCCACCTAACAACCTACTTACTTAAGGAAAAATACCGTGCGTGTAGCGGCCATCGAAGATTCAGTCCAACTTACCTGCTATAAATGGAAACCTTGGTAGTCTATTTTTTTTTATGTACCCAGATGTAAGTTGGCCTACCTTCTTGGCATCATAATGTAACTGGTGCTCAGTCGCAAGGATATCAATGGGCTTAATACCAGAAATAACAAGGATCACCTCTCGAGAGATAGTCCTGTAAGCACCAATCACAGATAACAATAGAAGACGCTGGGCCCTCAACAAAATATTCTAATAACATCTGTATCTTATTCAATGAACCCAGACAGGTGCAGCTTACAGCATTATAGCTTAGCATACACACTTCTATAGATAACACATTGTTTCTGAAATTAAGTCTCCACAATATTCTGACCCCATATGGGAAGATACCTTTTAACGATCCCGGTCGCCACAACCCCCCTTGGTTCCTAGCCCTGGTGGGCTTTATCTTCTTTCTTTTTCCTGTTTAGCCTCCGGTAACTACCGTTTAGATAATTCTTCAGAGGATGAATGAGGATGATATGTATGAGTGTAAATGAAGTGTAGTCTTGTACATTCTCAGTTCGACCATTCCTGAGATGTGTGGTTAATTGAAACCCACCCACCAAAGAACACCGGTATCCACGATCTAGTATTCAAATCCGTGTAAAAATAACTGGCTTTACTAGGAGTTGAACGCTGTAACTCTCGACTTGCAAATCAGCTGATTTGGGAAGACGCGTTAACCACTAGACCAACCTGGTGGGCTTTATCGGAGGTCATCTTCTAGACCCTTAACACCTGATTACATATTTCATCAGTACAGATGCGTACATTTGCATCCTTAAGTCATTGCCATCCTAATAAGGATGGCACCGATGCAAATGCCTTAAAAGACATTTCCATCAGTGTAGAAACCCATCAAATAACAAAATATATTTTTCAAGCTCACCTAAACCACACCAAAAAACTTATAGCCAATAAAAATTCACAAATTGAGCTATAACAAAATATTAATTTCATACCCTCAAAAATTGTTCGCAACATCGCAATTTTGACCTTCCATACCAAAGCATCCCAAATTATTTATAAATCAACCCACAAACATACCAAACAACCGCATGTAATTGCCGAATGCGCCTACTCTGGTGGAAAAGCACCGAAGCACCCAGGCTATTTTACGCTAAACACTCTTTGCAATTGTTTTGAGCGCCAAAAATCTTTCAATATTTCACCACTCAACCTAACTTTCCAGCTAGCCTATAGATCCAGACTCGAACCAATACCTTCAAGCTCCTGATCACCTCTGCATACCTAAACTCATATTTTGAGCAGACGTACAACACATGAATGCATCATCCGATACTAATCATTGAGGAAACTGACCCAAATCAGTCAAGCCAAATCGAACCAGCCTGTTCCGAAATGCGTCATTCTCTGAAAGGAATTGAGTCACATGCCGGTTCAGGGAGATCTATGAGGCAACTTCAACCGTCCTTACGTCTGGAAAGAGACTGTGCGTATACCGCCCATCTAATGTCTCATCCTACCTTTCATGTCAAATACCAAAACCTTCCTTCTCTATTTCCTGAATACACTGCACAGTCAGTTCACCTGACTTCTTCGCAGCGTAACATAACTGATGTTGTGATGCAAGGACGTCAATTGATTTAACACCCGTGATAACTAGAACTGCCTTAAGTGAAATAGTTCTATAGCCCCCCCATCACACTAAGTAACATGAGACGCTGAGCCCTCAACAGAATATTGCCGTAGCTTTTATACCTCATTCTGTTTGCCCAAACAGATGCTGTACAAAGCAATAATTGTCTCGCATACACCTTTATACAAAATTTTCATTGTTTTAAAATTTAGATCTCAATCGGGATGGACCACTCTACGAATGCCGAAGAAGCCATCACACGCCTTCTTAGCAACACTCTGAAAGTACTCCTTGAATTTGCTGAAGAAACCATTACAAGCCTTTTTGGTAGCATATTGAAAGTGATCCTTGAATCTCATCAAGGATATAACATCTAGATAATTCTACAGCAGGATATACCTACTTAAATAACCTGCCATTGATACATGAGGTCATCATGTAACGGCCAGCCTGCCCTTGGGCAACATCATTATTTTCTTTGAGTTAAACACCATTTCATGAAGCAAGCTTCACAACTGGAATATCTTGCTAGGCTAGGCTCTCCTGAATTCGATCTCATTTCTTCGAATATACTTTTACCAGCAAAAGCCCATCATCCGCATAAGCGATCGCATGGTATCCATTGGGTATCCTCAACTGCATCAAAGAGTTAAATTCAGCAATCCAGAGCAGGGGTCCTACATCACTACCTTGCAGACAACCTTTAGATAGCGTCTTTCCTACCTCTGAGACGCTGTCTCGATTGCTGAAATAACTATGTTCTACACTTAGCTTATTCTGTGTACATCATACAGTCATGCTCTGGAGCTGAAACATAGCAGAGGGCCACCAAAGATTATTAAAAGCCCCTGATATGTTCAAAATATACCTAAGACATACCCAGACTCATTAGAAGAAACAGTGCTCATAACCTTAAGAATAGCATCTTTCTTGCCCCTGCCTGCGTGAAAACCATTGATCATCCATAAACAACTTTCTAGAATTCAACTTATTGCTGATACAAAACCTTTTCAATAAATGGCAGGAGTGTTAAAGGCCTGTAAAAGGAGGTCCTTATCACCTCATTTAAGAACATCTTTTTTCTAACAAACAGGGAAATAACCATAAAGAGCATCCTATTAAAAATTCTTGTCAAAGTACCAATACAAATTCCAACAGAATGGAGGAGCTTTACCATGATTCCATAGAAACCGGTAGCTGTATTTCTGCCAAAACTAAAAACTACCTAATGTATCTCTGCCTTTGTAATTTCCACAAATAAAACATCAGAGTGAAAAGCAGCAACTTCCTTTATTATTTATATTATCTACTGTTAAGTACAGTAATTACTACATTTTTCTCATTGAAGAATGAAAAACTACATCAAAATTCAGCTAAATGATGGCTTAGATTAGGCTAGATAATATTTATTTTACCCATGGAAAGGAAATAGTTCACATTTTTGGCATATTGAGAACATAGTGTTTGAAACCAGTGTTAGACTACTAGTATCACTAAACTATGTTTTATATTCAAACTTGTTCATCTTATCCCTTAGACCAATGAATTTGTGACACTCCCTAGTTGCAATCCTGTAGCTGGAGTCATTTATACCTTTTAGATTAATAAACAAAAGATACATCAGCACTCAAAATTTTTAACTTCTTCAGACAAACATTTAAAAAGTAATTATTAAAACATTTTTACTGCCTAAATATTGTGAGCTTCAATACAAAATGTCTGTTTCTTGGTCAGCAGAAATACTAACGTGAAAATTTTATCAACGCAATTAGCAATGATACGCGTACTGGGAAGCACAAAGTTAACGGTTTTATCTATATTTGAAGTTATATGGTTACAATATATCCACTGAATAGTTTTTTCAATAGCTATTTTCATTTCCTTTTAAATAATTACATTTAGATGTAGATTCATTTGTCGTCTGCGAAAATGGTTGCAATGGGTGGCTCAAAAGTTTGAGGGAGGTCATTAATGAGCAATAAAAAAAGCAAGAGACGAGAACACTTCCCTAGTACTCTCCGCGTGAGTACGTAGATGTTAAATGTTTATTATTATAAAAATAATGAACTTCCAGCAACATATTTACGGTTGATAAGGTATGACATTTTTCCTTTTGTTAACCTCCGGGATCACCGTTAGGTATTGCTTTAGTGGATGAAATGAATAGCGATTTTTGTAGCGTGTGAAAATGTCATGCCTGACCAGAATTCGAACCTGGGATCTCCAGATACCACTAGTAGACGCTACCACTCGTTCCACGGAGGCCGGCTGATAAGGTATGACTTTCAGTTTTAAGCAGCTCCTATGATACCATAGCTAAGTTTATCATTAGTAAAAAATAGGTCGAATACTTTACTGAGGTTGTAAAAATTTTAATTTGGATTTTTTTTTATCTACGGAATTAAAAATAATACTTGTATTTTCAGTGTAGAATCACAAAAACTAGCCGTGCAGTTGTTAGTGTTTTCCCTGCTATCTTGGCGATAAGGTGAGTGGGATTCTAGAATTGAACCTAATCACCCATTATTTGATCCATACAATCTTCCTGCTAAAAATATATGCAAAAGTATATATGAGATCAAAATAAAAAAAAAAAAAAATAAATAGAATTGATTCAGACTTCGTTTTTTATATTTTGCTAAAAATACATCCAGTGCTTAGTAGTGTATACTTAATTTGTCAGTTGCAAAGTTTAAATAACCGAGTCACTTTTAACCTCATTTGATCATTCTAGTGTACTGCAAGCTGCATAATGGACCGTGAGAGGTTAGTTTACATTTTGTGAAATTTTCTTGCATTTTTGTTAATTCCATTGACAATATTCAATAAACTTTCATTCATATGAAAGTTTTCATATGGTGCTAAATACAGTTATTCTGAAAATGTCAATAAAATTTTGAATTTCATAGTTTTATTAATATTATTGAATTTCATGGTATTATTTTTAGTTTGTAATTTTATTACTATTTACTTAACTGTTTTTGCTTAGCGTTTTAGAAATTATATGTTAATTTCTACTTTCTTAAAGCATTTTAACTCTGTTTATTAAACTTGTGAAGATTGCATTAGTTTCGGATATTTAACAAATATCGAACAAAGTGAAAGAATTTTGTTAAATGATTACCACGATAAATATACAGAAATACTCAAAAGTAATTTTTAAAAAGATTGCAATGTATAACCAGATTTACATTTTGACTTCTTTAAATTAAAATACTGTAAAAAAGTTCTATAGCATTTATATGAAAAAAATATGAATAAAAAATAACTCATAAGCTCTACAAAAAATTTCGGGCTTATTCATGGAAAAACTAGTTTTACTGTTCAGCAATAACATTTTTATTTTACAAATGCAAATTTTTATATCATTTTTTTGTTGTTTTTTTCATAAATTACAGGAATCATTTTTGTGCAATGGTGTTTTGGTTTTGTTTACTGTATATTTTATTTCTTTGTATAAAACTATTTTACTAAACAATGATATCTACCTAATAGTCATGATTTAAATTTTCTTTAAAATGGTTCATGACAGTTTCTATTTGTTATTTTATTTGATTGACTTTTTTTTAACTGACTCTATAATGTTATATTTATAGAATTAAATTGTGTAGTCATGCAATAATACCAGTAGTTATATATCTGTGAACATTATTATAACTTTTCATTCTTTTTATTTTCCTTTTTCCAGATTTTGCTTCTTTTTTTTGTAATTATGAATAATAAAATAGTATGCTACTTAGAGAATTAACATTTAAAAATAATATTCTCAGATTTTCTTAGATAAAATCATTGTTTTGATTAAACTTATTCCTTTGTTTTCATTCAGTATTCCATTATCCATATCTTTAGTTTGTAAAAGTGAAGCTTTAATTGTTAAATTACCAATGTTATAGGAAAAAGTCCATAAAATTTAAACATTACAACAAATTTTCCTTAAACAAGACATTAAGAATTTAACAAATTTCCTTATTAATGTTTGTGGATCTTAAAGGATTTATCATACGAATAATTTTAATATAAAAAAGTGATACAAATATTATTGGGTATTTATAAAACAAAAAGCAAGTTGTTAATAACCATCACGTTGTTCAAATCTTTGAACAACCAAAGCTATTCTAATATATAAACATTATAACAATTTCTTAAGGTTATAAACAATAAATTTTTTAATTTTCCATAGTTTTAAAAAAAGGAAAATGACTCAACATCACTTATAAATAAATTTAATCCAAAAATTTAAGTGCATCAATGATAAATTTATTTATTAATAAAAAATTATAATCTTTTCTTAAACAATTTGAGATTGTTAAAAATTTTAAATAAATAATTTTATGGAATTGGTTTATTTACATTTTACTAGTTAATTTTTATCTGGGAATAACATTATTTTTTTTTTTAATAAAAGTTAAGCTTAATGTTATGAATAGGATGAATGATAGCATTGTTGATTGAGTAGAGATGGGATAATTTAATGACAACATTTTAATGCATTTCTTTTATATTGCCTTTTCTTTACAGTGAAAAAGAGCGCCATGACAGTATGGCTCAAACAGCTATTGTTGTTATGGGTTGTAAAGGAGATTATGATAGGTATGTACATTAAGTAATTATTCATTTTTTATTACTACCTAATAACAATTTTATAAAAATTTATGTCCAACCTTTATAAAATAAACATTATCGGAAATTTTTACTTTTTCAATCTACTTATTTTTTTAATATACAAATATTAATTATATTGTTTATTGCATCACTGACAAATAGGACAAAACAACTAAGGAACTAATTGCCGAAATAACAAGACAATCTTAATATATTTTGATATTTCATATAAATCCTATACTGTCCCAATGATTATGAATGACTCATAGACCAGTATCATAAATTAAAAATTCTAACATTTTTGTATGTCTTATTTGTAGAGCTATTATTTTTGCAAAAATAAATTATAATTTATTCTTATAAGTACTAATATTCACTTCAGCCGAGCCTTACTGTTAAATTGTTTTTACATTAATCTGTATCAACTCTGTATAAAAAAATCATACAATTTGGTTTTTTTTTGTTTTTTTTTATAAATTGTCCAATGATGTACTCAAAGTGGCCATCAATTTTTTTGTATAAAAAAATAAAATTGTAACTCTTTGACATTAGTTCTTATTTAATATTTTTACACATTAGGCTTAATTACTTACTTTAAATTACATCTATTTGTTCACATCTCTATTACCTGACACATTTCAGTCACAAAGTGCATTTTGCCATTCTTCCATATTTAAGAATCAGTCGAAAAAACAACCTCTAATAGAATTTTTCATTCCTTAGTCACAAATGGGAAAACCAACCATAAGTAGAAAAAATGTATATTAATCAAATAAACATTCCAACAGATTTGATTTATCTGGAATATATAAATGCAGCTTCTCAGAATGTAACAAATTCTACAGAACCAATAGGCCTAGACAGCTTCTTACAATGATACAAATTAATAAAAGACCTTTGCCAATGAATCTCTTTTTTCATATGCACTCATTCTAACAAACATTAGAAACATAAAAATCACATATATAAATAGTAAAGAATGCAATACATAATTTAAAACACACTCTTAGAACATATAAACAAAACATATCTTTCAAAAACCAATTTTAACACAATTCACATCTAATATCACCACAACCCAATACTCCCAGAGTTGGTCTCTGTAAAAGATTTATGTAGATTAAAAGCTGGCATAGATATCGTATCGTGTTTATAACTTTAACCTTAAAAATAAATTTAACCTTAATCAGTTAGAAACTAACATTTTAAGACATAGTTTGTCATGAATATCAAATACAAATAAAGAGATATGCCAAAGAATTATTGAAATGAATTTAGGAACAAGATTACATTTCTAAACCATTTACAAAAAAACTTTACTTAAAAAACTAAACCTAAGGTGGTCATTTCGATCACCTTATGATACAATGTATGATCAGTATGTACAATAATAAATAAATAAATCAGTGTATACAATGGAAATAAGTATATATCATATAAAAAGATATAATAAATAATACTTGTAAAATGTATTAAACAAGTGCTTTTAGCTAATGTTTTAGAAAAAAAATATTAGTAACTGTCATGTGCAATTTCATTAAAAAATCCAAAATGGTCAACACCACTTAGGGCAAAGCCCTTTTGTAGATAAAAATTATTTGAAACAAGAAAAAGTCAGCTCCAATCTTAAAACCAATCAAAGAAATATCACCACCACCTAGGAGCAAAATTTTAAAAGATAACATTTGAATATTCTTTCCATTGCAAAACTTCACAAAGGATTTTTAACAGATTTAAACTTTAAAAAGACTATTGGATATCATTTCCCTATAGTTTAACAATGAAGTTTCTGGTTCATGATTGATAAAGCATGTTTTTCAACTATCAATTTGCTGTTTATTACATACATTTTTTAAAACCATAATATAAACTAATTTTGAGATCAGTTTTCCAGCAATTCTGGGATGCAGTTGATATTTCTGTATTCTGTATGGTCGTAGTCTTAATTTTTTGTGTAGGTTTATCCTGAATTGTGTTTATTTTCTTTACAAATCAATTTATATAGATGCCTGCTCGTTTGTCTGGTTTAATTTTACCTTCATCATTTCTGAGGACAGAGATTAATTTCTTAGATATAGCCATGGTAATGTTATTGTTATGATTTTAGCAACTTGTTGTATAGAGGAAAATATTCAATTTTTATCCATGCTTTCTCCAAACCTTCTCTGTTGTTCAGAAGTAAATGAAACTATTGAGTAAATAAATCTGAAAAGTATTTATCACATGTATACTATTCAATTGTATCTGTTGTTGAAAGAGACTGGGACTTTTAACTAGTATTTAGTGAAACTATAGAAATGGTTTTTGAAATGTTTACAAAAATTTTTTTTTGCCAATTTATGATTTTTGAACTTCTAGTTCTTAAATATTCTTTGGTTTACACTAAAACTAAGGATGTTGGAGTAATAAATGTCAATGGCTGAAATAACATTTAATATACTGATTCCCATAAAAATTGAAGTTAAAAAATTCTGATTACAGATTTTTAAGTATGAAGTAATATTGTATAATATTACTCTTTTTTGCTTAATCAGTTATTATATATACTCAAAAAATTTGAAAGATCATACAAATTGATGGTGGATTGAGCCAATCTGACAATCTCAGACCCCTCAATTAAGACATGGATATAATACTGATTGATGATTTGGAATGAGATTGTCTATACACAACTGCAGTCATTTATGTAATGAGTTTACCTATTGTCTAACTTAATACATCCATAGGTCACTAGGTACACTTATATTGTATTCTGAACCCAACAAAGATGGTGGCCAAGGACTGTTATCTTAATATCAGTCGGGTGTTAAAATATAATCTTTCTTGCACAAGAAGACTAACCATGTGACTGTTCTGTCAAATGCTACAGCAGTTATCAATTTTTATTAGCTAATGACTAAAGTTTTAAGAAAGTACTTATTCTTGCTTAATTTATATGGTATGATTTTTTCAGATTTAAAGAGTTACTAAGACGAAGACTAACTGAATGTGGGTGGACTGATCAGATAAGAATAATGTGCAAAGATGCTATAAAAGAAAGAGGAACATCATTAACAGTTGATCAGCTCTTGGAGGAAGTCTCTCCTAAAGCAAGAAGTAATGTCATTCAATTATTAGAATTTTATAATTTTTCCTTTAATGTTAAATGATCTTGTATTTTTAAAATTGATATTCCACACTACTTGGAATATCACAAAAAGTAACATCCTGAAATTGAAAGGTGTGAAGTAATGTTAAAATTTCAATGGCCAGAGCCGTTTGACGAACATTTTTCCATTAGATTACTGATGTTAAGAATTATAACAAGAATGATTGATTTTTGTTCAGGTCACAATCACAATTTATTTATTCATGCATCTAATCTTGGATCACATTAATGAAACATCAGTCAAATGATGAACTTTAAATAAATCTGTTATCTAATGGATTTCCAGAGTTTTTTAATTCTAAAATGATTTTTTTAATTTTATTGTTTTCTATCTATATGATTGAATAGTTGTAAAATATTTTTTGTTTTTTTTTTAATTTCAGGTGTATTACCTACAACTATAAAAAGAGAACTACTACAGAAAGTAAAAGAATATTTACTGTATCAAGCCGATTATTATAGTAAAGAAAATGAAAGACATTTAAATCAGTAATAATAATAATGTATATCATTTTTCAAAAAATAAGTGTTTAGTGTATAAGTTTATCAGAACTGGTTTATTTATTATTTGTATTATTGTGAATTAATTATGTAATTTTTTATATTTTGTTTTTGTGACAGTATGTTTATCATTACCTGATTGTGATATTAAATGTTTTATTTATTTTTTGAAATTGCTTCATACTGAATGTGTTTGTTGTAATTAATTTTTTTTCTTTTAAACTAAAGTCTACTTTCTTTTGTTATTTTTGTTTATTTTATTGTTGTTTTTGAAATTATGACACCATCAATTAAGTAAATATTGTTTGCACATAGGTACTTTATTTTTATGATCTTCCTTCAACTATCCAGAATTCACAAGTTCCATGTTGTTTTAAGTAAGTTTAAGTCAGCTTTTGTGATTGTAAATATATTAGTTCATTCTTAAATTGATTACAGTTACACAGTTTATTCTACATTATATATATTGTTAAAGTAAAATTTAAACCTTAACATAAAAATTAATAATTAGCTTAGCATCTCATTTATAATGTCACTAGAGCAACATAAAATTTCTTCTGTTTATGAAATGTGAATGGAAAATAGGTAACACATTAAGATATTTTCAAAAATATATATCACCAAAAATTATAATAATTTTTGGTGATATATATGGGGTTTCTTGGTGGTAAAATGAGATATTGGGTTTTTTTGCAGATCTTTACATTTTAGGGTCTGACTAGTTCATCTAGATTAAAAACAAAATTATGTACATACTTGTGTTGCACTGCATTTGATCTTATATTTCAGGACTTGCCTAACTGATTTTCTTCAAATTTGGTTTAAATATTTATATGTATTATGAGGCATTGATCGTGTTATTTTTTCAAAATTCATTAAGATAGTGAGAGGATATCATAAAAAAAAACCAACTTTGATTTTCTTCTTTGAAAACTTTATTATAAAGTGAAATTGTTACCTAAATATATATATAAATAATCCAAAAACTTTTTTTCAAAAAATAAACCCTTTTAAAATTAAATTTTTTTGTCTCCCTTCAGTTTAAATATTTATAAAGCTATCAAGAAAAAAATGCAGAAAACGTTTTTGAAAATTTTATTTTAGCCTTTATTGAAGGTGTTAGATTTAAAGAAAATTTTACTTAAAGCAAATTTGTTAATCTTAACCCATATATGAATACTTTTAGAAAAATATTTCTTAAAGTTTATTCCCCATCTCTAAAACATTATATTCTGTTTTTAAATCTAACTTTTAATTGTTGTTATTAATAGCCAGGAAAGTCATGGAATACTTTACCAGCTTCTATATATATATATATATATATATATGTTTACAGGTGTTTCTAAAATGGTGGGCTGGCTATACTTTTTCGGATTCTACTTATAGAACTAAACAAAAAATATCCTTAGGAAAAATAGCAGTTTCTCCTTTGTTGTTCTCCCCTGTTGTCTTTTTTTTTTTTTTATATATAAAAATTTATATCTTGAGTTTGGATAGAGGAATCAAATTAATATTTGGTAAGCATCTTTTTAGTAAAGTTTTAAATTAGCAAAAAATCAGAACTTAAATACCTTTGGAAATTACAAAATGGCGACCATATTTACTTTTCAATCAGTTATATCTCCATAAATGTTAGTTTTATCAAAATGTAAGTTGTTACTAAAATATTAAGCCTTTTATTTTAAACAAAATGACACTTTAATTTTTTTAAATCTGTTGACAAATAAAACTAAAATCTGTTGAGTTATGGCAAAAATCGGTGTAATTTTGTGTTTTCATGTCCTCCACTTTATGCTCAATTCGATTAAATATTGTTTTTATTTATTGTTAATTCTAGTATTGTAAATTAGTATCAGATTAAGTAATAATTTTCTCATAATAATGACTTAATAATTAAAAAAATAAAACAACTACCTGTGATAACCTTACGTTAATTGTTGTAGAATGTTGGGTGAATTTAAAAAAAAAATAAACAGTTAACAATTGTTAAATTTTCGAAGTGTTCACAATTAGAAATTACACAAGTCTCCAGTCTTCTTCTTAGAGATTGTCTTAACTGTTGAAAATTTCCAAGTATTCCTAATTTTTTTAAATCCATTTTGGATCCTTTGTTGAAGAGCCTCAATGTTGTGTATTGGAGTTGAATAAATAATATGTTTCAAATGGTAGAAGTCAAGAGGGTTTAAGTCAGGTGATTAGACAGTTCAGGGCACTGGCTCTCCGTGGCGTATCCATTTTTCATGTAAAGCTTCATGTAGGAAATCTGATACCAACTGACTGAAATATGCTGGAGTTTCATTATGGTGAAACCATGTATTTTCTCTTAATTGTAGAGGTAGTTCTTCCAACAAACGTGGTAGATTTTCGGTCAAATGAGCAAAATAATTTTCCCCATATAAATGATTTGGTAGAATGTCAGGACCCAAAAGATAGTCATTAAAAGTAGCTGCCCATGTATTTAGGGAAAATATTTGTTGGTGGCTACTTTGGAAGGTTCCATGAGGATTCTCATTGCTCTAGATATGCTGGTTGTGAGTTTTGTACGCCACTTTTGTTGAAAGAAGCTTCATCTATGAACAGAATCCTTGCCAAAAATAAAGGTTCTTCAAAATAAAATGGCGGACAGGGTGAGAACAAAGGAGAAATTTCAATTTTTTTTAAGGATATCTTTTGTTTTGTTTTATAAGAAGAATCCAAAAAGTATAGCCAGCCTACCATTTTAGAAACACTTGTATATACCATTAGTTTGCCAAAAAATTTAATACAGCAATATTTTCATTATCTACACTTCCAACTTGAACATAAAACATTAGCAAATAGGTGTAAAAATATTTAATAATAATAATTAGCAATCATGGTTATAAACCCTCACATTAATGAACCTTGTAAGTTATTTTAATTTTAAAATGGACAATGTACATATCATATAATTAAATACTGATATTTCCAAACATTTTCATATTAAATTCTATTTACAAGTGATAAAGTTAATATCTCAATAGAGTAGAAATTATATAGAATTTCATATTAGACTTTAAAATTATAAAATTTACAATCATAATAAGCTTTCTGTGTTATTAGAATCTAAAACAAGTAGTTTACTTTAACCCATCTTTAAATAACATTATCAATGTTTAAAAAAATTAACCGTCATTCACAACTGATTGATTGATTTTTTGATCAATGTGATTTTCAACAAAATCACATTGATGAAAGATAGATCAAATGAAAACAATATAACCCCAAATAATTTCCTAAATTAATTGTAAAAACAATATATACAGGTGATTCAAAGAAACGGGAAATTTTAAAAATTAAATAACATTAATGAAAATTATTTTTAGAAGATGAATTTTATTTCATGTAATTGTACAAATGTTGCCATTTTAGGATATATACATTTTAGTTTATTTTTTAAAGATGACATCTTGCAGGTAACCTCTTCTACGTAAACGCTCACGAAATCTCTTCGTTAAATTGTTCATGGTTTGACGTAACATCTCAAGTGGAATTTCGGCAATCGCTTCTCAGATCTTTGCCTTCAGTTCTTCCATTGTAGTAGGTCTACTGTGGAACACTTTGCTTTTAAGGTGACCCCACAAAAAGTAATTTCAAGCTGAGAGATCAGGCGATCTGGGAGGCCATCTAATGTCACCATTTCGTGAAATGACATGTTGTCCAAACAATCAGCGTACAGCTGGCATAGATATTCGTGCAGTATGTGACGTTGCTCCGTCTTGTTGAAATCAGGCTGTGTTAAGAATCTGTGGAAATCTCTTTTGTTGTTCCACAACAAAGATTTCAAGCACGGCTACGTAACGAGCCGACGTCACTGTAATCGCAAGACCGTTGTTATCCTCAAAAAAATAAGGGCCTATAACACCTTAAGAAGACATAGCACACCATACAGTCACTTTCTGGCTTTGCAACGGACGCTGGTAGGATGCGTGTGCAATGGACGGTAGCTGCGTAGGATTTTCTTGTGCCCAGTATCTGAAATTTTGCTTGTTAACAAATCCACTGAGGTGGAAATGCGCTTCGTCTGACATCCACAGTTATTGAACAAACTCTTCGTTATCATTTATCTTCTGAAGCGTTACATTACAGAATTGTGGTCGCACATCTGCATCGTTCAGTTTCAGTTCCTGGACGATCTGGAACTTGTACGGATGGAATTGAAAGTCCTTCACTAACATTCTTCGTACATTTGAACTATGCAATTGTAAAGATGCTGAGAGACGACGGATTGACCGATGTGGACTTCGTGTGACAGCATCTTGTAAAGCTTGAATATTCTGTGGTGTACGGATGGTTCGCTCCCGGCCTGGAGGTTTCTTTTTCATTGCCGAACCAGTTTTCTCAAAATTAGATATCTGTGTTTTAATTTTATGTGCTGATGGAACACGGTCGTGCCGTCCCAGATTAAAATGACGGCAAAATTCTCTACGCACTCCCTCCACACTGTCATTGTTTTTGTAAAACGCTTTGATAGCAAATGCATGTTGCGCACCACTCCAAGGATCCATGACAACTAAATGGCAGGTTAGGTTAGAGAGGCTGGCGCCACTTATCAAGTGGTACCAATCGCCCACGGCTACCAACACAACTTTCAAAATTTCCCGTTTCTTTGAATCACTGTATGATTTAATAAAACCAAAATGGATAAATAAACAAAAAATGATATAAGAACAACTCAAAATTGATTTTACAAACTTAATAATCCAATTTTACTTCTAGTAATAGACCTTTAGAAAAAGATGTGTAAAATAATTAAAGCATTAGAACATTTTCAGTGCAAAATTATTATTTATTTTTTTGACAGTTTTATTGTGTAAACTGTCATAAGTCAGCTATGTTCAACTCACAGCCCAGTTATTCCTTTTGTGTGGCCCTTACAGATTTACATATATAGTTGGTTTTATGCATTAAAAAATCTAACAAAAATTATGATATGCTTTATACAAGTAATTGAACATCTTGATTATGACTTCTTAATAGCATAATATAGTTTTTATGGCTATTTTTTATATTAATCTACTTACAACATCCATACATGGCCCTTATAGTCTTAAGTTTTTTAACTTATGAAACTAAAGATACAGACTGTAAAAGATTTTTATTTTTAAATTAATATGATTTAAAAATAAAATACATATGTTTTAAATAAAAATTAAAAAAAGAAATGTTAGAAACAAAATATAAATAAGTTTAGTTATATTTGGGGAATTTGATTAAAAACACAATTAAAAAATAAAAACTTTGATTTTTTGAAAAATATTGTTTTATTACACTGAAAACTGTATAATAAAATTATAAGTAAGTTAAACAATTTACTTATAACAGGTGGCTGGCCCTTTATAACTCTTGACTATGCGGTGTGCTAGGATAGTCATTTCACATTCCTAGTAACTTATTGGCCTGGTAACAATTTTGGGTTGTAACACATAGCTGGTCTAGGTTATTATTTAATAGAAAAAATCGTTGAATCTAAAAGTTTTCTGCGCTGGCTTTTTTTTGAAGATGGGAGCAGATTGTATATCCTTCAGTTTACATAAAAATAGGTTTGTCAGTTCTTTTTTCTTTTCAGGAACGAATAGTTTGTTTTTTTTTCAATAATATAAAGCACAGTCTGACACATAAACTGTTTCCTGTATTATGAATGAAAAATACACCAGCACTTAATAGAAAAAAGGTGTATATGGTCAAAAAAACAGGAATAAATATACTTTTTTAGGAACATTTAAAATGAACCTTACTATGTGCTAACTTCATCATTCTAATTGACTGTATCTTGGAATAATAAGCTGGTCGCAAAAAACTATAATTTTAGTATTACATAATTAAAAAAAAATGAATCAGTTTACTAATGTATAAAGCAAAGCACTTGTTCTAATTTACCTATATAAAAATGCCATGATAATTTTTCATTAGTGTACAATCGTAATTATGTTATATCACTCTATGCTCAACTATATCATAAATTAGGAAGAATCATTTACCCAAGATAGTTTGTGATTAAAATACTTATTTAATTATACAAGTCATTCAGTTTGAATATTAAATACTTTATTTTACTAACAATGAATTCAATCCCATTTCTTCACAATTTTATTTTGCCTAAGTTTTCTTCTATAATTTAACAAAGATTATTAATTGTAAGAGCCTTGTAGTAATTGCCTTACTCTCTGTAAAAAGAAGTTACCTGACAATAAGTCATTTATATACAGCACATCAGAAAGTTGCTGTTCACTGTAATTATGGAAGATAATGAAACTTTCTTAATTATTTGTATTTTTATTTCAATATTTTATAGAAATAGATATTACGTTAACTGGAGTAGTTTATAAAAGGTGTTGAAAATGACCTCCTCCATCATCAATACAACACTACACACATTTCAGTTTCTTTTCAAATATTTTAACCAGTTGTTCTATTGGAATTTAGAAAGTGATTAAAAAATAATTTTTTTTTCTAATCAACAGATTTTATACTTCTCATCATCCAATTGATTGGATTATGAAATAAACAATTATTACCATTATTATATGATATAATAAAAGACCATGAAGGTCTAACTGTATGGACTGGAATTCTGAAATTAATGCAAAGTAGTAGTTTTGGACAATCTACTACATAATGATTAGCTTAACCCTTTGTGGTTGGTTTTAAAATTAATCCACTTTGGTCGGGTGGGCAGTGGTACTGCCCGTAGCCATTTTACCTGTCAAGTCAGAATTTTTTGCACAGTTACATTCCTCACAACTCAGATGGCCAGCAATAGTGGTCAGGATACAAAAACCTTGGAACACCCGGATGGCCAGCAGTACTGGTCACTCACAACATATTGCTATAGAAACAGTGTTTTTCTTTTGTGTTCTGTGATTATTGCTGTAACCTATTGGATAACCTTTTAACTAATTGTGCATTACGTTTCCCGATATATTTTTTATATTTTCCAACGCAGTCTTTTTACAAAAGACTGTACGTTTGCAGTGACATAAGAACTGGAGGAGAAAGAAAACGAAGCAAATTTTTTTGCAAAACCTGTCAGAAACACCCTGGACTACTCGTGGGGGAATGCTTTGAAAAATACCATTCTGAAAAATAAACCACTATCTAGCTAACTTGTTAAACGAATGTGTTGGACAATTTTCTTAAACTACAAAGTTTCTTTTTAAATATTATTTTATTATGTTATATTCAATAAAGTAAAAATTAATCAAAATTATATTAAGTCAATAAAAAAAAAATTATATAAAATCTTGGCGTTGTTTTTTAAGATTAAATGTCCTATGTAAATATTTAGGAATGATTGAAAATCTATTCCAAGCTGGAGTGGCAAAGCAGTCAAGATGGCAGCCGAGCCAACAAGTCCTGCTAGCCGTTCGAGCTTTGAGCACTGCTAGTACTATAAATATTCCGAACTGACTGATAGCAGGCTATGGCCAACTATACTGACTGTCCAACCACAAAGGGTTAAAAAAAATAAATTAGATCCCATTCTATCTTCTCTAAAGGTATTACAAGGCTTGATCAAAAAGTATCTGAATTTATTTTTTATTTTGATATCCAGCTGTAGCATAGGATCAAGCTACAGTTGTAGAAATTAAAAAGTAGAATTTCCATTTCCAAGATTGTCAAATATCTGTTGAAAGTGACTACTGTGGTGGACCTTACACCAGCAAAATTCCCCCAAAAAAATCAAGCAAATTCAACAAATGGATGTCGTCAACAATTAGAGAGCTTAAAGATGAAGTAGGAATTTGATTTGGTTCAGTGCAATCGATTTTAATGGAACATATAATTTTAATGCCTTACAAAATTGAGATAATTTACCTATAGATCTACAGTTACCAGTTCAAGATTTGCTATCTTTTTAAACAGTGGAACTATTATGGCTTCTCTAAATTTATGTGTTAATAGTTTATATTTGCTGTATAGTTAACATGAAAATTTAAAATGCTTGAAAGAATATTGCACCTTGTGATACATGAAGTTATTCTTGTAAGAATATGTAAGCAAATAAAGGAAGTATTTGATGATAAGTTTATGAATGAATCAGATGTTCAGTGGAAAAAGATTAAATATTTATGATGAAGATTGTTAGAATAATTATTTTTTTACGATTTGAATTCTTAAACAAATTTTTTTTAATTTATAAAGATAGAAAATTCGCTATTGATGTATTACATATTTCATTTCCTCAGATTTCTTGTGCATGCACATTTTGAGTAACAGATTTTTACCAGTCAGCAAAGGGGCATTAAGAAATTCCTTATACCTGAAGTTGAGCATATAGAAATAGATTGCAAACAATTTCTAGGACCAGAAATGCCTTGTACTCATTTATTTCATGTCTATTCAAATAATAATTGGTTTACAAGATATTATGAAACACTGAAGCAGAAGCATTGGTATCTTTTTAAGCAGAATTCTATTAAAACAATGTTACTAACTGACAAGTTGATTGTTAAATTTTGATTTGTTTCTGCACGTGTTCATTGTAAATCCCTTCCAAATTGTTTTTGAATTAGTTACTATGAATTATTTAATGATGTTTGTCATTGTTTAAGATATTTTCTGATCGGTTCCTAAATTACAAAATTTTCTCATTTGGTCTACTAAGAACTATATATTAGTAAAAATTTAGTAGTGGGAGAATTATTAATTCCCTAAAAATTTGTCTATTCTTACAAAACCTAGTAGGACCAGATATTTTTTGTTGTTGGTATTTGAATTAGAGCTTGTTTCTGTTTCATATTATAATAAGTTTAAATTAAACAAAATCTTATCAACAAAATCAGTTTTTTTTAAACCTAATGTTATTTTTTTAAATAATACATTTCATCACACCAAACAGATGATCTTGAGAGATTACCAATATTTACTTCCTTATTACTAATTTATTTTGTAAGATTTGAGAGCATCATTATGAATTAAAAAAAAAAAAACAAATTATTTTAATATTTTATTGCAAGAGCATTATAATTGACATTATATATGTATTTTGGTTACATATTATTAAATATGTACATGAAATTAGAATAATAAAAAGTTTAATTATATATGCCAAACTTTTATTTACATATGAACTTTGAAATATACATCATTTCAAGATGTACATTTTCAAGAAATACTTCTTTAGATGAATAAACTCAATGCAGATCAAATATGTTAATCATCACATACTTTGTGATAAGTAATATTTGTCGTTCTGAATGGCAAAATGCTAGTTCCTCAGCCTCTTATCTGAGATTTTCTGGATTCAGTTCCTGACTAGACTTGTAATTTTTCTTACATTACTTAATTTATTTTATAGAATAAATAGATAAAAGTCAAAATTATATGGTTCTCAGCCGGAATTTTTCATAAATTACAGAATCAACTAATTATACTAAAAAAAAACACACAGCAGAGTAGTTTAACTTAGTGTAAGCAGTAATTATTGGTTAATGGGTAATAAATAAGTAGTAACTATTTTAAATGATTCCATTGTGAACATCCGTCGGTTAAATTGACAACTAACAAATGTGTGATTAGCTCGGAAGTGACTTTTGGAAACGAATTTTAAACGAGAAATAAGTAATATTTTTAAGAAGTATAGTTATGTTGGTCTAAATATAACGAATGTTTCATAAAGATTATTGGAAAATTATGTTACTTTCATCAAAGACTTTCTTTACTTTTGTCGTAAAAATGATTTTCTACTGAAATATCACAGTTCGATTGATGCCAACAAATATGCATTTCTTTAATGGTATAATAATTATACCATTGCCAAATTATAGTAATATATTTTTTGGATTAACTTTTAACGAATTTGCAGCGTTTCTTAAACAATTTAAAAAACATTTTGGTATATACATGTCAGGTTTGTTACAGCTGTAGTGGTTGTCAGTGTCAGCTGTTATAGTTCGCGGTAATTAATTTGTACGTTTTGCGGTTGACTTGTTTACCACATACAGTGAAGTCGTGCTTGTAAAATGAGTGAATAATGTTTATTTACTATTAATAAATTGTGCATTAGTAACTGTGTGTTCTTTTTTTCATAATGGAAATAGACAATATATCAATATTAAGGTTAGAGGCGGGTAGTGCTGAAGACATTAAAAACGTTCTCAAGGAACTTGTGGATAAAGTAAGTATTAGATAGTCTAAAAATAATTACTGTATGTTACTTATATATCTTTAGTTTAATTTAATTATAATTAAAAGTTTAATCATATTGTGCCATTTTTTCAGTAACTTTCTTTAATACTTACTTGTACCTGAAACTTTCTAGGTAATTATAGTTAAGTTTGCAATAACCGAAATAAACAAAAGGTAGTGTGCTTGATTGTACTAAATTACAAATGGTCGAATTGTTTTGTTAAGTGAATTTGTAAAGTAATTATAATTTTGTACATTTAATTTTATTCAGAAGCTTAAAAAAGGTTGGTAGGGTAGAAAATTTAAAAAGGGAAATGGATAGGGTAAATGTGGATATAGTAGGAATTAGTGAGGTGAGGTGGGAAGAGGAAGGCGACTTTTGGTCAGGTGATTTTAGAGTAATTAACTCAGCGTCAAATAATGGGGAGGCAGGAGTAGGTTTCGTGATGAACAAGAAGATAGGGAGGAGAGTGGAGTATTTCAAGACGCATAGCGATAGAATCATTGTAATAAGGATAAAATCAAAACCTAAACCGACAATGATTGTTAACGTCTATATGCCTACAAGCTCCCATGATGATGATGAGGTGACCGAATGAAAGAGGGGACCGACTTATAGAGTTTTGCACGAACTATAATTTAGTAATTGCCAACACCCAATTTAAAAATCATAATAGAAGAATATACACTTGGAAAAAGCCAGGCGATACTGCAAGGTATCAGATAGATTATATCATGGTTAAGCAAAGATTTAGAAATCAACACGTTGACTGCAAAACTTACCCTGGAGCAGACATTGATAGCGTCCATAATTTGGTGATAATGAAATATAGATTGGGGTTTAAAAACCTGAAGAAAAGGTGTCAGATGAATCTGTGGAATTTAGAGAAGCTTGAGGAAGAGGAGGTAAAGAAGATTTTTGAGGAGGACATTGCAAGAGGTCTTAAAAAAGATAAGGTAGAAAATGTAGAAGAAGAATGGGAGAATGTTAAAAAGGAAATTCTTAAATCAGCAGAAGCAAACTTAGGCGGAATAAAGAGAACTGGTAGAAAACCTTGGGTTTCAGACGATATATTGCAGCTGATGGATGAACGTAGAAAATATAAGAATGCTAGTGATGAAGAAAGTAAAAGGAACTATCGGCAATTAAGAAATGCTATAAACAGGAAGTGCAAACTGGCGAAAGAAGAGTGGATTAAAGAAAAGTGTTCAGAAGTGGAAAGAGAAATGAACATTGGTAAAATAGACGGAGCATTCAGGAAAGTTAAGGAAAATTTTGGGGTACATAAATTAAAATATAATAATGTGTTAAACAAAGATGGTACACCAATATATAATACGAAAGGTAAAGTCGATAGATGGGTGGAATATATTGAAGAGTTATACGGAGGAAATGAATTAGAAAATGGTGTTATAGAGGAAGTTGAGGAGGATGAAATGGGAGAAACAATACTGAGATCTGAATTTAAGAGAGCATTAAAAGATTTAAATGGCAGAAAGGCTCCTGGAATAGACGGAATACCCGTAGAATTACTGCGCAGTGCAGGTGAGGAAGCGATTGATAGATTATACAAACTGGTGTGTAATATTTATGAAAAAGGGGAATTTCCGTCAGACTTCAAAAAAAGTGTTATAGTAATGATACCAAAGAAAGCAGGGGCAGATAAATGTGAAGAATACAGAACAATTAGTTTAACTAGTCATGCATCAAAAACCTTAACTAGAATTCTATACAGAAGAATTGAGAGGAGAGTGGAGGAAGTGTTAGGAGAAGACCAATTTGGTTTCAGGAAAAGTATAGGGACAAGGGAAGCAATTTTAGGCCTCAGATTAATAGTAGAAGGAAGATTAAGGAAAAACAAACCAACATACTTGGTGTTTATAGACCTAGAAAAGGCATTCAATAATGTAGACTGGAATAAAATGTTCAGCATTTTAAAAAAATTAGGGTTCAAATACAGAGATAGAAGAACAATTGCTGACATGTACAGGAACCAAACAGCAACAGTAATAATCGAAGAACATAAGAAAGAAGCCGTAATAAGAAAGGGAGTCCGACAAGGATGTTCCCTATCTCCGTTACTTTTTAATCTTTACATGGAACTAGCAGTTAATGATGTTAAAGAACAATTTAGATTCGGAGTAACAGTACAAGGTGAAAAGATAAAGATGCTATGATTTGCTGATGATATAGTAATTCTAGCCGAGAGTAAAAAGGATTTAGAAGAAACAATGAACGGCATAGATGAAGTCCTACGCAAGAACTATCGCACGAAAATAAACAAGAACAATACAAAAGTAATGAAATGTAGTAGAAATAACAAAGATGGACCACTGAATGTGAAAATAGGAGGAGAAAAGATTATGAAGGTAGAAGAATTTTGTTATTTGGGAAGTAGAATTATTAAAGATGGATGAAGCAGGAGTGATATAAAATGCCGAATAGCACAAGCTAAATGAGCCTTCAGTAAGAAATATAATTTGTTTACATCAAAAATTAATTTAAATGTCAGGAAAAGATTTTTGAAAGTGTATGTTTGGAGTGTCGCTTTATACGGAAGTGAAATTTGGACAATCAGAGTATCCGAGAAGAAAAGATTAGAAGCTTTTGAAATGTGGTGCTATAGGAGAATGTTAAAAATCAGATGGGTGGATAAAGTGACCAATGAAGAGGTATTGCGGCAAATAGATGAAGAAAGAAGCATTTGGAAAAATATAGTTAAAAGAAGAGACAGTCTTATAGGCCACATACTAAGGCATCCTGGAATAGTTGCTTTAATATTGGAAGGACAGGTAGAAGGGAAAAATTGTGTAGGCAGGCCACGTTTGGAATATGTAAAACAAATTGTTAGGGATGTAGGATGTAGAGGGTGTACTGAAATGAAACGACTAGCACTAGATAGGGAATCTTGGAGAGCTGCATCAAACCAGTCAAATGACTGAAGACAAAAAAAAAAAAAAATTTTATTCAAAAGATATACCTAAAAGCTTATAAATGTTCCACATTTGATGTATAATCTCATTTAATATAAATCTTTACCAAAACAAATCAGCCCAATCGTTGGAAGAGAATTTATCGCCTAACAAAATAACCATTAAATGTTGGTAATGTAAGCTATATAAATTCTGCTATATTTACTAACTGGAATACCATTCATATATTTACAGATTGTTAATTACCTGAGAAGCATGTTACAGTAATGTTGTTCATATCTTAAGTTATATAATTACAGTGTCCAGTGAATGATTATTTTAATTGCTAACACTAGATTTTCTAATTCAGTTAGTTAATTACCATCAAATGTAAATATAGCGGAATAAATTTTTTTGTCCACTTTTTGTTGAGTTCTTTTTTATATAATTTTTGTATTTGCATGACACATCTTATCTCTGAGTCCAAGAATATGTTTGTCCTTAATTTTTATCATTTGTCTTTAATATTAAAATTTTACTAATTTAAATTTTGTACTAATTTATTGCAGAATACACAAAGATTTTCTTTTAATGAATTAAATCAAGATAACAGAAGGCAAAAATTATGGAACATTTTATTTATGCATTTAGAGAAACAGTCATCTGCAATTTGTCATAAAGAATGTTTGGCTGCCATCAGAATGTTAAGGTAAAATATTACTATAATTTAAAATTTTATGAAGTAGGCGATCTCCATGGTGGAGTAGTAACGTCTTAGCCTTTTATGAAGGTTCTGGGTTCAAATCCCAGTCAGGCATGGCATTTTTTCATATGCTACAAATTTCCATTTTCACATACAAGCTTCTTTGTAAGCATATGTGGTGAATTAATTTATCAGTTCTTTTATATTGTCTTGATATTATAAAATTTTAATAATGTGTTATGTCGTATGTTAACATGTATTTTTTTCATTACTGGTTAAACAGTTTGTGAAAAAAAGCTGTTGTCATTTATGTTAATGGAAGTTATTTATTTATAACTTCCATTTATGCATACATTTTTAGTTCTGGTATTTTTGTCATTGCTGACATCTATTTGGAATTTGTCAATCTTGAAAAGTATTTAAGATACAAAATATGTATGCTACTTAGTAAAGTAAAGTAGTTAGTGTTTTTCTTATTTTTTCTTTTAGATATGGCCTTTTTGTTACTTAAGTATAGTTAATGTAATTTCTAAAAAAAAATTATTTATTTCTTTTTTTTGGTACTTTTCAAGATGTCTGCAGCCGTTCTGTAGTTAGTTGTTGTTTTTGTTGTAGTTACTTGTTAGATGGTGCCACTGAAAGGGGAAAATAAATAAGTGAAAATTATATTCTAACTTTATATAATAAATTTATGTAAATAACTAAATACAATCTAACTTTATACAGTAAATGTATAAATTTAACATATAAATATATAAACATATTAAATATTATGTTTAGGTATTAATATATCAAGTTTATCTTTATTACCTAAAGTAGTGGTTTCCAAACTTTTCCAGTCACGGTGCCCTTTTTCACTTAAAATTTTTCCATGTTGTCACATCCTAAGTAAAAATAATGCTACACGTAAGTAAGAGATAAAAATAAATAAAACTCAGTATTTTCTGTATTTACATTTTTTTTTTTTATTAACATTAGATTAATAATTATAAATGTCTTTGTTATTACTTATAAAGCTTTTACAATATTTCACCGCACCTCTATAAAGAGACGACGGCTCCCTGGGGCATTGCGGTGCACACTTTGGGAATCACTGACCTAAGCAATAACGATATTTAGGAAATATTGTATTATAATATGATAACGTTCGGTCTATTGTATTTGAGAAAGTTAAAATTTGTGTTGAATAATGGAGGTACCTAACATGTTTTGAGTTACATGATTTAGTGAAACAGAAAGAAAATGCTGTTGAATTTTTGCAGTGCGTGGGAATATTACTCTTCTGTAAAATGTGTGTGCTTGGTCATGAAATGACTCTATGACTATCTGAATCATCTATGACTGTTGGCATTGTAACCATATGGAATGTCATGAAGATGTAAGCCTGTAGAAAGACACATGGCTCGAACAGGTGAAAATAGACTATTCAAATATATTGTTATTTATGTATTGCTGGAGTTAGGAAATGACAAGTATTAGTTTTTGTAAAAGGAAGTTGAACATTTCACGTCCAACAGTGATGGACTGGAATAACTTTTTACAGGAGGCGTGCTTGATAAAATTTTGCTTGGCAAAATTACTTATGAATCCAACTGAAATTGGTGATACTAATATGAATGTAGAAGATGAATTGATTTAAAAAAAAGTAAATTAACTGCAGGTGACAATACTTCACTCAATGGGTTTTTGGTGGTGTATATTGCGAAACAAACAAATGTTTCCTGTATGCCATTCTTGACAGAAGCAAAACCACACTAATTACCTATAATTGTTAAAAACATTAGGCCAGGAACAATTATCCATTCTGACCAATAGGCTGCGTATAACGGCATAAGAAATACCAATCACAACTACTGAGAACCACTCATGGACCTTTATTGATCCAATTACTACTTCTCATACACAACGTATAGAAGAGCTTTTGAAGAAGGTCATTTTGGTTCATCAAGGCATGATGGATTGCTACATGTGTGAGTTTATGTGGAGAGACATCTTGGTGACCGTAATCCTTCCCTAATGATACTGGAAGATATTGCTGATTACAATTAATATTGTAAGATTGGTTAGATTATATTTATAATTTTTTATTTCTTTGAATAGCGTATTATATGTTATTTATTATATAAAATTAAATTATAATTTTAACATATTTATTTTCCACTGATGTAACTTTATTGATCAAATTACTAATCATACACGCTACTACTAGCGTAGTAACATGTTATATGTTAGTTATATAAATTTATTATGTAAAATTAGATTATAATTTTAATTTATTTATTTTTCCCTTATTAACTTATTTAACATCTGTGTAAATTTAAGTTGCACTATATAATAAATATATATAAATAACTAAAATAAATAAATATATTTATTTATAAAATTATATAATAAATAAATCTAAAAGTATAAATATAATCGAACAAAACTTAACCTACGCACGCTTCGCTCACTATTCAAGGTTAGCGACCGAAGCGAGTGTAGGGTAAGTTTGGTTTTAGATTATATTTATTTATTATATAAAGTTAGATTATAATTTTCACTTATTTATTTTCCCGTTTTAGTGGTGCCATCTAACAAGTAACTAAGTAACTATAATGACAACTGACTAACTACAGAACGGCTGCAGATATCTTCTTGAAAAGTACCAATTTTTTTTTCTACTTTTCTGTCTTCAGCTCTTTTGTTGCAGCATAGCTACAAAAGGGAAGTTATAATGGTCAGTCAAAATTTTGGATATCAGGGTTTTTGCAAATTTCAAGACCCTCTGTCCAAAAAACAAAAAAAGTTAATAGACATTTTCAGAAAATGTTTAGTATGTATGTGTTTGGCCTTTATTTTGATTAATTTCTCTGGATTGGGTCAATACAAATTATTTAAAAACGGCTCAAACAATTTTCATTTAAGGTTATTGATGGCATTAAATTTTGTACAGAATTACCAAACAGGAGGAGGGCTAGTTTTCACCATTGTTAATTTTTTACTTTTTGTACAGTGCTCACAGAAAATTGAACTTCAGTACCTGAAAATTATTTTAAATTCCAAAGTTTTAAATCTGTCAGATTTAGGAATGAAGGGATATTCATTGTTGTTTGCAAACAGTTTTTGCCTTATCCGAAATACCCATTCCCATTAACCAAAAAATGTTAATTTGACAAATTTTTAGTTGTAAATGTATTTCAACTTTGATCAGATTTTTTACTCCTTCAGACAATTGGGAATCATGGTATCCATACTTTTTTTTTAGTAAGCTGTAATTTTTTTTTTAGCATTGTTAGATAACAGCACCAAATCAGGACTACTTATTGAAGTAAATAAATTACTCCAATAAATAGACTTACTTAAATGTCAGCCCTAAAAAACAAGGGGGCTGAATAAGAATATTAATTTTTTATAAATTTAATTCTCAAGAATGAAAATCCAACTGTATCTAGTATTAATGTAGATGACGGGAACATTTGAAAAAAGGGGTCTCATGCGACCTGACTTAAGAATTAAAAAGGTTTTTGAATATTTTTATAATTTCTGATACTTATCTGTTATCAAGATGTGGCTGTTATTAAAAATGACAAGTTTTGGACGTTAGAGATAGCTGTCAAGACAGGGCAACTAACAGAACCAACATTTGTTTATTTTACTAAGAATTTTGATTCTCTTTTTTTCAGTTGTATTTTGCGTACTCTTTTTGTATTGCGTACTGTTAAAGTAATGTCGTTTGATAAAGAGTGAGAAATCAAACTCAAATATTTATACTGAACTTTTTGGTTTTTTTTTTGCATTGAACTCCAAATACTAGGTAATTAGTTACTAATGTTTGAAAGAGCTATGGTGTATTTGAAAGAAAACCTGCCAAGAGCATAGCTGGAAAAGTTATTCAACCCTTTGCAGGTTTTTTATTTTATAAATGGTTAACAATTTATAACACTTATATTTATGTGTAATTCAATTCTACTTGTGTTCATTGTACATTGAAGGTGTACTTGATTAACAATATCTGAAAAATTACTTTATTTTATTTTTATATGCTGTGAAATTTTCTTAAAATGTTTATTTAAAGAACATGCTAATTTTACCAATATGTATTTGTTTACCGTCATTATAATTAATTTTATAAATATGGAGGTTGCCTTTTAAGTTTTTACAAACGATCACTAGATGGTGCTATTGAGATTTGACATTGCTGTTGTAAAATTTGATTTTTTTATTGTTACAACTGTGGCAGCTCAGGAATCGGCCAAGTAGTTTGTTTACAGTGAGCGTCCTAAAAAAAAAAAATAGTTTTGTGAAAAAATGGAAATTTCACATGAAGATTTTCGTTGGATGACTTTATTTTTTTATTTTAGTAGGGCCTAACTCAAACAACGATGCCTTGAATTGCTTCGTTCAACTTTTGGTAATGAATCACCATCAGAAAAGACTATTTACAATTGGTTTGCAGAATTTTTCTTGGTTGTATTTCTATCGGCGATGAATTTCATGAAGTTTGACAAAAATCATTTGTTCCAAAAAACATCAATACTGTGCATAACATGATTGAAAAGGATCGGCATGTGACTTACCATGAGATAGAGGCATCCTTAGGCATACCGAAGACTACAGTACATTAGATTTTCTATAAACATTTAGCTGTGAAAAAGATCTGTTCCTGATGGATTCTGCATAATTTGACCAAAGCTCAAAAACAGGCATGTGTCAATTGGTGTAAGGAAATGCTTAAAAATTTTCACAGAGGAAATGCAAAATTTGTATACAACATCGTAACTGGAGACAAAACTTTGATATATTCATATGAGCTGTAAACCAAGCAACAGTCAACTGTTTGGGTGTTCCAAGATGAACTGAATTCAACAAAAGTGGTTTGTTGCATAACACTTCCAACAAAATGATCGCTTGTTTCTTCAGTTGTACTGAACATGTAACAACCATTGCTTTAGACGATCGAAGATAAATTAATGCTGAATGGTATACAACAATTGCCAGAAGTCATCAATTAAATCAGGAAAAACAACCAGAAAGTTACATCATTCATCATCAGAAAATTCCAGCACACACACAGCATGTGAATTATCTAATGTGCTGAAAATGGATTATTTGATAGAGAAAAACATTGAATTAATATCTCATTGCCTGTATTCTCCTGATTTATCGCCTAACGACTTCTTTTTGTTCTCAAATGTCAATAAAAAAATGCGTGGACAGCAATTTCATTACTTCAATAAGTTATTGAATCCTTCCAAAACCATGTTTTTCAGGTACCAATTTCAAAGTGGAACAGATTTTTTGAGAATTGCTTCCAAAAACTTAAAGGCAAATATTTTGAGAAACAGTAAAACAATTTGAACCAAAGATTCTTTTTCTTTCATTGTTTTTGTAAAAACTTAGATGGCGGCCCTCATACCTCTACAGTTAATTTGTTTTATGATGTAATTCTGTTATGATTTAAATCGTATTTCATTGTGCACAGTCATCTAATAATAAACATTGGAAATAATCTAGAAATGGTTATAAATATATTATAAAGTTGAATATTAAAAGAAATACATCTGCAGCTATGTCAGGCTGAGCAAGCCGGTAACAGTAATTGCATTTGTTTACACACACACACACACACTATAAAATCCTTAATAAACTGATATTCATAAGTGTTTCTTGCAGTTTGCCTCAATTCCTGTCAGTCCTCCACCTTCTCTTGCCCATTTCCATATTTCATCATGCTTAAATCATCATCTGTATCTTTATATTGGTCTATCTTCTTTATTTGATTACTCCTGATTCATTCAGTTTTATAGTGGTAACATCGTGTTCTAATATTCTAGATAGCTAAATTTATATAACCCTCCATAAAACATTTTCTGTATCCAGTTTGTTTTTTTATTATTTTACCCGAGGCTTTCTTAATAATTACTGACCAGTATGAATTAATTTTATTCTGCAGAGCTATCAGCACTTTGGCAAATTTACATATTCTAAGAACTAGGGGACTTTTGTTGAGGTTACCATACTTTAGCCGAGAATATCCAATTTGGATAGTTAAACTGGCCTCACCTGGATATTCACCTTTACTTTTATCTACAGTTAGCAAAATTTTTCTGATTGCATAAATAGATAAGCGATTCTCACAGAAAGATTTCCAAATATAATTGTTTTCTGTTGCTTGATATTAGCACTTCCAGTGAAAACCAGCCATTTATCTACCTCTTTTTTTATCATGTGCTTGAGATTGCTCTATGTAGAGTCAGATCAGTTATATGGTGCTAAGAATATTCTTTCCTTCAAAAGGAGTTACCTAGAGCAGACGTAGGCTATCTTAAAGAAAATTTGTCAATTCTCACGATTATGATGTGTAAATGTATTTAACTAAACAAGAATGTAACTCTGATATATTTATTTTATTAACTATTTTAATTATTTATCATTTATGTTTCAGTCGAGATAAAATTGATTTAGACAAACTGATGTCTGAAAATTGGGTGGATTTATTATTAACACATGCAGGTCTTGCACCTCAAGAACATCATCTAACATGGTATAACTTAAGTGATGAAAATTATCAGAGTGAGTTGTTTAATTTTTTATTCTAACTCATATTATAAATTATTTGATAAAATGTGCTTCGCTTCATCAGGGGTATTGTTATTTATTTAATTTTTACAATTTTACTTAGATTTATTATTTTAGATTAAATTTTTTTTTACTTGTTAGTCTTACTTTTTATTTTCAGAATTGTTGGGGTTCCCGCTTTGTTAAAAATGTAACGTGTGGTTTAGACAATTTTTAAATTTCAAATTGAACATATTACTTTGTATGGGTGGCTCACTATACACTGGAATCAAAAAGGTAATCTATGCAGTGGCAGCATACTGGTTTCCCATCAGCAAAACAATTCAAAATTGCAACAGTCTGGGAAAAAAATCGTGGTGATATTTTTCTAAGATCTATCGATTTTTTTCATTCTGGATCAGTCAGTTAGTGCCAACAGATAGTGTGCCAACCCTCTGAAAGCTTTGTTGGGCCATTCAAACAAAAGAAAAGGGCAGCTGTCAAAGTGAGTGTGTTTGTTGCACATTAATGCTTGGCCCACACCTCACACAAAACAGTTGATCTCCTCAAGAGTTTTGGTCAGTATATTTTGAACCATTCTGCCCGTAATTCTGATCTGGCACCTAAGTGAAAGGTTTTCACCCTTTTGAAAAACTGTATGGATAGAAAACGCTTTTCAACTGATGAACTAGTAAAGAATGCCTTGTGTGTAAATGATCAAAGGAGATGGCGGTAGGGACGTGTGACACAGGAATATGAAAGTTGGTACCTAAAATGCATTAACAAGTATAAACAGTGTTCACATTGACAAACTCTAAAGATTTGAGTAACTTAAATATAACTCATTAACAGTTAATATAATTTTCAAATACTAAAATAGTCATATACTGATTGATAGACTAATTTATAAAAAGGATTAAGGTAGGACATGTCAGAGGAAAGTGAATGATATTATCACTGTATTCATTACAAAGTTGACAAGGAGTTTAGAGTTGAAATTTTGTCAAGTAGGTGCTGTAATTAAGCCCGGTTCATTGTATTTACTAGCGAGATATTAAGTTATAAAATTTTGTTATATGATTTCTTAATGTTAGATGAATTTCACCATTTCTGAAAATACTTACATTTCTGCGAAAGAGATTAGATTAGATTAAGTTTACAACTTTGCTAATTAAGTCATTTTTCTCATTTTATCTACAATATTGTTAATAATTTCCAAGTGTTGATATTTCCACATGTCCTGAGGATCTATTAATTTTTTTTTTTATTTTAAGCTGTAGACACGTATTAAAAGGAATATTTCTAAAATGCTATAATTCTATTTGTTATAAATTCCTTGAAGGTTAATAATAGGTTGCATGTTCAAAAATTTATTATTTTTTGTAGTCTGGTTCTTAATTTTCTCTAATGTAAATAAAGAGTCAAATTGAAATAATGAAGGAAAGTAGCTTCCAAATTAATTTTTACAGAAATCATTTTTAATAATCATCCCATTGCTTTATTGAAATTGAATTCTCAGTAATAGGTTTCTTCAATGTAAACCTCTAAGAGTAGCCCAAGATTTACTAGGATGTACATTTCCCAATTTTTTTAACACTTCTTTAAATACTCCTTAGTTTTATTTGCAGTATTTTTATACTTTTTTTTTGTTCAGAAAATAATTTTTGTAGACTAATTTCTAAACATGGTTACATTGTAAAAACTATCAGTAGACTACAATTTATAAAAGTTTTAAAATTGTTTTTATTATATACAATCACATCTGCTTATTTAATAAATACGTTGAGAATTTGTAAAATCTTAGCAGCTAATGTACATAGTTTTTAAACAAACTCAAATAATAATTTTAAGTTACTGCAATTGTTCCAAAAATATTCATGTTTAAAACCAAAATATAATTTTACCAATCCAAACTATTTAACTACATTTGAATCATCAATTTCAGTTATTCAAACATACATATTTTCAATGCTAGGAACACTATACTCTAGAGAAATCCCCTTCAAACAATCATCCATTTCACATATTAAAAAATACTCAATCTCTTCCATGACCATTAACCTATCTTAGCAAATACTTAAAGAAACAGTAAATTGAACTCAAACAAAAAAATATGACTCATAACAACAGGAACTTTAATTTCAATTTTAACAATACTCTGAGAATCAACATTTCAAGGAAATCATACAATTAGAGTTGAATCATTAATAAGAGTAGGAATAATTTTATATATAAAAAATATATAATAATGAATTTATTTATAAAATATATTTTCTACTAGGAAAAAAGCGGACGTACAGTCCGCCATGAAAATGTTACATGGTTTATGTTTCATTACACATGATTTTGTTGAATGTTTTTGCCAATTGTAACTAAATAATGTTAACGAATCTAGTGTACTAACAACAACCAAAAGCTTCAAAATCCTGAACATTTTTAGATGTTTCTTAAGTTTTGTTTTTTAACACAGATTTAATCTCAGTGATTTCCTTTTTTATCCCCAAAACACAAATATAATTTTAGATAAATATTTATAAACAAAAATTAAAAAAAAACAGTTATATTATACATTTTTTGATGATTGAACTTTTGTCTCAATGTCGTAGCTGTAAATCCAGCTTTTGTCTCCCATTACAATTCTTTGCATGAATGTTTCATTGTCATCAGCTTGTTCAAGGAGTTGCTGGAAATCATCCATTTGATGTTGTTTCTGCTGTTTGATCATCAAACAAGGAATAGACTTTGCTGCAACTCGATGATGTTCAATTTTTCAGTCAAAATGTATGATCCATTCGAGATGCTAACTCTTTCTGCAAGTTCTCTGACAGTCAGTCAGCGATTGGCACGCACCATATTGTTGATTTCCTGAATGTGTGTGTTATCAGTTGAAGTTGAAGGCCTTCTTGGTTGACGGTCATCTTCAGTTGACTAACGACCACTTTTAAATCGTGAAAACAATTTGCAGCATTGTATACGACCCAGAACATAATCTCTGTATGCTTGTTTCAAAACTTGAAAAGTTTCTATGAAAGTTTTCTTGAGTTTCAAGCAAAATTTTACGTTGTATCGTTGCTCCTGAAAAATGCACAGTATAAAAATTGCTACTAACACTTAAACATGTTGCACTCAAGTAACAATTACACGAAAACCAAACAGGATATCAACAATCCAAGAACATGTGGTTATAGAAGAAGTTATGAGGAACACAATGCTTCTAACAGAACATCACTAAATATCTCTGTTGGCATGTAATTAAAACGGTTCGTTTATTTTTTGAACAGACCTTCTAATTCTGTTAAGCTGACTGTGGCCGATTTCATTTATCTTTGAAGAACTGCAGTTTACCTATTTAATCAGCTCTGACTATATTCCATTGTAGTTTTATCTATTTTCAGTGTGTCTCCATCGGATATTTTACATGGGAAGTTAATTTATTTAATGATTAATAGATGAAATTTTCACCTCTTTTTACTGTAATATAATGTATTGAAAAAATTACAAAAGTAATTGACCTTTTATAGGAGTTTCCTAACCAGCAAGTTGTATAACATTGTGTTACTTTCGTTTTATTAGTTTGCTGTGGTTTATATGGACAAAATTAAAATTTTTATTTAGTTTAATAATTTTAGGAAAAACCTTTGGCTTCTAGTTCTGCAACTTGGGCTAAGTGGCTTTGATGTGTTAGTATCATTTGACATGAACTATTTATCAGGTTTTTTCCCCTGGCCAGCTATGGCCAAGTTTGACATTTCTCTTAGCCATCCTCCGTGGTGCGAGTGATAGTGTCTTCACCTTTCATCTGGAGGTCTTGGGTTTGAATCCCGGTCAGGCATAGCATTTTTCATATGCTACAAATTTCCATTCAGGCTAAATGATCATAGCCAATGCCTGCACATCTCATTAAAAAAAAAGAAACAATTTTCTTAGTGTCCCTCTTCTTTTCCTACCAGCATTTTTTTTTAACTCTCATTAGTCTTTTTCCTAAATATTTTTTTTTTGTTTTGGAGCTTTTTCTTCATAGAAACCCTTACTTTTCAATAAAAATTTATTTTTATTTTATCTTGATTAATTTTGAATTTTATGTCTGAAATTTCTTTTGATTTGTTTAAGTCTTTCTTAACTTTATCACAGTTTATGCTTGTAGTCATCTTTTTTAGATAAAAGGATTCTATTTTTGGGAATTCTATTATCACTCATCCTTAATATTTGGTTTATGATAAGCATTTCTCCTGTTGTGCATGATTTCGTTTATTGCGTTAATAGTGCTTCACTCTTTATAGGATCAAACATTTACCTAAAAGATCCTTTTCTTTCTTTTAGTCATTGTCAATCATAATCCTGCAATGTTCACTGGTTTTCCAAGAATCACCATTTTCAATTGCTTTAATTTTGCATTTTTAGAAATCGATCACTTATATGCTTTGTGTTAGACAGTAGGGAATTCCATTTTGTTCATCCAATTTCTGAGGGCTATTTTTTCTTGGTTGCTCCATTCTATATTCAAGGTATTTAAACTGTTTTACTTTTTTATTTTTCCATATTTTGTTTTTAAAAAGATGAGGAAATTATTAATATCTGTGATACATTGTGTTTTTCAAAAGATATTTGTACGCCTGTTCTTTCAGTTGTTTTTTGTAATTTATTTATTTGTTCTGTTGCTATTCTGGGATCATCCGACATGATAATCAAATAATTTGTGAAGACGAGACAGTCAGTAACCATATGGCTCCTCGTGTCTTCCTATGCAAATTTTTAAAGGAATTCTGTTTTACACATTTTTTTTCTACCTATGGATAATTTTTTCTAAGACACGGTAGGAAAGCCCTGTCCATCATCCTTTCTTATTCCTGTTTTTAAGGGGAAAGGATTTGAAATTTCATTTTAGAAGTTATATTTGTTAGTGTTTTTATAAAATTGCTAAGTGTGGGTCACCATATGAAGGCAAGGGCTGTTATTGGCCCTAACCAAAATTTTGTCAGAAAAATTTCCGTATATTTTTTCTGGCAATGGAAATTGCGATTTCCCTATTTATCATTTATTGTTTATTTATTTGTTTTATTAAAAAAAAATTTCTTAACCTTTTTTTTTTTTGCTTTGTACCTGTAAGGCAATTAAATTGTTGCTTTTCATTATTGAAGAAAAATAAAAACTATCTTTATTATAAATTGAATTTTTTTAGTTCCATTAAAGATGATTTTCACATTATTATGTGTTAATAAAATAAAATGTGTTTTTTTTTTAAGCTGAGTAGGTTTTTGTAAAATGATTGTTTTCTTTTTCTATACTACAAAACTAATCATTTTTTTAAATCAGTAGCGGTCAGCATGGTGGTTTATACGGTAGCTTATCTGAAGTTGACTTCTTGACAAAGATTTGGCATTTTTCACTAATATCATTAAAATATAAATGAATATCATCATCCACTTAATTTAAAATTAAGTTAGCTTTGATTTATTTTTTTTATAATTTACTTAATAAAAATAAAATAAGAATTATCTTAAGAAATAAGATAAAATTATTTATTATATTATTTCAGTGTAAACTGAGAAAATGTTTTTTGTTAAAGTAGAAGGATTAATGTTTGTAAAAACCATGTCTGCAGCTTAAAAATAAACAATTGTGGTTTTTTATTTTTTATATGTTTTTTTTAAAAAGTCTGCTGCCTGATTCAGTAGTAGAAGGGTAAAATAATGTTTTTTATAGTGTTATCAGAAGGTGATGATGAAAGGCACATAGAATATTGGTTAACTGTCAGGCTGATCATTGGTGAAGCTGAGATAGTTTGACAACCATCACAATAGATGACCTAGAAAAGAACTGTTCATTTGTGAGCTTCTGGAATTGATAACAATGGCTTGATCAGCTCAGGAATCTTGAATGAAATATGTTCATAAAATCCTTGTTAACTCGTCAACTGGTGGTCTGAGTCAGAAGCCTGATGGCTTCAATTTTAAAACAGTTCTGAAAAGAATCATTTGTATTCATTCAGTAGGTGGCAATAGTTACTTTGTGGTTAGCAGCGATAAAGTGGCTGAACTCATTTGTTTTGAACATCTGGTCCATCATCTTATTCTTTGCAGGATGTTATCTGTTTCTTCAGTGGTTCTTTCTCTCTCCTGAACATGCAGGCATGCCCTGCATATAGCTGCCAGATTGCAGTGATGGGATGCTCATGATTGGCTGGGTTAGCATATGACTCTGCCAATTGGTATTGGTCAGAATAATGATTGATCAACTATGTACCATTGCTTAATCACTACACATAATCAGTCAGAATTATCAGCCTTCATACTGGCCATTTCAAACACCTGGTTATCTAGTAAGTTTAATGATAATAGCACTTATGTTAGTGTTGCTTTATTTTATTTCTTTTTTTCTAGCTTTTTTTTTAAATTGGGTTCTAATTCTTTAAATAAATTTATTTCACTAATATTTTTATATTTGTGTTAAAGAAGCAAGTTGTAGAAAGTCCTATATGCTTACTGTGTATTGTATTTACTAAATAAGTATTATAGGTCACCAATTACTAGCAAAAAAACTTTAAATGAAATTAGCAGTGTTATAATTGAGCCTGTATTATTGTAAGCGTGTTATAGTGTAAGTGTATTTCTGATTCAAAGAGATTAAATTAATTATTTTCAGTACTTACGTATTAACGTCACCGCGGCTACAGCTTTATTTAAAAACAAAGTAGTCAATCGGATTTCGGTGGAAAATGAACAGTCTCTTTATTAATTTTAATAAATGGTCATTTATATTTATTTATTTTATAAATATAATTTAACCAAACTTAATCTACGCTTGCTTCGCTCGCTAACCTTGACTAATTAACACCGTAATTTTTTGAGTATTTATTTAATAAATTCAGTAATTATTGCAATTATTTATTATTTAAATAATTAAAATACTCCTGTTAATTAGTCAAGGTTAGCGAGCGTAAGTTAAGTTTGGTTAAATTATATTTATAAAATAAATAAATTTAATATTTAGCTGCGGTGGTGTTAATACGTAAGTACCTTATTTTTTATAAAAAAAGAAAAACGTAAATAATGTGAGTCGTTTGTTAAGTTAATGTTATGTGTTTGTTTAGTTATGGTTGAAGCTCAAAAAGCTCTATGTAATCTGATATACAATAGTGAAAAAGTGCAGTCAGTTTGTGAGAAGAATAAGTGTATTGAAGAGATTGTTATGCGACTTAGATTATTTAAAGAACCAAATTTACCTCATAGCATAAAGTATTTTGATATGAGAATGTTGTTCATAATCACTGCTTTATGTACCAGCACCAGGTATGGATTGTAATTAAGTTCTCTTTGATTTTACTTTTTTTATTTATTTACCACATGCATTTTTTTAACAGTTTTCACATCTTCATTTTTACGAGTTGATCTGCTTAATTTGTACCATTTGTTCTTTATTGTGGTATACAAAAGATTATAGATAATAATTCTTTACATTTTCATATTATCCTATGCTAGTGTTCATGAAAAGGAAATATCAGAGTAAAGTGAGTGGAATAAATATTTGAAAACAAAACTTATAAAATTTTACTCTGATTTCACATTTTAGCTTACATAAAACAATTGCTAGATAGGCATAAAATTTCTTTAGGAATTGTAAATATAAATTGACATTTTACAGTACAATGGAATGCTTAGCTTTTATAACACTCTTACTTTAAATTTAATAAGATTTAATTATTGTATTGTGTTTGGGCACATGTTGCGCATTGTTTTGTGTGTGATTCAACAAGTATGTTAATTTAATGTTTTTCACTATTTGTATCAATATTTTGTATGGCCATGACAGATATTAAGCACTTGAGATATGAAAAATTAGTAAAAATGTCTTTCTCTGAAATTATATGTAGTATAAAACAAGTCCAGAGGAGTAGTGAACAGAGTAATTGTGTAACCACCTGTAGAGCTGAATACTAGTTGCTTTTTAGTATACTTAGTATGCTGATATGCAACAATAGTTTAGCTCAGAGAAGACAGTTGATTTCACTCTTAATTTTTCTTGGAATGAGGTCTTATGGTTGTCAAGAATGACTTTGCCATCCATTCTTTTCAATGCTGTTTAAAGCAAATTCGTCGCAAAACTTAAAGCCATTTCAAATGATCTAGGACTGCTTTACAGAATGGAAACTGCTGGGAAAAGTGTGTGAATAGGGGAGGGGAGTACTTTGAATGGAACAAGGACCAATAATCTGTAAAATTAATAATTAAGATTAAAAAAAATAAGGTTTGGTTATTTTCTGAACTGACCACATAAGTCTGGCCGAATTCATTTTGCAGCTATTATACTTACATTAACTTACATACCTCAACCTGCTTATTGCTGTTATGTATAATTGAAAAGTTCACAGCTAAAGAACATTTTGCAGTAATACTTACTAGTTTCACAGCTTATGCAATGTCCCAGGAATAGCATCTTCCAAATTAAATGAATTTAATTAATGAAATGTTAACTGCTGTTTAACACAGAGTAAATTTGAATGGAATTTTTTTTTCACCAAAGTTAAAAGAATGTTATAGGTGGAATTTTTCTTTGAATTTGTATCTCCATACTGTTAGTATTTATTTGCTAATAGCTATTGTAATTGAAACAGATTAGAAAATATACTAAATGTATAAAAATGTAAAGTGTATATACTTTTTAATGATTATCTTATGTTGCAGGGATAGACTAAAAGATGAATTACATGGATTAACGTATCTTATGGAAACATTAGATTTAATTATGAATGAAGCAGCTGTTGCAGGCATTGAAGAAATTACTTTAAATGTGAGTATTATATTTTGGTAATTCATATTCAGGATACAGGGTTCCTTTATTTCATGCTAAGTGCTTTCCAAAAGTTAAAGTGCTAAGTGAAACAATAATTCTCTATAAGGAACAAATTACACACTTTGCATTCTTCTCCTATCCGTTAGGAAACACAGTCCATGAACCAAATTATAAGCAATACCATCTCCAAAACGTATACCAAACACATACCAAAACGTATGATTACTATGATTACAGTAACTTAACAGTTTCCTACATCCTTATCATGGATTTAATAAAATTTTAGCTGAAATCAATAGAAAACCACTAGAGAGGAAGGGGCCAAGGAAAAAATATGGGCGTGGTTGAGTAGTTAGGTAGGTATGATTTAGCTATTAGAGATGCAAGACAAGACAAAAATATCCACCCTCAAAATGCTTTCAAGTAGTTATCATATGCATTGTTGTCAAGATGCCCATCTTGTCTACAATCTTTGAGAGATTGGGATATGTTTACCCAGGATGGGAAGCACTCATTACTGATCAATGCTCTTAAGTAGACTGTTAAATAACAGTTGCGACAAATTGCCTTCCATTACAGAGTTTGTTGAGGTAAAGGAACTTCTTAACCTTAGGTAGTTTCCTGATTACACCCAGAATTTGGAATTTGGATCGAGTGTATAGTATCCAATTAAACTAAAAAATATTTAGTTAGATATTCACTGGAGGATAACATAATTATATTCAAGAAATGATAAAGAAATTTAAAAGTAATTCTAAACTATTAAATTTTTATCAAATATTTTATTTCTTTTATTTTTTCTTATGTATTTATATATAGATTTTTTTATTACCATTACAGGAGGAACGGGTTTCCCTAGCAGCTGAAGTATTAAAAGTCCTGTTCAATTTAATGGCAAAAGAATCTTGTAAACCTCACTTTGATGAAGGAGATGAAGATGCTCTTTTTTTACGATTAGAAATTATTCTTAAGAATCTTTTATTATGCAAGACGGAACCGAAAGACAATATTGACAATTTACGCGGGTAATGTATTGTGTAATTACAAATAATAATTTTACTCATTTTTAATTTAAAATATTTATTTTAGCGATGCTTGCTTTTATGTGATGTTTTCATTAAATAATCTTATTTCTTTTAGAGTAGATAACTTCATTTTTAAACTTACCAGAAAATTTTGGTTTTAAACTTCTATTTCAATTAAACAGTGTAAAAATGAATATAATAGCTACGTATAACTTTTATAAAAAGATTTCTCTTACCATTGACTATATTGGAAAGATATATGCTTGGTAATGATAGATAACTTATTTGTTAAATAATTTGTTATATTCACTTAAAAAAAATATATATAGACTAAATGATGTTGATCAGTTAACCTTTTTTTACTTTAAATATTATTATTACTGCATTAATAATATAATGACTAAAAAAATACAAGAATAGAAAGACTTCTGTCATTTCGTAATTTGTGATTGATTACACCTTTGTAATCAGTATGCAAACTATTTTTACACTATAATAATTAATAATAAGTTTTTTCTTTATTTCAGTCATGTAGTAAATTTGTTAACAACAGTGCCTGGTTCATGTCATAAAGAGCTTATATCTACTGTCTCTTCAAATGATCCACCTAAAGGTATGGAATTTGAAGGGAAAAACATGGAAGCAGTTGCAATATTACTTGATTTTCTTGATAAAAAATTATCCGGACAAAAATCTTCAGAGGTATGTACGTTTTTATTATAAATAATATTGATGTTTACAGTTTATATAAAACTTATTTTTATTGGCATTATTAAAATATTGATGAAATGTATAATATAATCTGTTTAATAGGTTTTTAAGGGGAAGGGAAAAATATTTTGTTTTTATAATTATTCTTTGGAATCTTCTCTTAAATGTGTGTAAAGTTTTTCTGATGAATAGAAAACTAACTATTACAAATATTACAAGACATTTCTGTGATGACATATTCAAAAAATTTTGGAGATTGTGATATTAAAGTTAGCCTACAGGAAGTGAGGTTGTTATAAAAGAATTAGAATGCATAGTAAGTAGGTCATATCCAGAAGTGGATGGGTTCTTGCTTGAGAGAATTGAAAAAGAATAGAAATACTTTTTGAAAATGTAAAATAGGCTAGTGTTAAATTTACAAATACAGCTTTTGATTTTGTGCAAGTGTATTATGGAAATAGTGTTAAAAAATGTCATAGTGTTGAAACTATGAGAAAAACAGTATTGGCCATTTATTTTCATAAGTTGTCTGTTTATGACAATCTGTCTAATGGTCTACTCCACAATAGTAATGATTCATGGTGTAAATATAAGAAAAGCTTAATTATTCTTGAAATATACCCATAATAATTCATTGTACTGGCATTAATGGTGGTTATTAAATCCGTATTTAAAGCGCTTTCTGATGATGAACTTATGAAAAAATGCCTTCATGATTACATCCAAAATCCCAGTGAGTCCCATTAATATTTTATGGCTATAGCTTCCAGAGACTATTTATAGTCTTCAAAACTCTATGTTTTGGAGAATATGGTGCTGGATTATATTTCAATTGTGATTACATAGGAAATGTGATAATTACAAAATCTTTGGATTAATTCTGTATTATATACAACTCGTAAATGATGTTGACCATGTTATTTATTTTATTAGTGTAACAATATATTATATTATTTTATTAGTGTTAATATTATAAGGAAAAAAATAAGACTGTTAGTCTATTTTATATAAAATATTACTTCCAATTCTTTTACAGAATCTAAAGTCACAACAAGATTTATTATCTCCCATATTGACTGTTCTTATTGAATGTGCTCGATCAGAAAAAGTATTACGTAGATATTTAAGGATGCATATATTACCTCCGTTGAGGGATGTCAAGACCCGTCCTGAAGAAGGTGATAAATTACGTAACAAATTGTGTCGTCTTCTCACATCTTCTGTGACGAATGTTCGTGATCTTGCTGCTGAATTATTGTTTATTCTTTGTAAAGAAAATGGTATGTTTACATTTTATTTTATTTTTAATGATGAATTATTTTAAATATTTTAATGTTGTATTATAAATTACTAAGAGAACTGCACTCGTATAAGGTAAGGTCTCAATTTTCTTACACTCTCTAATTGACTATGTCTATTCCACATGTGCTTCAGAGAGTATTGCCAACACTTGACAGAAAAAAATGGCATGCAGTTTAAATCCTGTGTTAATTTTGAGATACTCTTTTATTAATTGAACATTTTTGAGTAAATATTATTTGTAGTTGTTGAGCGTAGACACAAAAAAATTCTGGTTTATTTAAACGTAGTAGTATTATTATTATAAAGGGTTTGATGTAATTTTAAATCGATTAATCAGATGATCTTTTAAATCAGGTAATTTATTAAAAATGTCAATGAAAGAATTATAAAATCAATTTTACTTTAGATATTAATTCTTGTTAGTTAAAATACTATTCTATGAATACAAAAAAAAAAATCTTCTATCTCAGATTGATACAACAAACTTTTTAGTAATTTTATGAATTAATATTCATACATTTTAATGAAAAATCATTTAAAAGTTGTAGATTTGGCAAAAAATCAAAACTGTAAAGAAGCGGGTTGCAATTATTGTATATGGGTTTAAGTGAAAAAGTTGTTCAAGATTTAAAATGAAAGTGAAGACATTTATAGTGTGATACACTATACAGCAACCAATAATGTATAAAACATATTGAAGCATGTTGATTACTGATGTGGTTAGTATCAGACCAATACTGGTCTGGTAGTTCTGGTTTGATTAGGACGTCAGGAACACAAACTATAAGCGGGGTTGGCCTTCATCAAAAGATGACGAAGAATGGTTGTAGAACTGTTGAATGGCAAGCTTCATATTATAAATAAAATACCTGATCACAAACACAAGGATTATGCTGTGTGCTCCAATCATTCAGTCAATGGTGGTAGAAGAGTGGTATTGTGGTATGAAATGTGTCCCAGAAACCTGGGTTTACACTCACAAAATTGTTTCAAGAAATATCACACTGAAAAAATTATCGTAATTGAGATGTAAGTTCTATTTTTTGATTAAATGAAGGTTTTTGTAAACCTTTTAATTTTTTTGCTATAAGAAATTTTACCATATATTTAAGGTAATTGACCATAAATTTAATTGCTGATAGGGAACTAAGTGATCAAAAAATTGGAGACCCATTGGCACTACTTGATTTCATAATTGGAAGGTAAAGGGTTAAGAAATGTAATTCATCAGAAAATCATAATTTTCTTTCATGAGAAATTTTAATGTTAAATACCTAAAAGAATAAATAGCCATAAGTTATCTAAAGCACTAATATTAAAAGAATTTTAAAATAAATAAATAATATGACCTCATTCGTGACTAAAGTGATCTATTAAGTTTTCTGAATTCTGATCTGAAAATACAATCACAATCACCACACTTATTCTATTTATTTTACCAGTACATTTATATTTTGCATGATAATATTTTTTTCTTTATTTCTAGAGAGGACTTAAATAGTTAATTTTAATAATTAATCTGTAATATGTAGAAAAATTTGCATCAATATAAGACCTGTAAAATAAGCTGTTTCTCACAGTTGTATGATATAACAAAGACTTGTAATTTTGATGTCAATATCATATTCCTTATTATTTATAATTATTTTCCCAGTTTGTCCCTTTTGAAATTAATTGATTTTGTTTTCAGTGGCAAGAATGATAAAGTATACAGGTTATGGGAATGCAGCTGGTATGTTTGCTAATCGTGGGTTGTTAGGACAGAGAGGACAGAATTCTGATACTTTTTCTAGCAATAGTGAAGATAGTGATACTGAAGAGTATACTCGTTACAAAGACAGGTAAATTCTACAATTATTATTACTAACTTTTATTTGATAAAATCAGTAGTATATTTGCAACAGATTCACTTTTATGGTCAGTTTAAGATAGAGAAGTATGTTTATCGATAAAATTTAACCAATTTTTACATTGTTTTAATAAAAATTTTGATAAATCAAAGAAAGGAAAAAAATAAAGGCAGTAAGAAAGTGGAAAAATTAATTTTTATAGATAATTATATTCTGCTGTTGCTAGATTGTTATTTGCTTAAATAATTATATAACTGTTTATTATTCAAACGAAACAGATGACTTTTTCATTCAAATGATTTATACATAAAACAGCAAGATAGGAATGGTTCTTCATCCTTTTCTACTTTTGATTTTGTTGATTAAAGTCTAGGGAACACAAGGTAAAATAAACATTTGACAATCCTTTTGCCTTCTACTATTTCTTGGATTTGTTTGTTGACACTGCAGTTCAGTTTATTGATGATGAAAGAAGTATGTATTGTGAACAATTAATAAATTCGAATTGTGGTGAAAAGTGAAAGTTAACGGAACATGTAATCTGATACAAATTTAGATGAAATGTTTTGCTCTTTTACCATGATATTATTGATAGCAAAATATCAAAAAGAGAACAACTTTTTAAAGTACATATGTTTTGTTGATATCTATTAATAAGGTTAATTAATTGGACCATTTGTTGAAGGTCTATGATGTGGATATTTTGAAAAACAAATATATCAATGTTGATTGTAATTTTCTAGAGAAATAGGGTAAAATATGTAGTTTCAGTTAAAAAATATTTTAATGTCATTGTTCCTTAATTATAGGACTGCTCAAAGATAATTTTAATAGATAGCTGCAGGTTAACAGTACTTAATAATGGAATAAAATGTATTTTAATTATTATATTTCTTTTTTTTTAGAATAAATCCAGTGGTTGGATGTTACGAACCACCTAGACCAGATCCTATGGCATCAATGTCCGATGAACAAAAGGAATATGAGGCTATTAAATTGGCTAATATGATGGATAAACTCTCAAGGTAACACAATTTTATAATAAATTTTCAAGTTTTATTCATGTTAGGTATGAAATTTTTTTCCAAGTCATAAAAAATTAAAAATTATCAAACCTTACCAAAAGTTAAAAAGTTTTATCAAATTAATACTGAAGAAATTATAAATAAATGCATCAAAAATGTTAAATCACGGATGTACAACTATTACAACACTACAAAGGCCAGTCATCTCAGAAAAAGTTCCCAAGGCGACCAAAACTGAAAAAGCTTATGTTGAAATCATCTTGCTGTTTTCTTATATTTTTATGATATAGAATAAATTTTACCACAAGGCGCTATGGGCAATAAAGCATACAGTTTTGAAATTCTACATCACTTGCATGAAGCTGTCTTGTCAAAAATGGCCAGATTTATTTGTGGAAATTATACAATAATAATTTACCAGCTCACTCTTAAAGTGCTGGTTTGGGAATTTTAATCCCAGAATTACATAACAATGATATTGCAACTATTATATTCTTCATATAACTTTATTTTGATCCTTAGAATAAAATAAATATGAAGGACAGTATTTTGTGACACTAAATGTTGATGTAAATAAGCATTTGAAAATTGCATTTAAAATTTAGTATCCACTGTAGGTGGCTGTGCAGTATCACATGAACAGATATAAACCACAAGTCTGCTCAAGGATTAAAAATGTTTGAAAAAAATTCTTATTCAGGTTCAATTCATTTTCATGTCTTGTAGGAATTATATAAAATTCTCAAAATTCTTCTCAATTTGCTTCAGAATTTTAAATTTCTATTTGAATCAAAAGTTTTCAAGAAAAATAATATGTTTAAAAATATGTTGTTTAATAATCAATTTTTTTTTATTTTTAATAAGAAATTTTGTAGAATTTGAATTTCTTGAATTACAATCTAGCATAAAAATACAGTTTCCATTTATTAAGTAATTTTTTTTTGTCATCAGTCAGTTGAGTGCTTTGATCCTATCTGCATTCCTTTCTGTTTTGGGTTAATTATTTATTTAACTTCAGTATATTTACTGCATCTTATTAAGAGTATTCAATATATCCATGCAAAAATAAAGAAGATACTGTTTTTCAGGAAAAATCTTTTTTATTTCTCAGTATAATCTTCTTTTTAGTATACACACTTACCTACCGAGAATCTGTGATATTACATTATTTTTGTTACTTTGTACTGAATTATATTTATTTTATTTATTAAATTAATATGCAAATAATTAATTTTTATTTATTCTTTTATAGGGAAGGATTAGTTCAACCTTGTAAAATTGGTGTTGATGGTAGACCTGAACCTGTTGAACACATTTTAGAATTACAAGATGATCTTCCAAAGCAACAAATTCATAATGATAATACTGATGAATGATTTTTCAATGTTGTATATCTTTCTTTCATTTATAAGAAGAAATATATAAAACAGTACCTTGATATACTATTTTTTTTTCTTATTGTTTAAGTGTAACATTCTACTTTCCGAGTGATATGTGTTAAAGGATTCTATTAACTTTTATTAATGACATTACTATGTGTCAACAGATACATGTACCTGTGTAGAAAGAATGTATTATTGTTAGAAATTACATGGTCTAGCGAAGGGTGAATGAATGTGTAAATTATCACACCAAAAGCTGGTTTTATATTGCAAAATGTTACTTGCAGTTATTGTATACAAAGAGGTGTAGATATAAAAATAGGTTCTTCAGAAGCACCAGAAAATAAATTATATACAATGATTCTAGAAACTCGTAATGTATTGGAGTTAATTTATGAAAATTTGATTCTTGGCTTGTATTTTTTAAAGCTGTACAAATGTTGGATAATGTATAAAATGTATTTAGAAATTTTACAGCTGTTCATGAAGAAAAAATTATTGAAAATATATAATATATTTCTACATATACAGCTTTTTATAAAAGAACTCCTCGGTTTCAAGTATTATTTAAACAGCATTATACTTAAGTATTACTTACGTGAATATATATTCTGAAAGGGTAAATTCTGAAGTTTTTTAGTATGTAATAAATACACTTCGATATGTGCATCATTTATTGCCCTGCACATGTCCAGACGGTAATCGAGCTCTATCCTCATACTAGCCATCATGTCAGATATAATGGATCCTACTGTCGCAACAATCCACTGTAGCTGGTTGATGTCACGGATTTTCTCTGAAGAAGCATTGTTTTTCACATGCCCCCACAAAAACAAATTTAGTGGAGTCATGTCTTGGTTTCTTGGTGGCCATGTGATCAGCCCTCTTCTTCCAGTCTACGTGTTTTGAAACCAAATGTTTAATGCAGCATGGACACGATTTTTATAATGCGGCAGAGCACTGTCTAGCTGTTAGAAAATGAATCCTTTTTCTTCAATATTGTCAATCTGTGGAAAGATGAAAAGTTTGAGCATAATCACAGAAAATATCCCCATTAATTGTATTTTCTACAAAAAATGAACAGGCCTACAATACAGTCATTCATCAGTCCACAACAAACATTGACTTTGGAAGAGTCACACTGATGTTTAATAATTTCATGCGGTGACTGAATTCCCCAAATACTGTCGATTTACTGACTATTTTCTGATGAGGCCTCATCAGAAAACATGAAATTTTTCACGTCGTCCTCATTTTCATCATGGTAATTGCAGCAATTTCTTCTCGAATCCTCATTTTCAATTCAGCAATTGTTGTTGGGCAAGTGGTGTACACTTTACTTTTGAGATAGCCTCGCAAGAAAAAATTTTACACCGACAAATCTGGTGATCTTGGGGGCCAATGAATGTTGCCAAACCGTGAAATTAGTGGTCACCAAAGAGCTATCAAATGGCTGTCAATGATGCTCTGGCAGTATGGGCCATGGATCCATTTTGTTGAAACTAAGGATTATGAAAATCAGGAAAGTTTTGAAGTTGTTCTGCTACAAATGTTTTGAGTATTTCTACATATCGTTCAGACATTACTGTCATAGCATTCCCTCTCTCATCAAAGAATTAAAGTCCAATCACACCTTGTGTTGATATGGCACACCAAACTGTAACCTTTTGGCTGTGTAATGGTTTTTCCTGCAATCGATGAGGGTTTTCACCTGCCCAGTATCTGCAATTCTGCTTGTTTACATACCCACTGATGTGGAAATGAGCCTCATCCGACGTGAAAAGGTTGTCAACAAAATTGGCATCGTCATTAATCTTTTCAATCATTTTATCATAGAACTGTTGTTGCACCATGTAGTCTGATGGTTTCAGTTCCTGTACAACTTGAATTTTGTAAGGGTGAAACTTCAAATCACTGTGGAGTATTTAGCAGACAATTGTTCAGTTTAGCTTCAATGCTCCTGCATGTTTCCTTGTGATTTGTCATGGACTCCTTCTAATTAAGGCCTGAACTGCTTCAATGTTTTCTGGAGTTTCTTGACCAGGTGGTTTCTTTTTTAGACCTGAAACCGTCTCCTCAAAATTCTCAACCCATGTCTTGATTGTGTGGTGAGATGGAACACAACCATGATGTCCTAAATTGTAATGAACTCGGAATTCCTGTTGAGCAGGAGTCACACTGTCACCATTCTTATAAACTGCCTCCATGGCAAATGGACGTTGTGTACTGACCCAGTGATCCATGATTACTAAATGGCAGGTAGTTATGCACAGAAGGATGCTACTTCCACCTTTCTACCAGCTCCTCAGGGCTGCCATTATTACTTTCAAAATTTCCTATTTACCTTTGCCATCGTTTACATGTTTAATATGATTGAAAATGTTGATGTACATTATGTACAGTGCTCAATTGCATTGAACAAATACAAATCCTGAAAAACGTATAGGAAGCAATTAAAAAATTCTCATTATTCTTTTTTTGTTGCACTTCGTGTACTTCACTAAGAAAAACATAAAAATAAAATAGTCATAGAAATAACATAATTATATAACGAATAAAAATAAATTTGTGCAGGAAATAATTTATTTAATATATAATAATTTATTTTTCGTTTATTTATTATTTTTAGCTAGAATTTTGCAAACTTTATACTACTATGTGTGTAGTTATATTCTGTTTTTCTTCTTTCTGTGCCAAATTGGTGCTGTACAGAGGAATTAAAGCAACTGTCAGTTGTAGGTACATAATTACTTTGATTTTGCACTGATTGTGCATATTTTTCCAAAATCTTATTGTAAAGTTTAAAGAATGAAATAATACAGCAATTTAAATGTAGGTATTTATAAATTTGTTAAATCTTTAAGTAAGTTGAAAGTTTTTAAAAATAAAAAGTGATTACTAAAAAAAAAGAAGTTATATCCACCCTGAAAATCTTTAAAAACTTATTCCCATCGATGGCTTTATAAATAATGAAATAAACTTAAAACTCATCTGAAAGAGATTATAATTTACATTAATGTCTCCTATAATTGGGTGAAACAAATACAAAAAGTAAGGAAAAATTTTGGTGTGTTAATTTAAGAATATTCTTACAGGATTTATGTGAATAAGTCAAATTTGATTCATACTTTGTCAAGATATTACAATTTTTCATACTAATTTAAGTTTATTGAATTTTACTGTTACTTCATATTTGAACGATCAAAACAGTTATGTAAATGTTTGTCGTCTATCTTTATATTTATATATATGGGTACATATATACTAATTTAGTAAAGTAATTTTTTTTTATCCATATCTTCCTCTGTACTAATTACTTGCAAAAAAATAAACAAAATTCAGCACAATCCACCAAAGTACAGAATTAATAAGAGCTGTTACCTTATGTTACCATGTTTTTTTTTTTTTTATATATCAAAGGCGCTCTTGAGGAATTTTCTCATCTTCAGTTGTTAAAATTAAAAATTAAAACAATAATAAAACACTAAACGTAATATTACTTACATGCAGTCAAATAATTAATTAAAATAATTAAAAATCTTTAACTTTAAAAAACATTAAAATGTTTTTTAAACGTGTTTGTGGCCAGTCACTAAATACAGCAATGTACTAATACAATATAAATTTTACCTAAAATTAACAAAAATGCTGCTGTTTATAGCAGCCTTGATAAGAGTATCATTGTCAAACTATGTCTACAGATTGATTAAGTTGAATTTCTGTCTTAAGTATACTCATATGTTATTTTTCTAAAATGTCTAATTTTTTATTATTTTCTTGTGTAATTTCAATTATTTCTAAATTAGTTTCTAAGTCAGTAATAGAATGATTGATTATTCATTATTAGATGGTCAACAACATTAGAAAAACCCAATTTTTTGTTTATATAATATCTAAAATTTCTGCAAATCTTACTTTTTTAAATTATCTATCAATTTCCCCAATATAAATTTCATCACAATCATTACATTCTATTTTATAAATATCACACAAATTATTAAAATCATTATTATAATTTTAATTTTTTAAATGTCTTATATGGTTGTTGGGTTTATATTTTTCATCATTATAAACATTAATTAAATTTTCAATAATATTATTAGTACAAGAGTATTTTATATAGATATTATCAATGCTGTGTGCTTTATTTATAGGTTTCAACATTGTTACATTTTTAGATTTTAAATGTTGTTTTTTGTAAATATTATCAATTAAGATGCTTTATGTACATTTTTTATTGCAATACTCTTTGTAATATTTATTTTTGCATCCAATTTTCCCCTGTTCTGTGTGTAGTGTATCTCTCTATGCAACATGTTTGTAAATATATTAATTTTGTGTAACCATGGATGATTGCATGGTCTAGTAGTGAATAAACATTGTATTACTGACTTAGAAACTAATTTGGAAACAATTGAAATCACAAAAGAAACTGATAATAATAAAAAAATTAGACATTTTAGAAAAATATCATACGAGTATATATAAATACAGACAGAAATTTGGCTTAATCAATCTGCAGACTTGATAAAGCTCTTATCAAAGCTGCTATAGATAGCAGTATTTCTGTTAAGGATAGGTAAAGTTTATATTGTATTAGTAAATTGCTATATTTAGTGGCTGGCACAAACATGTTTAAAGAACATTTTAATGTTTTTTAAAGTTAAAGATTTTTAATTACTTGACTAAATATAAGTAATAATATTATGTTTAGTGTTTTATTAATGTTTTAATTTGTAATTAATTTTTAATTTTAATCAACTGATGAGGAAATTCCTTTAAAACGCTTTTGACATATAGAAAAGAAAAATAAAAATAAGATAAGGTAAGAGTTTTTATTAATTCTGTACTTTGGTGGATTGTGCTGAATTTTGTTTATGCTTTTGAAATATATATATATATATTTCATCATTTGTATAAATATATATTAAAGAGATTAAAGTCTGTCTGTCTGAATACACATCATTCCTAAATTACTTATCAATTTTTAATGAAACTCAAAGGATAGAGTTTTGAACCTATAAATTGGGTAATGTCCCAAAAAATTGTGGGTGGGATGGGCATTCAATATTTTGAGGGGTTTTATGAGTCTTTTTGGGTTCATTTCTTGTGTTTTTTTCTATATGTGAGTAGACTGAACACCACTGTAAATAAAAATATACTTTTATTTTTGTAGTTTGGTGGTGTCAGGTCTGCCTGTAGAACTTTCCAGAGACTCTGCTCCTGCTAAGTGCTATTTCACAGATAAAGCTTATTACACACCATTCAGATATCTTCAAACAAAAAACGACTTCAATAGAGTACCTTTTTGGTAATAAATTAACATATTGACTGCATGCATTATATAAAAAATAATTCCTCCCAGATCACAACAGAGAATCAGCAAGTATAGTATATGATTATATGTAGTTGAAATGGAATACAACAAATAAAAAAAAATTAGTTCACAGGTGATCTCATGGCTGGCTAGTACAACAAATGCATTACTGCTATGCCTTGAGTATGATTGGCTGTCCTCATTTATATTCCACTTTATTAATATTTTTTTTTATTTTATAAAAATAAACAAAACAGCATAATTATATAAGACGTATATTTTTTTATGTGAAAAGGCCAACTTAGAAACACGCAAACATCACTTCTTTTTAGCTTATTTTCTCATCTTACATGATTTACTCATTTTTTTGTTATGGCTTTATTTTTTCTCATCTGCCCATTTTCTGCCACAAGAACTTCTATTGTAAATTATTCTTCAGAAGTTGTCTTTATTGCAACACTCTTCTTTCAAGTCTCCCATGAAAGTCCTCTTCTAATCTGTTAATTTGATTTTTTCATGTTCCACAGCTTGTCAAATATTTGTTTATTTAATTATTTGGATCCATCCTGATCATATGGCCCAAGAAATTTAACCTTATTTTCCTTATTTCTGTTTCTAAGTCTTCTTGATTTTGGTAGATCTCCTGTTAAATTTCAATCTGTACCTTCCTCTGTCTGAACAAGGATTTTCATTAGTAACCTTCTTTCAGTTTTGAGCAATTTTTCGAGGATGGTTAGCTAAGTGTAATGTTTCAGTAACATACGAGATTACTGGTTTTTTTTTGGTAGTTGTCTTTGGTGATCTAAGCTTCTCCAGTTTTAATATTCTATTTTCAATTTATGCTTTATTCCTGTTCTGCTTATGCTTATATCTCTTAGGTACTTAAAGTGGTCAATAATATTTTGTCTTTACGAATTTAGGGCCCTACTATCTTTTGTGTGAATGATTTGATGTTCGTCATGATTTCTGTCTTGATAAAGAATAGCTGTAGGCCTGCTTTTTGGGTTATTGCTATTTACTTTTATATTTGTGCTATGGTGTATTAATTTGATTTAGCTAAAAGCCAGATCATCAGCAAAGACGACATCTTATTTTGATGTTATGGTTTTTGGATCCAATGGGAGTGAAGACTCCCACATCATTTATCTGTATAAAGGTTTTGATTATTTTTTTCCAAAACCCTATTGAATAGGATTGGTGATAGTCCCATAACCTTGTCTCAACCCTCTTATGACTAGGAAAGGTTCACTTATTTCTCCCATAAATTTAAGTTTAGAGACTGTTTGTGAGATTGAATTTAAAGAAGTTCAACGTTTTCTGATCAACTTCGTATTCTCTCATAGTTTGAAAAAGAGTCTCTCTCTGTCCATAGAATCATTAGCTTTCTAAAAGTCAATGAAAGATATGAAGATAAGTTTTTTCCTGGATATGTAGTATTGTAGAATCCACCAAATTTCCATAATTCCAAAACCACTTTCTTAACTTCTATATTTCTTAACTTTTTTAAGTGATTTGATTGTTAATATTTCTTGTTTGGTAGGTTTTGTTTCTTGGTAGAGTCCAGGTTGTTTGGTGCATCTTCTTGGAACTCTAGTTTTATAGACAGGATTTCACAATTAAGAAAATTGTTGTAGTATTTTTCCAGTATTTCACAACTTTCTATTAGTCAGTGGTAAAGTACCATCTCCCCTCTTGAAGCATAAGCTAGGAGCTGAGTAAGAGTTGATTTTTTATTTAAAGGCTTTAAAATATTTTATTATTTACGGTATTTTATTTTATAAAGTTATAAAAAAAAATTGTGTAAAATAAAAAACTTTTTATATAATTTATTGTGTGCAATTATTGCTTTATACAGTTTTATTTTTCTTATTCTTTTGTTTCTTTTATCTGAAGGACAGAATTGTAGTGAATTCGTTACCTTCAACTACTCTCTGTTGAAGCCAGTTAAACAGTTTTTTGTGTTATTGGGCTATTAGCTTTAAGCACCATTTGCATAGCAAAATTAGACATTTTCAAATTCCCTGATGTCTGATTTATTTTCAGTTGTTGGTTCTAAAATGTCTTTCTTTTCTTCAGCCCATTCATTTGATTATCTTGTTCACCTATTGTTTTATCATATTTATCAGTATTCTGATTTTTTTAAACTAGTTCTCTAAATGATGTTGAGATTGTGTTTTGGTGGAATTTATAAATAAGCCAGGCTTATGATAGTTCTCTGTAGAGCAGTAAAATACATATTGACTATAAGTAAGTTTGCTTATTAATTATTCCAACTTATTTTCCCCCTGTAGTTACCTTCTATAAAGTAAATTTTATACTCAAGAAATAGACCTCACACTTTTTTTTTATATACATCTATAATTTCCCTGCCCCCTGGAGACAGATTTGTAATTAAGCATAAACTCAGCTTCGGGGGGTGCCTTCGCCTTCACCTCAAACTACCTTGGAAGGAAGCAAGGCCCCACCCAGGACTCGGTCTTTTTGCATGCGATGCCTCAGATAAGGAGTTCTCAAAAGGAAACTCCCCACTGGGACTCCAGTCTTGACGCCTCGTCTCTAGTGGAGAAACCCATTGGGATCCCCTACCAGGATTACAGTCTTATATTCTCCCCAATGGCATCTCAAAGGACTCTCCACCCGATCATTGAAGGTGGAAGACTTCACTCCCACCCCTTCTAGGTGGAGCTGTTCTTCAAAGACACCATGACGTTACTGTGAAGACATAACTCTTGATGCAGATTGACCTGTCTTGCATCCTTGACCTTCGGGCACATAATCGTACAACTTGCAGGATGTACATCGAGGCTCCTGCTTACAATCTTTACGTATATGGCCTGCCTTACCACATGACCACTTCTATCTGTGCAATTACAGAACTTGGCCCTGTGGCCTGGATTCCAGCATCTAAAGCAGAGTTCGTTGAAGGCACGCCTTGTCACCTGACAGGCCACCTATCCAATGGGAACATGCCCATCACACTTGTTTTTCCATTTATCAACATTTCTTTTTGATTTTTGGTTATTTTAACTTTCTTTTCTATTACATTTCTTGAAAGTTTTTGATTTTCTTGAGTATACTGAGCAAATGTATTTTTTTCCCACAAAGTTGTCAATGTTACCCACCAAAATTAAAAAATTATATTACCATAATTTTCAGATAAATATTTTTTGCTTGTTCAAGAACTGCGTTTCAACCAGACCATTTATATGAGTATTTCCATTAATTTTTACACAGACACTTGTAATGTGTATTCTAGAACTTGAACCATCGAGTTCAAGAACAAGAACCATCAATATAAACATTTTCTGTTTATATTGATGTTTTATGAGTATTGTATCTACCAAACAAATAATATTTCTCTAAACAGAATCATTGATTCGTCTACAGCAGTAATCTTACTTTGTACTTCATTAAATCATATCTATGAGATCTCTTAATTTTGTATATTCTGTCATTAGCATAAACTGCTTCATTGTCAGCAAAGTGAACAGATATCAGCAGTTTGAAATCTGTTTTTCTCTTTACAAAATTACAAATTCCTAGTAGTTTGAAATTTTTTGGATATTTTACAAGTATCATGAACATTGCTGTTGCAAAAAGTGCTCACATTTCGTATTTTTCCAATTAAATTTTTCAGTATTTCTGTTTTGTTTCTATCAAATAAATTCACATTTTTTTTTTTTTAGTCTTCTGTATTTTGTGGGGTTGAGTCATGGTGGGTAGGATTAAGAATCTTACTATATATATATAATTTTTTAAAAATCAGTTTTTTCCCACTTCCTGTCATTTATCTGTTGCTTCTCTTACCTTTGTTATGCTACAGAATGTCCTGGACTCAGTCTGTCAAATTCTTATGTTATATCTGAAATATTTTCATGTTCAAACTTAAGATCCAGAGGAAAAACTTTTTTTCTCACCACTGTTTACAAGCACCAATAATAATAATTATTCATCAGTAGTATTTTCTTATTTAAATGACTCATATTCATATCATTATATGCAGGCTGAGTTCTGCATGATAATTTTTCCTTAATTTTCTTTTTTTAATATTGCAAAAACTAAAAACTGATGAAAAAATAAGTGAAGAATGCATAACTAAACTTGAATTCTACTAACCTTAAAAGTTTAGTCAAAAATTAATCTTTTCTTGTGAATATAAAAAATTTAAAACAATTTTAACATTCAAAATGGTTCAGAGTATAATTTGACAGAAGTAAACAAATAATAAAAAAGGAAAACTTAAATATTATCAGGATAATTACATTCACTAATAGCACTAAACAAACTGAAATATACATTATAGCTGTAGTAAATTTGTCGATTTACAGCAGTAGTAAACAGACCCAAAAAGAGATAGTCACTGAAAAGTATTCCTGATAGGATGTTTTAAAGTATTTCCTATAAGCCAAAAAATATAATATATATAACTTAAATATGGCTGAGAAACCAACTTGGATACATGCAGCCTATAATTGTAGAAGCACCAGCAAATTTCATGGCACTTAACATATTAGTAACAGTAATTTTAGTTACAGGGAGACAAATTTTGAGAACTGGGTGGATGGATGATTAAATTACCAGTACACTTATTTAGGCAAAAGTTTCCGTAATAATTCCTAATGAGCTACGTAGTAGGAACTAACTGGCTGGTGGAAGGTAATTATGCTGACATAGTAAATTTTCATTTATATGAACTCGAAAATACTCAAAATATTTCCAGTACAATTATACCCTTCAAGGCAAATTCGTGGTATATAAAAATTCCTTTGGTGTTGTAATAACATATGGTTTCTTTATGTTTGACCTTTGCAGATGAATCTTCTTACCTTTCAATGATCCTTGTGACTTCCACTTAAATCTTTGACAATTAGTTATAGGATCATAGTAAAAACTCCAAGTTTCATTTATGCTCAATTGAATTTATTAATTTTAAAAGCAGAATGACATGTACTGCATGTATATGGTCATATGTTTTATCATCTTATGTGAATGTAATCAAATTTAGTGACTTTCTTCTTGCCCATCAGATTTGGTAAATTACCTCTCAGTTTATGTCAGGATCATCTAAATAATTTTTACAATCGTGCAATGATTTTAATCCATTCTCTTACTTTGCCAATTTTTTTCTTGTTTCGAATAGATCTTAATATCCAGGCCTGTTTTTATAATTTAGAGTTTTCTTACTACTTTGGTACTGTGTAAATTACATGAATATTGATATACAGGAGGAAGTATTCCCACTCACATTTTTCATATGTATAATCTGTAAAACAGAATTTTGTTTGCTCTCTGTGTAACACCAACATTTTCTACTAAGTATATGACATGGCTAATTATTGTTTGTGACATTCTTAGCATGGGGATCACACCTTGTTGTTAGGTTGTAGGAAACTTTGTTGATTACACATATTGCTCATTAGATGGCATTTGTATGTGTTGTGGTTAATGTAAAATTTATCTCATTATTTTAATTATCAGACTTTATTAAAATAAAAGCACACATTTAGCATAACTCATAAATTTCTTAATTGTTTTTTTCTTTTACGTTATAGGCATATGATTAAAGTTATTTTAGTCTTAATTATTAAGTTTGAATTGATCAAAAGGTGATTATATTATAAAATTAGTATTCAGTTTTATATATATATATATATATATAAATTTGTTTTTTTATTTAATATTATACTAAATATAAACTGTCTTAACAGTAATAAGTTATACTTACCATATAACTTCCAATAATTAATATTAATTAATAATACTGACTAATGTCATACTACATAAATATATCGTATTAATTTCAATAATAAATTTTTACAGAATCCCATGTCTTCACTTGGTATTGAATTCTATAATTAAATTAAAACATATTTTTAATTTGTCAAATTTTTTCTTTTTAAAAATGTTGAACATGTATGATTATGAACCTATACACAAATTCTGACATCTAGTACTGGAACAATGTAATATATAAAACATCTGAAATATTACTTCATGTTTTAAATATTATTTCATTTCAGTGCTGGACAATAAAACCCATTGGGTTGGTCTAGTTGTGAACTCATCATCGCAAATCAGCCAATTTTAAAGTCGAGAGTTCTAAGGATCAAATCATAGGCAGTTAGTTTTATATGGATTAGAATACTAGATCATGGATGCCAGTGTTCTTTGGTGGTTGGGTTTCAATTAACTTGGTGGTTGGGATACATATCATTCTCTGAAGGATGAATTGTCTACTGTGGTTCCAGAGGCTAAACAGAAAAAGAGAGAGAGTACTGGACAACAAAATTAAGTACATTCATAATAATTTTTAAACAAAAAAAAGTTACAAATTATAAATATGTTTTAATGTAATTATAGAATTCAATACGAACTGAAGATGTGGGATCCTGTGAAAATTGTTTATTGAAATTAGTATGGTAAGTATAACTTATCTAATTACTGTGATGTGGTGGTTTATATTTTGTATAATGTTTATTATTTATTAACACATTTATTAAATTAACAATATTTATTAACACACTGGTCAATATGTTAATGAATTATTTGAATTTTCAACAAAAAAAAATTATATCACATGAGCTATACACATGCTGTTTGTTTCAAAAGCTCCCAAACATTTTTAAAATAAATTTATGGGTTTACTACAACCAACTGATGCTTATCTATTGAGAAGTATTTACCGCCTGAGATGATGTACTGATACCAATATAGTTGCTGGAGATGTCTTTTAACAGTTCTTATAGGTCTCTTTAGGATTAGCATTTAGTTCCATCTACAAATTTTCTTTAATAACATTATTTACCTCAAATTCATATTTCAAAGAAAACATCAGTTTGAGAAATAAGAAAGAGTGGATTAGAGCCAGTTAAGGGGAACAGAATGACCGAAGAAGCATAAGTTGTTTTTTGTTACGGCGAAGAAGTCATGAAACAACATAAATATGTGAGCTGGTGGTCACACATCATGGAATCAACTTTGCAGCTACTCAGCACATTTGTAATTTTTTCTTAAGAATGTTGTCACATGAGCCAGTTAATATGTTGGGCCACTGATATTTTCGTGAACATATGCTATCGTTATGACTGATTGTCATTCAAAACACAGCTCATTATCTGTTAACTGACAATCATCCTTAAATAAGTGATTCACAACGATGTTTACAGTTCAATCATTGATCACCATAAACTTGTGTCATTGTTTCACAAGTCTGGATAAATATTTTCTCAAGTTTTAAACAAAATTTGGTATTGATTTGCTGATTATGAATCTCAGCAAAACATCAATATCAACATCTTGAAATATGGGAAAATACATTTCACACACATGAAATAATTTTCATTCATTGAATAAGTAGAACGATAAAACTGACAGCAGATTAGTTATGAAGGATGCTGCTATGTATATTACTGGTAATGCTATGATTTTGTGTTGGTGTACTGTTTATATTGTTTTGGAACTTTTGAGCAGACCTTGTTTTTTAAACAGTTCTGTGGTGAACATTTAATAGTTTAGTTAGTGAGAAGTTTTTAAAACTGTCTCACTACCCATTAATTAAGTTTTAAATTATTGTGTTTGCACTCATTCATTTATGAGAATGTTTTGTTAGAATTTGTTATGTCATTATCTTATTAAAATTATTACAGTTTTTGATGCATTAAACAATGAGGATTCAAATTTGATGTACCTTTCTTTACATATGTGTGATATTTAAGCTATAGTGTTCCGCTGTATTTTTGTATTACCAATGGTTGTTCACAGAATTATGTATATTTTGTTGGAAATATAATGTTTTTCTTAAGTTAGTACCTAACACATTGTAATTCATTGAATTGTTATATTGAAGCACTTATTAAAAACCAATATGTTTAATGTAGATGTCTTCCTGAACATTAACTTTGTATTTTGGAGTCTCAGGACTAGTGTTGTTCTGTTTGCTGGCTAATATTTGAATAAATGTTTCATGATCTTATTCTTGTTATGATATTGCATATATAATCGTTGTTTTTACCATGTTTTGTGTATGTGATTTTATTATTACTATTTTTATTGTTAATGATAGATTAATCTTGACTGGAAGTAATAAATAAAAGTATATGTATATAAAGTATTTTTAAAAAATTTTTTTTTTTTGTTAATTTATTACCGGGGTCATTCAATAACTAAACAGACAAATAACTGTGGAATAAAACTAATGCTACTTTTCAACATAATCCTTGGCTGCATTTAAGCACTTGTCCCATCTTTCTGTAAGTTTTCTTATTCCAATAGTAAGGATAATTGTTCAGCTGTGTCTGAACCATTCTTGAACTGTTATTTGTTGATGAGCCTGATGCTATGTAAAAACTCTGAAAGGATCAGATAAATAGGGTAAATTGGGATATTTTGATTCTGTACTTTACATTTGGATTCCGACTCAGAATGATGTTTCCAAGATTCATCATGAGTTATGTAATTAAAAAAAGTATTATCTTCTTGGAATTAAAGAACTAAAATTTCCATCCCGTCATTTGTTAATAAATCATCAAGCTGTAATTTCACTTCAAATTGAAATTTTTGTAGGTACTTAACTCGTTTTGACAGTGAAACTAGTCAAAATGGATTCAAGGATGGTCAAAATGTATATTTCCATTGAAATCTGAAAACCAACATTTTTCACGATCACAATATTTCCTGTACTTTGTACAAGGAAGTAAAAATGAGTTTGAGTAAGTTTTTATTAACATGGTTATTGCTAGGAGAAAAATTCAATTTGAGAATAAATAGTAATAAAACAAAAGTAATAAATGACAGAAAGGAGGATGATGAGAGATTAGCAAATGTAATATACCAAAATTTTGCTACTTATGAAGTAAAATTAGCAATGATGGATGAAATAATGTAAAGACAAAAAGCATACTGGCACATGAGAGAACTTTTGTGCAGAAACTAATATTTAGAAATGTTTTCTTAAAAATATTTGTGTGGAATCTAGCACTATAGTAATGAACTTGGATTATAGAAAAAGTAGAGACCTTCAAAATCTTATGTTGTAGTATGATATTAAATGTAAGTTGGGTTGATAAAATACAAAATAAATAGGAGATGAGAAGCTGGTGGCAGAATCTTATAAAGGATGGCGGATAATACATATTAAACCAGTCAAATAACTGATGTCAAGAAAATTAATTCAGTTTGATAAAATAAGGATTAACTTTTATAAAAAAAAAATTATATTAGATAATAAAATTATATTATTTTTATTATATAAAAATTATAATTACAGATAATAATTGTGTAAAAAAACTAAAGCAAACTTAAAAATTTTAAAAAGTAAAAAATATTATCTTTGAATTTATCAACAATTCAAGGTTGAAAATTTTTTTCCTTTTATGATTTTTTTTACATTGGTTTTATTAGTTTATTTTCACTTTATTATTTTTTTTAATTAAAATTTAGCTCGCCTAAAAATAATTGTTTTGTTAAAAACAATCTTTTAAATATACTAAGTGATAATAATATAAAACTGAGCAGAACTAACTTCAAATTGTCTGTATAGACAATGACATTTTTTATTTTAAAAACTTTCCCTTAAACTATATGAAATAAAATTACTTTGGAACCGGTAGAGAAATTTGTATACAGAATGAACAAATAATCAATGAATTCATTGGATGACTGCAAATTAAAATAAATATGGGTAGTTGAGAATCTACGGTTTTGAAAATGGCTTGTTAATTATATGCAATTAGGGATTCACCTCTGATTTTGATGAAATTTAGAATATACCATATTACAAAATTTTTGGTGATGGTTCTTTGTAACTTACAAGGGACGTAACTCAGATGAAAGCATTTCCTATGAATAATTTTATTTGTAATGAATAACATAGGTATTAAATAAGGTATATTCCAAATTTCATCAAAATCGGTTGCGACTCCCTTATATATATATATATAATTATAATTGTATATAATTACTAATGTTTTATGATGTCCTAGATCAAGAGTTATTGAAAAAATGATGTGTACATGAGCATTTGATTTGACATTTAGTTGTTCATACTGTTGCTAAGAAAATTAATTTAATGGACAATTTAGTTTTTGAAAATTTATATTAACACAATCTAAAATGTGTACTTAATGAAATTCAGTAATTAATAATTGTTCAATGTTAACTAGTGATAAAAAATAACTTCAGTTTTGGCGTTATTGAATTGTCTCATTATTTAAATTTTCTCTAATGCCACAGATTACTATTATTTGGTGATTCAGATGTATAATTAATTACTTTCAGTTCATAATTTCCGCGTTTTTGTAATCACAACCACTTTTTCAGATTTTATTTTGTATTAATTTTGTGAGTCTGCTGCGATAGATTTTTTATCACCCAGGATCCTGCTCTAGATCCACCTAGGCAAATGAAACGGTTTCTTTTCTGTCTTTTAGAGTTGAGTATTCATCCCTACTCCTGATAACATTTATATATCGTATCACCAATAAGAATAAATTTTTTTTTTTTTTTTTGTATAATTTAGTGTTAACTTCAAAGACACATTAAAAATAAAAAAGATCTTTAACAATTAAATGAAAAATTCAATAGGATTTAATCCGCGCTTTCTGAGGTACGTATCACTCGGGTAGCGTAATGTATCAAAGCACAATCATCAACCTTTACTAAAAACCAATGGATCTGAAACCAACGTGTTTGGGATATTCTGTCTCAGCATTTGAATCAATACAGAATTTCCCAAAATGAATAATTTCTATATTATTTTGTTTAAGAAAAAAATCAGTAATTTTTTTATAAGTTTATCGATAATCTGTTCTAATAATTTCTAATTATTATTATATTATGCATTTTTAACAAAATATAATACTTGAGAATTACAACATCCAAAGAAGAAGAAAGTACCGTCATCATGTCTCATTCGTTTATTGTTTCAACATTGGCTTAGCAACAAATGACAGTCTAAATTTCATATTCACACTCTAAATTACCCACTTTTTTTAAACATGTTTACCTTTAGAATTCATCGCAAAATTTACAGTAGATTAAAATCTAATAATTATTATTCAGAAAATAGGATTCAAAATTCATGTACTCAAGTAAGTTTTTTTAATACATTAAAAATTTTACATAGTGAAATAGGGTGATTGGTTTATGTGGTGTTGGATCTGATTGTACAACATATTACTTTAAATATTTCAATTGCGCTTTAAAGCGTAAATTTAGGTTTTAAACGGAATTTTCAATTTAAAACGTAACGTGTATTCTGAAGTTGGTAGCTGTCGTTTAGTTTGTAATAATAGTTTAAACGTTTTACTATCAATACTTTTTTGAAGGTATGTAAAATATTTTAATTAAATCTACCAATTAGACAAAAATGAGAAGAGACCAATAACTATTACTAGAATATAAGTAATGAATTAAGGGGAATTTGTCCCGCCTGGATTATGATATAGTACCAATCTTTACGATTTTAGTGATAAAAATTGTGATTAATACGTAAGCTGTTAAAACAAGTGTATTAGTATTTTAGAGAATATAGTTAATTTTATCTGTACGTTATTTTAAACCATTCCTATAAGTTAATTTAAAAATTAAATTCCTTAAACGCAAAGACAAAGTATGGCATTAAAAATTATTCTTGAGCCGTTTTCAGAGGTATCGGCACCGTCCGTAGTAGAGAATCTATCATATTACCAAAAAATTACATAATGCATAAAATAAGTATATAATGTCTAAAACTAAAATGGTTTTAGCTTTTAATATTACTTTTGTATGAGAAATTACTCCTAAAAAGTGAAATGAGCCATTTTGAAATGGCTTGTGTTTTTCTAATCACAAAAACACAAGCCATTTCAAAATGGGTCATTTTGCTTAAACAGCCTCAGACTGTAAATATAATCTTCACTGATACAGAAAGTAACAGTGAACTTATGTTTACATTGAATACTTTACAGAAAATTGATTCTTAAAAATAATAATCATACAAAAGTCAAATCCCTACCAAAGACAAAATTACAAACATAATTAACTGAAAAATGCTACTATTCGCAAAAAGTACATAACCTATCCTATATAAAACACCTCTTCCTTAGGGGTGTGGTATACCTGTGGTTGAGATGACTGTATGAGACTACACTTCATTTACATTCATACATATCCTTGTTCATCCTCTTAAGTAATACCTTAGTGGTTCCAGAGAGCCTCTACAAAAACTTACAAAGCAACCTGCACATATTGTATATACTGATAAATTTTAAAATCTACAAAAGTGTGAAACTAAACGATAAGTATATAACTGCATTAAATGCCAAAATCTAATGAAAAAAAGAATGTCATCACCTACTTTTCAGATGCTGTAAACAAACTGCATGCAGTATACTTGTCAGTTAGCGTTATGCACTGAATTTTGAAAAACAACATAACCTAATGTGATCACTATTACTTTAAACTTTTGTTTGTAATGGCAGTTTACAATTGCACAAATCAAAAAAATGGTGAAACTGAAATAGTGTGGAGAAGACAAAATTAGGTGGGATGCTGACAGGTACTACATGACCAAATTAACATTGCAATACAAATATAACTTCAATCTACGATATAATCTGAACTTCATCTTAGTAGTATTTAAAAACATTTTTACCTTGCTATGGTTTTTACATAGTTAAGTTTTCCAAAAATGAGATGAGATGGTACTAGTAAGCTAAATTTAGTAACTGAAAATTCCATAAACAATTAAAAATTAAACATCAGCACTGAATAGAAGAATTTGTAATAAACAGGTTATCTTGTTAACTGGTGTTAAATCTTAGGTCATATTTCTGTATGCAGTGTTAGTCAAGCTGCAGGTAGAGCTGCTAGCAGAGTATGATCAGAACTATTGGATCATGTTTGTTTTGATCAGTTCATGCTTTTGTTTGCCAAGAGCTTGTCAAATGTTGAAGGCCGATTGATTGGATGACTGTATTTTGACAGTAAGGTGCTGCTATATTAAATCTTATACTCCAATTAAATGAGTTGTCAGTGTGAGGCCAGTTCTTGATGTACTTGCACTTCATTTAATGCATACACAATCATTATCTGGTGATTTATTTTGTGTAATAAATGCTATAATTATAATAAAGTATAGACAATGTATACATTGATCTGATATTGCAGTGTACATTACAGTAGCACATAGACTATATTGTTTTGGGTGATTGTGACTGAAATTTAAATTATAATTGTAGTATAATAGCTCTTTACTGTAGTACAGCTCTTTACTATCTTTATATGTTGGCGATTCATCTAGATACTTTTTTAAAAGTATAGGAAATTTGTATTTCATAGCAATTTTCATGTCTGCTTTTCTTATAATTTCCTTGTTTGTGGATATTCCTTTTCAATTCCCATGTTATTTACTTGGAATCTAAGCGTATATGCATTAAGTTGCATGAAAATACTTGGCTTATACAGTGTGATCGTGCACATAATTTGTCACATGTGACTTGTTTGTGTGATCGTGCACATCAGCATATAAAGTATTTTGCATTTTTGTGCCTAGACTCCAAAAAATGGGTGGGCCTGATTTTTTTCTTTTTTACTAAACCCTTCACAGACTGGCACACCAGTGAAGCGCTACAAATTGCATAATTATATACTTTTCCAACTTGATAACATACAAGATGGAAACAAGGAATTTTCAGGAGAATGTTTACAAGCAGGGGGGCTACAGATCTTTTGAGAAACATTCTCAAACTTGAAGTCACCCAGACAACTAGTTCTGAGGTTTTTTGAAAGGATGTGTGTATCTAAACATGTTCTTAATAGACCTGCAGCAAGCGATTACTGTATAGATGGAATTTCATTAGCCCTGATGTCCTCCTACAAAGGGTCAAAAATGTGAAGGGTTAAGGCACCTGCCTTCAGGGAAATTGCCAAAATTTGCTGTAAGACATTAAAAAATATCTGGAATTGGAAGTGTATATTGTAATGATGTGCAAAATAAAATCGCACTGTATGTCAAATTGGCATTACTGCTTGTACGTTTGACTGCCATTTTTTGGTGTATCCAAATCTTTGTAGGTAGGTTAGGGTAGGATAGGAAGAACATATGATTTTTCTTTAAGAGCTCACTTGTCCACAACTATTTGCTTATACATAATTTTCACAATCTTTTCTAGATCTTTTTTATTTTCTAGTCTAATACAGGATTGGTAGTAGGAGTTTATGATGGTTCTGATGGTAATCAAGAGTTGACAGAAGCCGGTGAACGTTTAAATGAGCAATCAAATGGCATTATTAAAGAATTGGTTAAAAAGTAAGTTTCTTATCAATATTATAGATTTAACAATTGTTTAGTTTTGGCTAAATTTTATAATTTAGTAGTAAACCTGTACAATTTACATTAGTTCTTACTGATGAATAATTTCATGTGGAATGCAAAGAAAAATTATTGGAATAAAGTAATAAGTAAAATATTTACTTAATAAGTAATAAGTATAATAAAGTAATAAGTAAATATAAGAAATTATTTTTGTTTGGATTGCCACTAGCAGCACTGAAGCCATTGTACTGTTGGTGTTAACCTTTTGCAGAATCTTTGTGATATGTTCAATGAGTGTATAAATACTGTTCAATTTTGCTTACAGTACAGTAAGTTGCTGATCTTCAATTAACCAACAACCATCTAAGTTGTATAAAAAATTAATATATACAATCTACTCAAATTAATATACAAATCTACACAATCTAAATTCATCATTTTACAGGGCAAATGGCCTGTTAAATATTTTTATTATATTGTATGTATATACTTTTTTCAGGCAGCACATACCCCTGGGTAGAGCTGAAGTCTATTCAGGCCTGGGAATTTTGGGATACAATCATATAGCAGTAGCCTCAGTTGGCCCAAGAAATCCTAACAAATTAAACCTATTTGAGCAACTGAATGAAGAAAAAGAAAACATTCGGGTTGGTATGGCAGTTGGTGCTAGAAGAGTTCAGGATGAAGGTGCCAACAGAATATATGTTGATGGAGTCACTGTACCAGAAGCAGCTGCTGAAGGATCTATACTGGGTACTTATCAATATAAGGCTAATATTACAACTGGTGACAAATATAATCCAACAGTCGAATTGTATGAACATGCTGATACGTAAGTATTTTATTTGTATAAAATTAATGTTATTTATGCACATGAAAATGAATGTTTTAGTATTACAATTAAATGGCTTATCTATTTTTAAAACCTTTGGTTGATTTAGTAAGGTTTTTGATTGTTAGGCTACCTACCAGGTGTGTAAATATGAAACCGTAATTTTTATAGAAAATACATGTTTATTGTATGAAAATGATAAAAAATATATTTGAAATATTATCCACAGATAGCTATACATTTTTCTCATCTGACAATTTATGAATTGTCATGCCAAAAAACTGTTGCCTCTTGAGGAAAACCAGTCATTGGGCCATTTTTGTACATTCATAAGTGAAGCGTTGCACAGTCATCAATGCAGATACATACTGCATTGGACGCATGGCAAATGTGCATTGATGACAATCTGAACGCCTGTCATTTCCTTGACCAGTTTTGCCTGTGTATGATGGTTCATTATCATGAAGCAAAATAACTTTGTTGCCTTTTTTGATATTCTGGTAGTTTTTCATGTAATGTTTAATTCAAATCTATCATCTGTTGTTGGTAGCGTTCAGTATTAATGGTTTTGCGAGGTTTTAGCAGTTAATAGATCACACCCTACTGATCCCACCAAAGAAAGCATAGTCTTCTTTCCATAGTGATTTGGCCTTGGAAGTCGATGTCGATGGTTTGCCTAGAGTTACCCATGATCTTTTTACGTTTTGGATTCTCAAAATATATCCACTTTTCATTTTGCAAGATCCATCTTCGGGATCTTTCCCATGGCTATCAAACATATGTAAACTGTTTGATGTTTTTTCAGTTGTCTTTTGACCACTTTGAATTTTTTAAACCACTCAAAGCATTGATTTACCAAGAGAATGCTCACCATAAGCTTTGGTAAGAAGTTAGCGTAGCGATTCTGCAGTAGTTTTCTTTAAATAACAAAATCAGTGTTGTCTGGAAATTGTAGTTTGTAGTTATTACTAAACTTGACATGTTCAATGCATAATTAAAATTATGCTGTTTTAGGAAACTTGTAATATTGAACTGAAAATCTGTCGCTGTAAAAAAAAAATTGTGCCAATGATGGGATTTGATGGCAACTACAAATACTGTTTGATGGTGACAGCTAGGGCCATCTATGGGCAAATCCTAGTTTCACATTTACATACTTGCTATGTACATGCCATAACAATTACACTTACAAAATTAACAATGTGATCACATTAGAATTTTGAAATGTAAGAATTTACATGCATGCAGGGCGACAATTCAATGTGCCTGAAATGATCTATATACTAATGTTGATCATGTTGATCGTGACTGTAACAAATTCACCCACAATGTCACAGTATATTGAGGATTATAAAATGTTTGTGCACTTGACCTCCACTCATTTCTTCCTTGATTTTTAGCATCTCTAACGTGAGGAAATTTTACTTTCAAAAAAAATCCCCAGACCAGTTTTGGAGTGAAGGATAATTATAATGAATAATATTGACATTACTTTTGTACAGGCATAAGTGAAAGTGATTCATGCTTTTGCCATTACTTCCTGATATATTCCTTGTTTTGTGTCCCTGCTGTTAAGCACGCAAGTAATTACTAAAAAAAAAAACACAAGTCAGTCCAACAGTACTATTTCAGAAAATTAGCAAATTACCTATTAGGGAAATCACTAAATATGTTGGGAGTGCTAAAACTTAATGTTTAATAACCAACCACTGTTTTTTTAATGTTTCAAATTAGTCAAAAAATTTTGGTATTGAAATAAACAAGGCATTTCATAATTATGAAATTAGTTCGGGTTCAAACTCATCAGAAAGAGTGGGAGAATAATATTTCAATGTATAGTAGTAATGTAGCTCAAATAGTAAAACACAATACTTATGAATTGCTTGCAAGGGTTTTTCTTGTAAAGGTTTTTACTGTAGTTATTTGCTATTCTATACTGGTACCATTTATTATCCTAATAGAATATTGCAAACTGATAAAAAGGATTGAATTTGTGAATGCTTATGTTTGTAGCACTTCATGGGCAAGTGGAGAAATCAATGCAGAGGCACAGAACTGGGCAAGATTTCTATCCCACGCACCACCTAATCTAAAGAAGCCGGCTCTTCTGGCAAATGCAAGTTTTATAAATTTCATATATTTGTATTTAAATTTTGATTTTATTAATCTTCACATACATAATCCTATTAATCATCTATAAAAAATTCATGAAGAATGCAAATTTGAGTCTTCAAAATAGGATTAAAAAACTTAAAGGGAAAGAAATTAATTAGCTTATTGGTACAGATTGATGGAAAATAAATTTTCTTTTATTTCAAAGACAATAAAAATTTGTTAGTGAACCCTCCTGCTTTTGTTAGAGCTTATATATAGGCTGTAACATGAAACACCAAATTTTACTCAAATTTGGTACTAAGATCTGCCTGAAAATTATCAAAAAATAAATTTTTGGATAACACTTATTACTTTTTTTGAAAAGTAATGAAATTGGCTGAGTTATCACATCTAAAAAGGCTGATTTATGAACTGGAACATCTCTAACAATTACAGGGCAGGGAATAAGGAAATTCCAGATAAAATAGGGAACAATGGAATAGAACTCTTAACCAGAGCAGAAGATTATAAAGTACCTGGACTTATAACCTGCTTTTAAGGGATGTTAACAAAATTTAAAAGTGAAGAGTGAATTGAACTGATGCCAGGAATCATGTACTACTGTGTCAGTATCAGTACTAGCACAACTAAGTTGATTAGATACAAGAAAGTATTAATTATATTATCAATTTTATAATCAGAAACTTACCATTTGATATTTTTGTTTTTAATATTATATACCACTATTTCTGTGGTCGAACAGTAAATTATATTAACAGAATAACTGTTAATTAACTGTTAACCTGTTATTCTGTGAACAGAATAACCTGTCTAATTAAGACATTTTGTTGTACAGGGTCTGGCATATAAATCTGATTTTGTAGTAATTGTGTTGGCACCACTGTCAATGAGGAGTGTTGTACATAGACAGGTCTATTCATGCTATTTCAGTAGCCAGTATGTGGTGGTCAGATGAACGAGCGTTTGTGAGTGAAGCCTATTTTAAAAATGACTGTTATTGTAACAGTGTCTTTTCGCAGACATTTCAATTTAAATTGGATGTTCTGCGAGAAACCTTTCCTGGACATTTGATTTCCCAATTTGGCGACATTCCTTGGCCAGCGCGTTCAAATAAAAAAAAAATCTAATTCACTATAAATTGGAAAAATTGATCTTTAATTTGATATATTAAATGTTTTAATAATATGAAAAACTCAGTTTAATTATTATCCCTCAAAAATAGTCAGGTTTATATGCCGGACACTGTATATTTTTGTATCAAAATTGTATTATCGTTAAAGATTTAAAAAACTATTAATGGCTGTTAGACAGTGGCTGTTTCTAAATAAATGAACTTAAAACAGAAAGGACAAAGTTCAGTATGGTAAGCATAATTTTTGTTTTGAAGGCTTTGTAAGATGAAATTGAAGAAAAAGAAATTGGGGACATGAGAGGATAAAACGGTCAGATTATCCACACTAGTAAACAGTACCTTGACAAACAGTTAGTACATACACTAGTACATATAATGATGGAAATTCAGATGTTAATGATTACTCTTTTTGTGCACAGGAAAAAATACTCTGCTGTCCAGTACTCTAATGGTGTACATTTTGAATATACAGTTAAAAATTAACTATAATTTCTAGTCACCTGTAAAATCATTTTGGTACAAACTAATTTTAATATGATTTTCTTTTTTTAGAAGTGTTAATTTAGTTTGACTTTTGTTAACAGGAAATAATGGAAAAACTGTGTAGGTATGATATTCGTGTTGATTTACGTAATAGAGAGTGGATGGCTTTAAGAAAAATGACTGCAACTTTATCATTAATTAAAAGTTCATGTGATCCCCCTATTCTTGTTGAATTAAGCTATTGTGGTGATGATCCTAAAACCAAACCGATTGTATTAGTTGGTACGTCTTAATATATATATAGATTTGTATAATGCATTTAATTTTTAAATGTGATACTTAATAGATTAATGCATATTTTTAGATTAAAAATTTTAGCTAAAGCTGAACTGAATTCAATTCCAGACAATGTAAACTGTTCAGTTGAAGGCAAAATTCATGTAAGCCCTAGAACAAAAATCATAAGCAGCAACTGCTAGCAGGCAGATCAGGGCAATTTATACTGCTGAACACAAATGCAAGCAAGCTTGTTAAGTAGTCTACAGTAAGGCCATGAATTTACTTCATTCTGCAAGACATAAATAGAGCGTTTTTCAGTCCCAAAAAGGTATTCTATTCTGGAGTTTGATTTGATTGCTGTTTCCCCAGCTACAGCTATAATTGGAAAGAAAGAAATCAGTCTTGAAAGAAAAGTTTTTGCAGAGTCAATTGCCCTTGAACTTGTCTCATCTTAACTTTGGACCTAATTGACAAGATTTTCAACTTTCTTGAAATCCACCTATATTTCACAGGTGCTAAGTATATTTCACATGTTTAGCAGTTTACAAAAAGTTTGACAAGTTTTGACAAAATTTAGGTGTTTAAGAGGACTAATGACCACTTCAGTGCTGTGATGGAGGTATGATTTGTTTTCGAAACCAAATTTTTTCCTCAGTTTTAGGCCCTTTTCCAAGGGGAAGTGATATATTTTTGAAAAAAGCCCCACCCCATTTCAATCCCCATGGTTCAATTTTGGCCACTAATGAACTCTACCAAGATTACTACCAAATTATGGCAGTTTTTATGTAGTCCATTTTCCAGATAAGGATAAATGATTAAATTTTTTATGAAATCTGCCTAAGAGGAAATGCGTTTTTTAAGCTGTACTCTTCATCAAATGGACTAAATTTTGATAATTTCTTTATTTAAAAGAGGAAGTTCTGTATTTCCCAATACTTTAAGGTAACTTGTTCAGAGGTAATCTTTTTAATTGTTTAGAATTACCATGATATTCAGTTAAAAACTATTTTTGTGAGTACATTTAAAATTAGATAATGAAATATATTAAAAAATTTCATCTTATGTATAATTTCTTATGGAGACTGTTTTTGGCAATTTCTTTCAAATGGCTTAAGAATAAAACAAAAAATACAATTTTTTTGGTTGCAGGTAGTATTTTCAAGAAATCTTTATTACCCAACCTAAATTATAGATGTTTTTTACTTAATATGACATTATCAGGTTTGAGGTAGTATTTGATTAAAAAAAAATTGTAAATTTATGAAAATTTACATAAATTATATTTTTACCAGGTAAAGGGAATGTATTCGACAGCGGTGGCTTATTTCTGAAACCATACAAAGGAATTCATGAATTCAGAGCAGATATGGGTGGAGCTGCAGCTATTGTTGCAACTATGATGGGTGTTGCAAGAAAAAGACTCCCTCTTAACTTGCGTGGTATTTATAATCTAACCATTTTTATAGCATAAAGTAATGTTAATAATTCAAATGTAAGTCTATATTTTAACACTATAATTAACAGTAACTGACTATAATAATCGCTGACAATGATTGTTAAAAAATTAGCATACATAAAAATGTTTACTAAAAAATTAAAATTTTTAATTGTTACTTGAAGTAACAATTATTCAATTGTGGAAAACATTCTGTACTCGACTGCTGTTAAATTATAGTGAAAATGGTAATAATTGAAAAACTTTATTCCACTCCTTTCCTCACAGGCATAGTATAGAATAATTTATAGAATAACTGTCGGTCGAAATCTTCAAAATTATTGATTGGCACTATTTGTCCTAGAAAAATATTAATTCATCTCACTGGATTTCTTTCCCCTGTGATAAATCTGAGTTGCATATGCAATGTTTTATTTCTCTAATGTAGACAAAATTAACAATTTTTTCATGTTTACAAAGAATAGATTTTCCAGCATATGTTTTGTGGCAAGAGCATGTTTGTGGTGAAAGCAATGTCGTCCAGTGTCCTGTTACATATGATAGAAATAAGGATCTAAGTTTTCCACATCTAGATTCAATTATTAAAAAATTAAACATATAAAAAATAAATATAATGAATAAATGTGTAATGGAATAAAAATATATAAAAAATAGATCAAACTAAAATTATATAAAAAATCTAATATATATTTAGAATCCTAATTGAAAGAAATTAGTTTGACCCCCATATTAAAAAATGGAAACCTCAATTTTCAGTGAAACCACACTTTTAAGAACATCAGACACCAGACTTGTGTTCAAAACAAAACTAATGATTGGCAATCCACATACACCTTTATTTATACTGCTGACATGTGCAAAAAATGCAAGCAGACTAAATTGCAATGGAGCAAGTATACACAAGTTGGTCATGAACTCGTACAAGCTTGTTCATACGTGTTGCTATCAATGCAGCTAAATAAACTTTCATTAAGATGGGGTTGAGGGTCATATATATAATGACCCATAGTAAAATCTATATATATATATTTTACTTTTTGGGGGTTGTGGAGCTAGCTAAAAAGGTAGAAAATTGCTGGTCTAGATTGCAAGTGAACAATAGAATTATTGCACAATAATTAATGTTGTGTACAGTAAGTTATTTGTTTTAATGTTTGTTCTTGTAGCTGTGGTCCTTCTATACGAGACCATGCCGTCTCCTATGGGTTTGAAACCAGGTGATGTGGTTAAGAATAAACATGGAACCCATATAAGAATATCCAATCCAGATAATGATTGTCGTGTTGTTCTAGCTGATGTCATCAACTTTACAGAATATTATTCACCTAGCTTAATCATCGATGTTGGCACATTCACTAGTAAGAGTTTTTACTTTTGTTTTGTTTGTGTGTATGCAAGTGTGTATGCTATTTTATGTGTGTATCTGTATCATTTTCAAATAAAATGATACTGTTTAGAAACAAAACAAAAGTTTGTTATTAGTTAAAAACTTGTAAGAAAAAAATTACCATAGCTTATTGGGCACACTGTCAAATGGCAGTAAGCAATATGCACAGTGCTACAAACTACTAGTACCAGCATTGCTGGTTGGGAATAGTTTTTTTATTAAATACCAGTATTTGTATTGATATATTTATTTGTAAAATAATAAAAATAAAAAAAATTGTTAGCAAAAAATTGTGTACTAGATGACAATCTAGATGGCATACTAAACAAATTGCACACTGTAACCTCCATATGTAGTTTAAATAACTTCAGACTCATGTCATCAATAAATTGTTCAGTAGCTGAAAATTACTCCCCACAGTTTGGTACACTGTGCTTGATCACACCCATTCAAATTCTGTGTAATGTGGGTATAGCTTCTGAGTGATGTGGGGACTGAGCATAGTGAATGCTATTTTAAACCAATGAAACAGGTTCCTTTTTCACCTCAAAGGGCAAATGTGGTTGTAAGAGAATTCAAAACTGTATAAAATTTACTATAACTTCTGTTCTTAGTTAATTGTTTTTACACTAGTTTTTTTACACTAGTTAGTAAGTTTTTTGAAATTAAAAAAATGTTTTTAACCACCTTACCAGGAAAAATAAAGTTAATGCGAGTAGTCATGACTGTTTAAATGTCAAGTATACTGACAACATTCTCATTTTAATTTTTGACTTTTTTGTTGGTAAGATTGTTACCAGCATCTTACCAGCAACATAAAAATATATTTTTTATTGAAATATATCAGCGGGAAGACCATTATTTAAGAAAGTATGGCTTATTCTCAGTGAAGGGACCTGAAATTCTCAAGTTGTCACTTCTTTCTCACATTCTCACAAAGGCATCCAATATTCTAGGTGTTAGTGACTGTGGACTCACCCTGCAGATAGAAAATCATAGTTAAAAACACCTTTGTCAAAACACTGAAATCACCTTTTTGTTTGAATTGACTAACAAGATTTCATTACCAGTTTCACAATTCAAGAGCGTCTTGATAGATCACTAAACAACTGTTTTCTGTTCTTGTGCCGCCAATTGTTTGGGAACAATCTTGGCAGTGACAACGCATTCCTAATTTGTTGATGGCCTGCCTTCCTGGACAAGTTTAGGTTTCAGTAAATTCTTAACCACTATTAAAAGCCTGAACCATTCATAGTATAGTGTGCAGCTATAGAATATAGTAGTGTGCAGTTTATTACAGAATTTCAGTGCAATCCTTTGTCAATGTTAAGTCTCATTGTAAATCTCCTACTTTAAAGTGAAGGTTGTGAACAGACACACGCGCTTGTATACATAAAATGTAATTGACATAAAATGTAATATCTGTTAATTTATTACAACAAATATCGTGACTGGGTGATAACACTGCAGTGTTTTTCACCCAGAACAAAAGACCTTTATAAAGTTTACTGTACTTTAATTAAAAGAAAAAATTACTTATGTGATTGACAATCCTTGCTATATTTAATGTACCTTTAAACATTAATTACCTTGACAAGTACCTTTATGTACCTTAATAAATTTTCATGAGCTAAACTATAAAAGGTGCAAAGGTCCTTTATAAAATTACTGTTAAAACTAGTTAACATGGATTAATCATTTTGTTCTTTTTTTTTTAGAGTCGATAGCTCACTCTCTTGGTTTAGTAGCAACTGGAGTATTTACTGGTTCCACTGCTTTGTGGAATGAAATGCAGAGAGCAGGATTAGAAACAGGTGATCGAGTATGGAGAATGCCACTTTGGAAATACTTTAAAAGTTTGAATTCAAGTAAGAATTTTGATATTAAAATGTACTTTAATTTTAATAAATGACAGTTCCTGAATTACTGAATTCTTATAAATGCAATCTTTACCACTGGAACTAATAGGATGCATTATTGGTGTTTGAATTTTGTCTTCAAAAACAAGACAAATCAAAGGTATTTTTGATTGCAAAGAGAATTTACTATTTTGTAGGAATCTGCAATAGTTCCAACATTTACAGTTGGAATATATACAGTTCTTTCAGAATAATTAATTCTGCTCATGTATAACTGGGATTCTCTATTGAAATTTTTCTTATTTTCTTATAAAATAAAATTTATTCATATTTGCTACAGAATTAATTTTTCATTTTTTAGTGTCTGCTAGTGTTGATATGGATAATGGAACAAACCCAAAAGGTGGTGATGCTTGTCAAGCAGCTGCATTTCTTCAGGTATTTTATTTATAATATTGATAATTCTGCAGTATAAGAATAGTATTGTATAGTATTAAAAATGCTAATCTATGCAGTGAAAGTGTGGGATGTAGTCCACTTTTGTGCATCAAATTAGTCAAGTTTAATAACCACTGCTAGAATGAACCTTGCAGTAGTTGACCAGTTTGACTAAGCACCAAAAGGAGGTCCATACGCTAAACAACCTAAGATGTCAAGTTTGATAATCCAGAGCAATGCTTGGCCACATGTGCAACCACAGATGCTTGTGAAGTTCTCCACACAATTCATACTCACCAGACTTTTAACAACTTAATATTCCCTTCCTGAAAAATTTTCTTCTTGAAAAAATAGCTTTTTGACTGCTTCATTGTTGAACTTCTTGCTGTCTGTGTAAAGCCTTATTGCTGCATAGTCTTACAGTGATTGGATTCAGGCTTCAATGGTGATCCAAATTCATCAAAGGCGATAAAATGATCTGTAATGTAATGGTCTCAATTACCTTCTGCATAAACCATTCTTAGGGTTTTGTGAATCTGGGTGTCTCACTCCATCTCCAACATATATCATACTAGTGAAAATCATACTTGTTGCAAGTCAACTTCAACTGGCCTTGAAGGGATCACATGCCTTCTGCCTGAATTAAAATTTTGAGCCACTTTACTGCAGTTAAAACATTTATCATACTGTTTCACACCTGAAAATCTTTACATGTTTCAAACAGAGCTGACATTTTGAAATTGAGGTTGATTTGTGCAATGAAAATGTAATTTCAACAGTTTTTTGTTTGATATAAAATTAATAAAATACAGTTGATTGAATTTATTTAAAACTGATGAGCATTTTATATTTATAATTTCAGGAATTTGTTCCAGTTGAAGCACATTGCTGTTGCCCAACTTTTTTGCCTCATATACATATTGATTGCTTTAACACTGGATTGTTAAGTCAGACCAATGAAGAAATTGAACCTTACTACAGAGCAGGCATTAAAATGGGTCGACCAACTCGTACTCTAATCCAATTTCTGTACCATAGAGCTTGTCTTTTACCAAAGACAAAACAAGCAGTTAAAGCAGTTCACAAAAAATAAATTTGCTGGTTGTGCATCATCACTCTTTTTTTCTTTTAGAGGAATTTCCAAGAAAATACTGTACATTTTTTTTTAAGAAAAAAGCCATGTTGAACTAAATTTTTGTACCATGAAATATTATTTCACCTTATAAAATTTTTTGTATTTGTGGAAGTAAATTTTTGGTTTTGTGTTCTGTTAACATTATTGAAACACAGTGAATATTTTTTTGTGGCTAAAAATTTTTGAGTGACTTTCTGAATCAAATCACACCTGCATATTTTTTTTTTGAAATCCTAGGAGATAAATTCATTGGTATCATGTATATTTTTTTTAGTAAACTTCAAAATAAAATTGTATATATTTAATGGCAAATTTAAAGTGTTTGATTTTAAATTATATTTTTAATTACGAAGATTAAAATCTTTTTTTCTCAAATACAAGATTTTGATTTCCCAATAAAAAGTATTCTGCAAGTATTCTGCAAGTATTCTGCAAGTATTTGCCAAGAAGCCATTTAATGTAAGTCAACATTTAATGTAACTGAACAAAATAAGAAATCACAAGCAGATTGTATGTATGATATACTAATGAAAAATAGTAATATATGGTAAGTAATTGTATATGGTCTCTATCCAAATTAACCAGTTACTAAAGCTTCTGGGAAATTTCCAAATAATTAATTTTTACACTTGTAAAATTTTACACTTGCCATTTGTAATATAAAAATTTAATTAGATTCTCACATGGATAGAATTGGAAAACAGAATTTTCAACTGTTTCATAATGTTTCTCTTATGAGAAAGGGGGCTGTGCCTTATGCTTAAATTTTAATTATTGAATTGTTGTGACAGTACTACAGTCACAACTTACTGCATCTGAACTGGCCTTTAATTTGGCATGTCGTTCCATGTCGTGATTAACTATGACCAGTTGTTTTTATAATCAGTAATTTTTATAATTGAGTATGCCCCACACACGCACATGTGTGCACTATGGTACTTAAATGTCAGTGGAGTGAACAAGCTTTATTGCATACAGTTGGCCCCACTGCTTTGGTAAATTTTGCCAGCATTCCAGTTCTCTTCCTTTGCTAACATAATCTGCAAAGTCTTCAGGTAAGAACACATCCCTCCTGCCCAAGACTTCACCATGCTCTAGTTCAAAACTAAGACACCAGAAAAAATCTATTTAGTTCCACAAACAGGGTAAACTATATGTATATAAATCTAGCTAGCTCTAAAGCCCTAATGGGCTGACAGAAGCTGTTATTGAAGTCAATTGAGCCATGGTTTCTCCAGACCCATCCACCAATGTCCTCAATCTTGTCAGTTTTGCACTGTAGATTCACCTCATATCAAAAGTTTATATTTTTGGCAGCAATCTGTGGTCTGGGTTTATGTAACATTCTGTTACATCTAGGTCAATCAGGAACAACCCAGCTATCACTTTGACCACCTCCTGGGATATGGTCTGTGAGCACCTGCCACCCACAAACTGTGAATTTCTTACAAAATCACATCCAGACTTCAGCCCTATGAGCATGGCATGGGCCACTCCTGACAATTTCCTACGTTGTTGAACTTGTCTTCTAAAATTTGGCAGGTATGTACTGAATTATCCCCTTGTGCCTACTGAACCTCAGATGTGTCAAACCGGATCCTAGATATTTAATGATAGGTTTTATCAGTATTTTACTTCCCTGAATCTCACTGCCACAATTTCAGTATTTTGTGGCACCGTGCATAAACCAACACCCTCCATCCAGGAGTTCACTGTGGAAAAGGAAGCCCATAGGTTTTGTCAGTATTTTACTTCCCTGAATCTCACTGTCACAATTTCAGTATTTTGTGGCACCATGCATAAACCCAACACCCTCCATCCAGGAGTTCACTGTGGAAAAGGAAGCTCATATCTTCTCAGATGTCTCCCTCTTGAGTATTGTTGAAAAGCTCTCAAATGAGTGCTTGTTGCGGCAGTTTAGACCAAAATTTCGTACGTACGTATATACCAATGATTTCCTGTGTTCAATATTGAAGCATACTCTAGCGCCACAGATGAGCGGGTGGGAACTAAATAAATCCATTGTACGCTTGCGCGACTATAATCGTGATTGTAGGGGCGTTTATATTTTACTCGTCAGATAACCAGAAGAACGGTCATTTTAACAACAGAAGCAGAAATTTACGGACAGTCGTAAAAAATTTGTATAGAAATCAGATATAGTTACATAGCGATCAGTGTTCAAAATACAAAATCAGAACACTTTGTTTTATCCCTACTCTGCTTACCTTGCGCATGCGCTGTTTCATTTCATTTAGTACTACCACTTATTTTGTGGCGCTAGTTTATGCTTAATATTTTACAAATTCCAATACGGGATCACTTATCGAGTTGTATAGGGGTCACGAAGAATTATTTAAAAAGGATATTTCTGTTGAAATCTTGAAACCGAAATTTTTCGCGATTACAATATGGCAAAAATCATTGCCATACTCTTTAACAGTAGACAAGTTTTGCATTATTTTGTAATGCAAAACTGTCAAAACTTAATTTTGTCTACTGTTAAAACTTAAGTAAGCGGGACTTACTATATCACTCTTGTAGCTTAGTTCAAGAACTTGGAAGAAATGTAACAGTAAAGAACATACCATCACTTGGGCCTCTGCCCAACTGTTTCTAGCAGGGTATAATTTAAGTTATCTGGCCCTTCATGTGCTTCAGACAAAATCACAAATTTTAGTATGTAAATCCTCAGACTTGTCTAGCATAGAAAACATCACTAAATTCAACATTGGAGAGGTTGGTTTTGTATTAATCAAACTAACAATTCAATTTTCATTTTGTTTTAAAAGCTCAAAAAAACTTTTTAGCTTTCATCTTGTAAACCTTAAATGAATTTTCTAAATTTATTTTATTTTTATCATATTTTCTAACATTATTTTTCGCTTTAATATCTATACAAAATGAGCAAACATCTTGAGGATGTCTAAACCCCAAATTGAATTTTTGTACGAATATACTTTAATACTTTAAAAATGAAGCTAAAGGTTTATTTCATTTTAATCTTCAGAATATCTAATCTACTTTTTAATTTATTAAAAATTAAAAGTAAACAAAATACAACAATAAGCATTTCATATAAATATCAAGTATCTGGTTAACTGATTTCAGGAAATAGTTAGTACACTGAAAAAAATTATATGCATCAATATAATTTACTGAATTTTATTTTGATTCGAATGTTATAATATTTTAAACATTTATTACAAAGTTTATTAAACCAAAGAAAATGCATTACATTAATAGTATGCATTTTTATATTATATCTTTTTTCTGTTTAGCCTCCGGGAATTACCGTTCAGATATTACTTCAGAGGATGAGTGAAGATGATATGCATGAATGTAAATGAAATGTAGTCTTGTTCAGTCTGTTCGACCACTCCTGAGATGTGTGATTAATTGAAACCCAACCACCAAAAAACACCGGTATCCACGATCTAGTATTCAAAAACGTTATATTTTGTCACTGAAAAGGAATAGTTCATTTTGATTCACATTGGTAGGGAAAAATTTCCCTTTATTTTTGAGTGGAATAGTTCCTTTTGATAAGGAAATTTTATTAGGAAATAGTCAATTTTGCTTTAAAATAATCATTGTATTCTACATCATGAAAAATATATGAAAGCATGCATAACTTAATTTTTGAAATTTTGGAGATAATACGTTTTGAATTGTAACCCCAGATTCGTCATCATAGATGGGATGTGCCGTTGCCACAATCGTTCGGATATTTATTATTTTCATACATAAACTGTGAAAAAGTGAATTTAATATTGGTAGAAGAGCCAGTTAGTCTCAAATTTGAAATATGATATAAGATTGAGGTATGCAGGTTAAACTAAACTATGCTGTTCTGATTAACCTAAAATTACATTGTATTTAGTGGGTTGAACACTGATCATTTTTACGTTTCTTTTTATGTTATTTGATGAAATATTATTTAAAACTGCTAATTTTTAATGACATACAAATGAAAAAATTACGTTTGTACTTAAGTTATTGCTAACGGCTTTCTTTACTTATTTAATAGGGTATGGTCGAAAAGTATGTTTTATCTGACTTTGTTTATTCACTATTGTGTGTTCTTATAATTCATAATATTAAAATGTAAGATATGACGTTTTTGTGTACGTATAGATATCAAGGTTGTTAGTGCTTTATATGAAGCTATTAATTTTTTTTTCAATTAATTAGCCCAGATCTGAATAATATTAAATTACTGCATTACTTCAAATTATTATTTAGTAATTATAAATTGTTTGTGTAACATCAGGAATGTACATAAAATTTCACAAAAATCTTATCACTAGTTCAGGAGTAATCATGATTAAATAAAAAAATCATAAGCTTTAAAATAAAACAAGAATTTGTAATATTTCTAAGTACATTTTTGAACATTTAGAATTATGCTAAAATTTTACTGCAAAAAAATATATGCAGTAATAATTTCTATTAGATTAATGCATTTTAAGGTGATTCTAAGATGCTTAGGAAATGTACTACTGGGAATGATAACACTACTTAATTTAACATCCCTCGGTAAAGTTTCTTTACATGGATAAGTAGAATATTTATTTATCGAAACTAATATTATCCATAATCTGCTGGCCTTCCTGTGGGCTCCCTTCTTCTGGAATAACATGAAGAAATCTTTCTGCAACATGAATCAAAATGCATTCTTACCATTAATATGTGTGCTTATAAAATAATATACAGGCACAGATATGTTGATAATATAATCTTGAATCAAAGTAACAGAAACAGTTTGAATAACCATTAATATCCATAAACAAAATACATTACAGATTAAACTTCTTAGTTGAATAGGCCTATAGACACAATAAACAAATCCATTGTCCTTTGAAATACCACTTACACATGTTGAAAACCCTAACTTACTTTGAATATCTTGGGTTGTTTACTTTTGTACCATATAAAAGTGTATTCTTGGATTACTACATACTTGCATTACAAAATATGTTAAATAACAATCTCTTTATTGTTCTCTCTTATGTATTCACTTTTTTAAAGTTTTTGGAACATTACCATCTCACACAGTCATTTGATTCATTTTCTCTCTACTGTTTCGATTTCTATTCAATTTTAGAAGACTGTTATTCACTGAATATTCAAAAATTTTTATAGTAGATGTTTGTTTATCCCATTCAGTCACTTTAGGAAGAATTGGTCCCTGAATTACTATTTTTTTATTTAAAAAAATGGTTTGTTAATGTTTTATGGATTGGGAAGAAATATTTTTCTTTTAAAAAGAAATCACTAGAAGATACTTATTCACAGTTGATTTACTTTGTTTCAACATTTTATATTATACAAGTATTACTAGTGCATGCTAAATTTGTGATGTTGAGTTCATAAAAAAAAAATTAAGGTAATGTGTTTAAGATTAGGTATACAAAGTATACTTTTAGTCAGGGCATGTTAGATTTGGACAGTCAAAATAGAAAAAATTTTCTCAGTGGAAAGGGACCCTAAAGGTGTTTGGATTAATAAATGAAACTCTATAAAAATATCTTATTACTATTTATTTTTATTAACATACACTATTGGAAAGCTAAGAGAATTCTACACAGTTTTGCTAATGAGCACCCTTTTCTACGACCAGTAGATTCGGCAGTATTTAATAAACAAAAAGCTGTTCACTAAGTAGGCATGCTATTGCTACAGTATTACAGTATACAGAGTCAAAAGTATGGAAACCCCTCAACAACTTTAAAATCTTTACAGGATAAGGTAGCTGTCAACTATTTTACTTTTTGACAAGAAATAGAATTTCAAACCCTTCTTGGGGAGGTTGCCCTTGTAACTCAAATATTTTAAATGGTAACACCCGTTGTGTGATACATCATTTTAAAGGTATCTTTAAGACAAGAAAAATGGTATAAATAAAAAGTTGGTATGATAGATATCATACTTAAAATGGGGGTGGGATAAAGTTTGGATTTTGAAAATTTCGAAATTTAGGAAGCACAAATAAAATTAAATAAAAATAAATTAAACTTAACAAAATTACAATTTAATCTAATTTAATTAAAATTTACTTTAAAAGCCACGTTTCAATTTTAAAAATGTTTTTAAAATTGAATTAATCATGCTGTCATTGATGGTCTCTTTCCTTTGTTGCAAAATTGAAGCTTACTTCATTGTTGTGTAATATTGCATACACAATATTTTATTACTACACTGTAAGTTTCGTATGAGAATTTATTGTGGGCAGTTGGGCAAGTAGTTTTGTCTACCTTTATCACATTTGTAAGCCACTTTTTCTATTCAGATCATTTTTACCTTTTTTTGTAATTTTTTTTACCAAATTCATTTTTTCTGTGCTACCTGCTAATATTGTTATCAACATCGCACGTAGTGAACCGGAGAGAGTCACACTTTTAATGATGAGTGGCTTTAGTGGTAGAGTTAGATCATGTAATGAGGTTTGTGAAACAAACAACAGTAGTGACTTTTTAGTTTTTCAAAATTTGTGCAGGGCTTAAATCAACAAATTGTACAAAAACAAACAAAAAATTGGGAATTCAGACATTCCTAATGCTTTCAAAATATGATTAATTAATTGTTTTGAATATTAGTTTTATGTGCCATTTGAATATCTCAATTATCTTTAATGGATCAAAAGTTATATGCATTTGTTTATGGCGCATGTGACTCTTAAGTATGTACTGCTGCAGCAGTTGCGTGCTCGTGTGCCTTTGTAGTGAGTGGCTTTGTGTTTGTTAAATATTGCCGAACCTACTGGTTGTAGAAAAAAGTGCTTAGTAGCAAAATTGTGTAGAATTTTCTTAACTTTCCAATGGTGTCAACTGATATATTAAAAAAAAAAAAAACAAAGAAAACTGAAAAAAAGATAAAAAAATATCTACAAATTTTTATAAAGTTTCATATGTTAATCCACATCTTTATAGACCCTTAACATTTGGTTTTGTGCTTAAGAAAATGTTTTCTCTAGTTTAGACCCTCCAGATCTAATATGCATATTAGATCCTAAAAGATATCTTTAGTAAAAAAAGAGAAAATATCTGTTTTTAAATGAGACAAAAAATTTGAAGTGGACATATCCCAGAAAGATCGAAGTATTTAGAATTTTTTAGTTTATAATTTTTTTATTTTTCCGATCACTTTTGACATGTTTTGTGATCGTATGGAGCTAGTAATACAATGCTGTATATTCTATGTAGAAAGTACAGAATCAAGTTAGTATAAGAGTGCTGGGATTTCTACTGGTCAAAGTAACGTTGGGGCTCAGAAATTCTATAATAAGTTGAACTTATCAAAATAATCTAGTGGGTTAAATTACTGGGGGTTGGTGATGTGAAAATACATTAGTATTTTTAGGTTCACATGCATAACAGTAATAATTTTGGTAGCTTATAAAAAATATTTCTTTTATTAATAAATAGAGAAATATGAATCAATCTACATTTTAAAACCCATAATAAGATTTTTTATTTATTTTAAAAGTACATTATCTTTATTTGCAAAGTTCAACCTGAGTGGATGGTAAAGTCTAACAAAGGCTCTGGGTTTGAATCCTGGGTCAGGCGTGGCATTTTTCATATGCTGCAAATTCATTTCTTATATAAATAATAACTACTGAGTATAGCTCATTTGTTGGGTCTAATAGCAGTTTTTTTTAAAAAAAGATTCATATTTAAAAATTAGATTTTTTATTTGTTTTTTTTTGTCTTCAGTCATTTGACTGGTTTGATGCAGCTCTCCAAGATTCCCTATCTAGTGCTAGTCGTTTCATTTCAGTATACCCTCTACATCCTACATCCCTAACAATTTGTTTTACATATTCCAAACGTGGCCTGCCTACACAATTTTTTCCTTCTACCTGTCCTTCCAATATTAAAGCAACTATTCCAGGATGCCTTAGTATGTGGCCTATAAGTCTATCTCTTCTTTTAACTATATTTTTCCAAATGCTTCTTTCTTCATCTATTTGCCGCAATACCTCTTCATTTGTCACTTTATCCACCCATCTGATTTTTAACATTCTCCTATAGCACCACATTTCAAAAGCTTCTAATCTTTTCTTCTCAGATACTCCGATTGTCCTAGTTTCACTTCCATATGAAGCGACACTCCAAACATATACTTTTCCTGACATTTAAATTAATTTTTGATGTAAACAAATTATATTTCTTACTGAAGGCTCGTTTCGCTTGTGCTATTCGGCATTTTATATCGCTCCTGCTTCGTCCATCTTTAGTGATTCTACTTCCCAAATAACAAAATTCTTCTACCTCCATAATCTCTTCTCCTCCTATTTTCACATTCAGTGGTCCATCTTTGTTATTTCTACTACATTTCATTACTTTTGTTTTCTTCTTGTTAATTTTCATGCGATAGTTCTTGCGCAGGACTTCATCTATGCCGTTCATTGTTTCTTCTAAATCCTTTTTACTCTCGGCTAGAATTACTATATCATCAGCAAATCGTAGCATCGTTATCTTTTCACCTTGTACTGTTACTCCGAATCTAAATTGTTCTTTAACATCATTAACTGCTAGTTCCATGTAAAGATTAAAAAGTAACGGAGATAGGGAACATCCTTGTCGGACTCCCTTTCTTATTACGCCTTCTTTCTTATGTTCTTCGATTATTACTGTTGCTGTTTGGTTCCTGTACATGTTAGCAATTGTTCTTCTATCTCTGTATTTGAACCCTAATTTTTTTAAAATGCTGAAAATTTTATTCCAGTCTACGTTATCGAATGCCTTTTCTAGGTCTATAAACGCCAAGTATGTTAGTTTGTTTTTCTTTAATCTTCCTTCTACTATTAATCTGAGGCCTAAAATTGCTTCCCTTGTCCCTATACTTTTCCTGAAACCAAATTGGTCTTCTCCTAACACTTCCTCCACTCTCCTCTCAATTCTTCTGTATAGAATTCTAGTTAAGATTTTTGATGCATGGCTAGTTAAACTAATTGTTCTGTATACTTCACATTTATCTGCCCCTGCTTTCTTTGGTATCATTACGATAACACTTTTTTTGAAGTCTGATGGAAATTCCCCTTTTTCATAAATATTACACACCAGTTTGTATAATCTATCAATCGCTTCCTCACCTGCACTGCGCAGTAATTCTACAGGTATTATATCTATTCCAGGAGCCTTTCTGCCATTTAAATCCTTTAATGCTCTCTTAAATTCAGATCTCAGTATTGTTTCTCCCATTTCATCCTCCTCAACTTCCTCTATAACACCATTTTCTAATTCATTTCCTCCGTATAACTCTTCAATATATTCCACCCATCTATCGACTTTACCTTTCGTATTATATATTGGTGTACCATCTTTGTTTAACACATTATTATATTTTAATTTATGTACCCCAAAATTTTCCTTAACTTTCCTGAATGCTCCGTCTATTTTACCAATGTTCATTTCTCTTTCCACTTCTGAACACTTTTCTTTAATCCACTCTTCTTTCGCCAGTTTGCACTTCCTGTTTATAGCATTTCTTAATTGCCGATAGTTCCTTTTACTTTCTTCATCACTATCATTCTTATATTTTCTACGTTCATCCATCAGCTGCAATATATCGTCTGAAACCCAAGGTTTTCTACCAGTTCTCTTTATTCCGCCTAAGTTTGCTTCTGCTGATTTAAGAATTTCCTTTTTAACATTCTCCCATTCTTCTTCTACATTTTCTACCCTATCTTTTTTACTCAGACCTCTTGCGATGTCCTCCTCAAAAGTCTTCTTTACCTATTCTTCCTCAAGCTTCTCTAAATTCCACCGATTCAACTGACACCTTTTCTTCAGGTTTTAAACCCCAATCTACATTTCATTATCACCAAATTATGATCGCTATCAATGTCTGTTTCAGGGTAAGTTTTGCAGTCAACGAGTTGATTTCTAAATCTTTGCTTAACCATGATATAATCTATCTGATACCCTGCAGTATCGCCTGACTTTTTCCAATTGTATATTCTTCTATTATGTTTTTTAAATTGGGTGTTGGCAATTACTAAATTATACTTCGTGCAAAACTCTATAAATCTGTCCCCTCTTTCATTCCTTTTGCCCAGCCTGTATTCACCTACTATATTTCCTTCCTTGCCTTTTCCAATGCTTGCATTCCAATCTCCAACTATTATTAAATTTTCATCTCCTTTTACGTGTTTAATTGCTTCATCAATCGCTTCGTATACACACTCTACCTCATCATCATCATGGGCGCTTGTCGGCATATAGACGTTAACAATCGTTGTCTGTTTAGGTTTTGATTTTATCCTTATTACAATGATTCTATCACTATGCGTTTTGAAATACTCTACTCTCTTCCCTATCTTCTTGTTCATTATTAAACCTACTTCTGCCTGCCCATTATTTGAAGCTGAGTTAATTATTCTAAAATCACCTGACCAAAAGTCGCCTTCCTCTTCCCACCGAACCTCACTAATTCCTACTACATCCACATTTATCCTATCCATTTCCCTTTTTAAATTTTCTAGCTTACCAACCTTTTTTAAACTTCTAACATTCCACGCTCCGACTCGTTGAATGTTATTTTTTAATTTTCTGGTCACCCCTTCCTTAGTAGTCCCCACCCGGAGATCCGAACGGGAGACTAGTTTACCTCCGGAATATTTTACCAAGGAAGGCGCCTCCATCATTGCTATATGAAAATGCAGAGCCACATTTTCTTGGAAAAAAAGCAGCTGTAGTTTTCCATTGCTTTCAGCTGCGCAGTACTCAGAGGACTGAGGATGTTGATATGGCCGTTTAAGTCATTCTGACTCATGCCCCTAACAACTACTGAAAGAGCTGCTGCCGTCTTTCAGGAATCATTCCTTAGTCTGGCTCTCAACAGATACCTCTCCGATATCTTTGCACCTTTGGTCCAGCTACTCTGTATCCCTGAGCACTCAAGCCCCCTCACCAACGGCAAGGTCTCATGATTCATAGAGGAGGCTTTTTATTTGTACAATGTTTTTAATTTGTTTTTGTGTTTTTTTACAGATTACAATGAAAAATCTGTATGAAATATTACAGTGTACAATTGATTCTAGTGATGAAGAAATTAGAAAAAAATACCAACAGTTAATATTGGAGTACCATCCAGATAAATGTAGTAATGAGAATGATAGAAATAAATTCATTGAAATTGATAAAGCTTGGAAAATATTACGTGATAAAGAATCAAGGGAGGTTTACAATGCACAATTAAAAATGGACAGTGTTAATAAACCGCTTTTGTATGGTACTTACAAACTTAATGAATTATTGAAAAGTGATAATGGATATTTTTATTGTAAATGTCGTTGTGGAGGTTCTTATTGTGTAGATGAAAATGATTTAGATGATGTAATGGATAAGTGTTTTGTTGAATGTGATGAGTGCTCATTAGCTATTTGTATTAGCATTGGAAATAAAAGGTAATATTGCTAGAAAATGACATTTATGTTTTACCTCAAAGAAATATCTGTGTTTGCTAGGCACAATTACAATTTACACATTGTTGTAGTCCTAATCTAAAATTTTTCATTACTCAGCATAACATGGATGGTGAAATTTGTGCAATTTCTTGAATTTTTAATTTTAGTTATGCTAATGTTTGTAGTTACTTGACATACATCTTGCATTTGAGCAAACCCTAAGTAAAAAAGTTGCATGTGAACAAATCAGGAGATCTAGCCAACCAAACAATGTTTCCATTTTGGATGTGATATGGTTTGAAAAGAGTTCTGTTAAAGCAATAATAGAAACACAAGCAGGATGACGTGGTAGCACCGTCACACTGTAAACACATAATGTGTGAAAATCGAACTAATTCTTGCTTTAAAAATGTGTGACCATGCTTGTGTAACATGCTGCAGTGATAGTTGTAGTGTTTCCTCAATCACCTTGAATAATGCTAGATGATGAAAATGCACACAGCACTGTGACTTTTGGACTATGCAGTGGTTTCTCATGTAACTGAAGTGGGGTTTCAATGTTTTAATATAGACTATTCTGCTTATTTACATAGCCATTCAGGTGAAAATGTGTTTATCAATGATTGATTGATATTCAATTGCTGGATTTAGGCATGTGTAAAATTGCAGAATGTTTTGGAGTGTGTGTTGTGGCAGTTTGAAGAACTCTATCAATGTTTTGAGTAAAAACAATTTTTCTGATCCTTTATGTTTAAAATCTCTTGTGGACCCCGTTTCCTCAAACATTTTAACTCGTATGTTAATTGCATGAACCGACAGTACGTACTCATGACATAGAATATTGAAGTGATTGCAAAATAACTTTAGTTCAGTCATCAAGGAATCACCATTTTTATAAAACAGTTTAGCACACAAAGTACAATATGCACCTTACCACTATTCCATGTTTACTAAATGGAATTAAGTAACTGATAACAAACCATCAAGTTTCACTCAAATTTCAAATGAATAACCAGGCTTTTAAGTTTTGTGCTTCACTGACACTTGCCTCTCTACTCGAGAATAGTTGCAGCATATTTCCTGAATAAATATAAATCTCCATTTCGCGTTTATGATGACAATGAATATTGCAATTTAAAATAAAAAACACTGGTAAAGAACTACATAATTTTCCTGGCTTCGCCAGGAGATTTTGAGATACAGAATCCAGCTCCCTTGACCAGTGATGAACAAAATTAACTGGCTTCAATATCCCTTATAGAGTTGTACCAAATTTCATCTGATGATCGATCCAGTTTGGAGATAGGCTATCAAGAAAAAAGGAGATCAACATATATTTGTATGTAGCTATACAACATTTACGCCTTTAATTTTTCAGAGAGAAAAAAAAAGTGTCTTTTGATTAGAGAGCGTCATGAAACATAATGATGTGCAAAATTTGGCCTGATCAGCATATTTTCTCTTCGTTTATAGATTACATTATATACCAATATAGCCTGGAAAGTAAAAATTACAGATTGGATACAGTTTTATTATATATGATTTTATAACATCAACATTTTAGCATTTTGATATTCAGGAAAATACTTGAATATGCACTTTTATGAATGAATTACAGTTCCTGTGATTATTTTAGTGGATTTACAAGGAAAGGAAAATAATTTGGGAACTGATTCTAGAGCTTGAAATTAGGATAAAAGTTCATACAAACATGTCCATAAACACTTTGCTACCTAGTGAAAAATTTCTCCAGAATTTCAGTTTTCCCATTGAAATGAGGTCATACCGTAATTTTTAAGGTGTTATATAAGGAGTCTTGATGGTTTTTTATATTTTTTGAAAAATTTATTAAACAGGTCCAAGAACTGTATCTCCCATTGTTTACGTGATATCTATTTTAAAACAGAGAAATTTAGTGACAGAAACACATTTTTTTAGGTTTGAATAATAATAACCTTGTTAAATGACTAAAATGCATAAATTTTATTATACCTGTCGAAAATTTAATTTTAAGAAGATTAATGTAATAAAGTCTATGAACAAAAAAAAATAATCAACTTTTATTATTAAAAAAAAAACCAGAGCAAACAGGAGATACAATTATAGGTATTGCTTAATTCGATTCTTCAGGTCAAAAAACATAAGAAACCTCAAGTTTAACACCTTAAAGAATTACAGTTTGACCTAATTTCACTGGGGGACTGAAATCTGGGTGAAAACCTTTGCTAGTCATAATTCGATAATAAAGCAGCTTCCTTATTTGAAGCTCTAAAATCAGTTCCCAGATTATTTACCTTTCCTATTGTATGTGTGCATATATATATCTCGGTGCATAATCGCTGGTAGTAGAATTAGAATAAATATCTGTTGTTAACAAAAATAAATGCAGTGGTTAACAGTGCATTACTAATAAGAATTTTAACGCTATATTAAAAACAAAATTTGAAAAATTCATTATAATTTAAAAAAATTATAAACAGCACACCTTAAAATTAATAAAACTGTTCTTTCTTACAATTTCTGGAACTAGCTGTTAACACCTTGCTCTGTAAACTTTCTAGTTACATTTTTATTTATGGCACCCATTTTATATTAAACATTGTCTAAGTATTTAATTGAAAAAACATATTCTATACTGATGGATATATTATTTTTGTCAAATTTTAGTGTGTTAAATTTCATAATGTGTTAATGTATTAATATTTTGATTTTTATATGCTATGTGTCAAAATTTACATGATATGGTTAATGTTTTTATTTGTACCGGTATATACTGTGTGTATACAGTGATTTGTTAAATTTGATTTTGTTATTGTAGTAATTTTATGTGTTCTTAGTAACAAAGGAAAAAAGACTGGATGCGCATTCATCCACAGATCTAAGGAATATATATAAGCTCTACATGCAAGAATTTAGTCAATATTTATGAATCACCTTGTAGAAACAGACATTTGTATAAAAAAAAGACTATTAATCAAAACATGTACCAGGTGTCTGAAAAAAAAGTTCTGAGGTTTTAAATTACATTAAATAAAATACATTAAATTAAAGTACATTTTTTTACCTTTTAATGTAAATCAATATGAGCACCGTTTGCAGCCTTGCAAATGTCAAAACAATAATCCAACTCATTCCATACTCTGGCAAGTATGCCGGCAGGATTTGCTTTCACAGCTGCCTTTATTCTTATGTGTAGGTGATCAGTTGCACATTATGGACTTTTTCTTGGTAGACAATGCCCCAAAACAAGAAATCCATGGTCAAAATCAAATTGGGACTTCATGGTAGCTAAGCAACAGGAGCTTCTCTGCCTATACAGCCTTGTGGGAATCTGTTAGTGAGCACATTCCACACAAGCTTAGTACACTATGCCCGTAGTAGTCTGCTCATGGAAAAGAAATGGCAGAAAATATGATTATGCATGATATCACATCAAACATTCATTTTTGGACAGTTGTAGATGAATTCCACCAATTCATGTAAATTTTCTAAGCCCCATACTTGACTATGGCAATTCAATACTTCATGAACATGAAATGTAGCTTCGTCAGAAAATAAAATGCGCTTCAGTTAGTTTTTATTAGCAGAAATGAAGTCTCTAACATTGTTGTTACAAATTGAATACTTTATGGATTATTGTTAGGTTTAATTTCTTGGAATAGTTGCAGTTTATAAGCATTAAGTTTCTATTGCTTGTGAACAACATCATGGACAGTGCTTTTAGAAATGTTTAGTCCATGACTAACATTTTGAAGTGAATGTTTTGAGTTTCGTTAGAAAGAAGTCAAATTCTTTGTTTGTAGGATTTGCTTTAGGCCTACGTGGTGAATGTCAAAATGGTTCCAGTTTCCCAAAAACTGTTGACACACTTGCACATAATTTCTTTGTGTAACAGCCACTGATTTTGTTTCTGTGAACCAATACATGCAATTTGCTTTCTCTTGTGGTGACGCCTTGGTACTGAAGCCTGGGCTCAAAATAGCTTGGCCTGTGTAACAGTGTAATGCAGCTGTTATCTGATAAAAAATGCGTTAAACTAAAAATTAATTGTTATTGCTTCAAAGATTACACATAAAACACTATTGAATGTTGCTAAATACAAATTATATTCATTCTTGAAATTCTGGAGTTCGTTTTTGGACACCCAGTGTAGATTTTAGACAAAATGTTATATTACAACACAGTTATACGAGGGTTATTTTATTTTCAATGTCCGATCGGTCACGAAATTAAAACCATAGTGAAATAAAAAATTTTTTATTTGTAACAAGTAGTTACATAGTTACGCTATTTCTCTACATAGTCCCACTCTGATTTAGATATTTGTTGTAGCGTGGTTGGTAAGGACAACTTTCAAATACCCTCGTCATAGAACGGAGCCGCCTGTGTTTTCAGCCATGTTTTTACGCTGGTCTGCAGCTCGATGTCTGTGTCAAAATGTTGTCATCCTAGCCAGCGTTTCATGTGAGCAAAGAGGTGAAAATCAGATGGAGCCAAGTCTGGGCTGTATGGTGGGTGATCAAACACTTCCCAACGAAAACACTGCAGGAGCTTCTTTGTTACAGCTGCAGTAGCTTCTTTGTTACAGCTGCAGTGTGCGGCCGAGCATTGTCATGGAAAAAGACAATGCCTGATGACAACATTCCTCTCTGCTTATTCTGAATTGCTCTCGTAGACATTGAAGAGTAACGCAGTATGAGGCTGCAGTGAAGGTCGTGCCACGTTCCATGAATTCCACCAAGAATCCTCCATTCCGGTCTCAGAACACAGTAGCCATATACTTTCTGTTGGAGGAGGTTTGCTTGAACTTCGTTGGTTTACTGGGAGAATGTGAATGCATCCACTGTTTGGATTGTTCTTTTGTTTCTTCAGTTTTGAAATGCAGAAATTGTGATTTTCTCGAATTGCCTTATTCACTCGCTCAACGAGATCATTGGTTGGCACTCGCTTCCTTACCTGACCGCCTGTATCATGAACATCTGTACGTCCTGCTTCTGCTTTAAAGTTTCTGTACCATTGTCGGTCTTTGCTGTCACTCATTGAAGTTTCATCGTATACATTACTTATTCGTCTATGAATTTCGCCTGCATTACACCCCTCAGCCTGAAGAAATCGAATTACCGCACGCACTTCACACTTGGCGGGAGATGCTATTGTTGTAGACATGTTTACGTACTAGTTGCATGTTCAGAACTAAACGAAGTGACGCGGCGTGATTGAAGGCCATACTAGACGCTGCAGCACATATGTGCAAAGGTTCATCTGATTTTTGCGCGGGTTTTTATTTCGCGACCGATGGGACCTTGAAAAAAAATAACCCTCGTAATATGCAAGATTTACAAATACCAAATTTATAAAAAAATAATATATTGTGTAAAAAAATACATCATAAATTGTTGACTTATTTGATTGCATGCTTTTAGATATCATTAAAAACAATGGTACCAGAAAATCCTTTGAGGTGTTACTTGGAAAGACTATTAGTCAGAGTACTCATTAAAAGATTACTTTTAAGTACTTTTTAAGACTTGTGAATCAGTCAGTCCCCTGGCTTTTTCCTTGTGCTCAAATACTTCTACGCCACTCTTGGCGATTTTGTGTCATCTCTGGCATTAAGCCCATCGTCAGAATATCATTATGGATGGTTCGTGTCCAGATAGTCGGTGAGTGGCCTCTGTCCCTCTTGCCTTCCTTTATGGCTAAAACCTGACAGGTCATATGATCTTCACTTCTATGCATTTTGTGTCCAAACCAACGTAAAAGCTTTCTCGCATTTTTTGCTGTATTTCAGCTACTTTAAAGGTCCCTCTGTATGTACTTGTTTTGGATTTTCTCAAGTCTTGTAACACCACCTGCTCATCACAGCATTTTCATTTCTGTGACAGGCATTTTTTGCCTGTTCCATTTACTTATCTCCCAGCATTCAGATCCATATAGCGTTGTTGGTCTAACGGCTCACGTATACACAGTGCCTTTGGTTCTAATAGATATTTTTGTGTCACAAAGGACCCCAGAGAGTGACCTCCTCTTCAACCAGCCTGCGTTGATTCTATTGAATCGGCGTTAATTTTTAATAAATTTAAATGTTATTGTGTTTTATCATGCTGTTTAAAAAAATAAGCTTATAAAGATTTTTAATTAAATATTTATTTTTTACTGTCTCATGTTAACTTTTTGATTAACATGATTCTTTTAACTTTTACAATTTGCTAATAAAATAACCTCATAGGAATATAAAGAGAAGTTACTACTTCTCTTTATATTCCTATGAGGAATCATGTAATCAATTTGTTTTGTTTTTTTAAGTTTTTACACAATACATTGCCCTTATCTGTAAACACATTTTAATAGATGTTAATGAAAGTCTTTTCCCCAACTGAAACTTCCATCAATAGATTAAGAATCCACAATGTAATCAAATATGGCTATCATATGTAAATTTCTGCAATAAAAAAATTATAGCGTGTTAAAAATTTATTGCATGGGTTTATCTATCAAAATAAAAAAAGGTCTGTAACAATGTTGCTGAAAATTTTCAGGATATGATTAGAAATAAAAATTGAAATCTGCATCCAATTATAATCTTAATATTTTAACTTTATGTTCTTAGTATTATTCTCCAACAATAAGTTGTAAAATTAGCAGAAATTCACAATTTCTGCAATGCTATTTGTTGTCTTAATCTGTCATAAAAGTTACTTAAAACATCCCAGATTGCACAATTTTAGATCATTTCATGAAAAATGATTTTAAAATTTATCAGTTTCTAAAATATTCAGGTTAAAAAAATAGAAGTTAATAGAATTCGTGTTTCTTAGTAGAGGTGTAATATTATTCTCTAAACCTGTGATAATTGTAACAATAATTCCCATTTTCTATAAGGCTAATTAAAAAAAATATATATTTTTGTCGACTGTGACAATTTGCAATGAAAATTATTTAAAATAATAAACAGAGTTAAAGTTTTAAATAATATGTCTTTATTCAAAATATTTTCAGTTTTTTGATCTTGCAGTTATCTTCAGTGACTTTATTTTTCCAGTTATATATATATATATATATGCTCTTATAACAATAACAGTAAAGTATATAGATCAGTAAAATAAATATCTAAAACAAAATGACTTTTAAGTTTTTTGTCTTAAGGAGACATCAAAAAAGAGTTTCTTTTTAACAAAAAATAAATTTTAAATAACCTGTAAAAAAATTTTTTTATTCCAATGCTCGCAAGTTAAAAATATATGTTTTTGTCTGATGTACGTTTGTGAATATGACATGTATTTGGTCTTATAACTCTGGACCCTGCTGACTGATTTTCTTCAAACTTGGTAGACATCTACCTTTGAGGGGAAAGAATATGTTAAATTTTTATAAAAATTTGAAAAAGGGGATGTTAAGTCCAAAATAAAATTTAAAATTTTTAGTGGGGAACTTTAGCAAAAAACTTTTATTACAAAGTTTTTTTATTGAGATCACAGATTACCAGAGATTTTTGTTTAATATTTCCCACCCCCCAAAAAATAAAATATATATTTTTGTTTTATTTAGCTGCTTTGCTTCAGAAAAGGAGTTGACAGAAATTTTTTGCATCTATATTTTCTACGTCAGTAGGCCTTCAAACCACTATAAAAACGTTTTGCCCTCACACTCCAATGGTCTGTGGTAACAAAAACTATCTTTTTTTTTTCAGATTAAAAAAAAAAATTAAATTCATCTCATAAGTTACCTGTTGCATTTAAAATGTAAAATCTTAATTTTTTGATGCCTCTATTCTTTACTTAAGAGTAAAGGCAACAACAAAATTAGCCAAAAATTTTCACCCTCTAACCAAAAAATTACAACTTTGTGTATTTAGAACAAATGGCTGCATCTGTATTTTTTTAACAATTTAAAAAAATTCTTTTTTTAATTTTATCACCACTTTGATTATTATATTAAGAATTAATTTTACCCTAATGCTTCCCCTAGAATATGGAACCAAAATTACAGTTTTTAATGCTCAAAACATATCTTGTTAAACAATATAATCACCAAAATAATTTAATACCCCTTCCCTGACGGAGGTTCTCCCAGATGTTTAAAAAAGATAAAACTCTTTTTTTAATTAAGATTAATTTTAGTAAATATTTTAATCAATAAAAAAAATCCCTGATGCATGAGCTCACAAATTTTCAAAAGTCTAAACTTTTTTTTTTTAAATTTTGATGCTAATATTCTAATATTAAAAATTTTGGTTATTGCTTTATTTTGTTGAGTATTTTGGCTGTAAAATTAATAGATTTAAATATAATGAAACAAGTAATTTTAATATTTAATAAAAAAAGCTTTTTTTTAAATCATTAACATTAAAATTTATTGCCGTACATGTATTTTTTATGTAGAAGAAATAACTGAAGCTGGCATCTGAAATTGAACATCTTTGGTTAAAATTTTGTAACACATTTGTATGTTGGTTTTTTCTTTCTCCTGACTGTTGAAGTTTATATTTTTGGATTTTCATAAAGCATTTTTTCATTAATAAAAAAAGAATTCATAATTTGTTTACTGTTTGTCAATAAAAAGGAAGTATTTATACAAATTAATTCCATAACTTGACCAGCATAGCTGGGAATGATGTGTAATTCATTGTCAGATTTTTTGTTTTCAGCTTGGTATGGACTGTTTTTGCTGGTGGTTCTTTTGTAAGTTTGGGGAACATGTGTTTAAAATATGGTAAAAAGTTTGTTTTGAATTGTGGCTGTTCATTTATTATGCAATGTTCAAATGTGTAAATATGTTCATTTTTTTATATGTTTGAATAGAATGAAATAAATATATAACAGTATTGTACTTAATGAACATAATCTGTCACACTATTTGATAATATTCTGAGTATTTCTAAGTCTAAAAAAAAAAAAAATACTGACAGCAGTAACACTTGACATGAGGCATTGACATTGAGATCAAAAACACACACGATTCACTGAATGGTTACAAAGATGACAATACAAGTAAATTTATGTATAAAATTTTTTTTTAGGGAAAATATTACAACAAATTTAAAGTCTCAGTAGGTTGAAAAGATAAAAGAATTTATAAAACTCAGTTTTTTGTGGTTATCTTTATTCACTTAAAAAAATGTACTAAAATGTATTTCTAACTTTCTTTTGAGCTGAGAGAACATACTAAAATACAACTTTTAATAATTTTATTATTAATAAGCTTGAAATTGCTTGCATATTTTATGTAATGTACACGACATGGAAAATGTTTAAAAAAAAGAATCTAAGTGAATAAAAATTTTTTTATTAATACAAATAATTTTAAATGTTTTTTTTTTCCTAATATACGACATTGCTATTTCTTGATATTGCATAGGTGATATCTAAACTTGCTCTGGATAATGGTCTTTGATTTAATATTTTAGGAATCTGATGGGAAGTTTTATACTGTACTATAGAACTGATGTTTTTGTTTATGAACAAATTTTTAACTCAGAAGAGTCAATTTCAAGAAGGTATATTTCTATATGAACCTTGTTATTAACATATTGATAGCAGATCAATAAAATAGGTTTTAATATGTTGCCAATAAAAATGTAATTGAGAGTAAAACGTTTTTGATGTCATAATTAGTTAAAATAAGAAACAAAGTTGTTTAATTTTCATATATTAATTTTGTGTATTTTATAAATTAAGGTTGTAGATGTTAAAGTATTTCAGACAAATAGATAACTGTTCTTATTTTTAATTGTATCTGGAGATATAAATATTATTATCTATTAATCTCACAAAACTTAAATTTATAAATACAAACCTTTGGATTTTTTCAAAACAGCCTAAGTGAAACTTAAAATTAAAAACATATGCAAATGAGCAAGTAAAATTAGTTAATTTCCTACAAATAAACAATTATTTTCCAATAGCAAAAAATACAATTTCTGAAAACAGTGAAATAGTCGAAAAGTTATTGGAAAAATCATTACACCAATGTAACTGAAAAAAAGACATGAAAAGCAAATTACAAAAAATATAAAATCATAAATTCATGTAAATCATAACATGAAGAACATTAACAAAGGAAATACAAATGATTTATATTACATTAGATAAATGTTGGACATTTTGGCCAAATGGGCTTTTTAAACACTTAGGACAATTTGTTATAGATATTTCTGTAGTTAAACTTTTTTACTTTGGATTAAATTAAAGGACAATATTTGTTTGGAAATTTTGGAATGGACATTTACCATATGTGGACTATATCTATTGGGCCAAATCTTTGGGAAGTAATAACAGAGGAAAAAATTATAAGAAAAAAATATGTGAATGAAAATACAAAGATAGAATTTACAAAGTGAAAAGAAATGTATAAAGTTACAGAAAAAATTGGGGATTTAATCTGATAAAGATTAACGTCTTACGGAATCTATACAAAATGGACAGCAGACTAATAACAAATATTTCATTTTTACTAAAACAGAGCCATTAAGTAAGTACGTAAACTAAATTTGAAATTACGTAAACGTAATTAAATTTGAAATTTACTTTAGAATTTGAAGTAGAATGAATATTAAAAACCTATTTGAAGTAGTTTTAATAAATTCTAACTTAATAACTTGGAAAATTTTCAAATTAGTTCATAGAAGGCGTTGCTACAATGCCTGTGAAAATGTTCGGCCGGAGAGAAGATATTAGATGAAAGTTTTCGAATTCAAATCAATATGTATAGTCTCAGGTTACAATGTCATATTAATATTACCATGTTAGAAAAAAGTTGTGTCAGCCAGTTTATTTATCATCACCATTTGCAAACTGTAACAATAATCTTAACCCTGAGTATGATTTGAATAAAAACGTTAAACTTGAGTTATGTGAAAGGAGTCGATTCATAAAATAGAATTCTGTATCAAGTAAATATTCTTGAGAACAATTTAATTTATTTTAAGTATAGCTAATTTTACTTTTAACAGTTGTTTAGAGAGAGCGGGGTAATGTAAATTTCGGATAGTTAAAAATGTACGTACTGATATGTATACGTAAAGAACACTTGTAGGTATTTAGGATTCTGTAAAATTTATTGCTGGAACGTAAACTTGCTGAGAAAGAAGAGAAAAAAGTTAATGTCAGCCGTACAAAATCCTCATCTGACGTTTTGCTTAATTTTTGTTCACGCCCTTGGAAAACATCGAAAAACGTAGTGCTATTTACAGGGAATTGTGTCATTATTTATTTGTTATAGTGGTTATTTATACATTTTACTACTTCTGTATTTACGTTTATTTCGGTTGCGATTGTACTATACGGAAATAATAAACAGCTTAATTTTTTTAAAGCAACGTTTAAAACTTGGAAGTACCATGTTTACTAATTTGAACGTTTCATGAAATCAAGATAGCACTGGGAAAAGCATCTGGCCATTTGTTTTCTTATGTACGTCTGCTTCTATAGTATTTGTCAAATTGTGAATAATTATATATGTTATCATACGATTATGATGCATGAGTGTTACTGATCAAAGTTTATGAATTTTGCCACATTGTAAGTAGCTGAAATCATATATTTTATTATGAGTTACAAAATTATTTACTTGCACTACATATTTCAGAATATTATCAGCTGTTGTGTTTTGAAAGCTGTCAAAAGTGACTTCTAAAATTTTTATTATATAAGTTTTGTCTGATTTATTTTTATAGTAAAATGGTAAAATTAAATGTATTACAGTAATATGGTTTTTTTGTTGTAATTTTTATAATATTTCTTCACATTTTTTTTTGTTGTAAATAATTGTATAGTGGTGGGATTATGATAGAATATAGTGTTGTAACAGTTACAATTATTTTATGCAACATTTAATTTAAAACATGTTTCGGTTAGTTTATGAGTGCTTTAGCAAGTTCTGAAAGAGTTATTCTTTTTCTGTATTTGTAGACTTTTTATTCTGATTCTGTATGGTTAAAGCTTTAACTGTAGGATTAATGAATTTGACTTAGATGAATAGTGGTAAACATGTGTTAATCTTTATAATATTTGCTTTACATTAGATATTGTGGTTTACAATTTATATTCTTATAGTCTTTGCTGATCCCTATGCTACTTTGTAACAGATAACCACAAAATAATTAATATAAACAAAATTAATATTGCACTGAAAGTTTTAATTTACATTACACATAGAAGTTATAAATTAAAATGTTTAAAATTAAAAACAATTAGTGACTTGAAAATTCTATCTCAAAATATAGATATATTGTTCTGTCTCTCTAATATAACTGAAAAATTTGAGTATTAACAGAAATGCTACTATTATCTATTCCTACATGATTATTATTAAATAGTAATACAGCTTTAGTACTTATTGACCGCTCAAAAGTTAGCCTATTTAATATTTGACAGTTTTTTATGCAAAAATATCTGTTATTATTGTTAACATGAAAACATATATTCTTAATATTTAAATACTACATAAATAATTTGAGTTGTTAACAACCGAAGTTTGTGTTTACGAAAACTAGTTTGTAAACTATCTACATGTCAATAAAAATAATGTTAGTGTAGTAACATTATAACAAATTAACAAATTATCAATAAAAACACAATTTATTAACAAGTAACAAATTATCAATAAAAAAATTTAATTAAAGAATAATACAGAATATATTCAGGTCAAATTAAAAATAAAATTCAGTTTTCAGTAGTGACTTAATATTTAACAATTTTTTATTATAAGAATATTTGTTATGAGAATAAAATAAACAGAAAAAAAAATTGTAATATAAAATAATGTTTAGAATATAGTGAATCAATAAAAAATGTACAGCTAAGCAGTTTGCAGATCTATTAAAAAGAAAGCTCCAAGCTATTCATATTTACAAATCTAGGACCCACAGAATATTGATCCGTAAATAACTTTTGATTCATTCTACACTAAAAAATTATTAAAATTTAAAAAAAATAATTGTTTAAAAATATTAAATACTTTTTCCTTTTAATAATGTTAAATTACATTTATTTCTTTGAAATATTATGTATTGTAAAATTACTGCAGATGCATGTAAGAAAATTGCTTTCGTATTTCAAATGGAGCAAATTACAAATAAAAGCTATTTATATTGATAATTTTTTTTGTAAAATTACGTATAAATAAATAAATCTAATTTAATAATTATAATCTATAATTTTAATCAATAAATAAATAAATATATATTCAAAAATAACCACCAAAACGCAGTACAGAAAAACCTAAAATAAGTTTTAGTTATTTATTCTGTATACATATTTTATGAAAATTGTGTAATTTTTTTATAAAAAAATAGTTTGGAAGAATTATTCTATTTTCTTGATGAAAGTCATGAAGTAAAAGAAAAAATTAAACTATTTGGCTAGTGAAAAGGGATTGAAAGAGAGGTCTATCAAAAAAAAAAAGAAAGAGCAAAGTAGAAAAAAATGATTGGGCTCCCAATATCCATTGTAGCTGGACCTGCATGTACTTAGAAAATTGTTTTTAGTATCAATAGCTAAAACCATTATTCGATGAAGTAACATTTTGTTAACATAAATGAATTCAACATGTATGCTATAAAACTGTTAATGAATTTTAAAATCAGATTTTTAAACAGTTTTTTTTAATTGATGCTTGATAGACAGGCTGATGATTAAACTAGGTTTAAACACACTTATACTTGGTTGGTGTATTTTGGAGGGTACGTTGTTTATATAATATAGGCACCCACTAAGGAAAGATTTTGGAAAACTCAGTCTGTAAGGAGGTGAAAAAGGGGGCAAATTTTTTTGGAAAATTCTTCAGGAACTGAAGGTATTACAGTCCTGAAAATTTGTATTTAAACTTATTTTTCCACATTTTTTGGAAAAAATGTGGACTTGTTTAACCATTTTCAGAAAACCAATTCTTGGGGGGAAATTTTTTTTGAAACTACTGGATCTCGCAATAAAATGAATGCTGTTAATAACTAGTTATTAACAAATGGCAAAGTTTCACAACTAATTGTCACAATTATTGTCCAGGCATTGCTAATAATGCCAACTGATGGAATTGGAAACTTTGCTAAGCATATCAATTAGTATTTGGGTACATTCTCTTTAAGTGTCTGTTTTCCTGTGTTGTCCCCCACAAAAAGAAATTCATTAGGTGGTAAGATCTGGTGAGGGCAGGGAGAACTAAGTGCTGCCTCTTTGCCCTAATCATTTGTTCACCAGAATTCCATCAAGCTCTCATATGTTGATGGTGATGTGAGGGTACTTCTGTCCTGCTGGAAGTACCTCTCTTTGTTTGCAAACATTTCTTGAATGAGATCTCAGAACCACCGAAAGTTATTACTTCAGGGGTTCCTGTAGAAAGTTAGGTAAACTTAACCACTCACGGTATTTTCAAAGAAGAAAGGTTCAATTAATCCAAATGCTGACAAACCACACTACTCTGTAACACCTACTAAGTTTACTTGGTGTTCCACTATCAAATGAGGATTATCAGTCGTGCAGTAACTGCAATTATGACGATTAATTGAGCAATTTAAATGTGGTCTCATGACTCTAAACAATCTTATTTGGAAATTGATTGTCCATTATGCGTTCTGCATGGTTCCATTTGCAAAATTGATTTCTTTGGTTGGGATCCTCTTCATTGAAAGTTTGGACTAATGTGGAAATTAAACTTTTCACTTGGTATGCTTCAAAATGCAATGGATGCTCAAATTTGAAAATCCTACCTCATGAGCTTCTTGTTAGACAGATTTTCTATGAAATTGCTTGTATGTTTCTATGACCTGTCTTTCTTTTGTGGGGCTGGTTGATGTACATGGTTTTATGGAATGTTTCTTGACAACATTGTGAAAATTTCCTTCTGATTCAAACTTATCCCTGATATGAGCAATAGTTAGTCTTATTGGTGTATCTCAATGAAAGTGTCTTCTAAGCTGTCTTTGTATTGCAGCTATTTCTTAGTCTTCCAGTAAAACTTAAGGATAAATTTCTTTTCCTCAAAGCTTAGCCATTATTTTAATCATTTACATGTGAAAAGAACTTGGAACTTGGTAGTTACCTGTAAAAGTGGGTTTACATTTTTTTGGGACATGCAATATTTGAAGCTACAACAAATGTGAAAATTGAAATGGGTAACAGCTAGTAGTAAATAAATTAACATATCAAAGCAAAAGTGTAAAAGTTGAGAGATTTTCATTCTGATTTAGATACAATTTTGATGATGTTCTTATTGTTTTTACCTGCTTTTTGTTCTATAAACAAATTTACTAATCAATACCTATCGTAGATATTGATCGATATCTACGATATCAATATATATCGTAGATATCGATCAATAGATATCGTAGATATCGATCAATAGATATCGTAGATATCTAATTTTATGAAATCCTTTTACAAACTACTTTCTGATGAATTTGTCTCCTCAATATGGACATTAACAAGACACTTAATGAAAGGTGTTTTAAAAACATAAACTCATTTTGCATCTTGCGTTTTGCAAATTTTAACTTCCAGTAATTTTGAATATTTTCTTTCAAGTATGATGTATTAGTATTTTCTTTCAAGTAGGAACATCACTATGCTATTTTGAATGTTTTCAACATCACTATGCTATGAAAACATCACTATGCTATGAATGTTTTCTTTTTGCTTTTATGGTTTTCCTCCTTGTGATTGTTTTACTGTTAGTGCTATATTCCACTTTTAAAAAAAATTAATTTTTATTTGTTAATTTGTGTTTTATGCTGGTAGATTTTTTTTTTTGTTACGCTAGTTGAAGTTTGCTCACTTTTACATCTGTTATAATTTTTCTACATAAATAAAATTTTATAACTTCTGGTGTATCAATTTGTCAACCTTAATTTTTGATTCCGATTTCTATAATGTTTCATTACTATTAATTTTATTTATTTTAGTTTAAATTTCATTCTCAGTAATAAATTCATGTCATTTTACATGTACTTTTTTTATATAGTGGTAAAAAAAAATTTCATCACTTAATCATAGTATCTTTCCCTTTGTGGCTTTTTACTTTGCTGTTAACATTTTTTTCAAATATTGTAAGCTCACTGGCTGGTCTAGTGGTTAACTCATTGAAATTCAGTTGTTTAACAGTTGATTTTTGAAGTCGAAGGTTCTGAGGTTCAAATCCTAGTAAAGGTTAGTTGCTTTTATACAGATTTTGAATACTAGACAGTGGATATCAGTGTACTTTGGTGGTTGGGGTTCAATTAACCACACGTTTTAAGAATGATCGATCTGAATCTGTGCAAGACCATACATCATCTACATGTCATACATATAATCCTCATCTCATTGGGCCGTGGGGGAATTGCTTATTGTTCATTAGTTGAACAGATTGCAATGTATATGTTTCATGTTATCTAAATACAATTTAAAATGTAATAGGGTTAGAAGTTACATATTATATATTACATATACATACATATGCATATATATATACATATACATATTACATATTTATTTATTACATATTTAGATTTATTTTTTTTTTTTACCATTCATTAATTGTTGGTCGTCATATTATATATTAATAAAAACATTGTCTTGAGGCTAATTTTACTATAAGAAAAAAGAAACAGTGTATCATTTAAAAGAAATAATTTTGTGATAAAGAATTTGCGTGTAGTAAGTACGCACGTGTGCTTATGTTTTTTTTTTATGACTATTTTTGTTTATTAAATTATTTATGGGCTGATACTTAAGATAATTTGTATGTTAGTAAGTATAAATATCAAGGACCATTGATTCTTGTTTGAGAAATATTCATTTTATGATATAATGATTTGACATATCTCTTATTTACTTTAAATTATAGGCTACAGTTCATTAAACTAAAATATATGAGAGATAAGCAGTGAGTGTTTAGTGTTTATATTTTAGAAAGGGTTTAAGAGGCCTGGTTGATAGGCATTTCATTTATTAGATGAATTATGAAGCCACTGATCTGAAAATGGAGCTTTTAGGTCATTATACAGGTACCATCAAATTACTGTATTGATTAAGTAAAGTAAAAAAAAAAAAAAAAAAAATATTAAATATGTAAAATATAAAATATTATAAACCTTAATATTGTAAAAGCTTATATTTTTTGTTATTAATAATTTGTAAAATCTTATATTTTTAATAAAAGATTTTATCTAGAAATTAGCACTTATTACAAATACTTAAATGTGTATTGTTTATTTAAAATTTGGTTGCATTCCACAAATGTGATTTTTAAAAAAGTTAGAATCTCATGAACCAATTGTTATTATAATTATTCATGTGTCTTTTATTGATAATAAGATGCATCTGTATGTTAAATTCTTTTGTCTGCAACAATAAGTTTGGTATCTTTGGCAAAGTTTTGAGTCCTTTCAAAAGGAAAATAATTGACATGCTTTTTTCTTAATATTTTTTGAATACTTAATTCTATGCTTGCAAATTATGTGTAATCATTGTCTTGTTCTAAATTATTTATGTTGCTGCATCTAATCTTTGTTACCAGTTGCAAATTTTATACATTGATTGATGTTGTCTACATTCATTCATGTAACTTGTGTGTATGTATTTATGTTGTGTTTACATAAATATTTTGTGTTCTATGTTGATTTTATAATACACTAAGATTTTGTGCGAAGTAAATATAAAATATTATCTATCTTAAAGATAGCACAAGATTGCTATTATCTGAAATGAATTGTTATGGTAGCTGATTAACCAAATTGGGTCTATTAGCCTCATATAAATAATTAACAAAAGGTTGGGTGTAGACGTACATTAAACTAAAGAGATATAAATCATTATGAACTTCAGTGTAATTAAGATTCTTTATAAAAAAAATTGTAAGAATGTTTTGATCACAAAATTACTTAAAAATTAAAATAAATATTAAAAAAAATATTGTTGTTTAGTCTTAGGCATAAAGAAGAATAGATATAATTAATTCTTTCTATCTTTAAATACAAATATAAATAATTAATATACGTTTCAGCTATTATTAAAGCGTTATCTTTTTATTTCAGACAGCTAATATTTTTTATTTTTTAGTAAAAGGTTACCTTTAATTAATCTGATTACAGGGTTTTTCTAAAAATGCCTATTAATTATTGTTTGCTTTTAATAGGAGGGAAAGTATTGTAATCGATTGAACTTGGGCATGTGTGGTTTTTAGCAGATCTTGTCGTTCTGATACCTAAGGAACCCAAAAAACCAGATGGAAATTTTCCAGATGTTAATGTTAATATGTACATGTGTGCATTTGGTGTTGGCCTCTAAATCACTTTATATTTCCAGAACTACTGAACCAATTTTGACAAAAATTTGTCAGATTACTTATATATATATATGGGACATTGATACCATTAAATTTTCAACTTAAAATTTCAAGGGGGTGAGGCTGCAGAGAAATATCTCTCTCAGTATCTTGAGATTTCGTCTAATTAAGGTCATATTTTTCTTAGGTGCATTTGTTAACAATTAAAAAATAACAATATTTGTAAAAAAGGTTTTGCAAAATCGCACTCCCACCTCAAAAAATTCCGTTGTAATTGTCTGTTATGTTTTGACATCACATATGAGTGGTAGAATTAAATAAATGAATAATATTTAAAGTGTAAAACAGTAATTCAGTCTTGTTGGGTGTCGAACTCGATCACCCGTTTGACTCTGTATCTGGTGTTAAGCCTCATGGCCTGCTGACTCTACAAGCGAAATTTGTTCTATGCAAGTTGTGAAATTACATTAGTTTAGTTAGTGCTGAGTATTGCCACTAATTCTGTGACATCTGCATGAATACAGTATGTGCACATGCTTTATTTAGAATCATTGAATTAAATAAATGAAACATATCATATTTAAATAAAATTATAAATACTTTAAATTAAGTTTTGTGTGTTTGTGTGCGTGTGCGCGTATGTTTGTATAAGTCGTGCATCAGAAACAACCCGCAGTTGTAGGACTTTTCTTGCCAGAACGGCTAAAGCCGCGTTCTGGCAGAGTTCTACAACTGTGTTGTCAGCTTTTTTTTAATAATTTTCATTCAAAAAAAAAAATTGAGTTGGTTAGTTGATGCTAATTCTCCATTATTTTCTTAATTATAACTTCAACATGGTTACAGTATTCTATATCTTCAGTTGTCTATTTTATACATTTAATTGTTTGTCTTTCTCTTCCACTTTTGCTTCTTAACCGTACTTCCTTTAGCAAATTAACTAAATCTAGATGTTTATGTATATAGTATACACAACCTGGTAAGTCTATAAGATTCTGTAACAAATTTCTGTCTTCTGTTTCTTAAAATCTTTAAGTGTTAAATCTAAGTCAGTCTAAAGCTTAGAAAATATTTTATTTATTTTAATTTTTTTAGCAGAACATTGAACAGAGTGTAGGTATCATTTGAAATTTACAATAACCCATAGTATAAAATAATTATAAAAAGAAAAAAAACAGTAATATTTTATTCAAATTGTTCAAAATTATTATGATTTAAGTTATCGATTAATCTGCTCAATGTCAAAGTGGGGAGTGAGTTACGAAACCCATTTATCACATTCTTGCTGACGGTTTTTTATGAGGGAGTCATTTGTGGTTATGGATGTATGTAAGGAAATTTTTAACAGTTTGCTGCTTGTGTATATTACTAAATAAATATAACAGATATATGCCATTGTTGATTTTGACCAGCTGTGAATCATGTGAAGTAACTTAGTGATCTTTCACTAAATTGTTTTTTCCTTTCTGAGCAGGGGTTTACTTGTTCTTTTTATTTTCTACCACATGGAAACCCTTAAACTTATCTAACTTTGCTGTAAAAGGTTTTCTTCCTTAATGTCATTAAGCTTTAATACTTATTATACAACGTTTAGCAAAAAATTCTTAATTTGCTGTATTTTCTACAAAAGTTTTGGAATTAAAACTGGAGTTATGAGTAATGTATAAAAAAGGTCAGTATCAGTTAGTTATTGCAGCAGTTAATAAAATTCAGTATGTAGAATGAATATGGATTTGAATATTAGATTGTGGATATTGGTGCTCTTTGGTGGTTAGGTTTCAATTAACTACAGATCTCAGCAATGGTTGACCTGAGGCTGTACAAGATTACACTTCATTTACACCCTTATTTCACATATATATATATATATATAATATTTAACATTTAAACATTTCTTCCAAAAAATCATACATTAAATTCAAACCATTAAATGTAACATATAAAAAAATATGTAGTCATAAATATAAAATTAAAAAATTAAAAATTTGATTATTATAATAAATAAATTATAATAAAAAGGAACTATATATATATATATATATATATATATAACTAACTATAGTTCATTTAGAAAATAAGTAAATAAATAAATAAAAATTATTTATAAGTGTAACATTTTTTAAATAAAGGTGTCTTTTAAATTTAAGTTTAAGCAAACATTGAGAAAGTTTGGGAGTATTGAGTTCAATGCAATAAAATAGTTTATGTTGTTATTGGTTTCTTTTATGTGTTTTTTATTAATTCTTGAGTTATTTCAAAGTTTTTTTGCTGTTTAAATGTTTATAACTTACAAGTATGTAATCTTTTTCTAGGTGGCTTTTCTCCGTGCAGTATGGAAGATTATAAATTTTTATTTAAGGTAGTGTTAGTTGGTAATGCTGGTGTTGGAAAAACATGTCTGGTTCGCAGATTTACGCAGGTAACTTTCACTGTAATGAATAAGTATTGTCGGTTTTTAAATTAGAGTAGAATAGACTCAATTAAATTTTAATTAATAATAGTTAATTTTAATTTGAACCAGTTAATTTAGTTAATTTTAAGTGAAAATTAATCAGTTAATAACTAATTAATAACTTAGTTAATTTTTCTGTGGACCATTTTTATCTAGATAATGTGCTAGTCATTAGTTGATAATACTAATAGGGGAAGAATGAGGAAGGATTGTATACTTTTCTCTGATGTTTAACTAACACATTGGTATAAAAGAATTTTGTCTCATGAAAATTGTACCTACATGAATAAATATGGGCAAGTGTAAATAATTAAGCTGCTTTATTGTCAAGGCATTTCAACAAGCAAGGCTTGTTGTGCACTTGCAAAAAAAAACTTGGTTATAGGTCTTAGTGGTTATATACATACTCCCACTGTCTGTAAAAATGTAGAAATATATTCCTTTCAAAAACTTCATGTTCAAGAATGATGTGTTCAGTCTCTGGAAACCAATAACAAATTCCGCAGAAGTCATCAGGGAACGTAAACCTGCACTATGAAGATGCCTTTGAACATGTGATGGATGATCTTTGTTCAGTAATGAAGATAAATCCTTTCTCAATTTATTTCTACCCATCTGGGTAAGGAACTTTAAGACAGATCTACTAGATTTTCATATTAGCTTCTTTCTTAGATTTTTTTTGCAAAAAAAAATGTTCGTATAGACCCACTTCAGAACTTTAGTTCTAGTTGAAATTTATACTGCTAAGACTATGATCTAAATTGTGAAGACAATTTTTAATAATTGTGTCAGTTCTCTCATTGCCTACTGGTTTTAGGAATTGCAAGGGAACATCCTAAAGTAGTTTCAGAATTAAGATTAAATTTAGAAGTAAGTTGAAAAAAGCTACCTTAATGAAATTTGTAATTTTGAAAAAATCATTTAATTGTAAAGTTTTATTAAAAAGTGATTTATTCAAAATTATTGGAATTTTATGTAATATAATCTCAATAATGAGATGCAATATAGTTATAACATTTTTTCTTTCCACTGGAAGATTTCTGGTTTAAATCCTGGTCAAGCTTTGTATTTTTCATACGATTCGAAATTGAACTTTTATTGAGTGACTGTAATTTTATGTTATTCATATGTGTACAATTATTTTACTAATTCTCTAATTTTTTTATTGTTTTTTTATTTTTTTTTTTTAGGGTCTTTTTCCACCTGGCCAAGGTGCTACTATTGGTGTAGATTTCATGATTAAAACTGTGGAAATTGATAATGAAAAAATTAAGGTAATTAATTTCAGTTAAATTGGTTGTTTGTTAATCTTATTGCATTTAATGTTTGAAAGTACAAATTTAATATGTAATCCTAAAAATAGACATTTATTTTAATACTAAGAAATACAGTAGCATGCAAATTAATTCAAATATAGATGTTATTTAATAAAAAGTAACTTTATTTACGTAGGCATGAGCATATTAAAAGTAAAATATTAAAAAAAAAATTATTAATTTACTGAAAGGAAAGCAAAACAAAATACATGCTGATATAATAAATAATAAAATACACATCTACACTGATATAATACACTTATTAATAGGATTGTATTAGTACTGCATAATGTATTTAATTAACTTATTAATGCTAAATTAAAAACAAGTTTTATAATTATTAGTGACTTCCTTGGGCCTGTCTTGCAGAGCAAAGATTTTCGAAGGAAGGTTTAATATTAAAAATAGACACTCTGAGTTCTTTTTCTATATTTAGTTGAGATCTATATTTTGTCTTCAAAACAGCTGCCACAGAAATTCCGGTTCCGCAAATGTAGGATGGTGAAAATGATAATAGTATATGAAAAGCTCTTGTTTTCAGTGCAGAAAACTTATCTACCCCTGCCCAAAATTCAAAGGTTGGTTTATTACTAAATTGTCTTTTGAATTCGCCACTTGAAGTGGCAAGAAAGTGAAGTGTCTATGAAGATTTCTTTTTCAGCAGTTGAGAGCCCTTTGGAGTATTTTGAAATGGATCCTAATCTAGTTGCAACTTTCTTCTAAGTTGTTGTCAGCAAGAAAATACTTCTTAAAATTCTTTGCCAGTATGGCTAAATTATATTCAGTGGTTACAAAAACAACTTTCACATGTTGTTTTTCAGCCTTGGAAGTTTTAACACAATCATCCACATTTGTAAACATTTCTAGATTTTTTTACTTTAAATTTCTGCCCGGCAATTCCAGTTTTCTACAAAAAGCATTAATGTAATCACTTGTATCCAACATATGAGTATTTGCTCCTTGGAGTTGAAGACTCAAGGTATTTAATTTCTCGAATATATCAACCAAGTAGCTCAATTCCATCACAAATAAACCATCTCGAAACTTCTTGGCTTCTGGTCAGTTTTCCTCTTCTAGAAAAATGGTGATTTTATCTCTTAATTCATTAACATGTTGTAAAAATTTCCCTTGTGGATAACCATCTTGCCTCATAATAAAGTAGTAATGCTGAATGTATTACAACCATCTCTTTACAAAGTGCAGACAAGATTCTTGATTTTAGGGGTCTCATTTTTGTATAATTTACTACGGTTACGGTTGTGCTAACCATCTTTAGCTCAATATTCAGACCAAGACACATTTCTTTTAAAGCCAGAGCTTCTCTGTGGATCATGCAATGTGTCTATACAAACCAATTTTTGTTTCACAAGTGCTTGTGTACTTTGGAATCTTTCAGACATGAATGAGCATCATTGGTGCATATTCTGATGCAATTTTCCCATTCTACATTTGCTTTGTTTGTAAATTCATTTAAGATAGCAAACAGTGTGAGTGCTGTTGCTTTGAAGAAAAGTAGTTCTTCTAGTGCTGACATACCATCACAGAATTGAACATAAGCAATGAAATGAGCATCTTTATTACTACTTGTTGCCTATCAAGCTGAATTGAAAACAATTTTGTCATGCAACTTCCTGTAAAGCTGATGCTGTAAATCTTCAGCTATATCACAGATTTGATGGGCAGCAGTATCATTTGATAGAGGTATGGACTGCAATTGTTTGGCAAAATTATCTCCAAATAGTTTCTACAATATCAACTGCAGTGGGCAAAATAAGCTCTTCAGGCATTTTACATCGGCTATTTTATGTGAAACTGTAAGAGACAAGTAAAGCTTTTTCATTCACAGACAAAGTTTTTTTTAAAAGTGATGTTTGCTCTTCATATGATTTTAATTCAAAGAATTCATGGGGTTTGTTAACAAACTCACTATGAAGCATTTCCAAATGTCGTTTTGATAAATTTATTTTAATTAAAAAGAGAATTTACTCATCGATTGAGTATAAACCCATTAGCTAAGTTTATTAGGTTTCTTGCTGTCTGCTACCAAAATTTTTGAGCAAATGACACATGGGGCCTTTCTTCTTCATTTACTTCAGTACTGGTAAACCCAAAATTTAAATATTCTTGAGAATATTTTCTTGATTTTATTTTTGGAACCACGTTTGTCTGTGCACTTGTTGATGCTTCATTATCAATGCTCGCTTACGCCCACTTAAAAAATTTATCCATGATATTGTATGAATCTACTGCTATGAATATTTAATACCATGAATTGCAATTAACACCAAATTACAATATACACGTTCACAATAGATTCAATAGTGATAGAAGGATCAACTCTACTGAGACTGGCTGGAATTGAATGAGGTGTAGCATTTATACATGTTTATGCAGACTTCCAAAATGTTTGAGACAAATCTGAATTTCTTGTGAAGTTGCGAGAATGTCCGATATGGTGGACGTAAGGCAGAGGGCAATAGAAAGGCATCGATTCTGGTTTTTTTAGTGCAGCGGATTGGTATTGCTAAATATCAGTAAATTTACTTATTCTTGGTATTTTGTAAGGCTTATAATTAAGGTCCCTTTGCTCATGAACATAAAAATGTGACTGAAAACATAATATTTTTCCAATCTTCTTTGGTCCGGTTAGAATGTCATTTGGCTCACAAGAGAGTTTTTTTTTACACATTGCCGGTGTTAAATGTTGCTTTTTAGCTGGCTGATGAGCTTTCCATCCAGCTGCAAGAAGTCAGCATCTATTAGTTCTCATGTATTAATCTGTTCCACTTGTTGCTAATTCTCGATTTTAAGTTCACAGCAGGTAATTTTGGATCAAGTGTACTTTTTCTAACTAATAATTGATCCTGTGTTGGAGTAGTTTTTGTTTTATGGCCACACTTTTTCTTTTCTTTTGAGGTGTTTTTCTTTAAGTTGTTTTAAAGTAGCATTCACTGACTGTAGTCCAACACTACACTTAGAAGCTATTTGTCATTGTGTCATATTGGTGGGCTCAGAAATAGAAACGATTTTCGAATATTTTCTTGAAAATATGATTTTGTAATAAAAAATGAAATTAACTTTTACAAAACACTATTTATATCATGGAAATTGCTGAATATTCAAACAAAAATTACCTCATATTACAGGGACAATTTAAAGAATGGGAGTCATCAAGCAGTGTAGCCACAATAAAGAATTAACAAAAAATTCCCTGTTTGGATTAATGTGCGTGGTACTGTAGATATTTGATTATGCTACTATTTTGATAAATTGTTAATTTTTAAAAAATCTTTTCTGAATGGCATTTACTACTATGGTTAGCCGATAATAAATGATAAACAACATTTATTTAAAACTGCAGCTAGCATTTCAATGTTTTATAGCAAAGTAAAGTAATACTTTAATTCTTAGTTAAGTAATACTAATGTTTCTTGAGGGCGTCATCAGAATCAAACTGGTCTTAATCAGTTTTATCCATTTTTACATTTAAAAAAAAGTTTAAGCTTTCTCTCTTCATCAATATTTTGATAATAATTTATTATTTTGTAGAGGAAGTTCTACTGGTTCTGCTTTTTTGTATAGTTTTTATATACAATTTTAGTAGAAGTTCTTTTAAATGATAAAATGTATTGGTTACATAGTTAATTTGAAAATATTTTTATTTCCTTGTTTGAAGTAAAGGAAGTTTTGTGATCATGAAAAATTTCAGTTTACAGATTTCAACAAAAATATCCATTTTGACCATCCCCAAATCCACTTTGATTAGTTTCGGTATGACGTCTGTATGTACATGTGTACATACCTCACATAATTCAAAAATGATTAGCCATAGTATGTTGAAATTTTGGATTTAGGATTGTTGTAACATGTAATTGTGCACCTCCTCTTTTGATCGCAATCAGCTGAACCGAAAGTGTCCAAAAAAGCCCAAAATTCAAAAAATTCGGATTTTGGGCTTTTTCTTAACTGCAGTAATAAGCCTTCATTGAGAGCTTTACAACAGTGTATTATAAGGTGGTACTTATTATCATTGATTCCCGAATTATAGCAAAATAAAATTTTAATTAATGAGGTATTGGGGTCTTACAAGGTGAAGGTACATCATTTTGAATCAGACTTCATCTACTTTTTTTTTTACTAAAAAAGAATAGAAGTAATAACTTCTGATATTTTTTTATACGTTTTTCTGAAATAAAATGCTATTTAGTTTTCATTTTAAAAAAATGTATTAATGTAATTTAATAGGCGTACAGGGAAGTTATGTGGTGTCCACATCAGATTTTTTTTAATAGATTTGAAAAAGTTTTTTCTGTTTTAGGGATTCTCATACTCAACAGGGAAACACTTCGGTAAAATTAATTTTTAAGAAAATAATCCCTAATATAATAATAAATTTAAAAAAATAATTTTTTTTTAAAATAGAAAGATACAGTCATAATTCTAAATAAACGAAGTTTAATTTTCTAAAGAGGATATTGATCATTTTTGTCTCTTCTTTTTTTTTTTCAAGATATGCTAAAGAGCAAGGGCTATCAACAAATTTTTTGCTAAAATTTCCCAGTTTGGACTTCAATTTTGTCAAAATAGCCCACCTCTTTTTCCAATTTTTGCAAAAATTTAATTCATTCTTTCCCCCAGAAGTAAGTACCTGTGTATCATATTTGATGAAAATCTGTCAATGAGGTCCAAAGTTATAAGACGAAATACTGCCCAACATATATTTGTATGTACATACGCACAAACATCTTCCTGACAAAAATAGTTTTTTTAGACTTAAAATAAAATTTTAATAAAATTTTTTTAGTGGATTGTTTACAATTTATTTAAATCTATTTTTTTATTAAAAAAATGTTTTTAAATGTCTCCTTAAGCCACAAAACTTAAAAGACCAATTTAAAAAAAAAATATTTTGGGCCGATCTGTTTACTTTCCTGTTGTATATATTATCATTATCAAGAAAGTAAAACTATTAAGATTGTTTATATTATTTATGTAACAGGATAAGTAAAAACTACTCAAATTTGGGCTGGGGAATAGTTACAGAATAGTGTTGATTATATTTACAATAAACAGTCTTATATAATTGTCTGCTGATAGAATTTGTGCAAAAAACTACTAAAATTTACTTTAAAAAAAAAATGCATGTAAATTACATGCTACAATTTTATAGCTACCTGAAGATGAGTTTGATTATAGTTAAATTTTTTTATTTTCATTTACGTAATATGGAAGCATGAATTATGTTTTAGCAATAAATAGTTTTTTTCTGTTATTAATACTGAAATAATATTTGATTTGTAAATCTAAATTAATTGTATTTGTGGAGAATATTTGAAATTTTTTTTGACTTTTTAGCTTCAAATCTGGGATACAGCAGGTCAAGAAAGGTTTAGATCGATTACACAAAGTTATTACAGATCTGCTCATGCTTTAATATTGGTATATGATATAAGCTGTCAGCCAACATTTGATTGTTTGCCTGATTGGTTAAGAGAAATTGAAGAATATGCAAGTAATAAAGTACTTAGGATACTAGTTGGTATGTATGAATATTTTAATGTTTTTTTATTCTTTTATTGCTATCTACCATGATGGATTGGTAGCAGGTTAGGTTTCTGATCCAAATCCTGGTCGAGCATGGTATTTTCCTCTATGTAAAAAATTTCCATACCATATTATCTTGTAAGTAGTAAAGACTACAAGCCATAGAAATCTATTTACCTTACCCAGAAAATCTAGAGAAAATTGATATTAAAAAAAGCAAGTTAAAACTGACATTTAATTCATTAAATTTATTCATTTTATCTTATTTAATTTCATTTCAAAATTTTATTTTATTCATTTTAATGTAGTATATACATTTATTTGAGTTATTGTAATGTTAAATGAGAAAAAAATTGTAGACTTTCTTAATGTCAATTCTTATTTCAAAATTACAGTAATTTATTGTTCTAAACAGAAAAAAAATTGTAATAGTTAATACTCTGTGGGTAAAGTAAACAATTTTCTCTAGGTTTTTTTATGGTTGGAGAGAAATATCATTTTGTTAACCATTAGAATTTTTTTTGTTTTTGTTATACTCTGCGTATTATTTTTAGCAAGTTCCTCATTGTCAAATGTTTATCAGTTTTTTTTTTTACATAATAGAAATGACTATTTAACAGCGAATTTTGTGATTTTAATTAGTGGAGAAAGCGATAAAATTCATAATGATTTAATGTTAAGTTTTCTAGATATTCTATTGTCAACTGTACTGGAAATGTAAAAATTACCAAATTTGGAACTACGTAAAACATAGATATCCTGATATCTAGGTTGTAAACAATTTCTTATATAAAAAAAAAGATAGAATTCCCAGTTTTTTAAAAATGTTCTTATATTAATATAATGGCTTTTTTTAATATTGCTAAATTCACCTCCAGAAACTATACATATAAAAACTTATATGCAATGTATATTTTTTTTTTTTTTTTTAAATAAAAGTATGGCTGTGCATAATATATTTGAAGCAGTTAGCTAAAAACTTATTAACTAAAATACATATTCTGATTTATCTTTTTCTCCCTTCATGTCAATAATTTTTTATTATATTTAACAATAAGATGAATGGATTTTCTTTGATAACTGTCATCACTGTATGATGCTGTAGGCTTCAGTTGATGTATCAGACTGTGTGGTGCTTAGCAGTTGCACAATATTTTTCATTTCAGTGTTTATAAAAGATTTTAAATTTACTTCACTAGTTAACTAAATTTTGTCTAGCAATAATTGTTAAATATAAAAGCATTTCAATTTCATGAATAAATTTATTCTTACAAGATATTCATAATGGTAGCCATATTAGTAAATCATTTTTTTGTGAAAGGAAATATTATAATCAACAGCTTAAAATATTAAATTATAGGAAGTAATTTATTATAAGGAAAAATGTAAGAATTTAATATAAGGATCCAGTAATCATTTTCAGTTAGAAAAAAGTGATACCTGTTTTATGAACAAGTAAGTTGTGATATATTCAATACATTGAATTCATTTTCTTATTATAAATTTATAATTTTTATCTAGGAAATAAAATTGATCGGGAAGACAGGGAAATACCAACACATGTAGGTGAAGATTTTGCACAAAGGCATAGCATGTACTATTTGGAAACTTCTGCCAAAGAAGCAGATAATGTTGAACGATTATTTTTACAAATAGCTGCTGAATTAATGGAGGTATGTAATTATTACTTTTTAAAATTATTTTTATTTTTAAATTTTTTGCCTGCCTATTCTCTAATTGTTAACGATGTAAACTTTGGATTCACATCCCAAGACAAATGAATTCAATTAATATCCATTAATTAATAATTTCTGTCCAGTTTTGTCCCTCAGTTTTTTTTTAGCGAGAGAAATTGAAGACTTGTAGAAGAAGATTGGCCTATAGCGTATAAGCATAATTTAGAATGACACTCCCTTTTATTTTATCTATGTTTATCATTTCTTCTGTGGTTTCACTGTTTGTCATTTCTCTGTCACCAATAATGAGATCTGGCATCCATCAATTCCATGATGAAACAGGATAAAATCTAACCACCAATACATTTTTGTTTACCAACCTGGCTTTCTGCTAAGGTTGGCTACCTGTCTTTTCACCAGGATTGTAGGTGGCGCAGGGATTACCTTCCTGTCTGGAGGTACTGACTGGATCAGTTATAATTTTACTGTAACAGCTCCTAGATGCTGTTTCTCAGCCTCCATTCTGTTGCTGGGTTCTGATTATACATACATTGACCAGATAATCCATAGATGTAGCAGGTTATACATATTACATGAATCAAGAAAGCTATAAAAAATACTGTTTAGAATCAGTTAATCAAAACATTGTTGCTTGGGTTAATTGGCACATATATTAGTTTACATGTTTGACTTGGATTGGGGTGGACATATTCACTTGAATTTTTATGTTATTAATTTGTAATACTCTCTGTCAAACCATCATTTACCTGAAATTTTCTGATGATGATTCCTTCAGTTTTTGAGCTTACTTATAATTTTGCAATTACAAAAATGGAACTTTCTTATAAAATTAACAGTTTTAAAATAGACAAATTGTAGTTTTGGGTAATCTGAAACTTGTCTTGTGTACTTAGGTACTGAATAGATGATTTATATTTGTGTCTGTATGCAAATTTACTTCCTAAATTGTTATAGTAATACTTTTAAAATGATATTAATAATTTTTGAATGGATTTTTGCAGTATAAACCATCAATATGGAGTCAGTATCAGGTTCCTCTGATCAGTATTCTTACAATTGCTTCCCGTAATGTGAATTTCTGTTAAAAGTGATGTAATTTTATTGACTTGTTTACTCATGATGGAATTACATATAATTATTTAATATCTTATATAGAAATAAAAATCAATTCATACAAAAGTATAGAAATTTTATCAATAACATGCCAGCTATTTTTACTTCCTTGTACGAAGTAAAGGAAGTATTGTGGTCATGAAAAATTTCAGATTTCAATGGAAATATCCATTTTGACATCCCTGAATCCATTTTGATAGTTTCGGGTGTGACATCTGTATGTATGTGCCTTGCATAACTCATAAACAATTAGCCGTAAAATGTTGAAGTTTTGGATTTAGGACTGTTGTAATATTTAGTTGTGCACCTTCCCTTTTGATTGCAATCAACTGGACCAAAGTGTCCAAAAAGCCTAAAATCCCAAAAAATTGGATTTTGGACTTTTTCTTAACTGCAGTAATAAGCCTTCATTTAGAGCGTTTCAACAGTACATTAGAAGTGGTACTTACTTTCATTGACTCCTGAATTATAGCTAAATAAAATTTTAATTAATGAGATATTGGGATCTTACAAGGGGAAGGCACATCAGTTTTCAGACTTCATCTACTTTTTTTTTTTACTAAAAAAGAATAGAAGTAATAACTTCTGATAGTTTTTCATATATTTTTCTGAAATAAAATTTTATGTAATTTCATTTTAAAAAAATGTATACATGTAATTTAATAGGCGTATAAGGAACATGTGGTATCCACATCAGATTTTTTTAAAAATAGATTTGATTTTGATTGAAAATCTTTTTATAAAAATATCAATTTTCAATCATTTTAGTAGTATTCTACATAGCAATAATTAAACATTTATGAATTGTATTTTGGAAACTAAATTTATTTAAAAAAAATGTGAGCACTTATTACATGCATTTTGTATATCAAACTGTTCCAATTTATGCTGTAAGTTCAAGCATTATCGTGCAGAACATATTGCCACTGGACAATACATGTAAATATGTTGTTTTGAAAAGCTTGTCTAGTTGTTTATTTTAGAGTTTTAAATACATATCTTCATTGATATGATGATATTTAGAAATTCAACAAGCAAGATTTTGTTTGTATTTTCATTTTAAGAAACTTTGAAATCTGGGATGTTGATGTCATTACATTTACAATTGTTTTATTTAATACAATATTCAGGTTTTATTTTGAGCAACAGTTTGGCTAAACAATACATTTCTGTTCTTTTAATAGTATTGCAAAATTATTTGAACTAATAAAAGAACTAAATCAGTGATGTGCACATTTTTGTTTATTTGCAGGGCATAGAATCTTTTTTGTAGCAATTGGTTTTTATTCTTCATTCAAATAATCTTAAATTACAGAATATGAAACATCTGGAAATTCAGAAGACATTTCCTGAAGTGTAAAGCAATAGTTTTCATGATTGTTTTATTTAATTTTTTTTTTATTGCCATGATGATAATTCCTATCTTTTTCTATGTATACTTGTTGTTTTTGCCTGAAACAAATAACAGCAGTATTTAACTTTACCGTTGTTCATAAAATTTATGTTGGAATAAATTTATCTGTGGATTTCTGCAGTAGAGTTTTATTTCATTGTCAAGGATTATTACAGTTTGAATTTTATGATTAATGAAGTTATTTGTTTTATTAACTATTACTTTTGTTGATGAGATAGCACACTTAATATAAATTCATCTCTATTAATATTCATAATAAGCGACTTTAAGTTATAAACAATAAGTTGTATTTTTGCCAATTTCTTCATGATAAATTGGTGGTAATTTTATAGCAGACTTTAAAAAACTGAAACTTTGAATTTAAAATAATATTCCTTTTTTAAGAATGTAGTTTCATTCTTAGCATAATGATGAGATAAGGTTGTCTTAAAATTGCATGTATGAATTCTGAATTCTTTATAACTATTGAATAACAAGAAGAAATAATGGTTGATTTGAAATTTTTTCAGCAAGCTCAATGCAAAGAATTGCCAAGGTATGATAATAATACACAGAGTATTAACGGACGCACAACTGCAATTGGCGATTCATGTTGCAGCCGTTTATCGTAAACCAGCAATTGTAGTCAACTCGTGTTAGTCATTATGGAACGAGTTATTCACAGCAACTATATATGTACATTTATATGAGAGTTGCTGTAGGACTGATTTATTAAACTACAAGGTGCTACCTAAAATATCCTGAAGTTTGCTGAAATGAAAAAAAAATGGTGTTGACTCATTATAAATGCTGATCTGTCGATATACCTTCAAATTAACTGTGTCAGGATTGCAATAATTGATACTTACATTCCTGTCTGATAAAAAGGATGCATTTCTTGTTTAATGCAGTTGTTACCTCTAGTGATTTCTATTGGACTTTTGAATGTACTTAATTATTTCCCGATGACCTGATTGATTTACTTTTGAGAATGAGGCAAAAGGTTGTATGGTTAAAGGTATTAAATTAGATGACTCTTTTATTTTTTAGGTCAAATTGTTGCTTAGGAGAAAAGGAATGTGTATTTTTATATGGATCATTTGGTTGTAGAATGGTGAAATTTCACTGTCCTTGGTCATTTTGTGTTTAAAAGTTGTTGTATTGAAAGAACTATAGTTCGGTGTTAGTTATATCAATAATTTTTGAACCAAAGAAAAATTTTTTAATACAGTTTGATAAATCCCAATTAAGAATGTTTGGAATAATTTAAAAATTTCCACCTTCTGATGAACCTTACATTCCATTTTATAAGGTTTTTCAGGACACAAAAAAGAAAACAAAACAGGGACAGTTTCATTTCTGTACTAAGTCAATTATAACTTCTCTTACATTGCATTACCTATTACTTAAAAATATAAAATAAAATAGCCTAATTATTTAAATTTTACATAAATAATGTTAAAAATTTCTCAAAACTCATTTTGAAATTTTGATTGCAAAATTATATGTTATGAAAACTATGTATTATTATAGGTTTTGTATGTCACATCTTATGCTAAGCTATTAAGATTTTAAAATGACTGAGAACTATTTTATTTAAGTCTAGTTTTATAAATTCCATAAATACATCTTACTCGTCAAAAGTGTAGTTGATGCGCAGGGTGAGGATACATTTCTAACTATGATATCTGTTGTAGTACACTATCCATCTTCTCCACTACATTAATAGCAGTGTTAACATGACTTCAGGCATTCCAAATAGAAGTACTGTGCACCTGTATAATTACATTTTCTAAATTTTGTTGAATAGAACAATTGCATAAGTGCAATTATACTTTAAAATAAAAAAACATCTCAAAGCCAAATTGTAATGAATATAAAGATTGCAGTGGTATGTGTATAAGCAATTAAAAAAAAACCTAGTAAATTAAATTTAGTATGGTTCAATGATGTATGAGAGGTTGTCTCTAAAGTAAAGACCATTTCATTGTAAAAATATTTACAAATATTTTTTTACTTCTCTTAAACTACATAACTACATACCTTATACTACTTCTCTATATAATCGCCACATGAATTAAGACCATTTATTGCGAATTGCTTACCACTCAAAGATTCTTTCAATTTCCCAAACAAATGGTTATCACAAGAGCTAAGTCCTGACTATATGGTGGGTGATTGTAAATTTCCCATCCAAACCGATCCCAAAAGACTGTGGCCATCAGTTTGCATCCAAATGGCTGTGGCTTTACCTTTGTTGGTTTGTTTGGTGATTGAGGATGATGCAATTCACTTGACTGCCGTTTTCTCTCTGGTGTGTAATACTAAATCCATGTTTCATGGTGATAACAATCGAATTAAGGAACTCATTGCCTTTTTCTATGTAGCACATCAAAAATTCCAAAGCAAATCCCATTCGGATTTTTTTGTAATGTTCTGTTAAGACGTGTGGCACCTGACGTGCATAAGCCTTTCTGAATCCTAAATGGTCATAAACAATGTAACCGGTAACAGATCTTGAGACATCAGGAAAAAGAAGGGCCAAGTCAGAATTAATTGAGCGACAATTTTTTCTGATTTCATCATCGACGTGTTTCAACAACTCCTCTGTGATTATCGAGAGCCTCTCTGAACGTTCTTCATCAGGTTTATTAATCCTGTTATTTCTAAATCTTTCACACCATTTTTTGACGTTTCTTTCATTTATTACATCATCACCATACACAGCAACTAATTGCCTATGAATTTCAGCCGGCTTAATTTTTTGATGGTTTAAAAATGTATGACTCCACTATTTTACAGTTGGTGGCAATATTGATTTTCCTATTTATTTTATAATGTAATAACTCATACATAATCAAAGATAGTGCAACGTGACAACTTACAGATAACAATGCAGTGTGTATATTACTAGCGTGGTCATGAGTAATACTAGTTCGCCAACCTTAAGGAGAGAAATTTCCCAGCGGTCTTTACTTTAGAGATATCCCTTGTATTTAGTTGGGGATTGACCTGTCAAAAGACCAATTTTACAAAAAATTATTATTTTTTTTATTTCTTTTAAGTTGCTACTAATTGGTAAATAATTAATTTATTATATATTAATTTGCATTAGATCAAACCTGAACAAGGCGTATTGAATGAAAACAACAGAATAGTAATGTATTGTCACATCAAAGGTGTAATCCATGTATGATTTACACACTAAGAGTTACCTGGTTCTGTAAGTTTTACAATTTTTGTGCAATAAGCAAATTTTGGGAACTTTAGGATAGCATTTAGAATTATAATATTACTATATAATATTTGTATTTTATTATCATTTCATTTCAGTATTTAAAGTAAAGTGTATAGAGTATTAAGAAAATTATAATTTTTATTATTATTATTGCAAAGGTTGTGGTTATATTGTGCTGAAAGGGCATTTATTTACTTAATTAACTTACAGCTTAAGAATTGTTTTATTTGTTGTTATTTTTAACTGTCTTTTCTTTTAAATAGGTTTTCCAAATAATATAGTTAATTAACATATTGTATTAAATATGACATTTTAGCGTAATTATATATAATAATTAATATTATGTTTAATTGTAATAATTTGTATTACACTTTATGGTTGTTTTTATTGTTTTGTTTTTATTATAATTATTGTTATTAATTAATTGGGTTGTTTTGTTGTTTATTTTTATTTTCATGGAGCCAAGTTTTAGTTTACCGAAATCATTTTGATTATTACATTTGATTTGAAATGATGTTTCTTCAGCGAAAGCAGTGCTTTTGGATAGAACAATTTAGGATTTATTTATTAAACATCCTTTTTTGACTTAGAGATAAAAATCTGGTTATTTGGAATTAATTTTGTTCAAAATTAGTGTAGTTTGGGTTAATAATTAGTTGAGTTGGCTGAGTAACCGAGTTTTTATTTTGAATTTCCATGTTGGAAATTTTAATGTCATTGTTTTATTTATTTGATAATCTAAAAAAAATTTAAAGAAAAAATTATAATTTATTTTAATTTTAAATTAATCCAGCCGAAAGCATAATAAGCATAATAGAGTGGAAAAGTAAATTAGTTGTTTTCAAATAGGGCATTATCTGTTTTCCAGTAACACATTATGGTATACAAAAATTAATATGTATGACTTTCACCAATTTTTCTCAAAATTATTGAGAAACCTCTTATGTATTTGGCCGTACCAACCTGGCATGTGACATCCAGATTAATGGATCAGCTACTATTCTAATTAATTATCAAGATTTAATATTACTTAATGCATATAATGTACTTAGAATGGTGAGTTTTTAAGAACAACTAAATTTCACATTATTATTAATTTGATGATGTTTTATTCGCCATTCCTTTCTTTTCCAGGCTAATTTTTTTTAACATCATCTTTACAAATTTCTCTCTATTTCTGTTTGTGTTAAGATTTCTTTATTATACATTTGATTAAGTCACTTAATTTTCTACTTCACTGAGTAACATTGCATTTAAACGCAACTATTCTTTCCCTTTCTGTGTATTTTTTTATTGTCCATATCTCTCT